>NC_136412.1:103023780-103766280 GCF_051521515.1 Lactuca serriola
TTGAAGCTAAACACTCGCAAAGGTCACAAACAAAGTCTCTCTCAATCTCTCTCGCTCTATCTCTCTCTCTCCCAAATCTATCCTAATTCTCTCTCTAATATCTCCCATAACCCCTCTCAACTTTTCATAATCATTCGAGGCATCCCGACCCTTAACTTAGTCAAAAATCGCTCGAAATGGAAAGATATATGGAAAAACAACCTTAAACGACCGAAGCCTCTTAGGAGCTGAACCCCTCTTAGGGACCGAACCTGCTAAGAACCAAACCTGCCAAGAACCAAACCTACCAAGAACCAAAACAGCTCTTAAGGACTGAACTACTGAGGAGCACCGAGACCTTACTTCAGAAGACTGAGAGCACCCGAGGCGAAAGGACCGAACTTTGGTTTGCATCTCGGTCCATTTTGCCTGCAGCCTTGCCTTCGCTTTCCTTCCCTTCTCGCCTACAATACTACTCGGACCGAACCCTCCCTCTCGATCCTCAGGGATCAGACTTCTTAGATTTGCTTCTAAGACCCGGTTTTCAACCACTTTCGTGTTTTAAGCCCGTTTTTCATGATTTTAATGTGGGATTTTCACCCGAACATATATTTTGGCATATAAGACCCTATATATTCATAATTTAATCACATTTGGAGGGAAATCTTTGTCCAAGAATAAAATCTATTGGGTAAGATATTTAGGTGGAGTGTTGACATTTCCATAAAGATAAGACACAAGCTACCTCCCATACCCACTCTATGACCACCCTCAGTCACTATTCATCCCTACCTAGTCAACTATTTTTCCTCTCACCCTCTTTCTCCAGCAAATGTTCTTGATCAAAGGCTGAAAATCCTCATCTCTCCTCCCACTTTATTCACTCTTTGTCAAGAAAACAAACACACCTCTTTCACTTTCTCTCTCTAAAACTCGAGACTCCAAGGCTGAGATTGAGCTTTTCACTCACTTTTGGTAAGTGTTTTCATCCTACATTTGAACATCCTTCCCATTTTCACTCGAATTATGGATCTCTCTTAACAAATATCACCATATTTGCTCTTAGATCTTCAAATCTTCAAGCATTTTCCAAGTGTTCTAGACTTGGACACCTCTTCTCTTCATCATCCATCCCAAGAAATTGGTAAAGGTGAGTTCATATCCCCTTATTTTCACATTTTTAACTAGTTTTTATGTTGGAGAATACAAGTTAAAACACCAAACACTTAACTAAACTCAAACATCAGCTTTCAACAGAAAAATTAAGGTTCATTCACGAACTGTTTTGACCAACTTAAACTTAAATTATTTCAGAACTATTTAACATGAAAATAGTTAAGGTTTATACCTTTAACATGACTTCTTTCACATGTTCATATGATTTTTCTACAATTTATGGTGATTTTTACAAAATTGTCTATCACTGTAGCTACGAATTCATACCAGTTTGTGAATATGGACATTTTCACACAGGTTAGAGACATCTAATAATCATAATAAAAATTATTAACAAACTAGACACATTTTCTAAACTCTCAGAGTTTACGGATCCATTTTCGACTTCGTATGATTTTTCTGTGATTTTTCCAAAACAGTGCAGAAAAGCTAAAAACTAGATAAACAGCTTACAACCTCTATAACACTCTGTAACATGTTGAGCAAAGTGTTTACCTTTGATGACTTCATATTTTACTTGTGTTTTCTGTTGAATTACATTGATATAACAAAACTTACCCATTGAAATGTAGGAGTCATTTGTCATTACAAGCAATACAAGATGAAACATAATAAGTATAGTTATGCTTTGCTAAATTACTACATACTACATAAAAAGGGTTTTACTCTCGATAAAAATGGGTTTTTCATTTACTACACAATAAACTATAAAGGGTATAGTTTGGGGATTTCACATTTCAAACATACAAAACAAAAGGGGATTTCAATCCCACCACAAAAAAGGTTTTTACACTCACACTACACGTAAACTTGTTATCGTAAATTGTAAGACTAGTCTTCATTGTACTCTTAGAGTACGGATTAAAATGCCTGTTAGTTATAACCGGAGTCTCTTGTAGGGAGAGTGTGATAATTGTGTATAGATCTATAATGAGATTTTCAACCCACACCTAATGTTGTTTTCATTAGTCCGATCGGCCAGTCGGGGTGACAAATGTTATATCTATTTCGGCGCCTGAAGAACGTTGCATGCAGGTCATCTCTGTCATAGTATGGTTATAGCGACTCACATAGGGAGATAACGACACACATATAGTTTACTACTTTAAAAAGGAATTTAGCCATATAAATCGACATTCATTGTTACAAGTATGAAATAACATGCATACACTCGGTCTTGGGGTTTAAGACTACATAACGTTATTTAATGAAAATATTGGATATTTCTTGGTTATACATATCATTTACAAACAAAGGTTTTCAAACTCGGGATACAACACTCGGTTTTATTTCATCTAATAAAACTACTATACTTACTGGCGATAACCAGGGTTTTCAAACTGTACATCCAAAAGCTTATGAACTCACCAACTTAATTGTTGACACTTTTTCAAAACTACTTGTATTCTCAAGTAGTCAGTAAAATAGGTAACTACCAGCTTTTAAGGATGGAACATTACGGCGTCAGGGAAAACATTTTTGTCATTATATTGTAATCGATTTTGAAACATATAAACTTGTGAAATCATGTAACTTTCTCGATTATATTTATAATGGGTGTATTTACTTTGAGCACTATTATACACATTATTGTGATACTATACATGAAGTCCAACGCCGCCAGACGTTTCTGCCATCCTTGGTTCGAGGGTGTGACAAGACGTACGCCCAGCATACGAGAAGTATGGCTAGCATACGCTCAGAGTTTTTAAACCCTAATTTTAGGGTTAATCCCTATATAAAGAACATTATACCCTTAAGGATCAGCCTCCATTCCATCCCAAAGAGCTACTATGAAACCCTAAACCTTCTTTCAATGTTCTTGGAGATTAGAAGGCTTTGTGAGAGCATTTTGGTGTTTTGGATCCATTCTTCAAGGAAGCAAAGGTCAAGGCAATGTGGTGGTGCAAAAGAGAAGTTTCAAATCAAGGATTGTTGCTTCACTTCAGACCTTTTCAAGGTATAAAGTCATGAGCTTGATGATTAATCTCTTAGATCTCTCTTTGGTTGAGTTTATGGACTCTTTTGGTCCCAAGAATGGATCTTTATGACTCAAACACGCTTCTAGGTCCAGGGTTGCCACCCATAGTGTCATATGAGTCTTTTATGTAGTAAAGTTTCAATCTTTAATGACCACTTGTGACCATGCATGAGATCTAGCCATTTCCATGGAAGTTTATTGCTATATTCCAATTTTGGGTTCATTTCATGGGTTGCAAACCACCAAGTATCTGACTTTATGGATTAAGATGTTGAAAAGGACTTGGATCTGTGATTATAGCTTCTAGATTAGAGTATTAAGCACTTAATGGGAAAGTGACTTAACAAGGTAGTACGTTGATCGTATGTGCAGGTACACCTAGTGTACACACCATTTAGCTTGTACGCTTAGCGTACATAGGAGTATGCCCAGCGTACTCATCAGATATGGGCCTTGTGAAATTTGGGCCTCGGTTTGGGCGATGTAGAGGATTTTGGTTGTTTGGGCCTTAGTGGGCCATCAGAAGTCAGGTAATGTGGGCTAAGAAGATTTTTGGGCTTAGGGTAAGGCCCATAAGAGGGATTGGACCCAATTTAGCAAAATGGGTCATTAGTGGGCCACTAGTGGGCTTGGGAAACCTACCTAGTGTTGGGCCTTTTATATTATGTTTTGGGCCTTAGATATGGACCAATTTGGACTAGGGTTAAAATGGTCATTTTACCCTAAGGAGAATTATTAGTTTGGGCTAATTGGTATTTTGGGCGATGGTAGCTCGGGGAATCGAGAGATCAGCAGTTCGGGGATATGCCAGCTAGCAGCGAGGAGTTAATCGCAGGATTCTACAGTCAGCTTTGTGAGGTAAGTTTCTCTTGTAAGAAGGGGTCGAAGAGACCAATACCGGACCTTTTGTGTATGTTAGTGTTTGCCAGACTTAGGTCTGATGTCGGGCGAGGCCCGAGGAAGATTTATATGTATGTTTTGAGCTACGGTTCGATGTCTGGTGGTACCCAAGGCAGTAGTGTATGTCTAGTTATACTTGTTATCTGTGTGATACTTGTATGTGCCTGGTAAGGAGATGAGTGTGGGCGGGGGCCCGTATCTCATCACTAGCTGAGTGTGGACAGGGTTCCATATCTCAATAGTAGTAGAGTGGGGGCGGGGCCAAGATAAGTGGGGGCGGGGCCAAGATAAGCGGGGCCTTCAGACTAGCAGTTATAGTGTAGTGAATGTTTGTATGTATTAGCATGATTATATGTTTTGGTGGTATGTGTATAGTGCGAGGGGCCTGGAGACAGGCGAGGCCTTGTAGAAACAGATATGTATACCGAGCGAGGCTCGATGCCAAGCGACGACTGATGTCGGATTTGTCCGATGCCGGGCGGGGCCCGGTGTAGCGGGCTAGGCCCAATGTTTTCAGTATATTATTATGTGTATGGTATGTGGTAGTATGGTGAACTCACTAAGTTTTGTGCTTACAATTTTCTGTTTTGGTTTCAGGTACTTCCGGTAGCGGAGGAAAGAGCTCGGGTTAACTGCATGGCAAACACCAATGGTTTTCAGCCTGGGATGTTTTACTCTGATATTTTGATATGAAACTCTGATAATAATGTTATGGAATACGGTAATTCTTGTTTTGATGGAATGATTTGATAATTTATGGTTTTACTTAATGATTTAAAAATGAAATTTTCGGACCGTATTTTTTTGGATGTTTCAAGTAATCATAAGTACTCTGTTTATGGCAGTTCGGAGGAGCAATATGCTTACGGAAGTCCATAGAAGTAGTCTGGTTATGGTAATACGCAACTTCCATTACTTATATGCTTATATGGTCAATAAGTGATCAAGTAGCAGGGAATGATTTGATAATTTATGGTTTTACTTAATGATTTAAAAATGAAATTTTCGGACCGTATTTTTTTGGATGTTTCAGGTAATCATAAGTACTCTGTTTATGGCAGTTCGGAGGAGCAATATGCTTACGGAAGTCCATAGAAGTAGTCTGGTTATGGTAATACGCAACTTCCATTACTTATATGCTTATATGGTCAATAAGTGATCAAGTAGCAGGGAATGATTTGATAATTTATGGTTTTACTTAATGATTTAAAAATGAAATTTTCGGACCGTATTTTTTGGATGTTTCAAGTAATCATAAGTACTCTGTTTATGGCAGTTCGGAGGAGCAATCTGCTTACGACAGTCCACAAAAGTAGTCTGGTTATGGTAATACGCAACTTCCATTACTTATATGCTTATATGGTCAGTAAGTGATCAAGTAGCAGGGAAGGTTTTCTTGGAGAGCAAGTTTTGATTCACTCATTCAATGGGGCTAGTTTTCTTAACATTGACTTTACCCTATGATGTTTTTTGGCCGATTATTTTTAGGTCAACAACTCTATAAATAGTAGCATTTATTGTAACCCTAATGCATTATTCGAAAACTCCTTTTATGGTGGGAAATAATAAATTTCTCTCTCGTGTGTGCCGTGAATGTAGTCGATCATACTGATCGTGCGAACCATGTAAATTGACTGTCTTTTGTATTTCGATTTTTCATTTAATACTCTAGTTGAGATCGTTTATCGTTTGTTGAAGTGTTGTTTTCACCTAACAACTTATTATATCGTCTTCTGTTCTTGGTGTTTATCAAGTGTTATATTAGTTAGTATATTTGTAAAGTTTAGAATGAGATATTTTTAATGTGTTTACCATAAGGGCTTCTGGAAATTCATATCTAGGAAATAATCTAAGTGTTGGACTAGAAACGACTACATTAGATGCACCTACAGGCCTCTAGTCTCCGTTGTCTTTTGTAGTCTTATGTAAAAGTGTCCAAATATTTTCGTTATGTTTACAACAATAGTTTTTTACGATTTGTAGGCTATCGTGAGACACGTTTCGTATTTCTATTACACTTTGTAGTTTGAATGATACTACTTTTTAAAAAAAATGATGTTTATGTTTATTTTAGATGTAACTATATGTTCATAAGGAGTACTCACCACTAACCACTAATGTGATGTGTGCCACCTCATCACCACATACAACCACTAAACATTTGACATACTTACCACTAAAACACCACTCCACATAATTTTTTTATTTAAAATTAAATCAAAAATACAATAAAAAACGTAGATATTTTTATACTAGTTTTTAATTCATTAAAAGAACAATACATTAATTAAAAAAAAACATTAAAACATTAAAAAAATCTGTTCTTTCATTCATGTTTTGGTATAGACAGGGGCGGTTCTATGTGGATATCAGTATTGTCACCGGCAACACCTGTTTTTTCTGAATACAGTGCAAAAATATTTTAATTTTTATTATTATTGTGCAACTACTTAAAAATGTGCAACTACATAAAAGAAAATGCGCCGCTATAGATGAATTTTTTTCCTTGCCACAGCAAGTAGGAGATCCTGTGTCCGCCCCTAGGTACAGATGCTCGACTATGTCTTCTCGAAGAGTGAAACACATTTTGCTATTACGAGTTCCAGTTACTCTTGCTAAGAGTTTAGTTGTTTCGGGTATGAACTCTTAAGACGGGTTACCTATGTCACTCTGATCATATGTGCAAATCATTCGACCTTCATGTTCAATAATCATATTATGAATTATATTACATGCATGTTGTAACAACCCGAAATTTTTTGCCTTGTAAGCCCATGCATTCAATTCAACCATGTGCCAGACTCATTTTTGCTTGATTTTAGCATTGTCTAGAGTCCGTTTCAGGGTTCAAAGCTCAGTACATTCAAGCATTGGGTATAGGGTCGAGTTGCTAAAGTTCTTCGCGTTGAAATCAAGCCGAACACTCCACCCAAGGGAGTGTACGGCCGTACACCCATCATGACCGTACACCCACCTCCATAAGTGTGCTATCCTTTCATTTCTAGTCATTTCTCGCATTTCAAAGTCTAGAAAATCGATTCTCTTTCAAGTATCATCGAGTTCTCCATCCTAGATCTTCAAAAATATAAGTGTTTCATTCATATTTGAGTTGTTATCCTTCATAATCATGTATGACCCTTTGATTTCATCCATGCAAATCATCTTTTGGGTAGATCTTCATCTTTCACCAAGAACACCAAGAAAGACACACTTGTTCTTAGTGGCTGTGAACACCCTTTTGAGCCTCCAAAGTGTAAGTAACCTTTCCCTATGCTTAGTACATGTTAGATACTCATGTTAAACATCCTAGAATCGATATTTAACTAGAACCAAAGGAGTGTACGGCATTACACCCATGTGTGACCGTACACTCCTCAAAACACCCCAAAAGGGCCTCCAAAGTCATAATCTAGTTCCTATTCTTGTTAAGCAATAGTCCCACAAGCTTCCCTATCATTCAAAGACCCTCTTGCGCACATTTTACCATGAGTGTACGGCCGTACACTCCATAGCAGTCAACAGAAGAGTCAAGGAGGAACAAGAGTAGGTTCTGGGGAAGTTTTCAAAGAAGGATTAGCCGAAGTAACCAAAATGTCTTATGCGTGACATTAATAAATAATAATCTTGTTTAACTTAATGAGTTAGTGGAAACACTGCTCACACTATGTGTTAGGATTATTTTCTTTTCATGCAACCGGTATCAGATATTCAAGTCGTAGATATTCATTTGTGGATAGCCACTTCTGATTCATAAAGTTTATTTTGTATAGACTTCCTTTATGAATTGTTTCCAGAACCCTATGAAAGTCAGGGCCAGATACACTCAGAACTAGGTTAACTTAGTCTTTCAACTTTTGGCTTATAAACCACTGCTATAGACTTATTTTCGTCTCATCTTTGTACTCTTTTTAACAAAGATGCCTCCTCGTAGATCAAACGGACGCACTACTCCGATAACTCCAACTCAACCGCCACTACCTCCTCCATAGTTCGATCCTGCTGCTCTCCAAGCAGCGATATCAGCCAAAGTGGCAACCGCTCTAGCTCATATCGGCGAAAGTGGTACCTTCGGATCTGGTAGCGGTACCCACTTAACCAACCCCGGAGTTACTCGCAGACACCCAAGGGAGTGTTCGTATAAGGACTTCATGAACTGCAAACCCAAATCCGTTAATGAAATTGGTGGAGTCATCGCACTGATGCGATGGTTCGAGAAAACAAATTCGGTCTTCGCAATCTATTCGTGCCCAGAAGGGAGCAAAGTGATGTTTGCTGCTTGCACCTTCTCCGACAGAGCCCTAACATGGTGGAATAGCCATATTAAGTCACTGAACCTAACAGTGGCTAACTCAATAGGTTGGGAGAACCTAAAAGAGATGATGTTGGAAGAATACTGCCCAAGGGGCGAAGCTGAAAAGCTGGAACAAGAACTACGGGAGCACACTATGGTCTGCTCAAACATAGTGGCCTACACTGACAGGTTTAGTGACCTGGCAGCACTATGCCATGAAATGGTTACCCCGGTGAGTAAGAAAATAGAAAGGTACATTTGGGGTTTATCTACCCTGATTGTGACAACCCAAAATTTCCATTTGTACGAACATTATCTATTCAATAGAAGCTAGTCCAGTTTCAGTGATTTTCATACTTTTCCGAACAAGTTTGTGTTCATTAGGGTTTATGTTTAAGTAGATATCAGGAGAGTGGATGCTCCTGGACTTGTGAAATTTGAACATTCCAAGTTTCATAATGTTACAGTCCAATATCCGGAATAAAAATATTTTCTGCCAAAATATTCCAGGACTATAAATAGTTTTCTGAATTAAATTAATTCATTATTCACAATTCCAAATAGAGAAAAGCCATTTTCTCTCTGACGGATCTTCGGGTTTTCATCCCAGATTGTGAGTCTACTTTACTAAATGTGTTTCAATACTTGTTAGATGCTTTATAACATCAATTACATGTTTAAATTGTAAGATCCGGGAGTTTACCGCCCAAGAACGTTCTTTGGGAGTAAACTCCAAAATGGAACTTTAAGGCTTCCTAGTCCCATTCCCTTGATAGACAACTTGTTAAGGACCTTGTGTATGATCTTTAGAGACTAGAAAGCAACCAAGAAACCCAAGTAATAGGAGTTTACGGCCAAGGACTTTTCTTGGGTCGTAAACCCCTTTTCAAGGGCTAAATGTGCCCTAAACTACCCCTAAAGCTTAAAGACATTAACCCTCAAATGCTTGTACCTATTTTGGACATCAAAACACTTCAAAATCATTAAGTTATATGAGTTTACGGCCAAGAATATCTCTTGGGCCGTAAACCCCTTTTTCTAGGGTAAAAAGCACTCCAAACACCCCTAAGGCCTTAAGACAATTACCCTTGAACACCTAGGACTTGAATGGGGATTTAACTACATCAAAACCATCCCTAAAAGGGAGTTTACGGCCAAAGAACATCTCTTGGGCCGTAAACTCCAAGTGAAGGCATAAATGTGTGCCTCTTGTCCCCATTAGCCTTAGATAAAATCATGGAAGCTATCCTAGATGTGCAAGTGCCTCAAATGAATTAAAAGCCATCACCCCATAGGAGTTTACGGCTGTAAACTCTAGGGTATATGGATATTAAGCCGTAAACTCCCCTATGGAGCATTCTAGGGCCTTAAACTACTTCATGTATTATTCCAACAAAGCTAGGAGTGTTCTATGATCAAGATAACACCTTAAAACACCCAAAACCACCAAGTGAGGAGTTCACGGCCATAAACCCATGAGTTTACGGCCGTAAACTCCAAAGGGTGGGGTTTGTTGGGTGGTGAACTCTTATACAAGCCATTTGATGCTTCAAACTCTTTTGCCTTGTCCCGTAGCAACTTAGATGCAACCATTAGGACCTTTAACACTTATGAAAAGTGTTTACATGTTCCTAAGTGTCTTAACTTATTTGTTAAGTTATTATTTGGATAATTAGTTATATATATGCTTATTATATGATAACTAGGCTCGTGCGTGTAAACAAGTCTCCGTTTGCCACCTAGCATGGTATCCGACACTGCAATTTGTACAACTCACCACAAGTGAGTTCATACCCCTTTAATCAACCTTTGAAATGATTTTAAATGTTTTAAATACTTTATGGGGGGAATACAAGTCAAATACTTATAGTTATTGCTTCAATCATATGTGATTGCATTTAATCACATGTGATTAATAACTACGAAACCAATGATTTTTACCACTGTTCAAACTGTTTATCAAACTGCTTTACTTTGAAATGTTTTACAAACTCTTTTACTATCCAAACTTATTTACAAACTGTGATTTCAAACAAATGTTTCTTATAATTAAACTGTTTTTATCAACTTATGCCTTCAAATTGTTTTATAGATTGAGATCAAGTCGATCTTCTCTTGAAATTATATTTATGTTTTAAATGTCTTATGAAAACTTATTTATGCCTTTATATATTCAATTGCATGCCCATATATGTATAGATGTATAAATAATGTTTAAAGGGCTTAGGAAGGCCATCCGCCCTATTTCCTTTTTCTCGATTTGGATGTGGTCTGGTGGGATTTCGGGTGACCATCCGAAGGTCGTTTCAATATTAGTTATATATCATATATACATATATAGACATAAAAGTACTTCCATATTCATACTTATCAGTACATCAATAGTTAGTTACCATCGGGGTAACACAGGAACATATACAGTTATACTAGAAACGTGAACATATATAGCTATACTAGAAACATGTACATATACAATTATACTAGAAACATGTACATATACAATTATACTAGAAACATGTACATAAACAATTATACTAGAAACATGTACATATACAGTTATACTAGAAACATGAACATATACAGCTATACTAGAAACAGGAACATATACAACTATACTAGAACGAGAAACATTACATATACATGAATACGTTAACAATTGTGATCCACTGTGTCGGAGCATGCCTTAAATGTCATGGCCCGAGTTGTAGCCAGAATTCTCTTGGAGGGAGAGCATGAGTTTGCGTATAGATCTATACTGGATTGACTATCCTACACCTTGCTGCTAGCTACAGCCGGACTTGCAGGTCTGCGGGTGCCAAACGTCATTTCTTTATTACGACCATTCATTATGTCGTTGTTACCAGTCGATAGCATGGTGCAATTTATCACATTATACCTTAATATAAATCCGGTTTAAGGTAGTTAGTTAGTACAACCGTAGTTCTTATTATACAAAACTACAGTACTACAATGATTTACCCATTACATATTTTAGTGATAACCTCACTTAAGGATTAATGTACAAACTATATTTTATTTAATGATAGTTATACTTGGTAAATTACACACTTTTACAACAAACGAGCGTACAAAACAGTTAAGCCTAAGTAGAAGGCTACTTTAATAGAAAATATAGGTTTTTCTGAGAGATCAAACTTTTACAAACACTTACATACATTTCACAAACTTATACTTGAGACACGTTCAAACGATTTTGATAACAAACATTGACACTAAAATACTTATGAACTCACCAGCTTAATGCTGATAAACTCTTTCAAAATAACTTGTATTCTCAGGTCATCAGTAGACAGGTACCGAGGCCAGCTTTTGAGTAGATGGAGCGTATTCAAGACTCATCTTATTATTTTGATTTACATTATTTTGGTGTCTATAACTGTACAGAACACGCTTGTATTAAAATTATATATTTAATGCAATGGATGATGTTGTTTGCTTATTTACATTTACTGTGTTGTGATACTATACATGACGTCCTCCGCCCTAGAACGTTTCCTCCGTTCTTGGTTTTGGGGTGTGACAGATTGGTATCAGAGCATTGTTTATAGTGAATCAAGTATATCAACCCATAAAAGATATACTGATCTATAAACCCAAAAAGGGATAAAAACACTCTGACAAAGAGTCTATACTTTAAATATTAAAATATTTAATTAAGTATACTAGTCTGCATTCATACTAAAATTAGTGTCACAATGACAAGAACAAAAGTATTACGACTGTTAAATATCACAAGTGAGCTCGGGGATGTATGGTCAGTCCTGGGAATAGCATAGCCTGATCAACTATGCTGGTCCTAGGAGTGATTAGCATATGCCCTAGAATGGTTGTGATATGTTAACAAGTGTAAAAACTTACCAACAATACCACAAAAAAGATCAGTAGAACTTAAACTTAAAATACTATAGGTGTATTTTGTACTACTAGTTACACGTATACTATATTCTTATACCTCTCTTCTCGCGTAGATCTAAATGGCTGGATTCCATCACGGCGACCCGTACTTTCCAAATGAAGGCAATGCCGGGTGGATCGATGAAGAGCCCGAAGATGAGCATCCAATCCCTTTGGATGATCACCTCGCAGAAGGCTTTTCTGATGGATCTGACTCCGAGCCTGAAGTCAACAACCTACCGCTTGTAGGTCAAGCCCCGAACAACAACCCTCGACCAGCGTTTCCAGGTCCTACACCCATGTGGGCAAACAACCTGAACCGCTGGAGTGATAAACAGGGTCAACCCTTACCATACTTTGGGGACCGAACCTTTTACAACATCAGCGATGGTGGCTCTGCTGACAGAGCTCTGCCTGTCATTATCCGCAGAATAGCTCGTAATGTCGAGCAAGGTCGAGCAGCCATCGACCGGGTCATGGAGATTGATGCCAATTTAGGTGTCAACACAGTCCGCATCCGCCGTCTTGAAGAAGACATGGAACGGACCCGGAGGATCAACAAAACCCTGCAACAACAACTGGTTGCCTCCCGTGCTGAAGTCTTAGAACTTCGAGCTCGTCAGAGAGCTCAGGACCGACACCTTCAAGAGGTGTTTCACCAAGTTTCCGACCTCAGGGCTCGCCCGAGGAATTCCCATCGCCATTAGATGATGTCTAGTACATCTCTGTCTTTTGATTTAGGAATAGCCTTGAACTTATGTACTCTAAGTAGCACTTGTCTGTAAAATATTCCTAACTTTCGATACTCTAAATTAGGAATCTAGGACTGTCGGTCTTGTCCTTTTGGTATGATGTAAGACCTACTGTTAGGTCGATTTTCCTTGGACTTATTACATCAGTAATACCCGTACTATTGAAATCTATCTAATCTGTGGGAAAATCTGTACACTTGTGTATTCCAACTAATATTTCTTATTGGGATTTCAAACACTCATTCAACTGTTGGGCTATGGTTAGTTAGTCCATGTGTCACTCTCACGTCGCTTACCAATTGATTCTTACCATCTTTCTTACCTTTATAAACTTATAGCTGGAAGATGCCTCCTCGTAAATCTCCTAGGAATAGGAATAATCCACTGCCTCCACCGCCTACACCGCCTCCGGTCATCGATACTGCAGCCCTAAATGCTACCGTAGCTGCAGCAGTGGCAACTGCCATGGCTCAGTATCACTCATCAGATGCCAGCAGAGATGGAACCCCTGTTGAATCTATTCCGATCGAAATCCCTATGCGCTCGAGAGAGTGCTCCTACAAGGATTTCACAAACTGCAAGCCGAAGCCTTTCTATGGCACCGGTGGAGTCATTGCCCTCTCGCAATGGTTCGAGAAGACTGAATCAGTCTTCGAAATCTGTTCATGCCCTGCTGCGTGCAAAGTGAAACATGTCGCATGCACCTTTGAGGGGAAAGCCCTAACGTGGTGGAACGGCCACGTTAAATCCCTAACACTCGTCGTGGCTAACGACATGGGCTGGGAAACGATGAAGGACCTCATGACTGAAGAATACTGCCCGAGGGGCGAAATCCAGAAGTTGGAACATGAACTCTGGAATCTGACCATGAAGGGCACCAATGTGATCGCTTACACTGCCCGATTTAGCGAACTGGTGGCCCTCTGCCCCAATATGGTTCCCACTGAAGGGAAAAAGATCGAATGGTACATATGGGGGCTAATGCCTCCATACCAGGGGAATGTCTTAGCATCGAACCCCGCTACCTTCGACAATGCCAAGCGTTTGGCATAGAGACTCATTGACCATGGAGTCAAAACCCCTGCAACCACAACCACCCTAGCCATCCCAGAACCCTCCAAACCCGCTGGTACTAAGCGGAAGTTCTGGGATAAGAAGAAGAAGCAGCGAGCTGCAAAGAAACAACAAATCGTGGCAGTGCATGCCGCGGTAACCCCTACTGCAACTACTGCTCCGGTGAGTCGGTATGTTGGAAGTTTGCCCAAGTGCAACAAATGCAACTACCACCACAACGGCGCCTGCCGTGAAATGCAGTGTTCTAACTGCAACAGAAAAGGACACACCGTCCTTTTCTGTAAGTTCCCGGCACAACCGATCTCCCAAGTTCCTGGCTCAGGCGCGAGCCTAACTCGCTATGGATGTGGCGAAACAGGCCACTTTAAAAAGGACTGCCCCAAAGCGAGGAATACTGGTGGAGCAGGGAGGGTACTAGCTATAGGCCACGGGGAAGCAGTTGCTGACCCGACCGTGGTGACTGGTACGTTCCTCCTTGATAACTCCTATGCATGCATTCTGTCCGATAGTGGAGCGGAGCGAAGCTTCGTAAACCACAAATTTGCTCGCATGCTTAAGCAACAACCACACGCACTTAACGAACAATTCACAGTAGAAATGGCCAATGGGAAAACTGAAAGTACTAATAGCATATACTTAGGTTGTCTCCTAACCTTAGATAACCATTCATTCCCAATCGACCTTATGCCGGTCTCAATAAAAAGCTTCGACGTTATTATCGGCATGGATTGGTTAAGTCTTCATCGCGCCGACATCATGTGCTACGAGAAAGAAGTCCGTCTAAACCTCCCATCTAATGAAACTCTTATAGTCTACGGCGACAAACCTGGTGCGAGTCTTCGCATTATATCTAGTATTCAAGCACAGAAATATCTGCGCAAAGAATACCACGCATTTCTTGCTCATGTCGTCGACACGAACCTAGAAACGAAAGAACTAAAGAACATCCCAGTAGTGAGCGACTTCCCCGACATTTTTCCAGAAGAACTACCCGGGTTACCTCCGCAACGACAAGTCGAGTTCAGAATCGACTTAGTCCCAGGAGCTACCCCAGTAGCGAAGTCGCCCTACCGTTTAGCACCAGCCGAGATGCAGGAACTCTCTGGTCAACTTAACGAACTGCTCAGCAAGGGCTTTATAAGACAAAGTTTCTCACCTTGGGGAGCACCGGTCTTGTTCGTTAAGAAGAAAGACGGATCATTCCTTATGTGTATTGACTACAGAGAACTCAACAAATTGACGATCAAAAATCGTTATCCTCTTCCACGCATAGATGATCTATTCGACCAACTGCAAGGGGCAAACTATTTTTCCAAGATTGATCTGAGATCAGGATATCACCAGTTACGAGTGCTAGAGGAGGATGTGCCGATGACAGCCTTCCGAACTCGTTACGGACACTAGGAGTTCGTGGTGATGCCATTCGGATTGACCAATGCGCCCCCAGTCTTCATGGACCTGATGAATAGAGTATGCCGACCTTACTTGGATCAGTTCGTCATCGTTTTCATTGACGACATCCTGATCTACTCCCGAAGTAAGAAAGAGCACGGCGATCATCTGCGACAAGTTCTAGAGACATTACGAAAAGAGAAACTTTATGCGAAGTTCTCGAAATGTGAATTTTGGATCCGAAGAGTCGAATTCTTAGGACACGTGGTAAGCGAAGAGGGAATCCACATGGATCCATCCAAAATAAAAGCCATTGAGAACTGGTCAGCACCAAAGACGCCTACAGAAATTCGTCAATTTCTAGGTCTCGCTGGCTAGTACCACAGGTTCATTCAGAACTTCTCCCGAATAGCGAAACCTCTTACGACCCTGACCCAGAAAGGCATGGCCTTTGACTGGGAAGAGAAGCAAGAAAGAGCATTCCAAACGCTCAAACGAGCCTTGTGCACCGCACCAATACTATCCCTTCCCGAAGGGATAGAAGACTTCGTAGTCTACTGCGATGCTTCAAATCAAGGACTCGGATGTGTTCTGATGCAGCGAGGTAAGGTCATCGCCTACGCCTCGAGACAGTTGAAGACACATGAGGTTAACTACACGACCCACGATCTTGAACTAGGAGCAGTAGTGTTTGCTCTGAAGATCTGGAGACATTACTTATATGGAACGAAGAGCACTATCTTTACCGACCACAAGAGTTTACAACATATTTTCGATCAGAAGGAGCTCAACATGAGACAACGACAGTGGGTCGAGCTACTCAGTGATTACGAATGCGATATTCGTTATCATCCGGATAAAGCCAACGTAGTAGCAGATGCCCTAAGTCGGAAGGAATATTCTGGTCGCAAAGTCAAGTCATTATCAATAACCATCCATTCACACCTGACTAAGCAAATTCAGGCGGCTCAACTTGAGGCCATGAAACCTGAAAATGTGTCGAGTGAATCCCTTAGAGGAATGGACAAGAATTTAGAAGCCAAGGGTGACGGAGCTTTATTTTTCATGAACCGGATCTGGACACCGAAACACGGTGGTTTCCGAGACTTGGTCATGACCGAGGCGCACAACACTCGGTATTCCGTCCACCCAGGTTCAGATAAGATGTATCTGGATCTTAAAAAGCTATACTGGTGGCCTAATATGAAAGCAGAGATTGCTACCTTCGTAAGTAAATGCCTTACTTGCGCAAAGGTTAAGGTCGAGTACCAGAAGCCCTCTGGTTTACTGCAACAACCAGAGATTCCAGAATGGAAGTGGGAGTGGATCACTATGGATTTCATAACCAAGTTGCCCAAGACGACGGGTGGACTTGACACCATATGGGTCATCGTTGATAGATTGACCAAGTCTACACACTTCCTGCCTATCAAAGAAACCGACAAGATGGAGAAACTTACGAGAACATACATTAGGGAAATCGTACGGCTACATGGTGTACCTATGTCCATTGTCTCCGATAGAGATAGTAGGTTCACCTCAAGATTTTGGCAATCACTACAACGTTCCCTTGGAACCAGGCTGGACATGAGCACAACCAACCATCCACAGACCGACGGACAGAGTGAGAGGACCATCCAAACACTGGAAGATATGTTGCGAGCCTGTGTGATTGATTTTGGGAAAGCATGGGATACTCATTTACCCCTTGTCGAATTTTCCTATAATAACAGTTATCACACGAGCATCAAGGCTGCTCCATTCGAAGCTCTCTACGGCCGAAAGTGCAGATCCCCTCTGTGCTGGGCTGAGGTGGGTGATACCCAATTAGCTAGGGGGCAAGCTTCCGACAGTACTCTCACCGGTCCGGAAATCATTCGGGAAACGACAGAGAAAATCGTTCAGATCCGTGAACGATTGAAAGCCTCTAGAGACCGACAGAAGAGCTACGCCGATAAATGAAGAAAACCTTTGGAATTTCAGGTGGGAGACCGAGTCCTTCTCAAAGTCTCACCCTGGAAAGGCTTGATACGCTTCGGCAAGCATGGGAAGCTTAATCCGAGGTACATAGGGCCTTTCGAGATTCCTGCAAGAGTTGGCCCCGTAGCTTACAAACTCGACCTACCCGACACACTTCGTAACGTACATTCTACATTCCACGTGTCTAACTTGAAAAAGTGTCTGTCCGACGAGACTCTTGTAATCCCACTCGACGAGATCGAGATCAATGAGAGCCTCAACTTCGTGGAAGAACCTGTATAGATCATGGACCGTGAGGTCAAGCAGACGAAACAAAGCCGTATCCATATCGTGAAGGTTCGCTGGAACACCAAGCGAGGACCGGAATTCACTTGGGAACGCAAAGATCAGATGAAGCTGAAATACCCTCATCTTTTCGCTTAATTGTTTGTAACTCTTATTTGCTTAAATTCTAATTTCGGGACGAAATTCCCTCTAACAGGGGGATGATGTGACAACCCGAAATTTCCATTTGTACGAACATTATCTATTCAATAGAAGCTAGTCCAGTTTCAGTGATTTTCATACTTTTCCAAACAAGTTTGTGTTCATTAGGGTTTATGTTTAAGTAGATATCAGGAGAGTGGATGCTCCTGGACTTGTGAAATTTGAACATTCCAAGTTTCATAATGTTACAATCCAATATCCGGAATAAAAATATTTTCTGCCAAAATATTCCAGGACTATAAATAGTTTTCTGAATTAAATTAATTCATTATTCACAATTCCAAATAGAGAAAAGCCATTTTCTCTCTGACGGATCTTCGGGTTTTCATCCCAGATTGTGAGTCTACTTTACTAAATGTGTTTCAATACTTGTTAGATGCTTTATAACATCAATTACATGTTTAAATTGTAAGATCCGGGAGTTTACCGCCCAAGAACGTTCTTTGGGAGTAAACTCCAAAATGGAACTTTAAGGCTTCCTAGTCCCATTCCCTTGATAGACAACTTGTTAAGGACCTTGTGTATGATCTTTAGAGACTAGAAAGCAACCAAGAAACCCAAGTAATAGGAGTTTACGGCCAAGGACTTTTCTTGGGTCGTAAACCCCTTTTCAAGGGCTAAATGTGCCCTAAACTACCCCTAAAGCTTAAAGACATTAACCCTCAAATGCTTGTACCTATTTTGGACATCAAAACACTTCAAAATCATTAAGTTATATGAGTTTACGGCCAAGAATATCTCTTGGGCCGTAAACCCCTTTTTCTAGGGTAAAAAGCACTCCAAACACCCCTAAGGCCTTAAGACAATTACCCTTGAACACCTAGGACTTGAATGGGGATTTAACTACATCAAAACCATCCCTAAAAGGGAGTTTACGGCCAAGGAACATCTCTTGGGCCGTAAACTCCAAGTGAAGGCATAAATGTGTGCCTCTTGTCCCCATTAGCCTTAGATAAAATCATGGAAGCTATCCTAGATGTGCAAGTGCCTCAAATGAATTAAAAGCCATCACCCCATAGGAGTTTACGGCTGTAAACTCTAGGGTATATGGATATTAAGCCGTAAACTCCCCTATGGAGCATTCTAGGGCCTTAAACTACTTCATGTATTATTCCAACAAAGCTAGGAGTGTTCTATGATCAAGATAACACCTTAAAACACCCAAAACCACCAAGTGAGGAGTTCACGGCCATAAACCCATGAGTTTACGGCCGTAAACTCCAAAGGGTGGGGTTTGTTGGGTGGTGAACTCTTATACAAGCCATTTGATGCTTCAAACCCTTTTGCCTTGTCCCGTAGCAACTTAGATGCAACCATTAGGACCTTTAACACTTATGAAAGTGTTTACATGTTCCTAAGTTTCTTAACTTATTTGTTAAGTTATTATTTGGCTAATTAGTTATATATATGCTTATTATATGATAACTAGGCTTGTGCGTGTAAACAAGTCTCCGTTTGCCACCTAGCACGGTATCCGACACTGTAATTCGTACAACTCACCACAAGTGAGTTCATACCCCTTTAATCAACCTTTGAAATGATTTTAAATGTTTTAAATACTTTATGGGGGGGAATACAAGTCAAATACTTATAGTTATTGCTTCAATCACATGTGATTAATAACTAGGAAACCAATGATTTTTACCACTGTTCAAACTGTTTATCAAACTGCTTTACTTTGAAATGTTTTAAAAACTCTTTTACTATCCAAACTTATTTACAAACTGTGATTTCAAACAAATGTTTCTTATACTTAAACTGTTTTTATCAGCTTATGCCTTCAAATTGTTTTATAGATTGAGATCAAGTCGATCTTCTCTTGAAATTATATTTATGTTTTAAATGTCTTATGAAAACTTATTTATGCCTTTATATATTCAATTGCATGCCCATATATGTATAGATGTATAAATAATGTTTAAAGGGCTTAGGAAGGCCATCCGCCCTATTTCCTTTTTCTCGATTTGGATGTGGTCTGGTGGGATTTCGGGTGACCATCCGAATGTCGTTTCAATATTAGTTATATATCATATATACATATATAGACATAAAAGTACTTCCATATTCATACTTATCAGTACATCAATAGTTAGTTACCATCAGGGTAACACAGGAACATATACAGTTATACTAGAAACGTGAACATATACAGCTATACTAGAAACATGTATATATACAATTATACTAGAAACATGTACATATACAATACTAGAAACATGTACATATACAATTATACTAGAAAGATGTACATATACAGTTATACTAGAAACATGAACATATACAGCTATACTAGAAACAGGAACATATACAACTATACTAGAACGAGAAACATTACATATACATGAATACGTTAACAATTGTGATCCACTGTGTCGGAGCATGCCTTAAATGTCGTGGCCCGAGTTGTAGCTTGAATTCTCTTGGAGGGAGAGCGTGAGTTTGCGTATAGATCTATACTGGATTGACTATCCTACATCTTGCTGCTAGCTACAGCCGGACTTGCAGGTCTGCGGGTGCCAAACGTCATTTCTTTATTACGACCATTCATTATGTCGTTGTTACCAGTCGATAGCATGGTGCAATTTATCACATTATACCTTAATATAAATCTGATTTAAGGTAGTTAGTTAGTACAACCGTAGTTCTTATTATACAAAACTACAGTACTACAATGATTTACCCATTACATATTTTAGTGATAACCTCACTTATGCATTAATGTAAAAACTATATTTTATTTAATGATAGTTATACTTGGTAAATTACACACTTTTACAACAAACGAGCGTACAAAATAGTTAAGCCTTAGTAGAAGGCTACTTTAATAGAAAATATAGGTTTTTCTGAGAGATCAAACTTTTACAAACACTTACGTACATTTCACAAACTTATACTTGAGACACGTTCAAACGATTTTGATAACAAACATTGACACTAAAATACTTATGAACTCACCAGCTTAATGCTGATAAACTCTTTCAAAATAACTTGTATTCTCAGGTCATCAGTAGACAGGTACCGATGCCAGCTTTTGAGAAGATGGAGCGTATTCAAGACTCATCTTATTATTTTGATTTACATTATTTTGGTGTCTATAACTGTACAGAACACGCTTGTATTAAAATTATATATTTAATGCAATGGATGATGTTGTTTGCTTATTTACATTTACTGTTTTGTGATACTATACATGACGTCCTCCGCCCCATAACGTTTCCACCGTTCTTGGTTTTGGGGTGTGACACTGATGCAAGGAGATGTACTGTCTTTTAAACCAACTACATTTGATAGTGACAAACACCTGGCCCAACGACTCATTGACCATGGAGTCCGACATGGCGTGGGGGTCCTCGTTCCTGAGCCATCAAAGGGAGGAGACTATAAATAGAAATCAGGGGAAAAGAGGAAGGAACGAACAACACAGGAAACCCCGTAGGAGCAACAAATGGGTACTATCTACGCCGCCACAACACCTGTTACTCTAGCACCTGCCTGTCGATATGCTGGAACTCTCCGAAAGTGTGGAAAGTGCAACTATCACCACACTGGAGTATGTCGGGAAATGCAGTGCCTGAACTGCCATAGAAAGGGACACACAATCCGTTTTTTCAGGGCATCGGCTCAACTGATCTCCAAGTCCTAGGTGTTGAAGAAAACCAAGCCTACTATGGCTATGGCTAGATTCGACACTGTGAGAACCCGACACTTTTACATTATGCAATCGATCCATTTATCTATAATTCACTTGAATTTAGCATCTTTTAATAGAATGTTGGGTCCGCACGAGTGCTTTAGGCTTAATATATCATAGATATGGACCTTAGGAAGGGTTAGGAAGAGTGTTGCATCATGAAATCTAGCAAAACACACCAAGAGAGGTGTGTGCGGCCGCACACTAGTGTGTGCGGCCAGCCAGCCGCACACCCAGCAGCAAACCCCTCCAGCCTCACACTCAACCCTATATAAAGTGGAGAACCCCCTTCCATTCACTTTTGGCTACATCCTTTCTCTCTCTATACTTTCTCTCTCTAGAAAACCACCCAAGAACACTTATAAGGCCTCCAAAACGTGAAGAACATCATCATTCAGCTTGTCATAGAGGTAAAACACTTGAATCCAAGCCTCAAACTCATAATGTTCTTCGTGTTCTTCATCCCATGAAGGAGTGCGGCCGCACACCTTCATCAGGTGGCCGCACACACTCAAAACACCCTCCAAAGTGAGAGTAATGCCACACAATCAACACTTAGGACTCAAACAAGGAGTGTACGGCCGCACACTCTAGTGTGCAGCCTCACACACCAGTCTGGCCGCATTCCCCAGCCGCACACTCACCTTTATGGCCATACACACACCCTAATACCCATATTTGGCCTTAAACTTGCATAGATCATTGGGTATAGAACATGGGATGCTTAGTCTTAGTGATTCCAAGCCCTTAGGAGGGATTTCCCATCATGTTTAGTCATGAAATGCCTTATCTCTAACTTATATATGTGTCACGATATGGTTAATAGGGGCTACTTGCGTTCAGAGCGTCCGTTGACACTCAACACTCATACGAATCGCACACTCGAACCCTACGTTAAAAAGTGAGTTCATACCCCTTAATTAACCTTTCAAATGTTTTAAATGCTTTTATTGGGGGGGGGGGGGGGGGGGGAATACAAGTTGAATTCAATACATTACAGTATCAATCACACGTGATTTAAAACTTGCTAACAAAAGGATTTTCTACATTTTAAAGTACTTGGTCAGTAAAGTTATTTCAAATGTTTATTAACCTCATTTTCACAAATCAATTGTCTTAAAACAATTTTTCAATATTTTCAAACCTTAAATTATTTTCAAATCATGTCTACACCAATATATTTATATAAGTAAGTATTAAAGGATTTAGAACTAATAACTGACCTTATTTCCAGTTCTTGATTGATTGTGGACTTAGGGTGTTAGGTTATCTATCCGATTGTCGTTGAATACTTAGCTATATATCTTGTATATTTGTGTTAGATATAAAAGTTTTCACTCTAGTTCGATACTTCTACATATCGAAGACACTCAATCAAGTACTCAATGTAACTATAATATGTATAGTTAAGGATTGCCACTCATTTATGATATTACTATGATACACTCTATGGTTAGTACAATTACAAGACTATATGTACAATACACGATGCGAAGAGAACACTATACACTATACTAAGGAAACACTACCCACTATAAGAAGAAATACTATAAACTACATCAAGAGAACAGTACATAGTATACTAAGAGAACACTATATACCATACGAAAGAAAATACTACAATAGAATGTGATGCACTATCTCTCTATACGACCTATCGCTATGCGATCGTCGGGTAGCCATCGTCTCCTGGAGGGAGAGCGACCACTACGTGTATATATCTATACGAGACAGATATTTCCCCCATCCTGACCGCTAGCTACAGTCTGAGCCTCTTTGGCCCAGGATGACAAAACACTACTACACTATTGGTGACCTGGAGGGTCAGCCACTACACTACTATCACTCAGTATGGTTACATACGAGCTCACATTCAAACCTTAATTAAACACACATCCCGAGGGGTGCACACAATTAATATTATCCAGAGTTCGCATTCACTAATACACTTAACCGGCAGTGATGCTGCTGGGGTGAAACTCTGTTATTTCTCTATGATGAACAAGTTTAAAACTGTATTTTTCATTTGTGATACTTTCATAAGAAAACTATTACATTTTCAAAGAAACAAATTTACAAATAACTAAGTCTTGGTAAAAGACTACTTTTGCTGGAAAATATGGGATTTTCTAGGGATCAAACCATCTTCAAACTTTGTTAATAAATGTCATGCTATGCGATTTGCAAACACTTTTATACAAACAATGACACTAAATACTTATGAACTCACCAGCTTTATGCTGATACTCATTTTCAAAATAACTTGTATTCTCAGGTCAACAATAAACAAGTACTGGTGCAGCTTTTGGAAGATGGAGCACATATAAGACTCAACTTTTATTTTGTTTATATTTTTGGTGTCTACATAAATGTACAGAACACGCTTGTATTACAATTATTATATTAATGAAATGGATGTGGTTGCTTGTTTTTACTATTATGCATTGTTATGATACTGAGCATGACGTCCTCCACCCTAGAACGTATTCCGACGTTCTCGGTTTTGGGGTGTGACAGACACTACCAGAGGGACTGCCTGATACAAAGAACTCAGGAGCTGATGGACGAATTCTGATGATCACCGCTAGAGAATCTACCTCGGAGTCGCCAGCGAGCAGCGGTATGTTTTCAAATTAAAATAATTACTTTAAAAATTAATTTATATTTATATAAGATTAAAACTTAGGGAAAACGTTTAAAAGTAACTATAATAACTCACTTATATGAACAAGTCATAGTATTCAAGAGAACGAAAAGATTCGTTCAGAGAAGCTACGATGGCTTAGTATGTACATCATGATGTTTGCTTTCCGCCTTACTTCCTGTTTGAGGGTGTGACACATGCATTATTCATTTTATTCTTTCCAACGTGTTTCACTACATGTCAAGTCTGCTTGAGGACTCCAATGGTCAAATTAAAACTATATGTTTTATTCATTTTATTCAATAATCAGGTTGTATTTGTAGGTAAAAAAAAATTTAAAAATATATACATTTTTTAACATTCAATGGTCAATTTATGTTCTTCACTGTGATTAGTTATGGTCTACCGTCCTCCCAACCACAATTCTCTACGAAACGACGAAGAATCGAGGAACAGGGTGGTTTTGTGGTCATTGTTCATGTCACACTGGACACCGAAGCCCTTTGTGATATGTATTCCAAAGGGCCTAAGAGAGTACGGGTTGTAAATTTGATATATATATATATATATATATATATATATATATATATATATATATATATATATATATATATATATATATATATATATATATATACTAGGTGTGAAACCCATGTATTAGATGAGTTTATTTAAAAAAACTTAAATATGAAATTTTAACAATTTGAAAATTTTGAATTTAAAAAAGAAAATAAGAAAAAATTTGAATTATTAAAATTAATGAGGCTTATATATATTAAAATTAATATATATTGAATACAATACATATATAAACTCTTTTTAATAAATACCTTACATATATATTGCCTTATATATTAAATGTGGAATTTTAATTTAATAAAATAAAAAATACAATAAAATAACAAGTGGAAAATAGAAAATTCAAAAATTCTAGAAAATGACATGTATACAAATGAAAAGTAAGACATGTGGCAAAAAGTTATTTATTTATTAGGGAGGATTAATTAGGTACTTTAAAATTAAACTCATTGTTCATAGAGTTGTAAATTTTGTCTACCAATCATATATGTTTTCAAATTTAAACTTGTTGTTCATATCATGATTCTTTAATTCTACGTATATATTCTTTCAACGTTAATTCATAGGTTTTGTTAGGTAATCCGTGGCTAAAATCGTGGGTGAAAGTCATTTCTATTGTAGGTTGATTTTAAAACCTCTTCAACACATTTAGAAGAACTATTATAAATATCTTGTTTTATTCATTCATTTTTGTTGCAAGAATACTCATTAAAGATGACAGAATAAAAATTAGAAGAAACAGTGATTTGATTTCCATTAAAGTGTTAGAATATATAACCTGTATTTTCATATTTTGCGGAAAACATAGCATTTCACAATATGTTTGCTAAACTTACAGTGCGTCTAAACAGTCAAGATTCCATGATATTGTTAGAAAACTTCTTATATGACATTAAATAGTATTTCACAATTACTTTAAACAATTTCATTTTGTGAGAAATTGCATGTTAACTAAAATATTTTTATAGCATAAAAGATGGTTTGTGAGGCATTTTGAAATTTTGCTTTTTTATGGATTTTAGTATCCGTTAATAAGACCCGACTATTCAAATACATATAAATAATTAGTAAATACATTTTATTCTATATAGAAATTTACCTTTCCAAAAATTTGACGGAATTGTAAAATAATACTCCTATAATTTTAAAATGTTTAAACGTTTAATCTAAAATTACAACAATCGCAAATAAAATAATACTATATTAGTTAAGGGACTCATTTATTATATGAGGTAATTTAATATATATATATATATATATATATATATATATATATATATATATATATATATATATAAATAAGAACTTTAAATTTATAAGAAAATAATAAATTATTATAATGAAAATATTTTTTATCTTTTAAATTTAAACAACAATCTAAATAAATAAAATAAACTAATGAACTTTAATATTAGAAATTTGGAAATTAAAATGTAAGTTTATTAATACAATTGATATACATTTATTATATGAAATTTAATAAAATAGAAAAACTCATAAAATGACATGTGAAAAAAATTAATTTAAAATAACCATAAAATAAAATTTGACAAATTAAATGAAAATGTGAAAAATGATAAAAAAAATCATTCATTTATTAAAAAGAATTTTAAATAGTTCAAACTATTAAACCAGATATACAAATATCTAATGTATAAAATAGCAATTGATAGCATCTCCATATGAATTCATTTCATTTGACCTCGTCATAATTCTGAATTTAAAAATTAAAATAAATTCGTTGCTTAATTCTGAATTTAAAAATTAAAATAAGTTTGTTGTTGAACTTTTTAGATAGGATTGAGTTTTAGAGGAAATATAACATTTTTTGTAAAAGAAATTTATGGTCGTCGCCGCTTTGTGATCTTAAGGCTTGAGGTGCTTAATTCCAATTGACCTTCCATTTGCATCTTTTGTAGCTTACCATTTTTTTTTGCTTATGTTTATAATAAAGTAACCGATTTAAAAATGTTGTCGATCATCATATACTAGTAAATTTGTGACAAATTAATGGATTTTTAGTTAGTTTTGTTTTTGTTAGGCTTTTTTTTTTCTCTTTGGTTGAAGACCTAAAATATGTTTTCAACATCATTTTTATGACCAATATGGAGTGAAACAATCCATAATCAAGATATCGTTAAACTAATTACATAATGACTTAGGATCGTCAAACCTAATAATGTTTAAATAATTTTCTAATGAATATAATAATTAAATACGAGAAAAATACAAATAACTAGGATGATCATAAACCTCTTGTAAACTAAAATGAGTCTTCGCAAAAGAAAAGAAAGAGGTCAAAATGCATAGATATGTTACTCTTTAAAATCTTAATGCACATAAAGAGAGAATAACGTCCTCAGAATATGAACACAGGGAATCGATCAGATCTCTTACTAACCTCCATGTTCCTAAACAGTATCCAAAAGTCAAATCCCATGTGACACCCACCATTTTTTTCATACAACTTCATCATCATTTCTTGAATTCTTCAACTATTTACACACACAAATCTTCAAGTAGTACTCTCATTGTTAGAGGAAGCTCATAATTTCCATACTCATACCCATACTCTTATACCCATCACTATTATAATCATAAGAAATGATCCGCGTATGTATGTAATTAATCTGAAGAACAAACCCAGGGTTCAATAAACCCTTGATCATTTTTCATAACAGCACCAAGATGATCCGCCGCTTTTTCATTGCTGTAGTTAGCGTCGCCATTCCAGTTTCCCGACGCCATCTGGTCGCTGTTTCTTGCTTTGGTGGTTGAGGATGTGGGTGCAGTTCCTGTGGTTGAAACAAGGTCTGGTAGAGTGGTGTGGAGTCCATCAATCTGGGTTTGCCCGATCACACCAAACCCATTTGAAGATACATCGTTTTGTGTGGTTTTCTGGTTCAGATATGAAGATTGGTTTAGAGGATTAGAAGGAAAGGAGATTGTGTTTTGCATGGTGTTGAGCAGATTAGATGAGTCCAACAACGAAGAGATCGAAGATGAAGAAGACTGGAGTTTTTGTGGGAATGGGTGCAAAAGGTAAGGAGGTAGTTGAGGTTGGTTATCAAAGTTGTTGGTGTTGGATCTCATCATGGGGGAGGATCTACCAAAAAGATCAAAACTTGTCGACAACCTCGGGAACATCGGCGACGATGATGTAAAGGGTGGTGCAGGGATGCCGGTGAATTCTTGAACCATGGCTCTAAAATTACTAGTGTCTGTAGTCAACACAGTAGTCGGTGCTCTCCTTGACGCTCTTGATCGTTTCTTTGGGTTGCGAGCCGGGGGAGGAGGGATTGAAGTCGTTATCGGCTCAGTGTTTGACGTCGTAACCGGAGAGAATGGTACAGTATTTGCGGCGGTTTGTGACGATGAAGGGAAGAACTGGTGGTCGGAGAAAGAAGGTAGGGTTTTGGACCAGATGGCAGAGTCAAGATTATGAGTTTGATGTTGTGGGGACAGCGTAAACATCAAGGGGTTGTTGATCTGATTCTGATCAAACATATAGTGGTTGAAAGGTGGTGGTGGTGGGTGAGGTTGGTGATGATGGGTGATGATGAAACCAGAATCATGAACGGCGGCGCGTGAATCGCACTCCTCTTCAGCACCACTCGATGACTGTAAGCTC
Source organism: Lactuca serriola (assembly GCF_051521515.1). Taxonomy (NCBI): domain Eukaryota; kingdom Viridiplantae; phylum Streptophyta; class Magnoliopsida; order Asterales; family Asteraceae; genus Lactuca; species Lactuca serriola. Next base: position 103,052,252 of record NC_136412.1, read on the forward strand.
CCACTATTTCCTGAATCCATTTTATATCTCTAATTCAACGTTAGACAGCCAATCGAACACAGAGTATGAATTAAATCTTCCGGGGAATCAACTGAAGTGGAGAAGAAGTGTTTTTTCAAATATCAAAAAGACGTCAACTTGATCAAAAGGCGTGATCTTGCAGAACCAAATTCGATGGTTGTGGTGATGATGGTTATGTAGAAGAAGGAGAAAAAGATAGGGTTTCCATAAGAACAGAAAGCATCAAATAGAGAGAGAGAGAGAGAGACAGAGAAGGCTGCTCAGTCAGCTCACGTTTCCACTAGAAAGAAGAGAGTGGGGACATGGGTATAGCATAGTACGCAGCATATATGATATTGAGAGAGAGAAAGAGAAAGAGAGAGATTTGGTCGAAACAGAAGGTGTGAAACAAAGGAAAAAGGATAAGACGTGGTTCAATCCCAGTTGTTTCTTTAAACTTTTTGTAAAAAATTTAGTTCGTGTACGTTGTAAAAAATACAACATTGGACTACAAAAATAGCATCGACTTTTCTAGTAAACATTTTAAATATCGTTAAATTATAAAGCAAATAATATTAGTATATATTCAAAATATATCTTTTACACTAATTAACTATAAAAAAATAATATCTTTTACGCTAATTAAATTGATATATACATTTAGTCTATAAAGTGTCATGTTACCATCGGTGGTAATGCTTATTTGTAAGCTATTACCAGCGGTGAACACCCCAATAATATTGTTGTCGGTAGTAATATATCGATGATGAGTTTTCACTGCTATGTTTATCTTCTTGGTGTTCAAACTCACTATCTTCCCTTTTTATCGGTGATTATCCTCAAGGTTGGCTCTATGTTGAGTTTTTTTAAACAAAGACTTAAGGCCTCCAATTCTAAGGAGGCCCATACTTTCCAAAGTCCAAAAATTTAGTCCATTAAAAAATATAATCCGGTAACCACAAAATAAATGAAACGGAAAAATAAATCAATGATCGTTGTATTCATGAAACTAAAATGACATTGCATTCTTCTACTGATTTTCATTTTTGCGACATATTCATCTTCCGAGTATAGCAAATGTCAAAGGGCCTCAAATTTTTGGTTCGCTTTGAGCCCCCAAAATGGTTGAGCCACCCATGATTATCCTAAACACCACCCCTAACCTCTATTTAAAGTGGCAAAAATGGCAAAAATTTCATCATCAACCTATGTTGAGTGTGGTGTCATCGGCACGCTACCGTTTAGTCTTGTTATGAATCATATATATATATATATATATATATATATATATATATATATATATATATATATATATATATATATATATATATATATATATATATATATATATATATATAATAAAGGTTTTAATATAAAGGTTTTAAATAATGTTAAGCATGACTTGAAAGTAATGTTAAGTCTCAAGTTTTTATGAATTATAACGAGTCATGTCGTTTAAAAGACGTGACTTAGGACGTCAATTTTGTGTGTGTGTATATATATATATATATATATATATATATATATATATATATATATATATATATATATATATATATATATATATATATATATATATATATGACCTAAGGCGATATTTTGTAAAAACTTAGCATCAAATATAAACCTTGGAGTTATGGAGATCTTGTTAAATATATATCATTTAATAACATCTACCATCTATTTGCATTTAAATAAAATAAAAATTATTTTCGATTTAGTATTATTACAGTTTGAAGTTATTATTGATTAATTTAACAATTACTTATATATATATATATATATATATATATATATATATATATATATATATATATATATGACCTAAGGCGATATTTTGTCAAACTAGTGAAGATTCTCCGCTTTGCGGAGGTTGGAAGTCATCAAGTGTCTGCAAAGACACTTATTAAGTTACTCTCTCTACCAATGTAGGAAATTTACTTAAGTTTTTATGTATGACAACAATACAACTATGTTTTTTGACAAATAATAGCAATATACTTTAATGAATAGTAATGGAATTGCTATTATGTGTAACAAAATATAAGTAGGTTGCTATATGGACTACATATTTCCATAGTGATAAAAACATAAGTAGGTTGCTATTATTGGTAAAAAAAAGTTAATTACATTGCCCATGTTTGGTAAAATATGAAGTACGTTATTTCTTGCAATCTGATCTAGATGCATTGATTTCGACAACTGACACCAATTACAGTTTAGGAGTTCATCCTTAACTTTTAATCCGTTATAGATTCTAAAGTCTCAACTTTTTTCTGAAAATACAAAGAACCACATTAAATTTGTTAACGAATCTTACTACAAAATTATATGATCGAGTGTAGACATTGTCAAATGAAAAATAGTTCCTAGCACGCGTAATCTTCTACTCATTCTTCATTGGTAAATGACTTGTATCAAAGACTAAAATAGGTTTAACACCATAATGTCGCAACAAACTGACTTAATGCTTACAAAAATCAACATGCCTAAAAGATTAAGAGCACATAAGTGAGATGGGAATCTACAAACCTTTTTTCCACCTGAACCTCCAATCAAAGCTTCATAAATAATCTGAAAACAGCCATGAATTTAGTCCAGGCAATGGGTATATAATATAGACAACAGTAAAAATTCAAATCATCTAAATTTCCTGAAAATCGATATTATTTATATATTTTCTGGTGTAGCCAATTTTTAAACATTTATCTCCAAAAAGGAGTAAGGTTCAGTAATCCTTCATCAACTTCAGACCGAAGAACCCGCATCACAGAAAGCACTCACTGTTTGCAAATAAGGGCATGTTAGTAGTTTAGATGCCTTAAACTCAGTAATGTAGTCAAAATAGAGAAATAAATTTCTACCTTTCCAGTTCCAACAACACCATGGATGTAAAGGCAACAACCTTATATCAAAGCACCTCAACTATCACTTACTTTTTCTTACATTGTAAAGATTTGGGAAAAGTTGCTAGCAGTAGTGTTAATTTTGCCTTTTTAAGTTTAGTCTGCTTTGTGAGATCTCACATGCTCTGGGATTCCTTTTGTACCTATTTTGTGAAGTCCAAATGTACAGCCCTTTGGTAAGTGTCGCATAATAGAATGTAATTTGCCTTTAATTTCAATCAAGGACATTATTATAAAAAGAGGGTGATAGAAGAAGTATCCTTACTTCACCTACCATTTTGTAAGTTAGGGTTGATTTGTATTTGTATGTATCTTCCTTCTCATAATCTATGTCCTCATCCAACTCGAAGTCTGAATTGTCATCATGTTCGACTTCTTCATCATCCCAACAGTAACAGACACTAATATACCCATCTGGATAGTACTATTAAAAACATAAGCATGAAGTTGTTGGTTGGTGTTCGAGAGTTTTTTTTCATTAGATTCAACAATATGAAACTCAAAAAATTTGTGTGTAGTTTGAGTAAGATAAAAGAAATTAACAATAGAAACTCAGTAGAATCCAAGATAAAGAAATGCTAAAATTCAAACCTTCGTTTTTGTTTCACAATAAATATCCTAATAGATTTAAACAACTTATATACCATATTAGAAAGATTTCCAGATTCATTAACGACATTGTTTTATTATTGACTTAACAACATCAAGTGTAATATTAGGATTTTTTTATTTTGGAAAATGTATGTGCTAAGGATTATGCCATTAATATTTCCATAATGAAATTAAACAGACACAGTACTTCCTTACAAGTAAAAGCTTAAATTATCATACCAAACAAATCAAGCCGATTAAAAAAATTCATAGAAAGATACTTGAATGGAAACGGTTTGATATTTGCAAAAAAAACACAGTGCTTCAAATAGTCAGAATTTCATATAATAAATCTAAAAACATAAATAGATTTCCAAATAACCAACTACCTATTGCTTTTTGGCAACTTTAGATTGTATATGTTGGATTATACCATCAACACTACAATTTGGAATAGTACTTTCACTTTCGTGTGTGTGTGTATATATATATATATATATATATATAATACAATATATTTTAATCCTTTAGTATATCATTAATATAATGCAGAAAAAAATCAGAAAAAGTTACCTGGATGGAGGTGAGAATAGCAGCAACATCATAGATAGGACTCCATTGATTTTGGAAGTTATGCAAACACATTGCATAAAAATAATAAAATTGTTGCTTATAGAATTATGGTTGTACTTACTATTTGGGTGGAACAGACAACACACAAATCTCATAGTTGGTGCCTTATTAGAATAATCCTCTAATTATTGTAAAGGAAAGAAAATGATGTTACGTCCATCCCATGGACTGTCATCCAAGATGAAAAAAAAGACATTGTGTATTACATAATATGTGTGTAACACTATAAATTTTCAAACCAAATTTTTTCATTTTTAATTTCATAAAAGACATGTCATTTTAAATAAACATCATTTAATACTCAATAAAGTTTTCAAAACATTATCAAAATCCAGGATCCTCATTCATAACTCTTTTCTCTTACGTGTACAATCGAGCCGCTGCCTTCCCGCGATCCTGATAAGAACCTGAAACACATAACACATAACACGGTAAGCACGAAACTTAGTAAGTTCCCTAAAATACTACATACAGCACATAAGCCACTCGAGGCTATAGCTCGACGAGACCTTCCGGTCAATGTGTCTAAGGGGCCTTCCGGTCCCATAATCTGAGTAGACCTTCAAGTCCTACTCTGTTGACCTTCCGGTCCATACCATCTTGACCTTCCGGTCCCTCAACTGCTGACCTTCCGGTCCATACCCTGTTGACCTTCCGGCCCATATCATACTACTCATAACATACATATCATACACATTTCACATAGAAACATATATCACATACTCATCATAGCACATAAGACCTTCCAGCCACACATAATTACCACTCTAGGTAAGGTATAGTGAGAAGACTCACCTCGTATGATGTCTAGTAACTCACGTGCTTGAATCCCCGAACTCGAAACAATGACCTAGCCCCCGTCTAATTACATAAAGTAATTATCTTAAATCAATAACGGCTCTCAAGGCTAGACCAATCCCTCCTTATGTTCTTTCAAAAGGCTAAAAGACCATTTTACCCCTCTAATGGTCAAAAAGTCCACACATTGACCAAACCCTAAAAGTCAACGAAAGTTAACTGTATGGAATTACGATGCGTGTACCAACCATGTACGCGGGGCTTACTCCGTGGTCATCCAGAATCGGGGTACTCGACCTCCTACGCGGCGCGTACTAGGATTACACCCAGCGTAATGCCCAATTTCATACTTTCATGATTTTTGGTCTAAATAGATTAAGACATAAGCTCATATCTCAGATCTAGGCACTCTACTGTCTCTTAAGCCATAAAGTCGAAACCTTTAAGCCTTTACATGGTTGTAAAGGTCACCAATCACTTCAAGCACATACCCTCTTTCTCCATTAAGCCCTAATCTTATGCATGACTTAATCTTAACGTCTAAGATTGGATTTTTATGGATCTACAACACGAAATACACTGAAATGGGGTAGATCCAAGTCCATGGAGTTCCTTTGCTCAAAAAGTCTCCACCTTTGGGACTTAAACCCTAAAAATGCTCCTATATGGTGTTCATAACAAAAGAGTGGTAAAGTTTGAAGCTTTTTATCTTTGTAAGAAGCTCCCCACTCAGTTAAGATCAGATCTAAAAGCTTGGACTCCAATCCTTCCTCTTCAAAGCCCTCTCTTCTTCTTCTTCTTCACAAGCACACAAGGACACTTTCAAGCTCAAAAACACACACATACACGTTTAGAACGAAGGTTAAGCTCCTTGAGGGTTTCACTCACTGGAAAATGGTGGCTGGGATGGAGGCCATAGCATTCTTTTTATAGTGCCCAAGCTTCATTTAGGGTTTTGAGTCTGGATCTACTACGCCCGGTGTAGACTAAGGTACGCCCAGCGTACTGGGTAAAGACCGCGTCCAATGCACGCTCATGAGTATGCGCAACGTACTCTTCAGTACACCCAACGTACTCACTTGCTATACTCTTCTTTTTTTTGGGGTTAAATTTGACAACTTGAAAAAGTAGAAGGGTTAAAGAGATATACCTAAATTTCAGGATGTTACAATTCTCCCCCACTTGAATTAGGTTTCGCCCTCGAAATCGCTCCTCAAAAACAAATAAATCTAATCCAATAACCGAATAGTACCATCAAAAGGATCTCATATCACATAGTTGTCTTCCTCTCTGGACACCTGAATCCAAACAGGAACTCCTCCCTAGAAAAGGACAGACCCATCCACCCACTACGCTACTCGTTCTAACTCTCAAGAATCTGGAAACTCTAGTAGCCTGACACACAGCCAGACCTTCCTCTCAAGATATCATTACATTATTCGCTCCTCGAATAACAAACCTTGATAACTCACTGGCCCTCTGATTCTCTAGTGGGGACCGATAAAACAAGTTTGGATCATATACCAAGAAAGGAAAAGGATCACATCACACCACGGACCCATCCACTTTACTGCAATCATAATCCTTCAGAACAGCGAACCCTCAATACCGTGACCTCAAGCACGAAAATGATCATGCTTGTTCAGAAGCATCCCCCGACATCTAACAAACATAAACCTCAACTCCCTTCTCAATATCCCTTTCAACATTGAGCACCAGGTCATCTCCCGACCCAACAGTTGAACCTCCAAAGGTTACCCGTTGCCTGTACCAAAAAGTCTCACTGACTTCCTTATCAATACAACTATCTCGGTCTAGTGTGACACACAAGTCACGAAGTTTGCTTCACCTCAAGCGAATGCTACACTCCCAACTGAAGACCTACCCAACCCCGACCTCTGTCGTCTACTGCTCATAGTTCCATGTGTCTCGCGGTACCTACCGCACCCGAGTACTGACCTACACAAGTCTGAGACATCAGATGATGAACAATTCCCCTCAGCATGGAATCCACCTCAAAATCCAGAATCTCATCTCCCCCACTCCACGCACCATCAAAGCCAAACTCAGACTCGAGAGTTTGGTCTGACCCAGAGTTGGGACCGCTCGTCCCAAGAAAGCACTCAACTCATGACTCATATATAACCCGTAACTCGCGCTCATTCCTCTTCTCCATTTCCTTGGGTTGCTACAACCACAACTCAAATCAGAGTATAATGATTCCCGACAATATAGAGACCCCGGTCTCAGCTCCGGTTCGACCATAAGGCTTCCAAAACTCAATCATTAGGGCTACCCAAGCCTAAAACTCATCTGCATCTTGCTCTGACCAAAGATCACTCATCACAACACCCTCTCGTTGGCTAGTGAGTACTACGGCTTCCGCCAACATCACAACAATCCCCTGCTGACTAGTGAGTACTATGGCTTCCCGCAGCATCACAATAACCTCTCACTGACTGGTGAGTACTATGGCTCCCCGTAGCATCACAACAATCCCCCGCTAACTAGTGAGTACTACGGCTCCCCGCAACATCACAATAACTTCTCACTGACTAGCTGGTGAATACTACGGCTCCCCGTGGTATCATCGCATCCCTTTGCTAACTCATGGATGCTGCAGCTCCATGTAGTCTTACAACACTTCCTCTTACCACCCACAGTCTCAACCTCAAGTCAACGCCACACACTTCATTTATTAACCTACGCTTTTCAGCCCAACATAGATAGTTGCACACATATCACATAAGCCATGCATACATAAAACCTGTAAAAGTTCCATGGGCTACCCCACATGGTCTTTACCTAGGACTGCCATGGGCTCGCCCCACATGGTCTTACATCTAATGCCATGGGCTACCCCACATGGTCTTTACCTAGGACTGCCATGGGCTACACTACATGATCTTACACCCAATGCCATGGGATACCCCACATGGTCTTTACCTAAGACTTCCATGGGCTACCCCACATGGTCTTACATCCAATGTCATGGGCTACCCCACATGGTCATTACCTAGGACTGCCATGGGCTACCCCGCATGGTCATACATCCAATTCCACAGGCTCCCCCTAGGGTCTTCATGCAAAACACACAATCACATATCATATCAAAACATAGAATGGCTAACAAATATATCATCAATTATCTGTAGTGCTCTCACTGGAATCATAGCTACATGTTACACCACTTCCCAACTCTCAACTCAGAACTCAGAATAATCTAGGAATAAGGACATCATACCCAGATACCTCGGTACACCAACACAGAATCTCACGATGTTTTGCCCAAACCATTGGTTTCATACTCACGACCCCATGCTTGGATACCGCATTGATCTTGCAGAATCCCTCAACTGATCTCCCTCTCGTACCACTTGTAACCTCAGAGTATTCCATCTCCCAATTCGAAACACCGAGGCATTGACAATGGCTCAGAACATGATGTTGAAAACCCAAAAATCCCCCTCTACTGATCATTACTCACTCTAGACTACTCATACCGACCCTGAAATTTGTTGACGAATCAACGGCTGCCCTTCCGAGGATATAGATTACAATCTACACCTTCACTTGCAAATCTCAGCTATTGCATCTGCAAACCAGCGACCCGGTCGCACTCGAACTTGACATGTGCTAACCCCGAAAAGCACAGGCCACAAAGAATCTTCTAATTCACTCATCCTTTCTCAAACACATACCACATACGTTAACTCTCTCAGCACCTAGCCTCGATCACCAATAACCCTGGACTCATGAATCCGCACCGCAGGTCTCTATATCCAGATCTTTAACCGCTCTCGAACAAATTTATGATCTCTTCAATAGAAATACCTAGTTCTCCCCCACTTAGGGTTCAAACTATCACCGATTGGCGCACCAACAATCTATCTCATAGAATGTTTCCACTAGTAACATCGCACCTATTCTTGGAAGGTGCTACACAATGCTCGATGATCTCCCCGATAGAGATCAAGCAACTTCGAATATCCTGAATCTTAGATGAAATCCTCAGAACTTCCCATCATGACCGCCTCTAGTCAGTCAGAATCTCACACATTCCATCACCGGAATTCCCAACTGTCCAGTATCAACCCTAACTCTTAGTCTGGAAATAGTGAACTTTCATTCTCCTCATCCTCGACTCCTCAACCCACGCTCCATCACGTCTCTTATGATAGGAGTAGAACCCACATTACCACTCTCGATACCCATCAAACACAATAAGAGCCACTGCCCTGATATACTCCTCTTGATCGTCCGACGCTGCAACTAACACATGCCCTACTATACTTAATAGGGTATATCCTGGTCCTTGACCATCTCAGTCCCTACTGACGGCCTGTTAAATCTATATCTTTACCTCACGGCATACCTACTGTCATATACTCTGATTGAAGATCAACATGAGTGCAATCCCACAGGGCTCACCCCCAAACTTAGAAACCAAAATCTCAACACCTCTTACGTCTCCCATAGGAAATAGAATTTACACTACTTAGGTCACAGAAAGTGACATCTCCACTATCGGACGGTCACCCAGCCCAGACCGTATTCTTCCATAACGCATCATCCCTACTCATCCCTGATTCTTGTGACTCCAACTAGCATATCACCAACAATCCCTCGGAGCTAACTCGAAATCCCTCTCCAGGGATGCTCCACTAAAACTCATTCATCATGGCCTTCTGGCTCCATACTCTTTCACATCTGATCTCAGTATAGACAATCACCATGAAATAACCGGTAAAACCAGAAGCAGTAACTGCCGCATGTCATGGTACTCAAACCATGTGACCACCTCTCGATATACTTCTTATCATGGTACTCGAACCATGACATCACCTCTCGATCTGCTACTTAGATCCGCCGGAATGCTCCCTGCATCGGGTATGGGTCCTCTGCTTTCATTAGTACGGGCCCATACTACCTGCCACATCTACCCATACTCTCTACACGGACCATCCCAGATTCCCTAAGTAGCTACTCAACCTTCTCAATTGCCAATCCCAACACGCGTGCTCACTCCCCATCGAAATGCTCTACTCTGTCAGCGTACTCATCAGACTAAGGTCACATCCTAGGCCCTTCCTAGATTCTCACACTTCTCCGCCATCAGCTGCTGAGAAACTCCTTATGATGCCAGTCATCTACCTCCTGAATATCGTTACATTCACTTGGTAGATGACTCCCATCATCGGGAATTCCACAAAGCACGAAGCAAGTAGCATTCGGGCATTGAATAAACATGTAAAACCCACTCTAGGAGATAACTCCACTTGCTCTACCCATACTCAAAAGATATCACCGAACTCTACATCTCTACCCCTCGTGGGTATCTAGATACTCTCTCGATAGGCTCCACAAATGCTCATCTAGGTATCTCTCCTAGATTACTCCTCTGTTCAAATCCTTTTCTACAAGGATTCCTGTTGGATACTCTCACTCAACAAATACTCAAAAGTGCATCATAGATAGCAGCAACTCCTAGGCTAAGGCATCACAAATCAGACCACTCTAGTCCTAAATATGAATACCTAGCCTACTCTAGCATGCATAATATCTCATAACACATAACGTAAGGGTATTTTCGGAAATCACCATTCGGGCGCTGGCTGATTGTACACACTGCTCTTTTCCGCTTCCCCTTGAAATATTTTACTCGTTTTGGAAAAATTGCTTATTTTGAAAACTTTTCTCAAATCCTCAGTTTGAGTCCAGATATGCCCGAAGGTGTATCTGAATCCCTCAAACCAAGGCTTTGAAACCGACTTGTAACACCGTAAACTTTTAAACAAATTTTTTTCATTTTTAATTTCATAAAACACATGTCATTTTAAATAAACATCATTTAGTACTCAATAAAGTTTTTCAAAACATTATCAAAATCCAGGATCCTCATTCATAACTCTTTTCTCTTGCGTGCACAATCGAGCCGCTGCCTTCCCGCGATCCTGCTTAGAACCTGAAACACATAACACATAACACGGTAAGCACGAAGCTTAGTGAGTTCCCCAAAATACTACATACAACACATAAGCCGCTCGAGGCTATAGCTCTACGAGACCTTCCGGTCAATATGTCTCAGGGGCCTTCCGGTCCCATAATCTGAGTAGACCTTCAGGTCCTACTCTGTTGACCTTCCGGTCCATACCATTTTGACCTTCCGGTCCCTCTACTGCTGACTTTCCAGTCCATACCCTTTTGACCTTTCGGCCCATATCATACTACACATAACATACATATCATATACATATCACATAGAAACATATATCACATACTCGTCATAAAACATAAGTGTTGGGTATTGAGCATTCTAACACTCCTATGGTGTACATGCAACCCTAAATACCTTGGATATATGTTTTCCATATTATACATGCAAATAACAATTTCCAAGGTATTTATCCTAACTACCATATTATGAACTACAAATAATATAAAATCTAGTAGAGTGACATACCTCTTTGTTGGTGCCTGATTCCACGTAGCTTGAGAGCCTAGTGCCCCAACTGTGACACCTTACATGGTTCACACAACATCATGAACACTTGGAATAACCTTGAAAGAAATCATCACTTCATGAAATCGACTTGCCCTCCATACATAGACCTAGTAGCCGATTTTGACAAGAATGATATGCTTATATAGTGTGACACAATTAGGGTAAACCCTAATTATCATGACTTTCCATTTCCTTGGATCCATGGGTTCAAATACACCATGGAGCATCCATGGAGCATCCTATGGGTTTTAGCCCAACTTGATAATCCATGGATTAGTAGCCCACTATATAAGCATGGATGATTTACACAATCAACCCATATATTTAATTAGTCTTCTTTTGATCACTTAATTAATTCTACATTTAATTCTTGATCAATACTAATTAAATAATCTTATTAATATATTAGAACTTATAGTATATTAATAAACATTAAGTATTATTTCTCTCATTTTAGTCTATCCAAACGCATGATGCCATGCAACCCAAATGGACCATGCCGGGTCGGGTCAAGTATATACCAATTATAGTTATGGACATAGACACTAATCCAACAGTCTCCCACTTTGGATAAGTCTAAAACTATTATTGCAAGTATGACTTCATAACCCGACTAGCAATCGTAGCTCTCAAAAACCGCTGTCGAACTCTGAACAAATCAATGACACGTCCATTAGATAAGTGATCATATATTCATCCATTCTAGATATCATATGGACTGAGACATGGATTATAATCATTCTCTTTGTCCATTTGTTGTTTCCCGATTTCCGATTTATGACGACTGACTAAGTGAACAAATCATATCAGTCCAGGCTCGGCCGAGCACTTACGTTTTGTCATCACTAAATCATCGAGGGGCCCATAGATATCACTTTTATCCCTTAGAGGGTAAAAGGAATGGATAAACTTCGACTCATATGCTTGTACTGACTACTTGTTGAATCATACACAAAGGAACGCTTTATAACATCGAGTTACCAATGCGTTTTTCGTGCAATCAATGTATAACCAACTCATAGTCAATAACTCATATATCTAGGTTTGAAGAATATAAGATATTATCGTCTCACGATTCACTCGTGATAAAATCCATGAAGTGAATCCCAATGAGCATGGGTTGAATCCAATACTCAGGCCTTATGAGTACTCATGCATGTTGCAGCAACCATTGCTATGTCTAATGCACATTAGACAAATCATAGAAGCCAAATTCATGACGGTCTTGATTCATATCTACTTCCAACATATGACCGACTGTGGACGATTTGAATAACTTAGTCATTCGGGAAGAATGACCTAGTTATCCTGGAAGTCAAAACATGCAAAGTGAAACACAAGACTAATACTAATCCTATATGGCCCCAACACTTTGAGTGTAAATAAAAAACACCTTTTATCTAAGCACCATATTGATTATTCATTATCCAATGTTTTCGATATATCAACTTAATACTTTAATTAAAACAATAGTCATGCCATGCTCTAAGCATGCACACGATGTTTGTCCAAACAACAGCTATGCCAGACTCCAAGTACACACACTATGTTTACATATGGTCCTCTCCTTGTGAAATAGATCGGATTACAATATTTCAATGATGCTCATTTCACAATCCCAATCCTCTTGTCATTTACTGTAATCTGTTAGATTCTAAACTTATATGCAATGATCCTCTTGTAATGACTATACCCAAAATTCACAAAGAGTTGGCAACAAACATTACAAAGAATTCCAATGGTGACGAATTCCATGGAAACGAAGTCTCAAATTCAAAGTACATTCCTTTGAACATCCTTCTTGCATTAAGTTCTCTAATCTTACACAGATTCAAAGAATAACTTCCACCTATGGAAACAATTCCATATTACCATTTTGACCATCACTTCTGAACAAGAGTTTCCTCTTTTCAAAATATGTCAATATGGTCCTTATTCTATACTTCTAATTGTCCATGAACAACCAATCTTTGGTAAACCTCAAATTGTCCTCGACAATTTGCTTAATCATTTTAGTTATTTCCAGTTCTATTCCTTTTTCCATCTTAATCCCCTAGGCATTTGGAAAATTTAGACCGGATTATAACACATGTAATCGAACCTATACCTGAAGCATATGGGACACGATTCATGCTATAAATTTTTTATTTTGCATGTTCTCACAATTCGAACTATGAAGAGGTATGTCGTAATCATAATCGAATTTTGAGAACGCAACATATATAGAATTTCCTTATGTTGAACCATTCCAATATAACATTCTTATATATTCTTGACTAAATTTGAGTAAAATCACAATCTAAACTTCTAGAATTGGACTGAAGTATGTAATCCTCTCCCTTAATTATAACAAAACAACTTTTCCAAAGCGAATTGAAACTTTTGTTTTCTATAATTAACATTGCTTACTTGCAACACTTAATATAATAATCATGCTCCCACTAGCATAATGATTATTATCTTACTAGCATAACACTTATGCTCTCACTAGCTTTGACATGTACCCAAAAATCAACTAGACTTCTAGAAATCAATACTTTATTGACTTTCTTACCAAAGTTCAAATTTCTAATACAAAATTGCTTTGATAAGACTTTATCAAAATCACACACCTTTCCTTAAATAGCTCACTTTTGTGTCTAAAGGTCTATGAAGAGGGATGCCGTAATTGTAACATCCAAAATTTCAAACCAATTTAAAGTTTTTAAAACATGTGAAGTTCATCAAAACATTACAACTTTATTTTCAAAATATTAATTATCAGAGTATTTCCCAGAAACATAACATAACAGGAGGAGCTGTACGATCACGCCTTGGCCTTGCCTCGATCCCCTGATGTACCTGAAACAATAAACTGATACTGTAAGCCCGAAAGCTTAGTGAGTTACCCCCAAATACTGATACACATACAGTCCACATAGCAATATCAACATTAACATATCATATCAATCCAAAACAAAACATCATGCACTGGGTCCACAACTTTTCAAGCTGGACTACCCCCTGGGCCCTTAGTATGAGTCTGGAATGCCTATCGGGCCCTCAGCTCGTATCTAGAATGCCATCGAGCCCTCAGTATGAGTCTGGAATGCCTACCGGGCACTCAGCTCGTATCTGGAATGCTCTCGAGTCCTCAGTATGAGTCTGGAATGCCTACCGGGCCCTCAGCTCATATCTGGAATATTCTAGGGTTTGTTGGCTACCGCACGGAGCAATACAACTTCAACCCATCCCACATAAGATGTCGACATGTATCATAACTAATACATATATAGATAATCATACAATATCACAGGTAGTCCTACAGGTCTACCCAACTAGCATATCAACTGGCATACATCACTAACTCCAACTCAACATATCAATAACTACTAGGATATCAAATCCAATGGGCCGGCCTTGGTGCCTTAGACCCCTTAGTATAGTGAGGATAACTCACCTCGTAGATGTTAGCTCAGTAAATAAATCACAGCTCTCCGATCACTCGTCAAAGACTCCACCACCTATTACCATAATACGAACATGCTCATAAGTCTTCATCCTCAAAAAGTACTTGATAACCCAAATAGTTAACCCTGGTTAAAGTCAAAGTCATTAATCAAGGTCAACAGTACATGTTGAACTTAACTCATCGAATACCCTCGACTACTCACCGAGTTCCTTGAAATCCTTACCCACTCGCCGAGTCATCGGGGTGACTCGCCGAGTTCCCATGATTCTCGATTGAGGCCCTATGGCCACCCGTCGAGTTTCCTTCTAGTAACACGTCGATAGACACACATTCCTAACTTGGGGAAAACTCATCTGATTCGCCGAGTTGTTCATCCAACTCGTCAAGTTCACGGCTATCTTCATATGACTCGCCGAGTCGCCCTTGCGACTCGCCGAGTTCCATTAGTGCTTAATCCATAAAGACCCCTTTTAAGCCATGCAATGGCTCCAAATTACAGATCCAAGCTCCCAAGGCATGCCTTTCACGTAAAGTTGCAAACTTTACGTGCATGCATGGCTATAAAGTTTCTTAATGCCAAAAATAAGCTCTTAATGTGTTTCATGTAGAAGGGGGACAGGAACTTTATGAATCTAGAACTCGGGAAAGGTCCAGAGCTTGGCTTCAGCTTTAACCTTCGAGTCTTCACAGCATCAGGATGAACATATGAATCTTCAATGAATGACTTCATCTTGAGCACTTGAGGTTTTCTTCAGAATTTGGCATTGAACGCACATTGGGTGAGGAGGCTTCTTGTATTGATTCTTGAAAGATAATGCTTTCAGCTTGAGAATCTTTAGAGAGAACATCAGAGAGAACAAATCATCTGGATCACTTCATCAGGTACAAAGATAACAACAGACTGATTGAGGAGGCTTCAATGCAATCCGTCACGTAATCTTCAAGTCAGCTTGACCTTTCTTTTGGGGTTGAAGGATTGAATGTCGAAAGAATAATCTTCATTTCTTGCTCCTTCGAATGTGAATTCTTCGATGCTCACGGATGAGGCTTTGGCTCAGAAATCCTCAACACAAACTCCATGAGCTTTACCTATACCTGAAATCACTATTCAAGACAAAACAAAACTAAAAGAAAACTTAGCACACAAATTAAAACAGAAAGAAAAATATTTTTGGATTTTTTTTAAAATTTTTATTTTTCTTTGATTTTTTTTTCATTATTTTTAATTTTTAATTCTCCTTTAATATTTAAATTAGAAGAAACTATGACAAATTTAACAAAAACAAAAAATGATATCTAACTTTAAGAGAGATTTGGGATCAAAGTTTTTAGACAACTTTTATCCACTTGTCGGTACCTTTCATATTCACATCTTTGTCTGGTCGATCGTCGGTATTGTTGTCCACTTAAACACGAAAAATTGTGACTTATTTAGGACATACTATTTGTTACAAGACAAGGTGAACTTAAGTTCCTAAAAATTATATCTGATCCTAATTCCTTAGATACTATATCTTAAGGACCATTCATCTGACGACGACCAGGGATATTGTTGTCCACCTAAATTGAGCAGCGAGATCTACAGACAATCTGTATGAGTTCAATTTTAAGTGTACTGGAACGTGTTTCCCGCTTCCTGATATGCCCCAACCATCAAGAACTTCAAGAGTACTCCTTACACTGGGTGAGCTGACAACCATTCAGAGAGAGAACAGATTCAGAATTCTATTGCTAACTACTTCAGAGGGGTTGAGAAGAAGAAGGTTGCATATGCTGTGTACCAGGTCGGATTAGAAGTCGCGCAAAGGAGACATCATATGGCTAACAGATGAGAAGTATTTCACACATATATTTCACACATATATATATATATCCTGCAGAGAAATAGAGTTGCATATGTTGTGTACCAGGTCAGATTATAAGTCACGCAAAGGAGACAACATATGACTAACAGACAGACAGAAAGAAAACGATTTTCTACAGACCTAATTTATCGGAATTTACCAGTCGCCCCATCCAGCCGGAATTAAGGGCAGAATCCGCACATCAAGGAAAAGTTAAGCCACAGTTCCAAGTACGGGTTCAATTAATGTGACGGGTAGATTCCCATATATATCTCCCTGCTCAACCTATCTGAGCGTCGTATTGTCAGGCTGAACATATCTAACTAGGTCAAGATTTTTCAAGTCTATAAATTTCCTAAGTTCAACTCTCCCTAGTCAAGTCCATTTAAAATTTTTCGTGCCTACCGACGCATCAAGTCAGAGCATAGACCCTTCAACTTCGGGTACGTTATGCAGACTCAGGTTGCCTGTTATCACTTGATAATATCACTTCCCAAAACATTTCCCTCAAACACAGACTCATTTACACCATATTTTTTTTTTATTTTCTGATTTTCTAATGTTTTTGGATTTTTTTTAAAAAAATTTCTAATTTTTGTTTTGTTTTTATTTCTCGCCCTAAATTTGTGCATAGGAGAGAAACGAAAGTAAATGCGCAAATTTAAACTACCCTAAAACAAAAATTAGTCTTTAAAGCGAATCAGGTTAAGAAAAACATAGTAGTATAGAGAAGAAAACGCAAACCATAAGTCACCGATTGAATTTGCATCCAGAAGGTCTGAGAACAGCACGCGTAATCTCAGAACAGATCCGAAAATTCTTCACATCGTTAAGCACAAACCCCGTGAGTGATCTCTTCCTTTCTTCTTTTCCCGCAAAAGGACACATACTCTCAAACAAAGGTCTGAATGTTGTACAGTTGAGAGATGTCCCCTATCATGTGCCTGGAACAACCACTACCAACAAACCGAAGTTTGATGATATGCCTCCATAGCTGCTCCGACACAGAGCGGGATTAGTTGGTCTTTGGAACCCAGTCCATTTTGAAACTGGGTCGACCTTTGTCATCAACACACAAAACTTTCTCCCATGACATATCCTGCTTATCATAAACAGAAGATGTAGAAACATTAGAGTCGTTAGTTGATTTGGGAGATTGAGCCTTTGGAACCCATTTGTAGTTGGGTTTAACCCATTTCTTTTTCGATCCGATGGGTGCCTCGGCACTTGAAGCCGATCTTCGAGATGACTTTGACCTAGCCGGTCTTGGTTTTGTTGGGGCATCTCTTGGATTGGACTTCTTGGTTGGCATTCCCTCCTTGCCCTTGGGATTTTGATTCTTGGCCTTGGAAGATTGATTCTTGGCCTTCTGTGCGTTCCAATCAACATTGTCTGAACGTGACCTTGAGGGGTTTCTTTTGGAGTATCTCCCTCTTGGTGCGTTCTGCCACCTTTGTGCATAGTAGGGAACGTATGCGCGATTAGGACAATTTCGGGCAATGTGTCCAGGTGTTCCACAGTGAAAGCAAGTCTTTTTCTTCACTGTGAACTTATCTGTTCCTACCCCTGGTGGCGTGTCCTTGCCTTGTCTCTTATTGTTCCCACATGCACACTTGCCACAAGAACTCTGTCGCGTTGGAATTGGTGGCCTCTATTTACCAACGACAGGTTGATTAGAAGCAACAAATTTAGAGTTCAAGGGGTCGTTTGTTTGTTCAGAAGAACTCTCCTTTTTCTCATCCTCTACTACTTTACCTCCACATGTAACAGAAGCATCAATATTTTCAACATTAATAACTCCTCCTGACACAAATCCAACTCGTTTGCCATATCGAAGATGTGGCTCCCTGTCAGTTTCGTCCTGTGTTATAGGGATGGATGTGTAGTTATGATTATAAGGAGGAGGTACACTATCATACCCTAGACCCTTGTTTTGATTTTCTTTGAATCTTAACTGGGTTTCATATAAGGACTCGACTGTCTGACTTGACGCCGTATAATTTTTGAAGCTGACATCAGTTTTTCCACACTTGATTTTTAAAGCGTCAAGTTCTTCAGTTACAGCAACAAGTTGTCTTTTAACATAATCATAATTTTCACACTTGTTGCTATACTCTTCCTGAGGTTTCCTAAAGTCCTTGGTTTTAGCTTCTAATTCAACCTTCAGGGGTTTCTGTCCTTTCCTGAGTTGATATCCTTTATATCTCAGGTCCTCAACTTCCCCTTTGAATAAATCAATTTGTTCCCGAAGAAATTTAATCGTATCTTCACATGATTGAGAACATGAAACTTCATTTGAATGAGAACACGACACTTCATTGACCGGAAGGTTTGCTGAACTCATTGTTTTTCGACAATTCAAAGCGTTAAGTTCTTCAATTATATCAGCCAGACTAAGACGATTGAGATCTTTTGTCTTCTTGATGTCAGCCACGTCCATGTCCCACGATTTTGGAAGTGAATTCAACAGCTTTTTGTTGATCTCGGACTTAGTCAAGAAGATCTCGGCTATATTCATCTCAGTAGTAAGTGTAGTAAATCGCTGCAATTGAGCTTCCAGAATTTCTCCAAGGATATAATCGAACATGTTGAAATTTTGTCTTAAGATATCCCGACGACTCTCTTTCATGTTTTCAAATTCCCTCGTAGACCTTAAAATCGATTAAAAACTAGAAGATAAAATAAAATTTAAAAGTCAAACTTAAAATGCCCTTTTTTTTTAAATCAACCTTAAAAGTCAAAATTTAAAAAAAATTAAACTCAAAAGTCAAACTGAAAAGCTAAATTTGAAAATTTAAAAATCAAATGAGAAAGTCAAAGCTTAAAGTCAAAGGTCAAACTTGAAAGTCAAAGTCAAAATTTTAAAGTCAAAGGTCAACCTTGAAAGTCAAATTTTAAAAAGTCAAACTTAAAAGTCAAACCAAAAAGTTAAATTTGAAATTTTAAAGGTTAAACGAAAATGTCAAAGTTTAAAAACAAAGGTCAAACTTGAAAGACAAAATCAAAATTTTAAATAAAAAGTCAAAAACAAAAATCAAAAATAAAACAATTATTATTATTATTATTATTATTATTATTATTATTATTTTAATTTTGGATGAAAAGGAATTTAAAATTAAAAGGAATTTAGTTTTGGGGTTAAAAGTGTAAAAAAAAGTGAAATTGGAACCGAAAATGACGGGTTATATTTAAAACTTCGGAGGAAAGGAACAAGTGATCAGTTTGTCGAGTTGGCTAAGAGTGCTGTGTTTGGGAGTTGGAGGTCGCGGGTTCGATCCCCAGCGCCTCCAAAGTCGCGTCCCCTTTTTACTGAACAATTGATGCGAGCTGCTGCTTAGCCGGCCACTGAGCCGAGCCGTGAATTCCGAGCCGAGCCGATTCTTCAAACCGCGATCCAAGCCGAGCCGTATAATTCCAACCGAGCCGCAAGCTCGGAAACCCTAGCCGCAAACACGAATCCGCCGCCGGCCGTAAACTCCGGCCGTGAACTGTTTCCGGCAGTAAGCTCCGGCCGAAAACCCTTCAAGATTACATGAAAAACAACGATTTTTCGACTTTGAAGCTCCAAAACTCGATCAAAAACCCCTTTTTATGAACAACACAAAGAACAAACCCCCCTTATTTTTGCGAGATCTATCCAAAAACGCAAAAATATTACCAAAATAAGATCAAATAATGCTCCAAATAGAGTTTACGGCCCAAGAACTCGGTGTTTACGGCCGTAAGCTTGGACCGTAAACACAGAATATTCGATTTTTGGATGAAACAATAAATCCTTTTGACTGATACAACTTGGCTCTGATACCAATTGTAAGTCCCTAATCTGCCCGTCTATCAATCAGATCCGTTTGATGGTGCGGAATCCCAATCAAACAGATGATGTAAGATAAAAAACAAAAGAAGAAGAAGAGGAATAAGATGAATCTCGATTGTATTAATGATATGAATAAAAGCTCCAGATACAAACGATTCACACACATGCGCTCCTTATTCTCTCTGGCCGTAAACTCTTTCTAGTTCATCCATCTCATCAATCTCTACTCCTCACCCTAACACCTCTATTTATACTAGGGAACATGGGCCGAAAACAAATGGGCCGTAAATGAGTTTACGGCCGTAAACTTAACCGTAAACATGACCGTAAACTCCAAAAATATTACAGAAAAATACAATTGCCCAGAAAAGCAAAGTATAAACCATATTTTGACCCAACATATCCCCTTGTTCTCCAAGTGCTTCCTCCCACAAAGCCCTCCTTCGAAGCTTACAATGCACAAGAATGACACAATACACAGTTAGGGTTTGCTATGAGCTCTTACTGACTGCAAGGAGGCCAAATAAGGCTTATGCCTCCTTAAATAGAGTGCAGAACCTGGGACTTAGGGTTTCTTCTGCCAGCTCCTACTCGCTGAGTCCCTTTATAGACTCGGCGAGTAGATCACTAATTTCGCGATCCCGCATCGACGCTACTCGACAAGTAGGGCATCCTTTACTCATCGAGTAGGGCTTAAAAACTAAAGAAATTCATACTTAATTTAATAATTGGGAATCGGGGCGTTACAACTCTCCCCCACTTGAACTAGACTTCATCCTTGAAGTCCTCTGGAATAAACAACGTTGAGTAGTGCTCGCGCATCTCTGCCTCCGGTTCCCATGTCCACTCAGATCCATTCCGATGTTCCCACTGCACCTTTACCAAAGGTATTTCCTTGTTCTACAAAATTGTAACATCCGGTTTCGGATTCTCCATGATTAGGGCATGGGCCGCGAGTCGGGGGCTAGGAGGTCTCGGGTGGAGGCGAGTTGCTAGAAGCGTAGGGCATCTCATTACCTTTCTGTAGGTATGAGGATTTTTGATATTCGAGTCATTTTGAAGGTGCTATGGAATTTTGGGAGAGTTGGCAAGATAAGTCCCCAAGTGAGGTTTTTGGCAGCTAAGTACGCTGGGCGTACGTATATGTACACTTAGCATACAAATATGCGTGTTTCTTAAGCAAGAGCCACCTCGTACGTTGGGCGTACCAGAGGAGGTACATTGGGCCTACTAGGCACAGAAGGAAACCCTAATTAAATGAAGTGCCCCTATATAAAGAAAGAGATGGTCTCATTTCTGGCCACCTTCCTCAGTTAATAAACCCTCTCAAACCCTAATATTCGTTCTTGAGCTTGTGAGTGGCCATGATGAGCTTGTTTGTGTTCTTATGGGCTTTTGGGAGTTAAGAAGGAGCATGGAAGGGAGTGAAGTTGAAGAATCGGCTGTGGATCTGAGCGTTCTTGGGGCTAGAGCACCATTTGAAGGTATAAATGATGGGTTTTGAGCATTCTAACACTTCCTAAGTGTACATGCAACCCTAATAAACCTTGGATCTATGTTTGTCTAAGATACATGCAAATAATTATTTTTCCAAGGCTTATATCCTAACTAGCATGGCATGGGGAACTTGAATCAAATAAAGCTAGTAGAAACACTTACCTTGTAGTTGTAGTTGATTCCTTGGAGTTTTAGAGCCTAGCACCAATAATGTGGATGCCTCAAATGAAAGTCACAAATCACCACAAACTTGGAACTTTGAGAGAATAGTCACACTTCTCTTGAAATCGGCCCTCACCTCAACATGTGTCAACTAGTGTTCACTAGCTTAATTTCAAGAGCCAAAGCCTCCTTTATATAGTGTGGTGGATTAGGGTTACATCCATGTAAACCCTAATACCCATGTCTCTTCATTTCCATGAGATCCATGGGTTAAAGCTCCATGGAGTATCCATGGACTTCTCCATCCAAGCCTAGCCCATTCCAAATAAGCATAAGCCCACACTATATAAATATAGAAGCCCATATTTAATTAGTAATATCTTTGATCACTAAATTAATCCTAGATTAATTATAGATCACTACTAATTAAATAATATGATCTTATATTAATATATTAGAACTTATAATATATTAATAAATCATAACTTCTACTATTCTCAAATATTATCCATAAATTGTTCATGTGAAGTGCAACCCAAATGGACCATGCCGGGTCGGGTCAAGTACATACCAAATATAGTTATGGACTTAGACACTATATCCAACAGTCTCCCACTTGGATAAGTCTAGTAACTATATTTGCAAGTATAACTTTAGGAACCGATCAGCAATCGTAGCTCTTTAAACTCTGTTGAACTAGAACGCGCCATTTAGATAAGTGATCATATAATCCTCTGTTCTAGATATCAGCCGGACAAACACATGGAACATTGTCTTGCTTATTGTCCAGCATTTGTTTCCCGATTTCCGATTTGTTTGACATAGAACTCAACTGAACACATCAATTTAGTTCTGACCGGGCCCGGTACATAGGTCAAAACAAAATCATCGAGGGGCCCAGATATCAGCTTCTAATCCAAGAAGGAACAGATAAACTTCGACTCATATGTTTGTTCTACCACTCATTGAATTACACACAAAGGCACGTTTTATAACATCGAGTTACCAATGCGTTTACGTACAATCAATGCATAACCAACTCGTAAGTAACAAATCATATCTCTAGGTTTGAAGACTTATATGATATTACCGTCTCACGATCACTCGAGATAAAATTCCATGAAGTGATTCCAGTGAGCGTGGGTTGAGTCCAATGCTCAGAACTTATGAGCACTCATGATTGTTGTAGCCTTGTCCAACACCTTAGACCTCTGCAACCAATCATGATAGTCTTGATTCATACCTACTTCCGACATATGACCGACTGTGGAGGTTTGAATAATATGATATACCAAACATAATTATTCTGGAAGTCAAAACATACAAAAGAAATATAGTAAAAGATCGACAAGAGATAGCAACACTTTACTCATAAACAAAACACCTTTTATTCATCATCAAATGTCAATTACACTTTACAAATTTCTGGGTTATCTAACTACTAAAACTTATATCATCCTTCAGCCCTATGCTCCGAGCATGCTGGAGATGCTTAACCCTACTCAGTCCCTTCGTGAGGGGATCTGCCGGGTTCTCATCCGATGATACCCTCTTCGCCATGAGGAGTCCTTCTTCAATTCGATGTCTGATAAAATGGTATTTTCTATCGATGTGTCTGGATCTCCCGTGATCCCTTGGTTCCTTGGCTAAGGCAACCGCACTATTGCTGTCACAGAAAATCTCCATTGGCTCTTTTATAGCTGGAACAACTCCAAGGTCTCCGATGAAGTTCTTTAGCCATATCGCCTCCTTTGCTGCCTCGCTTGCTGCTATATACTCTGATTCACAAGTGGAATCAGCCACTGTCTCCTGCTTGGAACTCTTCCAAGAAATTGCTCCTCCGTTTAGGGTAAAGACCCAGCCTGACTGAGAGCGGAAATTATCCCTATCAGTCTGGAAGCTAGCAT
This sequence comes from Lactuca serriola, assembly GCF_051521515.1. Classification (NCBI taxonomy): domain Eukaryota; kingdom Viridiplantae; phylum Streptophyta; class Magnoliopsida; order Asterales; family Asteraceae; genus Lactuca; species Lactuca serriola. Next base: position 103,076,360 of record NC_136412.1, read on the forward strand.
CACTATACCCTACAACTCTCAAGTCATCACTCCCACCGAAGGTAAGGACCCAGTCCTTAGTCCTTCGCAGGTACTTGAGGATATTCTTTACCGTAGTCCAGTGTTCCTTGCCAGGGTTCGCCTGATACCTGCTAACCATGCTCAAAGCAAAAGCTACATCACGTCGAGTACACGTCATGGCATACATGATCGATCCTACAGCTGAAGCATAAGGAAATCGACTCATTTCTGCTATCTCAGCCTCACTACTAGGGCTTTGTGTCTTACTCAATCTGGCGTTACACTGAATGGGTAACTCACCTTTCTTGGAGTTATGCATGTTGAATCTTTTCAACACTTTGTCCAAGTAGGTACTTTGACTAAGTCCAATTAGTCTTTTACTCCTGTTTCTCAAAATCTTTATCCCTAGGATATAGGCAGCTTCACCAAGGTCCTTCATAGCGAAACACTTCCCAAGCCAGGACTTTACTTTCTGCAGGGTTGGGATGTCATTTCCTATGAGTAGTATGTCATCCACATACAGTACCAAAAAACTGACTATGCTCCCACTAGCCTTGATATAGACGCAAGATTCATCTTCACTCCTCGAAAAGCCAAATTCCTTGACTTTCTCATCAAAGCAAAGATTCCACCTGCGAGGTGCCTGTTTCAATCCATAAATGGACTTCTCGAGTTTACACACTCTATTAGGGTACTCGTTGCTGACAAAACCCTCTTGCTGACTCATGTAAACATCTTCAGCCAACTTTCCATTAAGGAAAGCGGTTTTGACATCCATTTGCCATATTTCATAGTCATGAAATGCAGCTATGGCTAACAGAACCCGAATAGACTTAATCTTGGCTACTGGAGAAAAGGTCTCATCATAGTCCACTCCAGGAATTTGAGAGAAGCCCTTTGCAACCAGTCTCGCCTTATAAGTGTGTACTTTACCATCCATGTCGGTCTTCTTCTTGAAGACCCATTTGCACCCTACAGTCTTACGACCTGGTACATTCTCAACCAAGTTCCAAACTTGATTGTCATACATGGATTGTATCTCGCTATCCATGGCCTCTTTCCATTTAGCAGCCTCAGGGCCTGCCATGGCTTCCGTGTAGCTGTTAGGTTCATCCAGACCTACTAGTGTCTCATCACTAATAAGTGTCTCACCTTCCGCAGTAATATGGAAACCATAGTAATGCTCAGGTGCAGTCCTAACTCTCGTGGAACGCCTCAGAGGTACAGGCTCATCAACTGGCTCAACAGGAGTTTCCTCCTCAAGTTGAGGGCTAGTGTTTGAAGTTCCTTCACTGCTTGATTCTTGAATTTCTTCAAGATCAATTTGCCTCCCACTGTCTCCTTGGCTTATAAATTCTCTCTCTCGAAAGACTCCTCTTCTTGCTACAAAGACCACATTGTCACTAGGTCTGTAGAAGAGCTAGCCAAAGGATTGCTGTGGGTAGCCGATGAAAATACACCTCTCGCTTCGAGGTTCGAGCTTATCATGAGTCTCGCGTCTCACGAAAGCCTCACAACCCCAAATCTTGATGTGGTCTAGCTTAGGTACTTTGCCAGTCCACATCTCGTGAGGAGTTTTGGCAACTTTCTTTGTAGGGACAAGATTAAGAATATGGGCGGCAGTCTCTAAGGCATACCCCCAGAATGAGATTGGTAGCGTAGCTCGACTCATCATGGAACGAACCATATCCAACAAGGTTCGATTACGCCTCTCAGCCACACCATTCAGCTGTGGTGTCCTGGGAGGTGTCAATTGTGAGACAATCCCACATTCCCTAAGATAGTCGAGGAACTCTGAACTAAGATACTCACCTCCTCGATCGGATTGAAGCATCTTAATGTTCCTGCCCAATTGATTCTCGACTTCCTGTTTAAATTCCTTAAACCTCTCGAAAGTCTCTGACTTATGCTTGATTAAGTAGACATATCCATATCTACTGTAATCATCAGTAAAAGTCAAATAATAACGATTAGCATCCCTTGTGGCATGTTTGAATGGTCCACACACATCCGTGTGTATAAGGTCCAACAAACCTTCACCCCTCTCACACGAGCCTATGAAGGGTGACTTTGTCATTTTTCCAAGTAAGCATGATTCACAACTATCATCTGACTTTAGGTCAAACGACTCCAAGACTCCATCCTTTTGGAGTTGGCCTATGCGTTTCTTACTTATATGTCCAAGACGACAATGCCATAATGATGCTTTATCCAAGTTATTATTATTTGTAGAATCAATACACAAAACATTATTTCCCAAGTTATCTACAACAGATACAGCTTCATACACACCATCTCAAGGTAATGCTTTAAAATAAAAAACATTATTATAGAAAACATCTATAGAACCAACTTCATTATTAAATGAAAAGGTAAACCCTTGTTTGTACAAAGCATGAAAGGAAATAATATTTCTTGCCATTCCTGGCGAATAACAACACTTATTCAAATCTAAATTAAACCCACTACTTAGCGATAAAGTATAAACTCCAATCTTGGTAACAGGTAAAGCTTTCCTATTCCCCATGATCAAGTTTATTCTTCCTTGCTCCACATTCTCACTTCTTCTTAGTCCCTGCAAGTCACAACAAATATGAATACCACAACCGGTATCAAGGACCCAAGACTTAGAATGGGGTGAGTTATTAGAAATGATAGTGTAAGTACCTGCATGGTTGGGTTTGACTTTCCCATCCTTCACATCCTGCTGGTACTTTGCGCAGTTCCGCTTCCAATGAGATTTTTCATGACAATAGAAGCATTCAGCCTCTTTTGGGTCAAAAGAAGGAGTGATGAAACCTTTCTTGGTTCCACTTGAAGAAGAGCCATCAAGGGTCCGAGCCTTGGTACCCTTCAAGGATCTCTTTCTCTTCCTCCATCGACTTTTCCCAATTGCCAAAACCGGAGTTGAGTTTGGAGTAGGAGTGATAGCAACCAACTTCCCCTTAAGACCTATTTCTGCGGTCTTGAGAAGTCCCTGAAGTTTGCTGAGGGTGACTTCTTCCTTGTTCATGTGATATGTCATGCGGAATTGATCATAGCACGATGGTAAGGAGTGCAAAATGATATCTATTGCAAGATCCTCAGGGAAGTTCACATTAAGCTTCAGCAAATGATCCACATACCTTTGCATTTTCTGCATGTGGTTCGTGACGGATTCCCCGTCCTTCATCATGGTTGTTATCATGGAGCAGATGATTTCATACCTTTCTTGTCTTGCACTTTGATGGTATCTTTCCATCAAATCTTGGTGCATTTCATAAGGGTAGAAATCCTCATAAGACTTTTGGAGTTCCGCTGTCATCGTCGCCATCATGATGCAAGCCACTTTCGTAGCATCCCTTTCATGTGCCCGAAATTCAGCGATCTCCTGAGGAGTTGCAGTGGTCTCATCAATCTCCTTAAGCTCCTTGTCAAGGACATATTCTTTGTCCTCGTAGCGGGTAATCATCCTGATGTTTCTGATCCACTCATTGAAGTTGGATCCATCAAAGGTGACTTTCCCACACAAGTTCATAAGGGTAAAGGAGCCATTAGGATTAGAGCCAGAAGCAACATTGTTTGAAGACATCTAAAAAGAAGAGAACAAGATTAGTTTAGATATAAGAGAGTCCTTAATAAAACACCCAAATGTAATATTAAGACTAGGATCCAATCTCAATATAATATAACTTAGAAGAGGTATGCCGTAATCTAAGCTATACCATATTTGAAAGGTAGGTGAATGACGATTCACCAATTTCCACCACGAAAACCGCAATATTTAAGTATTAGGTTTTTGATTGGTTCTTAGAAATTCCTAGATTCTTTGAGATTCAATGAACTTTTCAAAGGCATGTTTCAATCTCGAGTGTGCCCTCCAGGTTTTGTGACTGGGATGCCGAGGATCACAAAACGAGGTGTGAAGTAACCATGCAAATCACTTGGTACCCTTTAAAGTTTATCACTCAATCGATGTGCCGGTAAACCACACACGCTCCATCGATACTATAATAAACCTTTAAGTCACCCTTTACCTACCTTGTTAAGTCTAAGTTAGTGTGCTGGTTAACCACACACGCTCCACCAACGACTTAAACAAAGTGTAAAGTGTAATTTCATGGATTAGCACCTTATTCACATTTTTCCTAAAGTAACTAAGATTGGGAATTTAATAAAACATTTAGTTACTTTATAATATTCATCATACTTTGAATGAGAATTTATAAGTCCTTGTCTTACCCGTTCGGCTAACGACCCTCCACCAGTCAAGCAAGCGGTGGGTGAGGGTGGACACCCATTAAGTCACCATTTTATAGGCAACAACCTTATACCCACCTTATAGACCGACTTCGTGAATGAGGCGTACTAGCGGTAAGACGACTTTGTTCTTATACATATATATATATATATATATATATATATATATATATATATATCTATAATTATTAAATCATAATAATATAAGTATAAGGGTTGAATTTTAACTTTTTAAAATTCTAAGGGTTGGAACTAAAGTTTTAACTTAACTTTACTTGTTCCAAAACTTGAGGGCAAGTTTTGTAAACTTTCAAAACCTTTCATTTCTTGTAACTTATGAGTTTAATAGAGTAATAAAATGAGGACTTTTCATTTTTCTAACTCTTGTGTTCTTTTAATGGTTTTTTAATCCAAGAGACTTTTGGTTTTCCATAACTTGAGGACAAGTTATGGACTCCATTAAAACACATTATGATCAAGAATTAAACTACCACATAGGTTACAAATAATTCCTATGATCATCTAAACATCATAAGAACAAGATCATGAACATGAACACTTTCATATATCAAAATCACACTTAATCTTTGTAATTTTGATAACTAGTTGTTGTAAATGAGTTAGAAAAGACATTACACCTTCTAAAACATTTTTTCAAGTACCAAAACAGTTTAGGGTAATGTTTCTAATCCATTTCCAGCAACTAAAGTCGAAAAACTGCACTCTGTCGACCCTACTCGTCGAGTGCATGAACCTACTCGGCGAGTAGGTTGAAGATACAAGTGGACTCGGCGAGTCCATCAGTCAGACAGCAAGATTTCGACTTTTCCAAGCATATTGCAACAAGTATCAAACAAACAAGCCTAGGCTCTGATACCACTGATGGGTTTTGAGCATTCTAACACTTCCTAAGTGTACATGCAACCCTAATAAACCTTGGATCTATGTTTGTCTAAGATACATGCAAATAATTATTTTTCCAATGCTTATATCCTAACTAGCATGGCATGGGGAACTTGAATCAAATAAAGCTAGTAGAAGCACTTACCTTGTAGTTGTAGTTGATTCCTTGGAGTTTTAGAGCCTAGCACCAATAATGTGGATGCCTCAAATGAAAGTCACAAATCACCACAAACTTGGAACTTTGAGAGAATAGTCACACTTCTCTTGAAATCGGCCCTCACCTCAACATGTGTCAACTAGTGTTCACTAGCTTAATTTCAAGAGCCAAAGCCTCCTTTATATAGTGTGGTGGATTAGGGTTACATCCATGTAAACCCTAATACCCATGTCTCTTCATTTCCATGAGATCCATGGGTTAAAGCTCCATGGAGTATCCATGGACTTCTCCATCCAAGCCTAGCCCATTCCAAATAAGCATAAGCCCACACTATATAAATATAGAAGCCCATATTTAATTAGTAATATCTTTGATCACTAAATTAATCCTAGATTAATTATAGATCACTACTAATTAAATAATATGATCTTATATTAGTATATTAGAACTTATAATATATTAATAAATCATAACTTGTACTATTCTCAAATATTATCCATAAATTGTTCGTGTGAAGTGCAACCCAAATGGACCATGCTGGGTCGGGTCAAGTACATACCAAATATAGTTATGGACTTAGACACTATATCCACCAGTCTCCCACTTGGATAAGTCTAGTAACTATATTTGCAAGTATAACTTCAGGAACCGATCAGCAATCGTAGCTCTTTAAACTCTGTTGAACTAGAACGCGCCATTTAGATAAGTGATCATATAATCCTCTGTTCTAGATATCAGCCGGACAAACACATGGAACATTGTCTTGCTTATTGTCCAGCATTTGTTTCCCGATTTCCGATTTGTTTGACATAGAACTCAACTGAACACATCAATTTAGTTCTGACCGGGCCCGGTACATAGGTCAAAACAAAATCATTGAGGGGCCCAGATATCAGCTTCTAATCCAAGAAGGAACAGATAAACTTCGACTCATATGTTTGTTCTACCACTCATTGAATTACACACAAAGGCACGTTTTATAACATCGAGTTACCAATGCGTTTACGTACAATCAATGCATAACCAACTCGTAAGTAACAAATCATATCTCTAGGTTTGAAGACTTATATGATATTACCGTCTCACGATCACTCGAGATAAAATTCCATGAAGTGATTCCAGTGAGCGTGGGTTGAGTCCAATGCTCAGAACTTATGAGCACTCATGATTGTTGTAGCCTTGTCCAACACCTTAGACCTCTGCAACCAATCATGATAGTCTTGATTCATACCTACTTCCGACATATGACCGACTGTGGAGGTTTGAATAATATGATATACCAAACATAATTATTCTGGAAGTCAAAACATACAAAAGAAATATAGTAAAAGATCGACAAGAGATAGCAACACTTTACTCATAAACAAAACACCTTTTATTCATCATCAAATGTCAATTACACTTTACAAATTTCTGGGTTATCTAACTACTAAAACTTATATCATCCTTCAGCCCTATGCTCCGAGCATGCTGGAGATGCTTAACCCTACTCAGTCCCTTCGTGAGGGGATCTGCCGGGTTCTCATCCGATGATACCCTCTTCCCCATGAGGAGTCCTTCTTCAATTCGATGTCTGATAAAATGGTATTTTCTATCGATGTGTCTGGATCTCCCGTGATCCCTTGGTTCCTTGGCTAAGGCAACCGCACTATTGCTGTCACAGAAAATCTCCATTGGCTCTTTTATAGCTGGAACAACTCCAAGGTCTCCGATGGAGTTCTTTAGCCATATCGCCTCCTTTGCTGCCTCGCTTGCTGCTATATACTCTGATTCACAAGTGGAATCAGCCACTGTCTCCTGCTTGGAACTCTTCCAAGAAATTGCTCCTCCGTTTAGGGTAAAGACCCAGCCTGAATGAGAGCGGAAATTATCCCTATCAGTTTGGAAGCTAGCATCACTATACCCTACAACTCTCAAGTCATCACTCCCACCGAAGGTAAGGACCCAGTCCTTAGTCCTTCGCAGGTACTTGAGGATATTCTTTACCGCAGTCCAGTGTTCCTTGCCAGGGTTCGCCTGATACCTGCTAACCATGCTCAAAGCAAAAGCTACATCACGTCGAGTACACGTCATGGCATACATGATCGATCCTACAGCTGAAGCATAAAGAAATCGACTCATTTCTGCTATCTCAGCCTCACTACTAGGGCTTTGTGTCTTACTCAATCTGGCGTTACACTGAATGGGTAACTCACCTTTCTTGGAGTTATGCATGTTGAATCTTTTCAACACTTTGTCCAAGTAGGTACTTTGACTAAGTCCAATTAGTCTTTTACTCCTGTTTCTCAAAATCTTTATCCCTAGGATATAGGCAGCTTCACCAAGTTCCTTCATAGCGAAACACTTCCCAAGCCAGGACTTTACTTTCTGCAGGGTTGGGATGTCATTTCCTATGAGTAGTATGTCATCCACATACAGTACCAAAAAACTGACTATGCTCCCACTAGCCTTGATATAGACGCAAGATTCATCTTCACTCCTCGAAAAGCCAAATTCCTTGACTTTCTCATCAAAGCAAAGATTCCACCTGCGAGGTGCCTGTTTCAATCCATAAATGGACTTCTCGAGTTTACACACTCTATTAGGGTACTCGTTGCTGACAAAACCCTCTTGCTGACTCATGTAAACATCTTCAGCCAACTTTCCATTAAGGAAAGCGGTTTTGACATCCATTTGCCATATTTCATAGTCATGAAATGCAGCTATGGCTAACAGAACCCGAATAGACTTAATCTTGGCTACTGGAGAAAAGGTCTCATCATAGTCCACTCCAGGAATTTGAGAGAAGCCCTTTGCAACCAGTCTCGCCTTATAAGTGTGTACTTTACCATCCATGTCGGTCTTCTTCTTGAAGACCCATTTGCACCCTACAGTCTTACGACCTGGTACATTCTCAACCAAGTTCCAAACTTGATTGTCATACATGGATTGTATCTCGCTATCCATGGCCTCTTTCCATTTAGCAGCCTCAGGGCCTGCCATGGCTTCCGTGTAGCTGTTAGGTTCATCCAGACCTACTAGTGTCTCATCACTAATAAGTGTCTCACCTTCCGCAGTAATATGGAAACCATAGTAATGCTCAGGTGCAGTCCTAACTCTCGTGGAACGCCTCAGAGGTACAGGCTCATCAACTGGCTCAACAGGAGTTTCCTCCTCAAGTTGAGGGCTAGTGTTTGAAGTTCCTTCACTGCTTGATTCTTGAATTTCTTCAAGATCAATTTGCCTCCCACTGTCTCCTTGGCTTATAAATTCTCTCTCTCGAAAGACTCCTCTTCTTGCTACAAAGACCACATTGTCACTAGGTCTGTAGAAGAGCTAGCCAAAGGATTGCTGTGGGTAGCCGATGAAAATACACCTCTCGCTTCGAGGTTCGAGCTTATCATGAGTCTCGCGTCTCACGAAAGCCTCACAACCCCAAATCTTGATGTGGTCTAGCTTAGGTACTTTGCCAGTCCACATCTCGTGAGGAGTTTTGGCAACTTTCTTTGTAGGGACAAGATTAAGAATATGGGCGGCAGTCTCTAAGGCATACCCCCAGAATGAGATTGGTAGCGTAGCTCGACTCATCATGGAACGAACCATATCCAACAAGGTTCGATTACGCCTCTCAGCCACACCATTCAGCTGTGGTGTCCTGGGAGGTGTCAATTGTGAGACAATCCCACATTCCCTAAGATAGTCGAGGAACTCTGAACTAAGATACTCACCTCCTCGATCGGATTGAAGCATCTTAATGTTCCTGCCCAATTGATTCTCGACTTCCTGTTTAAATTCCTTAAACCTCTCGAAAGTCTCTGACTTATGCTTGATTAAGTAGACATATCCATATCTACTGTAATCATCAGTAAAAGTCAAATAATAACGATTAGCATCCCTTGTGGCATGTTTGAATGGTCCACACACATCCGTGTGTATAAGGTCCAACAAACCTTCACCCCTCTCACACGAGCCTATGAAGGGTGACTTTGTCATTTTTCCAAGTAAGCATGATTCACAACTATCATCTGACTTTAGGTCAAACGACTCCAAGACTCCATCCTTTTGGAGTTGGCCTATGCGTTTCTTACTTATATGTCCAAGACGACAATGCCATAATGATGCTTTATCCAAGTTATTATTATTAGTAGAATCAATACACAAAACATTATTTCCCAAGTTATCTACAACAAATACAGCTTCATACACACCATCACAAGGTAATGCTTTAAAATAAAAAACATTATTATAGAAAACATCTATACAACCAACTTCATTATTAAATGAAAAGGTAAACCCTTGTTTGTACAAAGCATGAAAGGAAATAATATTTCTTGCCATTCCTGGCGAATAACAACACTTATTCAAATCTAAATTAAACCCACTACTTAGCGATAAAGTATAAACTCCAATCTTGGTAAAAGGTAAAGCTTTCCTATTCCCCATGATCAAGTTTATTCTTCCTTGCTCCACATTCTCACTTCTTCTTAGTCCCTGCAAGTCACAACAAATATGAATACCACAACCGGTATCAAGGACCCAAGACTTAGAATGGGGTGAGTTATTAGAAATGATAGTGTAAGTACCTGCATGGTTGGGTTTGACTTTCCCATCCTTCACATCCTGCTGGTACTTTGGGCAGTTCCGCTTCCAATGAGATTTTTCATGACAATAGAAGCATTCAGCCTCTTTTGGGTCAAAAGAAGGAGTGATGAAACCTTTCTTGGTTCCACTTGAAGAAGAGCCATCAAGGGTCCGAGCCTTGGTACCCTTCAAGGATCTCTTTCTCTTCCTCCATCGACTTTTCCCAATTGCCAAAACCGGAGTTGAGTTTGGAGTAGGAGTGATAGCAACCAACTTCCCCTTAAGACCTATTTCTGCGGTCTTGAGAAGTCCCTGAAGTTTGCTGAGGGTGACTTCTTCCTTGTTCATGTGATATGTCATGCGGAATTGATCATAGCACGATGGTAAGGAGTGCAAAATGATATCTATTGCAAGATCCTCAGGGAAGTTCACATTAAGCTTCAGCAAACGATCCACATACCTTTGCATTTTCTGCATGTGGCTCGTGACGGATTCCCCGTCCTTCATCATGGTTGTTATCATGGAGCAGATGATTTCATACCTTTCTTGTCTTGCACTTCGATGGTATCTTTCCATCAAATCTTGGTGCATTTCATAAGGGTAGAAATCCTCATAAGACTTTTGGAGTTCCGCTGTCATCGTGGCCATCATGATGCAAGCCACTTTCGTAGCATCCCTTTCATGTGCCCGAAATTCAGCGATCTCCTGAGGAGTTGCAGTGGTCTCATCAATCTCCTTAAGCTCCTTGTCAAGGACATATTCTTTGTCCTCGTAGCGGGTAATCATCCTGATGTTTCTGATCCACTCATTGAAGTTGGATCCATCAAAGGTGACTTTCCCACACAAGTTCATAAGGGTAAAGGAGCCATTAGGATTAGAGCCAGAAGCAACATTGTTTGAAGACATCTAAAAAGAAGAGAACAAGATTAGTTTAGATATAAGAGAGTCCTTAATAAAACACCCAAATGTAATATTAAGACTAGGATCCAATCACAATATAATATAACTTAGAATAGGTATGCCGTAATCTAAGCTATACCATATTTGAAAGGTAGGTGAATGACGATTCACCAATTTCCACCACGAAAACCGCAATATTTAAGTATTAGGTTTTTGATTGGTTCTTAGAAATTCCTAGATTCTTTGAGATTCAATGAACTTTTCAAAGGCATGTTTCAATCTCGAGTGTGCCCTCCAGGTTTTGTGACTGGGATGCCGAGGATCACAAAACGAGGTGTGAAGTAACCATGCAAATCACTTGGTACCCTTTAAAGTTTATCACTCAATCGATGTGCCGGTAAACCACACACGCTCCATCGATACTATAATAAACCTTTAAGTCACCCTTTACCTACCTTGTTAAGTCCAAGTTAGTGTGCTGGTTAACCACACACGCTCCACCAATGACTTAAACAAAGTGTAAAGTGTAATTTCATGGATTAGCACCTTATTCACATTTTTCCTAAAGTAACTAAGATTGGGAATTTAATAAAACATTTAGTTACTTTATAATATTCATCATACTTTGAATGAGAATTTATAAGTCCTTGTCTTACCCGTTCGGCTAACGACCCTCCACCAGTCAAGCAAGCGGTGGGTGAGGGTGGACACCCATTAAGTCACCATTTTATAGGCAACAACCTTATACCCACCTTATAGACCGACTTCGTGAATGAGGCGTACTAGCGGTAAGACGACTTTGTTCTTATACATATATATATATATATATATATATATATATATATAATTATTAAATCATAATAATATAAGTATAAGGGTTGAATTTTAACTTTTTAAAATTCTAAGGGTTGGAACTAAAGTTTTAACTTAACTTTACTTGTTCCAAAACTTGAGGGCAAGTTTTGTAAACTTTCAAAACCTTTCATTTCATGTAACTTATGAGTTTAATAGAGTAATAAAATGAGGACTTTTCATTTTTCTAACTCTTGTGTTCTTTTAATGGTTTTTTAATCCAAGAGACTTTTGGTTTTCCATAACTTGAGGACAAGTTATGGACTCCATTAAAACACATTATGATCAAGAATTAAACTACCACATAGGTTACAAATAATTCCTATGATCATCTAAACATCATAAGAACAAGATCATGAACATGAACACTTTCATATATCAAAATCACACTTAATCTTTGTAATTTTGATAACTAGTTGTTGTAAATGAGTTAGAAAAGACATTACACCTTCTAAAACATTTTTTCAAGTACCAAAACAGTTTAGGGTAATGTTTCTAATCCATTTCCAGCAACTAAAGTCGAAAAACTGCACTCTGTCGACCCTACTCGTCGAGTGCATGAACCTACTCGGCGAGTAGGTTGAAGATACAAGTGGACTCGGCGAGTCCATCAGTCAGACAGCAAGATTTCGACTTTTCCAAGCATATTGCAACAAGTATCAAACAAACAAGCCTAGGCTCTGATACCACTGATGGGTTTTGAGCATTCTAACACTTCCTAAGTGTACATGCAACCCTAATAAACCTTAGATCTATGTTTGTCTAAGATACATGCAAATAATTATTTTTCCAATGCTTATATCCTAACTAGCATGGCATGGGGAACTTGAATCAAATAAAGCTAGTAGAAGCACTTACCTTGTAGTTGTAGTTGATTCCTTGGAGTTTTAGAGCCTAGCACCAATAATGTGGATGCCTCAAATGAAAGTCACAAATCACCACAAACTTGGAACTTTGAGAGAATAGTCACACTTCTCTTGAAATCGGCCCTCACCTCAACATGTGTCAACTAGTGTTCACTAGCTTAATTTCAAGAGCCAAAGCCTCCTTTATATAGTGTGGTGGATTAGGGTTACATCCATGTAAACCCTAATACCCATGTCTCTTCATTTCCATGAGATCCATGGGTTAAAGCTCCATGGAGTATCCATGGACTTCTCCATCCAAGCCTAGCCCATTCCAAATAAGCATAAGCCCATACTATATAAATATAGAAGCCCATATTTAATTAGTAATATCTTTGATCACTAAATTAATCCTAGATTAATTATAGATCACTACTAATTAAATAATATGATCTTATATTAGTATATTAGAACTTATAATATATTAATAAATCATAACTTGTACTATTCTCAAATATTATCCATAAATTGTTCGTGTGAAGTGCAACCCAAATGGACCATGCCGGGTCGGGTCAAGTACATACCAAATATAGTTATGGACTTAGACACTATATCCAATAGTCTCCCACTTGGATAAGTCTAGTAACTATATTTGCAAGTATAACTTAAGGAACCGATCAGCAATCGTAGCTCTTTAAACTCTGTTGAACTAGAACGCGCCATTTAGATAAGTGATCATATAATCCTCTGTTCTAGATATCAGCCGAGCAAACACATGGAACATTGTCTTGCTTATTGTCCAGCATTTGTTTCCCGATTTCCGATTTGTTTGACATAGAACTCAACTGAACACATCAATTTAGTTCTGACCGGGCCCGGTACATAGGTCAAAACAAAATCATCGAGGGGCCCAGATATCAGCTTCTAATCCAAGAAGGAACAGATAAACTTCGACTCATATGTTTGTTCTACCACTCATTGAATTACACACAAAGGCACGTTTTATAACATCGAGTTACCAATGCGTTTACGTACAATCAATGCATAACCAACTCGTAAGTAACAAATCATATCTCTAGGTTTGAAGACTTATATGATATTACCGTCTCACGATCACTCGAGATAAAATTCCATGAAGTGATTCCAGTGAGCGTGGGTTGAGTCCAATGCTCAGAACTTATGAGCACTCATGATTGTTGTAGCCTTGTCCAACACCTTAGACCTCTGCAACCAATCATGATAGTCTTGATTCATACCTACTTCCGACATATGACCGACTGTGGAGGTTTGAATAATATGATATACCAAACATAATTATTCTGGAAGTCAAAACATACAAAAGAAATATAGTAAAAGATCGACAAGAGATAGCAACACTTTACTCATAAACAAAACACCTTTTATTCATCATCAAATGTCAATTACACTTTACAAATTTCTGGGTTATCTAACTACTAAAACTTATATCATCCTTCAGCCCTATGCTCCGAGCATGCTGGAGATGCTTAACCCTACTCAGTCCCTTCGTGAGGGGATCTGCCGGGTTCTCATCCGATGATACCCTCTTCGCCATGAGGAGTCCTTCTTCAATTCGATGTCTGATAAAATGGTATTTTCTATCGATGTGTCTGGATCTCCCGTGATCCCTTGGTTCCTTGGCTAAGGCAACCGCACTATTGCTGTCACAGAAAATCTCCATTGGCTCTTTTATAGCTGGAACAACTCCAAGGTCTCCGATGAAGTTCTTTAGCCATATCGCCTCCTTTGCTGCCTCGCTTGCTGCTATATACTCTGATTCACAAGTGGAATCAGCCACTGTCTCCTGCTTGGAACTCTTCCAAGAAATTGCTCCTCCGTTTAGGGTAAAGACCCAGCCTGACTGAGAGCGGAAATTATCCCTATCAGTCTGGAAGCTAGCATCACTATACCCTACAACTCTCAAGTCATCACTCCCACCGAAGGTAAGGACCCAGTCCTTAGTCCTTCGCAGGTACTTGAGGATATTCTTTACCGTAGTCCAGTGTTCCTTGCCAGGGTTCGCCTGATACCTGATAACCATGCTCAAAGCAAAAGCTACATCACGTCGAGTACACGTCATGGCATACATGATCGATCCTACAGCTGAAGCATAAGGAAATCGACTCATTTCTGCTATCTCAGCCTCACTACTAGGGCTTTGTGTCTTACTCAATCTGGCGTTACACTGAATGGGTAACTCACCTTTCTTGGAGTTATGCATGTTGAATCTTTTCAACACTTTGTCCAAGTAGGTACTTTGACTAAGTCCAATTAGTCTTTTACTCCTGTTTCTCAAAATCTTTATCCCTAGGATATAGGCAGCTTCACCAAGGTCCTTCATAGCGAAACACTTCCCAAGCCAGGACTTTACTTTCTGCAGGGTTGGGATGTCATTTCCTATGAGTAGTATGTCATCCACATACAGTACCAAAAAACTGACTATGCTCCCACTAGCCTTGATATAGACGCAAGATTCATCTTCACTCCTCGAAAAGCCAAATTCCTTGACTTTCTCATCAAAGCAAAGATTCCACCTGTGAGGTGCCTGTTTCAATCCATAAATGGACTTCTCGAGTTTACACACTCTATTAGGGTACTCGTTGCTGACAAAACCCTCTTGCTGACTCATGTAAACATCTTCAGCCAACTTTCCATTAAGGAAAGCGGTTTTGACATCCATTTGCCATATTTCATAGTCATGAAATGCAGCTATGGCTAACAGAACCCGAATAGACTTAATCTTGGCTACTGGAGAAAAGGTCTCATCATAGTCCACTCCAGGAATTTGAGAGAAGCCCTTTGCAACCAGTCTCGCCTTATAAGTGTGTACTTTACCATCCATGTCGGTCTTCTTCTTGAAGACCCATTTGCACCCTACAGTCTTACGACCTGGTACATTCTCAACCAAGTTCCAAACTTGATTGTCATACATGGATTGTATCTCGCTATCCATGGCCTCTTTCCATTTAGCAGCCTCAGGGCCTGCCATGGCTTCCGTGTAGCTGTTAGGTTCATCCAGACCTACTAGTGTCTCATCACTAATAAGTGTCTCACCTTCCGCAGTAATATGGAAACCATAGTAATGCTCAGGTGCAGTCCTAACTCTCGTGGAACGCCTCAGAGGTACAGGCTCATCAACTGGCTCAACAGGAGTTTCCTCCTCAAGTTGAGGGCTAGTGTTTGAAGTTCCTTCACTGCTTGATTCTTGAATTTCTTCAAGATCAATTTGCCTCCCACTGTCTCCTTGGCTTATAAATTCTCTCTCTCGAAAGACTCCTCTTCTTGCTACAAAGACCACATTGTCACTAGGTCTGTAGAAGAGCTAGCCAAAGGATTGCTGTGGGTAGCCGATGAAAATACACCTCTCGCTTCGAGGTTCGAGCTTATCATGAGTCTCGCGTCTCACGAAAGCCTCACAACCCCAAATCTTGATGTGGTCTAGCTTAGGTACTTTGCCAGTCCACATCTCGTGAGGAGTTTTGGCAACTTTCTTTGTAGGGACAAGATTAAGAATATGGGCGGCAGTCTCTAAGGCATACCCCCAGAATGAGATTGGTAGTGTAGCTCGACTCATCATGGAACGAACCATATCCAACAAGGTTCGATTACGCCTCTCAGCCACACCATTCAGCTGTGGTGTCCTGGGAGGTGTCAATTGTGAGACAATCCCACATTCCCTAAGATAGTCGAGGAACTCTGAACTAAGATACTCACCTCCTCGATCGGATTGAAGCATCTTAATGTTCCTGCCCAATTGATTCTCGACTTCCTGTTTAAATTCCTTAAACCTCTCGAAAGTCTCTGAATTATGCTTGATTAAGTAGACATATCCATATCTACTGTAATCATCAGTAAAAGTCAAATAATAACGATTAGCATCCCTTGTGGCATGTTTGAATGGTCCACACACATCCGTGTGTATAAGGTCCAACAAACCTTCACCCCTCTCACACGAGCCTATGAAGGGTGACTTTGTCATTTTTCCAAGTAAGCATGATTCACAACTATCATCTGACTTTAGGTCAAACGACTCCAAGACTCCATCCTTTTGGAGTTGGCCTATGCGTTTCTTACTTATATGTCCAAGACGACAATGCCATAATGATGCTTTATCCAAGTTATTATTATTAGTAGAATCAATACACAAAACATTATTTCCCAAGTTATCTACAACAGATACAGCTTCATACACACCATCTCAAGGTAATGCTTTAAAATAAAAAACATTATTATAGAAAACATCTATAGAACCAACTTCATTATTAAATGAAAAGGTAAACCCTTGTTTGTACAAAGCATGAAAGGAAATAATATTTCTTTCCATTCCTGGCGAATAACAACACTTATTCAAATCTAAATTAAACCCACTACTTAGCGATAAAGTATAAACTCCAATCTTGGTAACAGGTAAAGCTTTCCTATTCCCCATGATCAAGTTTATTCTTCCTTGCTCCACATTCTCACTTCTTCTTAGTCCCTGCAAGTCACAACAAATATGAATACCACAATCGGTATCAAGGACCCAAGACTTAGAATGGGGTGAGTTATTAGAAATGATAGTGTAAGTACCTGCATGGTTGGGTTTGACTTTCCGATCCTTCACATCCTGCTGGTACTTTGGGCAGTTCCGCTTCCAATGAGATTTTTCATGACAATAGAAGCATTCAGCCTCTTTTGGGTCAAAAGAAGGAGTGACGAAACCTTTCTTGGTTCCACTTGAAGAAGAGCCATCAAGGGTCCGAGCCTTGGTACCCTTCAAGGATCTCTTTCTCTTCCTCCATCGACTTTTCCCAATTGCCAAAACCGGAGTTGAGTTTGGAGTAGGAGTGATAGCAACCAACTTCCCCTTAAGACCTATTTCTGCGGTCTTGAGAAGTCCCTGAAGTTTGCTGAGGGTGACTTCTTCCTTGTTCATGTGATATGTCATGCGGAATTGATCATAGCACGATGGTAAGGAGTGCAAAATGATATCTATTGCAAGATCCTCAGGGAAGTTCACATTAAGCTTCAGCAAACGATCCACATACCTTTGCATTTTCTGCATGTGGCTCGTGACGGATTCCCCGTCCTTCATCATGGTTGTTATCATGGAGCAGATGATTTCATACCTTTCTTGTCTTGCACTTTGATGGTATCTTTCCATCAAATCTTGGTGCATTTCATAAGGGTAGAAATCCTCATAAGACTTTTGGAGTTCCGCTGTCATCGTGGCCATCATGATGCAAGCCACTTTCGTAGCATCCCTTTCATGTGCCCGAAATTCAGCGATCTCCTGAGGAGTTGCAGTGGTCTCATCAATCTCCTTAAGCTCCTTGTCAAGGACATATTCTTTGTCCTCGTAGCGGGTAATCATCCTGATGTTTCTGATCCACTCATTGAAGTTGGATCCATCAAAGGTGACTTTCCCACACAAGTTCATAAGGGTAAAGGAGCCATTAGGATTAGAGCCAGAAGCAACATTGTTTGAAGACATCTAAAAAGAAGAGAACAAGATTAGTTTAGATATAAGAGAGTCCTTAATAAAACACCCAAATGTAATATTAAGACTAGGATCCAATCACAATATAATATAACTTAGAATAGGTATGCCGTAATCTAAGCTATACCATATTTGAAAGGTAGGTGAATGACGATTCACCAATTTCCACCACGAAAACCGCAATATTTAAGTATTAGGTTTTTGATTGGTTCTTAGAAATTCCTAGATTCTTTGAGATTCAATGAACTTTTCAAAGGCATGTTTCAATCTCGAGTGTGCCCTCCAGGTTTTGTGACTGGGATGCCGAGGATCACAAAACGAGGTGTGAAGTAACCATGCAAATCACTTGGTACCCTTTAAAGTTTATCACTCAATCGATGTGCCGGTAAACCACACACGCTCCATCGATACTATAATAAACCTTTAAGTCACCCTTTACCTACCTTGTTAAGTCCAAGTTAGTGTGCTGGTTAACCACACACGCTCCACCAACGACTTAAACAAAGTGTAAAGTGTAATTTCATGGATTAGCACCTTATTCACATTTTTCCTAAAGTAACTAAGATTGGGAATTTAATAAAACATTTAGTTACTTTATAATATTCATCATACTTTGAATGAGAATTTATAAGTCCTTGTCTTACCCGTTCGGCTAACGACCCTCCACCAGTCAAGCAAGCGGTGGGTGAGGGTGGACACCCATTAAGTCACCATTTTATAGGCAACAACCTTATACCCACCTTATAGACCGACTTCGTGAATGAGGCGTACTAGCGGTAAGACGACTTTGTTCTTATACATATATATATATATATATATATATATATATATATATATATATATATATATATATATATATATATATATATATATATATATATATATATATATAATTATTAAATCATAATAATATAAGTATAAGGGTTGAATTTTAACTTTTTAAAATTCTAAGGGTTGGAACTAAAGTTTTAACTTAACTTTACTTGTTCCAAAACATGAGGGCAAGTTTTGTAAACTTTCAAAACCTTTCATTTCTTGTAACTTATGAGTTTAATAGAGTAATAAAATGAGGACTTTTCATTTTTCTAACTCTTGTGTTCTTTTAATGGTTTTTTAATCCAAGAGACTTTTGGTTTTCCATAACTTGAGGACAAGTTATGGACTCCATTAAAACACATTATGATCAAGAATTAAACTACCACATAGGTTACAAATAATTCCTATGATCATCTAAACATCATAAGAACAAGATCATGAACATGAACACTTTCATATATCAAAATCACACTTAATCTTTGTAATTTTGATAACTAGTTGTTGTAAATGAGTTAGAAAAGACATTACACCTTCTAAAACATTTTTTCAAGTACCAAAACAGTTTAGGGTAATGTTTCTAATCCATTTCCAGCAACTAAAGTCGAAAAACTGCACTCTGTCGACCCTACTCGTCGAGTGCATGAACCTACTCGGCGAGTAGGTTGAAGATACAAGTGGACTCGGCGAGTCCATCAGTCAGACAGCAAGATTTCGACTTTTCCAAGCATATTGCAACAAGTATCAAACAAACAAGCCTAGGCTCTGATACCACTGATGGGTTTTGAGCATTCTAACACTTCCTAAGTGTACATGCAACCCTAATAAACCTTGGATCTATGTTTGTCTAAGATACATGCAAATAATTATTTTTCCAATGCTTATATCCTAACTAGCATGGCATGGGGAACTTGAATCAAATAAAGCTAGTAGAAACACTTACCTTGTAGTTGTAGTTGATTCCTTGGAGTTTTAGAGCCTAGCACCAATAATGTGGATGCCTCAAATGAAAGTCACAAATCACCACAAACTTGGAACTTTGAGAGAATAGTCACACTTCTCTTGAAATCGGCCCTCACCTCAACATGTGTCAACTAGTGTTCACTAGCTTAATTTCAAGAGCCAAAGCCTCCTTTATATAGTGTGGTGGATTAGGGTTACATCCATGTAAACCCTAATACCCATGTCTCTTCATTTCCATGAGATCCATGGGTTAAAGCTCCATGGAGTATCCATGGACTTCTCCATCCAAGCCTAGCCCATTCCAAATAAGCATAAGCCCACACTATATAAATATAGAAGCCCATATTTAATTAGTAATATCTTTGATCACTAAATTAATCCTAGATTAATTATAGATCACTACTAATTAAATAATATGATCTTATATTAGTATATTAGAACTTATAATATATTAATAAATCATAACTTGTACTATTCTCAAATATTATCCATAAATTGTTCGTGTGAAGTGCAACCCAAATGGACCATGCTGGGTCGGGTCAAGTACATACCAAATATAGTTATGGACTTAGACACTATATCCAACAGTCTCCCACTTGGATAAGTCTAGTAACTATATTTGCATGTATAACTTCAGGAACCGATCAGCAATCGTAGCTCTTTAAACTCTGTTGAACTAGAACGCGCCATTTAGATAAGTGATCATATAATCCTCTGTTCTAGATATCAGCCGGACAAACACATGGAACATTGTCTTGCTTATTGTCCAGCATTTGTTTCCCGATTTCCGATTTGTTTGACATAGAACTCAACTGAACACATCAATTTAGTTCTGACCGGGCCAGGTACATAGGTCAAAACAAAATCATCGAGGGGCCCAGATATCAGCTTCTAATCCAAGAAGGAACAGATAAACTTCGACTCATATGTTTGTTCTACCACTCATTGAATTACACACAAAGGCACGTTTTATAACATCGAGTTACCAATGCGTTTACGTACAATCAATGCATAACCAACTCGTAAGTAACAAATCATATCTCTAGGTTTGAAGACTTATATGATATTACCGTCTCACGATCACTCGAGATAAAATTCCATGAAGTGATTCCAGTGAGCGTGGGTTGAGTCCAATGCTCAGAACTTATGAGCACTCATGATTGTTGTAGCCTTGTCCAACACCTTAGACCTCTGCAACCAATCATGATAGTCTTGATTCATACCTACTTCCGACATATGACCGACTGTGGAGGTTTGAATAATATGATATACCAAACATAATTATTCTGGAAGTCAAAACATACAAAAGAAATATAGTAAAAGATCGACAAGAGATAGCAACACTTTACTCATAAACAAAACACCTTTTATTCATCATCAAATGTCAATTACACTTTACAAATTTCTGGGTTATCTAACTACTAAAACTTATATCATCCTTCAGCCCTATGCTCCGAGCATGCTGGAGATGCTTAACCCTACTCAGTCCCTTCGTGAGGGGATCTGCCGGGTTCTCATCCGATGATACCCTCTTCGCCATGAGGAGTCCTTCTTCAATTCGATGTCTGATAAAATGGTATTTTCTATCGATGTGTCTGGATCTCCCGTGATCCCTTGGTTCCTTGGCTAAGGCAACCGCACTATTGCTGTCACAGAAAATCTCCATTGGCTCTTTTATAGCTGGAACAACTCCAAGGTCTCCGATGAAGTTCTTTAGCCATATCGCCTCCTTTGCTGCCTCGCTTGCTGCTATATACTCTGATTCACAAGTGGAATCAGCCACTGTCTCCTGCTTGGAACTCTTCCAAGAAATTGCTCCTCCGTTTAGGGTAAAGACCCAGCCTGACTGAGAGCGGAAATTATCCCTATCAGTCTGGAAGCTAGCATCACTATACCCTACAACTCTCAAGTCATCACTCCCACCGAAGGTAAGGACCCAGTCCTTAGTCCTTCGCAGGTACTTGAGGATATTCTTTACCGCAGTCCAGTGTTCCTTGCCAGGGTTCGCCTGATACCTGCTAACCATGCTCAAAGCAAAAGCTACATCACGTCGAGTACACGTCATGGCATACATGATCGATCCTACAGCTGAAGCATAAGGAAATCGACTCATTTCTGCTATCTCAGCCTCACTACTAGGGCTTTGTGTCTTACTCAATCTGGCGTTACACTGAATGGGTAACTCACCTTTCTTGGAGTTATGCATGTTGAATCTTTTCAACACTTTGTCCAAGTAGGTACTTTGACTAAGTCCAATTAGTCTTTTACTCCTGTTTCTCAAAATCTTTATCCCTAGGATATAGGCAGCTTCACCAAGGTCCTTCATAGCGAAACACTTCCCAAGCCAGGACTTTACTTTCTGCAGGGTTGGGATGTCATTTCCTATGAGTAGTATGTCATCCACATACAGTACCAAAAAACTGACTATGCTCCCACTAGCCTTGATATAGACGCAAGATTCATCTTCACTCCTCGAAAAGCCAAATTCCTTGACTTTCTCATCAAAGCAAAGATTCCACCTGCGAGGTGCCTGTTTCAATCCATAAATGGACTTCTCGAGTTTACACACTCTATTAGGGTACTCGTTGCTGACAAAACCCTCTTGCTGACTCATGTAAACATCTTCAGCCAACTTTCCATTAAGGAAAGCGGTTTTGACATCCATTTGCCATATTTCATAGTCATGAAATGCAGCTATGGCTAACAGAACCCGAATAGACTTAATCTTGGCTACTGGAGAAAAGGTCTCATCATAGTCCACTCCAGAAATTTGAGAGAAGCCCTTTGCAACCAGTCTCGCCTTATAAGTGTGTACTTTACCATCCATGTCGGTCTTCTTCTTGAAGACCCATTTGCACCCTACAGTCTTACGACCTGGTACATTCTCAACCAAGTTCCAAACTTGATTGTCATACATGGATTGTATCTCGCTATCCATGGCCTCTTTCCATTTAGCAGCCTCAGGGCCTGCCATGGCTTCCGTGTAGCTGTTAGGTTCATCCAGACCTACTAGTGTCTCATCACTAATAAGTGTCTCACCTTCCACAGTAATATGGAAACCATAGTAATGCTCAGGTGCAGTCCTAACTCTCGTGGAACGCCTCAGAGGTACAGGCTCATCAACTGGCTCAACAGGAGTTTCCTCCTCAAGTTGAGGGCTAGTGTTTGAAGTTCCTTCACTGCTTGATTCTTGAATTTCTTCAAGATCAATTTGCCTCCCACTGTCTCCTTGGCTTATAAATTCTCTCTCTCGAAAGACTCCTCTTCTTGCTACAAAGACCACATTGTCACTAGGTCTGTAGAAGAGCTAGCCAAAGGATTGCTGTGGGTAGCCGATGAAAATACACCTCTCGCTTCGAGGTTCGAGCTTATCATGAGTCTCGCGTCTCACGAAAGCCTCACAACCCCAAATCTTGATGTGGTCTAGCTTAGGTACTTTGCCAGTCCACATCTCGTGAGGAGTTTTGGCAACTTTCTTTGTAGGGACAAGATTAAGAATATGGGCGGCAGTCTCTAAGGCATACCCCCAGAATGAGATTGGTAGCGTAGCTCGACTCATCATGGAACGAACCATATCCAACAAGGTTCGATTACGCCTCTCAGCCACACCATTCAGCTGTGGTGTCCTGGGAGGTGTCAATTGTGAGACAATCCCACATTCCCTAAGATAGTCGAGGAACTCTGAACTAAGATACTCACCTCCTCGATCGGATTGAAGCATCTTAATGTTCCTGCCCAATTGATTCTCGACTTCCTGTTTAAATTCCTTAAACCTCTCGAAAGTCTCTGACTTATGCTTGATTAAGTAGACATATCCATATCTACTGTAATCATCAGTAAAAGTCAAATAATAACGATTAGCATCCCTTGTGGCATGTTTGAATGGTCCACACACATCCGTGTGTATAAGGTCCAACAAACCTTCACCCCTCTCACACGAGCCTATGAAGGGTGACTTTGTCATTTTTCCAAGTAAGCATGATTCACAACTATCATCTGACTTTAGGTCAAACGACTCCAAGACTCCATCCTTTTGGAGTTGGCCTATGCGTTTCTTACTTATATGTCCAAGACGACAATGCCATAATGATGCTTTATCCAAGTTATTATTATTAATAGAATCAATACACAAAACATTATTTCCCAAGTTATCTACAACAGATACAACTTCATACACACCATCACAAGGTAATGCTTTAAAATAAAAAACATTATTATAGAAAACATCTATAGAACCAACTTCATTATTAAATGAAAAGGTAAACCCTTGTTTGTACAAAGCATGAAAGGAAATAATATTTCTTGCCATTCCTGGCGAATAACAACACTTATTCAAATCTAAATTAAACCCACTACTTAGCGATAAAGTATAAACTCCAATCTTGGTAACAGGTAAAGCTTTCCTATTCCCCATGATCAAGTTTATTCTTCCTTGCTCCACATTCTCACTTCTTCTTAGTCCCTGCAAGTCACAACAAATATGAATACCACAACCGGTATCAAGGACCCAAGACTTAGAATGGGGTGAGTTATTAGAAATGATAGTGTAAGTACCTGCATGGTTGGGTTTGACTTTCCCATCCTTCACATCCTGCTGGTACTTTGGGCAGTTCCGCTTCCAATGAGATTTTTCATGACAATAGAAGCATTCAGCCTCTTTTGGGTCAAAAGAAGGAGTGACGAAACCTTTCTTGGTTCCACTTGAAGAAGAGCCATCAAGGGTCCGAGCCTTGGTACCCTTCAAGGATCTCTTTCTATTCCTCCATCGACTTTTCCCAATTGCCAAAACCGGAGTTGAGTTTGGAGTAGGAGTGATAGCAACCAACTTCCCCTTAAGACCTATTTCTGCGGTCTTGAGAAGTCCCTGAAGTTTGCTGAGGGTGACTTCTTCCTTGTTCATGTGATATGTCATGCGGAATTGATCATAGCACGATGGTAAGGAGTGCAAAATGATATCTATTGCAAGATCCTCAGGGAAGTTCACATTAAGCTTCAGCAAACGATCCACATACCTTTGCATTTTCTGCATGTGGCTCGTGACGGATTCCCCGTCCTTCATCATGGTTGTTATCATGGAGCAGATGATTTCATACCTTTCTTGTCTTGCACTTTGATGGTATCTTTCCATCAAATCTTGGTGCATTTCATAAGGGTAGAAATCCTCATAAGACTTTTGGAGTTCCGCTGTCATCGTGGCCATCATGATGCAAGCCACTTTCGTAGCATCCCTTTCATGTGCCCGAAATTCAGCGATCTCCTGAGGAGTTGCAGTGGTCTCATCAATCTCCTTAAGCTCCTTGTCAAGGACATATTCTTTGTCCTCGTAGCGGGTAATCATCCTGATGTTTCTGATCCACTCATTGAAGTTGGATCCATCAAAGGTGACTTTCCCACACAAGTTCATAAGGGTAAAGGAGCCATTAGGATTAGAGCCAGAAGCAACATTGTTTGAAGACATCTAAAAAGAAGAGAACAAGATTAGTTTAGATATAAGAGAGTCCTTAATAAAACACCCAAATGTAATATTAAGACTAGGATCCAATCACAATATAATATAACTTAGAAGAGGTATGCCGTAATCTAAGCTATACCATATTTGAAAGGTAGGTGAATGACGATTCACCAATTTCCACCACGAAAACCGCAATATTTAAGTATTAGGTTTTTGATTGGTTCTTAGAAATTCCTAGATTCTTTGAGATTCAATGAACTTTTCAAAGGCATGTTTCAATCTCGAGTGTGCCCTCCAGGTTTTGTGACTGGGATGCCGAGGATCACAAAACGAGGTGTGAAGTAACCATGCAAATCACTTGGTACCCTTTAAAGTTTATCACTCAATCGATGTGCCGGTAAACCACACACGCTCCATCGATACTATAATAAACCTTTAAGTCACCCTTTACCTACCTTGTTAAGTCCAAGTTAGTGTGCTGGTTAACCACACACGCTCCACCAACGACTTAAACAAAGTGTAAAGTGTAATTTCATGGATTAGCACCTTATTCACATTTTTCCTAAAGTAACTAAGATTGGGAATTTAATAAAACATTTAGTTACTTTATAATATTCATCATACTTTGAATGAGAATTTATAAGTCCTTGTCTTACCCGTTCGGCTAACGACCCTCCACCAGTCAAGCAAGCGGTGGGTGAGGGTGGACACCCATTAAGTCACCATTTTATAGGCAACAACCTTATACCCACCTTATAGACCGACTTCGTGAATGAGGCGTACTAGCGGTAAGACGACTTTGTTCTTATACATATATATATATATATATATATATATATATATATATATATATAATTATTAAATCATAATAATATAAGTATAAGGGTTGAATTTTAACTTTTTAAAATTCTAAGGGTTGGAACTAAAGTTTTAACTTAACTTTACTTGTTCCAAAACTTGAGGGCAAGTTTTGTAAACTTTCAAAACCTTTCATTTCATGTAACTTATGAGTTTAATAGAGTAATAAAATGAGGACTTTTCATTTTTCTAACTCTTGTGTTCTTTTAATGGTTTTTTAATCCAAGAGACTTTTGGTTTTCCATAACTTGAGGACAAGTTATGGACTCCATTAAAACACATTATGATCAAGAATTAAACTACCACATAGGTTACAAATAATTCCTATGATCATCTAAACATCATAAGAACAAGATCATGAACATGAACACTTTCATATATCAAAATCACACTTAATCTTTGTAATTTTGATAACTAGTTGTTGTAAATGAGTTAGAAAAGACATTACACCTTCTAAAACATTTTTTCAAGTACCAAAACAGTTTAGGGTAATGTTTCTAATCCATTTCCAGCAACTAAAGTCGAAAAACTGCACTCTGTCGACCCTACTCGTCGAGTGCATGAACCTACTCGGCGAGTAGGTTGAAGATACAAGTGGACTCGGCGAGTCCCCCCATGGACTCGGCGAGTCCATCAGTCAGACAGCATGATTTCGACTTTTCCAAGCATATTGCAACAAGTATCAAACAAACAAGCCTAGGCTCTGATACCACTGATGGGTTTTGAGCATTCTAACACTTCCTAAGTGTACATGCAACCCTAATAAACCTTGGATCTATGTTTGTCTAAGATACATGCAAATAATTATTTTTCCAATGCTTATATCCTAACTAGCATGGCATGGGGAACTTGAATCAAATAAAGCTAGTAGAAACACTTACCTTGTAGTTGTAGTTGATTCCTTGGAGTTTTAGAGCCTAGCACCAATAATGTGGATGCCTCAAATGAAAGTCACAAATCACCACAAACTTGGAACTTTGAGAGAATAGTCACACTTCTCTTGAAATCGGCCCTCACCTCAACATGTGTCAACTAGTGTTCACTAGCTTAATTTCAAGAGCCAAAGCCTCCTTTATATAGTGTGGTGGATTAGGGTTACATCCATGAAACCCTAATACCCATGTCTCTTCATTTCCATGAGATCCATGGGTTAAAGCTCCATGGAGTATCCATGGACTTCTCCATCCAAGCCTAGCCCATTCCAAATAAGCATAAGCCCACACTATATAAATATAGAAGCCCATATTTAATTAGTAATATCTTTGATCACTAAATTAATCCTAGATTAATTATAGATCACTACTAATTAAATAATATGATCTTATATTAATATATTAGAACTTATAATATATTAATAAATCATAACTTGTACTATTCTCAAATATTATCCATAAATTGTTCGTGTGAAGTGCAACCCAAATGGACCATGCCGGGTCAGGTCAAGTACATACCAAATATAGTTATGGACTTAGACACTATATCCAATAGTAAAAGTTCCAAGCTTTCCCTCTCTTTTTGTTTTGTGCATATTAGGGTTCATTTTAGGGTTTTTGGTTCCAAGCTTGAGGCTTTATGAGTTGATGCACTCCAGAGATGAATAACCTACCCTTTTAAGTGTTTCTAGTGTTGGAGAACCATAAAAATAAGGCCTTGATCGTGTGAATCTACCATGCATGAGTTATGAGCATTTTGGGTTAAGAAAGTAAGAGTTTTTATGTGTTGTGACCTTATCAGCCATGCAAAGGCTTAAAGTTGTTAACTTTATGGAGTAAGAGATGTTAGGAAGTCCATATCCAAGAGTTGAGCTAAGGTCTTAATGGGTTAAGACCTAGAAAATGGATTAAGCAAGTCTAAGGGTACGCACCGTGTAATCTCAGTATGCCCCGCGTACTGGGTTGAGGTCCCCAATCAATTTCTTGAGTGTTTGGGTACGCTGAGTGTACCAAGGGGTACGCCCCGTTTAACTCCTTCTAGGGGTTTTTGGGCTAAGCATTTTGTTGGGCCTTGAGTGTTGGGCCAGAAGTTTGGACCTCAAGTAATAGATTCTTGGACTAGAGAAGTGTATATATGTGCTTTGGGCCTTTGTATTGGACTTGCCTTTTTGGTTGGGAATTGGGCCGCATGAGGGCCCATTTATTATTGGGCTTTGGTGGGCCCAATGGGCTTAGGGCATTAATGGACTATAAGGTGGTCTATCTTTAGACCCAATAAGTGAGAGGTTGGACTTAGCTCCTAATTGAGATTTTTGTGGTTTTGGCACAGAGTTAGAGTCTGGTGCGTAGCAGCAGGGATTATAGGAGCTGTTCTTCATCCGAGGTGAGTCTTGTCACTATACTTTACCTAGAGTGGTAATTACAGTTATGTGATAGAGTATTTTGTACGCTATTTATATGATGTGATACACTGCATTATTTCTATGTGATTTAGGCTATGTATGTTTCAGAGATTATAGAGTTAGGACCGGAAGGTCCGCAGAGTTAGGACCAGAGGGTCCACAGAGTTATAGGACTGGAGGATCCCACTGAGACACATTGACCAGAGGGTCAAACAGAGTTATAGCCTCGAGTGGCTAATATGTGTTGTATGTGTTATTTTGGGGAACTCACTAAGCTTCGTGCTTACCGTGTTATGTGTTATGTGTTTCAGGTTTTTTTTCTTATCTGGATCGCGGGACGTCACTGGTTTGATTGTACACACCAGAGAAAGGGTTAAGAGGATCCTTGATAATAATGGAGTTGTGCTTTGTAACTAAATGAAAGAGATTTTTATAAGATATGTTATGAAGAGTATGCATTTTAAAAATAAAAAATTGTTTTAAATTTTCACGGTGTTACAAGTTGGTATCAGAGCCTTGGTTTGAGGGATTCGGATGTACCTTCAGGTATATCTGGACTCAAACTGAGGTAATGAGGAAAGTTTTCAAAATAAATGATTTTTCTAAAACAAGTGAGAGTTCCTAAGAGAAAGCGGAAGGAGCAGTGTGTACAATCAGCCGGAGCCCGAATGGTGATTTCTCAAAATACCATGACATTTGTGTTATGAAATATGTTATGAGATATTATGCATGCTAGAGATAGGCTAGGTATTTCATATTTTAGGACTAGAGTGGCCTGATTTGTGATGCCTTAGCCTAGGAGTTGTTGTTATCAGTGATGCACTTTCGAGTATGTGCTGAGTAAGAGTATCCAGCAGGAATCCTATGTAGAGAGGGATTTGGGTAGAGTTGTAGAGTTCGGTGATATCTCTTGAGTATGAGTAGATCTTGTGGAGTTATCACCTAGAGCGAGTTAAATGTGTTTATTTGACGCCCGAATGTTGCTTGCTTCGTGCTTTGTGGAACTCCCGACAATAGGAGTCGGCTACCAAGTGAATGTGACGATATTTAGGAGGTAGATGACTGGCATCATAAGGAGTTTTTCAGCAGCTGATGGCGAAGAGGTGTGAGAACCTATAAAGAGTCTAGGAAGTGACCTTAGTCAGATAAGTACGCTGATAGAGTAGAGCATTGGTGATGAGAAGGTCGAGCAGCTACTTAGGGAATCTGGGATGGTCCGTGCACAGAGTATGGGTAGATGTGGCAGGTAGTATGGGCCCGTACTACTGAAAGCAGAGGACCCACACTCGATGCAGGGAGTATTCCAGGGGTTCTAAGTAGCAGATCGAGAGGTGATGTCATGGTACGAGTACCATGATTGGTAGCAGATCGAGAGGTGATGTCATGGTTCGAGTACCATGATTGGTAGCAGATCGAGAAGTGATGTCATGGTTCGAGTACCATGATTGGTAGCAGATCGAGGGGTGATGTCATGGTTCAAGTACCATGATTGGTAGCAGATCGAGGGGTGATGTCATGGTTCGAGTACCATGATTGGTAGCAGATCGAGGGGTGATGTCATGGTTCGAGTACCATGATTGGTACCAGATCGAGAGGTGATGTCATGGTTCGAGTACCATGATTGGTAGCAGATCGAGGGGTGATGTCATGGTTTGAGTACTATGATTGGTGACAGATCGAGAGGTGATGTCATGGTTCGAGGACCATGATTTGAGGCGGGTTGAGAAGAGAGGACATGGTTCGAGTACCATGAAATGTGGCGGTTAGTACTTCTGGTTTTGCCGGTTATTCCGCAGTGATTATCTAGACCAAGGTCGGATGTGAAGGAATATGAGCCCAGAAGGTTAGGGTGAACGAGTTTTAGTGGAGCATCCCTTGATAGGGAAACTGAGTTAGCTCTGAGGGATTGTTGGTGATATGCATGTGGAGTCGCAAGACTCAGAGATGAGTAGGGACGGTGCATTATATAGGGGTACGGTCTGAGCTGGGGGACCGGCCGATGGTAGATATGTCACTTTCCGTGACCCGAGTGGTGCTATTTCAGTTTCTTGTGGGAGACGTAAGGGGTGTTGAGATTTCGGTTTCTGAGTTGGGGTGAGCCCTGTGGGCTCGCACTGATGGTGATTTCTCAATCAGAGTATCTGGCAGTAGGTCTGTCGCGAGGAATGATATAGCTTGAGTAGGTTAACAGTGGGGACTGAAATGGTCAAGGACCAGGATACACCCTATTTGAGTATAATAGGGCATGTGTTAGGCGATCAAGAGGAGTATATCAGGGCAGTGACTCTTATTGTTCTTAAGAGGTATAGGGAGTGGAAATGTGGTTTCTGCTCTTATAATAAGGGACATGTTGGAGCATTGGGCAAGGAGTCAAGGATGAGGAGTATGATGGTTCATTATTTCCAGATCCATAGTTAGTGCTAACACTAGACAGTTGGGAGGTCCGGTGAGTGTATAGTGTGAGAACTTGAATGACTAGAGGTAGTCACAATGGTATGTCCTAAAGGTTGCATACAAGATTCTGGTATTTGGAGTTGTTTGATCCTTGTCAGAGAGATCATCGAGCGTTGCGTAGCACCTAGCGGAATTAGGTGTGATGTTACTAGTGGAGACAGTCTGTGGGATAGAGTGTTGGTGCACCAATTGGTGATGGTTCGAACCCTAAGTGGGGGAGGACTGGGTACTTGGTTGAGAGGATCAGAGAGCTGTTCGAGATCGGTTAGAGATCTGGATATAGGGACCTACGGTGTGGTTTTAAGTGATCAGGGTTATTGGTAATTGAAGCAAGGTACAGAGCGAGATAATACATGTGGTATATGTTTAGTAAAGGCTGAATGTCTCCACGACAAGTGGCCATCAGTCGGAGACCTTGTGATGAATAGGAATTCTTCAGGGTGGTTGGCTCGTGGGGTTGGTTCGGTGATGGAAGAATCATGGTTCAAATGTTTTGGCTGATATGCAGTTTTGGAAGGAGTTTCGGATTGCCAACAACATGTTCTGGGTCATTGACGATCCCTCCATATTTCAAGGTGAGAATTTGAAATATTCTGAATGTCGGGTTGTATATCAGGAAGATCAGTGGCTGAGGCGAGACATCATGAGGTTCTAGGGTGGTGTATCGAGGTATCAGAATTTAGTGTCTTGAATTACATATAATTTTGGGGTCGCGAGTTGAGACGACAAGTGGATTATTTAAGACAATGGATTGCAGCAACGGAAGGTGTTTTGTTATGACGATTTTCGTTAGTTATCGTGGTGCATAATTCGGGTAGGTGCGTGCACCTATCTATGGATGGTCTGCAGAGCATGAGTAATGATCGCTGTGTGGCGTCGATCTAAGGATGAGATTGTGAAGTGGTAAGAGTTAGTGGGGTGAAACTACGAAGAGCTACAGTTCAATGAGTTAGTGAAAAGGGGTGATGTGATGCTACGGGGAGCCATCGTACTCACTAGTCAGAGAGAGGGTGTTGTGATGCTACGGGGAGCCGTAGTACTCACTAGTCAGAGAGAGAGAGTGTTGTGATGATACTGGGAGCCGTAGTACTCACTAGTCAAAGAGAGGGTGTTGTGATGCTACGGGGAGCCGTAGTACTCACTAGTCAGAGAGAGGGTGTTGTGATGCTACCGGGAGTCATAGTACTCACTAGTTAGAGGGAGGGTGTCATGATGATATGGGGATCCATAGTACTCACTAGTCAGAGGGAGGGTGTCGTGATGCTATGGGGAGCCGTAGTACTCACTAGTCAGAGAGGAGGGTGTCGTGATGCTAGGGGGAGCTGTAGCACGCACTAGCTAGCGAAAGGTTGTTATGATGAAGCACTTTTGTTTAGAGCATGACGTAGAAGAGATTTAGGCTTGAATAGCCCAAATTTATGAGTTCTTGAGAGCCTGGTGGTCGGACCAGGGGCGAGACCAGGGTCTCCTCAATGATCTAGAATCATTATATTCTGAGTAAGGTGTGGACATCACAATCCGGAGGAATTAGACAAGTGAAGTAAGCATGGGTTGCGGGTCACGAGCCATGAGTTGAATGGGTCATTCGCATGAGTGGTTCCAACTGTGGGTCGGACCAAACTCTCGAGTTGAGTTGAGTCCTGGTGATGTGTTGGATAGACGAGATGAGATTCTGGAATCGGAAGTGGGTTCCATGTGAGGGGTATTGTTTGTTATCTGATGTCTTAGACCTGAGTAGGTCAGGACCTTGGTTCGGGAGGTGAAACGGGATGCAGGAAACTATGGAGAAGTAATCGACAGAGTTCAGGGGTGATCCGATCTTCAAGAGAGTGTAGTGTTCGCTTGAGGGAAAGCGAACTGCATGACTTATGTGTCACTAAGAGTTGAGACAGTTATTATAAGATGGGAATCGGTGAAACCTTTTTGGGTTATAGTGTGGGTGAGATTGAGGTTCACCTACTGGGTTTATAGAGGTCAGAGAATATTCCCAGGCGAGCATGATATTTTCCTTGTGTCCGAGATTCGAGTTTTGGGTTCATCCTCTCTAATGGATCCTGATGATTGCCCTTGCAATGGGTCCCAAAAGGAGAGGGAGATTATGACCCTTCCGTACTTTTGAGTTGCAATTGGGATTGATCAGGGAATCAGGGTTGGTAGGGTGTTCTTAGAGTCTATTAGTCGGTGGGCGATTAACAGGATAATATTTCGAGCATGTTCTGGAAAGGAATTAGACTGCAACAGTTTTCAAGTTATGAAGGTTCAGATTGAGTACCGTAGCGGCAGTTGGATCTACCCCTTTCGGGTCAGGAGTTCTTGGTGGGATTGAGTATCCCTAGAAGTAATTGTTGTTTGGTTTGAGGACCTTCGGTGGTGCTTCCTGACTAGTAGGGTTTGATCTATGTGGGGTTGCGGAGTCATTTCAAGGGCGAAATCTAATTCAAGTGGGGGAGAATTGTAACATCCGGTTTCGGATTATCCATGATTAGGGTTCATAGGCCACGAGTCGGGGGCTAGGAGGTCTCGGGTGGAGGCGAGTTGCTAGAAGCGTAGGGCATCTAATTACCTTTCCGTAGGTATGAGGATTTTTGATATTCGAGTCATTTCGAAGATGCTATGGAATTTTAGGAGAGTTGGCAAGATAAGTCCCTAAGTGAGGTTTTTGAAAGCCAAGTACGTTGGGTGTACGTATACGTATGCTTAGCATACATATACGCTTTTTTTTAAGCAAGAGCCACCTCGTACGCTGGGCGTACCAGGGGAGGTACGCTGGGGGTACTAGGCACAGAAGGTAACCCTAATTAAATAAAGTGCCCCTATATAAAGAAAGAGATGGTCTCATTTCTGGCCACCTTCCTCAGTTAATCAACCCTCTCAAACCCTAATATCCATTCTTGAGCTTGTGAGTGGCCATGATGAGCTTGTTTGTGTTCTTATGGGCTTTTGGGAGTTAAGAAGGAGCATGCAAGGGAGTGAAGTTGAAGAATCGGCTGTGGATCTGAGCTTTCTCGGGGCTAGAGCACCATTTGAAGGTATAAAGCTCCAAGCTTTCCCTCCCTTTTTGTTTTGTGCATATTAGGGTCCATTTTAGGGTTTTTGGTCCCAAACTTGAGGCTTTATGAGTTGATGCACTCCAGAGCTGAATAACCTGTCCTTTTAAGTGTTTCTAGTGGTGGAGAACCATAAAAATAAGGCCTTGATCGTGTGAATCTACCATGCATGAGTTATGAGCATTTTGGGTTAAGAAAGTAAGAGTTTTTATGTGTTGTGACCTTATCAACCATGCAAAGGCTTAAAGTTGTTAACTTTATGGAGTAAGAGATGTTAGGAAGTCCAGATCCAAGAGTTGAGCTAAGGTCTTAACGGGTTAAGACCTAGAAAATGGATTAAGCAAGTCTGAGGGTACGCACCGCGTAATCTCAGTACGCCCCGCATACTGGGTTGAGGTCCCTGATCAATTTCTTGAGTGTTTGGGTACGCTGAGCGTACAAGGGGGGTACGCCCTACGTAACTCCTTTTGGGGGTTTTTAGGCTAAGCATTTTGTTGGGACTTGAGTGTTGGGCCGGGAGTTTGGACCTCATGTAATAGAGTCTTGGACTAGAGAAGTGTATGTATGTGCTTTGGGCCTTTGGTTTGGACTTGCCTTGAGGGCCCATTTATTATTGGGCTTTGTTGGGCCTAATGGGCTTAGGGCATTAATGGACTATAAGGTGGTCTATCTTTAGACTCAATAAGTGAGAGGTTGGACTTAGCTCCTAATTGAGATTATTGTGGGTTTGGCATAGAGTTAGAGTCTGGTGCGTAGCAGCAGTGATTATAGGAGCTGTTCTTTATCTGAGGTGAGTCTTCTTACTATACTTTATCTAGAGTGGTAATTAGAGTTATGTGACAGAGTATTTTGTATGCTATTTATATGATGTGATACACTGCATTATTTCTATGTGATTTAGGCTATGTATGTTTCAGAGTTTACAGAGTTAGGACCGAAAGGTCCACAGAGTTAGGACCAGAGGGTCCACAGAGTTATGGGACTGGAGGGTCCCACTGAGACACATTGACCAGAGGGTCAAACAGAGTTATAGCCTCAAGTGGCTAATATGTGTTGTATGTGGTATTTTGGGGAACTCAGTAAGCTTTGTGCTTATCGTGTTATGTGTTATGTGTTTCAGGTTTTTTTTTCTTATCTGGTTTGCAGGACGGCACCGGTTTGATTGTACACACCAGAGAAAGAGTGAAGAGGATCCTGGATTAATAATGGAGTTGTATTTTGTAACTAAATAAAAGAGATTTTTATAAGATATGTTATGAAGAGTATGCATTATAAAAATGAAAAATTGTTTTAAATTTTCACGGTGTTACAAAAATCTTCTTCTTCTTTTCTAAGATGGCCACAGGCCTCTCCATGTAGTTCAGGCGCTCATCGACCTGTATATCATTCAGCGTACTATCGCCTTCTGGTCCGTGATGCACTTCCATAACAGCGAAGCATGGAACGTGATGTGAATCCGGCTAAGCTCTTCCGGAAGCCCAAGCCTATAAGCCACCTTGCCAACCTTGGCAATGATCCTGAATGGCCTAATATATCGAGGGCCCAATTTTTCCATCTTCCTGAAGCGGATCACACCCTTCCAGGGCAAGACCTTCAGAAGCACCATGTCACCTACCTGGAATTCCAACTCAGATCGGCGTCTATCGGCGTAACTTTTCTGCCGACTCTGAGCTGTCTGCAGTCGCTGCCTGATCTGCTGAATCTTCTCGGTAGTCTGCAAGACCACCTCCGTCCGACCCGTCACCCTGTGGCCCACCTCGCCCCAACAAACCGGGGTGCGACACCTCCCCCCATACAACAGCTCGAATGGCGGGGCGCCAAGACTAGAATGATAGTTGTTATTGTAAGCGAACTCCGCAAGCGGTAGGTGAGAATCCAAACTCCCACTGAAGTCAATGACATACACCCTCAACATGTCCTCAAGGGTCTGAATAGTCTGCTCGCTCTGACCGTTTGTCTGCGGGTGGAATGATGTGCTAAAGTTCAATCGCTTGCCCAGCTCCTCGTGAAACTTTTGCCAGAAACGGGAGGTAGACCTGACATCCCGATCAGAGACAATGGAAATAGGAATCCCATGGCGAGACACGATCTCGCGAACATACACTTTGGCCTGCTTCTTGGCCGACGAACTCTCTCATATGGCCAAGAAATGGGCACTCTTGGTCAATCGATCCACAATGACCCAAATGACATCAAACCCCTTGGCCGTCCTTGGTAGCTTTGTGATAAAGTCCATCGTGATCTGTTCCTATTTCCACATGGGAATCTCCAGGGGCTGCAGCTTGCCATGCGGCTTATGATGCTCGGCCTTGACCATCCTACAGGTCAAGCACCTCTCGACGTACCAAGAAATCTCGCGCTTCATACACGGCCACCAATAGCTCAAACTCAAATCCTGGTACATCTTGGTGGCCCCCGGGTGAATAGAGAAGTGAGACTTATAAGCCTCCTCCATAACCATTTGCCTAACCCCACCAGACGCTGGAACCCAAACCCGACCGCATCGGGTCAGTAATCCCAGACTATCCTGCACAAACCTGGTATTCTCGCCCTTGATCCTCTCCAACTTCCAATTCTCTGGTCGTATGCCTTCTACCTGGGCATCTCTGATCAAACTCACAAGCGGAGAGTCCACCGCTATCCTCATACATACTGCAGGAGTAGCAGATCCAACTAACTTGCAGCTCAAAGCATCCGCAACCACATTCGCTTTACCAGAATGGTAAAGGATCTCACAATCGTAGTCCTTGACTACATCCAGCCACCTACGCTGCATCATGTTCAGGTTCGGCGGATCCATGATATGTCTCAAGCTCTTGTGATCCATGTAAATGGTACAACGGACCCCATAAAGGTAATGTCTCCATATCTTGAGGGCGAACACCACCGCCCCCAACTCCAAGTCATGTGTAGGGTATCTCGTCTCATGCGGCCTTAGCTGTCGCAATGCGTCGGCTATCACTCGTCCTCTCTGCATGAGGAACGCCCCTAAACCTGTGATGGATGCATCACAGAGCACCACAAAATCCTCAACCCCCTCAGGGAATGTCAAGACTGGAGCCTCACAAAAACGCTGACGGAGGGTCTCAAACGCCCTCTGCTGCTCGGGGCCCCACCGGAAATCCACCCCTTTCCTCTTCAGGCGAGTGAGGGGTACTGCAATCTTGGGGAAATTCCGTATGAATCTCTGGTAGTATCCATCCAATCCCAAAAAGCTCCTAATATTTGAGGGAGATTTCGGGACCTCCCACTGCATAACCGCCTCGATTTTGGCCGGATCGACCAAAATCCCCTCCTAGTTAACGAGATGTCCGAGGAACTGGACCTCTCGCAACCAAAACTCACACTTCGAGAATTTGGCGTAGAGCCATTCCCGTCTCAGGACTCACAACAGCTCTTGCAGATGCTGCTCATGCTGCTCTCGGGTCTTGGATTACACCAAGATATCATCTATAAACACTATGACCGAGCGGTCAAGCATCGGTTAGCAGAGTCGATTCATCAGGTCCATAAATACAGCTAGCGTGTTGGTGAGCCCAAACAACATCACCACGAACTCGTAATGTCCATAACGAGTTCGGAATGCGGTCTTCTCCACGTCTTCCTCTCTGACCCTAACCTGATGATACCCAGATCTCAAATCTATCTTGGAAAACCAAGATGCGCCCTACAACTGATTGAAGAGATCGTCTATCCTCGGGAGTGGGTAACGGTTCTTCAACGTTAGCTTGTTCAACTCTCGGTAATCAATGCACATCCGGTGCGAACCGTCCTTCTTCCGGACAAAAAGAATTGGCGCTCCCCATGGAGAACTGCTAGGTCGAATGAACTGCTTGCCCAATAGTTACTGTAGCTGCGACGACAACTCCTGCATCTATAGTGGCGCCAACCGGTACGACGCCTTAGCGATAGGGGTCGCACCTGGCACCAGGTCGATCCTGAATTCGACCTGCCGCTCCAGAGGTAAATTTTCTGAATTCGACCTGGCAAATTTTCTGTAAACACATCTGCAAACTCCATGGCCACTGGTACATCGGAATCCGAGGTCTAGTCCCTGATTCACATATCTACCACGTACGCTAGATAACCCATACACCCATGCTGAATGTACTGTCGAGCCATGGCAGCTAAACAAAACCTTGATCCTACTGTGGTGCCCTCATCATATATAACTAGCTCTCCCCCACTTGGGGTTCGAACCACAACTCGCTGGCCCTCGCAATCAATCATAGCATGGAACCGACTGAGCCAATCCATGCCCACAATCACCCACACCTTCCCCATGGGGGTCGGAATCAAATCTATCAGAAAAGACACCCCGAAAATCTCCAAGTCACATCCTCGATAAAATGAAGAAGCAGAAACCCTATCTTCGTTGGTGATAGACAATCGTAACGGAGACTCTAACTCGCCCACTGGCACACTGAACTCCCTACTAAAAGACTGAGACATGAAGGACCAACTCGCCCCCGAGTCAAATAAGACCAAAGCAGGCAAAGAATTCACCAAAAACGTACCTAATTACAGGTACAATAGATAAGCATACAACAGATAAATAAAACGAGGTGAGGATAGAAACATACCAGCAACCACATTTGGTGCTACTCTGGCCTCCTCCGCAGTGAGCTGGAAAGCACGACCCTGAGCCTTCAGAGGCTCTGTCCTAACTGGTCTCCTATCCGTGATCCTCAAAGTAACCGGCGTTGCAGCCTGCACCAGCTTGGCATCAAGTAGTCGACAGTTGGCCCTCATGTGACCAATCTAATCGCAGTGATAGTATAACCTCATACCCTGAACTGGGGCGGCCTGGCGACAATCCTTCGCGTAATGCCCCTCCTTGACACACTTATGGCACCCACTACCAGCCCGAAATACACCAGAATGACCCTTGCCACACTTCCCACAAGTGCGGCCATGCTAACCTCCGGTCCTAGTATTAGCAGTCTTAGACCACTTCGACGCCGGCTGTGACAGTGCCGGGGCCGACCACTGCTCCCTTAGCTGCAGCTCAATCTCTAACTCCCGCCGCCTGGCGGCCTCCTTCAACTCCAGAAGAGTATTACATCGATGGGTAGATACAAACTGTCGGATATCAATCTTGAGCATACTCAGATAATAGGTCATCTAAGACTGCTCGGAAGTAAACTCTGGGTAGAACATCGCCCGCTCGGTGAACATACAGGTGATCTCCGTTACCAACTATCCATCCTGTCTCAAACTCAGAAACTCTTGTGCCAAACGTTCCCGCTCAACCCTCGGAATGTAACAGGCGCGGAACATATCCCTGAACTGCTCCTAAGTAACATCAGCTCTCTAATCATCAGTGTAAGCCCCAGTCGCAAGTCTCCACTAGTCCTTGGCCCCGGACCTAAGCAAGTTCAGAGGACACCTGACCTTCTGGTTAGCAGGATACGAGCAGGTGAAGAAACACCCCTCCATATCGAAAATCCATCTCATAGCCTTGATGACATCTTGTGTCCCATCAAAAGTAGGGGGCTTCGTGTTATCGAAATCCCTGTACTGAAAACCCCTACCAACTCCTCCCTCTACCGTAGATATAGCTGATGCAGCTGCTGCGGCGGCTGTCTCTGCAAGGGATGCGTAGCGCTCATCAAAATACACCACCATGACGGTCTTAATCGACCCGGACATTTACGGCAACTCTGCCCAGAACAATGCAACAACCTCATCGTGCAGGATCGCTCGGATCCTGTCATCCATCTCATCTGGCCTCATCTGGCCGATAGTCTCGGGTGCTGTCAGCTCCTCCTGTCCTCCCTCTCCCTCTCCTGATCCTGATCCCGAACTGGATCCAATCACAAAGCGCCTGGTGATCACAATTCTAAGACATAACACAAGGTATCAGATGACTCATACAAATAACTGGGGACCAACCCCCGAAAAAACCCTATGGGTCCTGTGCTTTCAGTAGTACAGGGCCATACTACCTTCCACACCTACCCATATTTGTCCCAAGTATCATCACAAAGCCCTAACAATACACATAATCATATTGAGCACTCAAGCCTCACTCCTAAAGGAAGGCTAAATGCCTCGAAGTCGGCGGAGTCCTCCCAAACAACCTATCCACCCACGAAACTTCCATCAACCCTGCAGCACTAGTGTATGCTAGCCATACATAACGCTGGACCCTATAGACTTTCGAATATTCAATCCTACCCTAAGCTCCCAATCTGACAAGAACAGGACATAAGGCTAAATCAAACATTCTAAGGCTATAAGATCTTAATTATGTACAACCGTGATGCCTACACTAGATAACTATAGTAATGATGCCAATTTCATATAAGGAAATCCCTAGGCTAGCAGGCATCATGTATCAGGCAATTCTATCATGTAATTCCTTAAGATCCCTAGCCTAGTACTAGCATGCTGTTCTAACATATCACATAATCAAGTAACTGTATGGTATTTTGGGGTTTACTTACTGGTTCCGGCTGATCGTGCACCCTACATCCTTCTTTATTTATTTTGAAAACCAATTTCTTAAAACATTTTTTTGAAAACCTTTCCTTGATTTGAGACTAGATTCACACAAATGTTCCTCTAACTCACTCAAACCAAGGCTCTGATACCAACTTATAACATCCAAAATTTCAAACCAATTTGAACTTTTTAAAACATGTCAAGTTCATCAAAACATTACAACTTTGTTTTCAAAATATTAATTATCAGAGTATTTCCCAGAAACATAACATGTAGGAGGAGCTGTACGATCACCCCTTGGCCTTGCCTCGATCCCCTGATGTACCTGAAACAATAAACTGAAACTGCAAGCCCGAAAGCTTAGTGAGTTACCCCGAAATACCGATACACATACAGTCCACATAGCAATATCAACATTAATATATCATATCAATCCAAAAAAGAACATCATGCACTGGGTCCACAACTTTTCAAGCTGGACTACCCCCTGGGCCCTTAGTACGAGTATGGAATGCCTATCGGGCCCTCAGCTCGTATCTGGAATGCCATCGAGCCCTCAGTATGAGTCTGGAATGCCTACCGAGCGCTCAGCTCGTATCTGGAATGCTCTCGAGTCCTCAGTATGAGTCTGGAATGCCTACCGGGCCCTCAGCTCATATCTGGAATACTCTAGGGTTAGTTGGCTACCGCACGGAGTAGTACAACTTCACCCCATCCCACATAACATGTCAACATGTATCATAACTAATACACATACATATAATCATATAGTATCATAGGTACTCCTATAGGTCTACCCGACTAGCATATCAACTAGCATACATCACTAACTCAAACTCAACATATCAATAACTACTAGGATATCAAATCCAATGGGCCGACCTTGGTGCCTTAGACCCCTTAGTATAGTGAGGATAACTAACCTCGTAGATGTCAGCATGGTAAATAAATCACAACTGTAACAACCCGAAGTTGTTCTTCGCCAAAACCCCATTCTACCCGTATAACTCGTCGTAGATCGAAATGTCCCGATATCGTTTTTGGATTTAGTTAATTAAATTTATAGGTTTATTTTAATCCAATGAGTGTCCAAACCCTTTAGGAACTCATGAACTTAGCCCAAAACATTTATTTCATAAGTTTTAGAAACGTCCCCGCAGGGTGACGGAAACTTAATCGGGTGCGACCAAAAGCCTCGTTTAAGGCCGGTATCGGGTAGAATTCCACCGTGTCCAAGTTTTGGGAACTATATAAACAAGTTAAACCTTTCATTTGAAGCTTTTTCCTTCTCTCTCTACTCTCTCTCTAACCTCTCTAAATAAAATCCAAGTTTAAGGGTCCAAAACTCAATTTTAAGGCCTCAAATCCCTAAGGTACCTTCCTAGCCTTAATCTATAGCATATTTGGCTTCCAAATTCGAGGTTTACACATGAAATGGGACACAATATACGAGTTTACGGCCCAGGAAGCTACCTAGGCCGTAAACACCAAGTTGAAGGGTTTTATGCCCTTAAACTCCTTCCTAAACTCAATTGGACTCTAGATATGGCTAAAGGACTTTATGATATGGACTTAGAACATTTAAAACATTGATTTTATTGGATTTGAAGGAGTTTACGGCGAGGCACAAGCTTGGGCCGTAAACTCATATTATTGGGGTTTTCTTGACCTTAAACCCTTCCAAATCACAAATAAGGCTTAGATATGAATTGTAGAATATTGGTTTTAGCATTTGGACACTTGAAACATAAATTTTGAGGGGTTATTGTGAGTTTATGGCCAAGGCAAGTTCTTGGGCCGTAAACTCCTTAAAATGTGGTATAAATTCATTTTTAAGTGTTGTTTAGCCCCTATATCACCCCTAAAGCCTTGGAATGAATTTTAGAAGCCCTTACAAACAAGTTTTTGGCATTAAAACACAAGGAAACACCCTATATAAGATTTTACGGCCATGAGGGGGGTATCATGGGCCGTAAACTCCAAAAAGCCTTTCAAAACTTCAAACAAATGCATATAAGGCCTTGGAACAATTTTAGCAATCACATGTGATTTGTTTTAGCAACATTTAACACCATTTTCATGAGGATTAAGGAGTTTACGGCCAGGAGCCTATGCTAGGCCGTAAACTCCCATAAATTAATCATTTTGGTGATTTAAATCCATTCCAAGCCTTTAAAACAAAACCTAGAAAATTCCCTTTAGTGATTTGAAGCCATTTTTGTCCTTAACTCACCCCACCATGAGTTTACGGCCGTAAACTCATGGGTAGAGGGTCATGAGGCCGTAAACTCCTTATGGAGTGTTCCTTTGATGTCCAAATTCATTATCCTAACTATATGTGTCCCTAAACGCCACCAGGGTCCTTCCAAACACTTGTATCTGGGTGTTTTCACAACTAGAAACAATTGTCCCTATCAAATAATCAATTTGAGTCCTAATTAGATACAAATGTGTATCTTTACATTATAATTAGGAACCTCGTGTATTTACAAGCCCCGGGTCAACTCTTAGCATCCAAATCGTCATATTTCTCGTCCGGTGAGTTCATACCCCTATGCCTTTTTCGTGTTTTTCAATGTTTTCAGGGGGGGAATACAAGCAAATTATAACTGTTTTCAAATCATAATATTGATGTGTTTCAAATAATATCTGGCAAACTTATAAACACTTTTACTCCTTATGTATTATGTTGAGCATAAGGAATGATTTATCAATTACAACTAAATGGATTTTAGTTAAGAAAATAACCAAACTAATCAAATTATTATGGGAATAATTTGGGGTTCTATATTTCTCTTTATATCATGTACTGATATCTGTATAAAGTTATTAGATAAACTATGTCTGATTCAGTTTATCTCCGTATCAATTGAATGTATTGCCAGATAGTTTCTTGTATGTATCTATTTTTACTGTATCATGTCTTAAAATCTTTGTATGTTTGATATCATATGAGAATCCTGTGAATAGTTTAATACTAGTTTGTGAGAAGTCACTACCCTTTATGGATGATCAGTAAATCCTCCCCGGAAGTGTAACCAGAGTCTCCTGGAGGGAGAGCAAGGAATTTGTGAATAGATCTATTCGGGACTGACAATCCCACACCTTAACTGCTAGCTACAGTTAGGCGGGCACGCCTGGGGTGACAAATTCTGTATATCGTCCGACGTCTGACTGACGTCAAGGAGGTCTCATTGTCGTATCAGCATGGTTACCCGACTCACAATACATATTAATATAAACTTATTCACAGCTGGAAATTTGTTTAGAATCTATATCTCGTTCGGGATGATTATCCCATGGTCTTATGTCTATATCTCGTTCGGGATGATAATCCCATGGTCTTGTATCTATATCTTGTTCGGGATGGTAATCCCATGGTTTTGAAACTAAATCTTATACGGGATGATAATCCCAGGATTTTATCGATCTATTTTATATCTAGTTTCGGGATAGTGATCCCATGGTTCAATCTATATTTTCTAGTATATCAAACTATCTTGTAACTGGTTCGGGATGTTAGTCCCAAGGTTTTCAAAATACTTTCTATCTACAGTTCATCTAAATTATAGTTATGTATATTAAACTATACTCTGTGTTATTTAATCAATCTTGCATTTAGGAAAATATGGGATTTTCCTGGGGTTAACTTAAAACGTGTAACTAAACTGTAATGAAAGTTAACAAAACTATTTAACATAAGAAAATATGGGATTTTCTTGGATAACAAACCTTTTCGGAAAACTAAAGGAAACCGATACATTTTCACAAAACAAAACCGCTTATGA
Organism: Lactuca serriola; assembly: GCF_051521515.1. Taxonomy (NCBI): domain Eukaryota; kingdom Viridiplantae; phylum Streptophyta; class Magnoliopsida; order Asterales; family Asteraceae; genus Lactuca; species Lactuca serriola. The sequence goes on from NC_136412.1 coordinate 103,120,470, forward strand.
ACTCACCAGCTTTATGCTGATTTTCAAACTGCTTGTATTCTCAGGTCCAAGTTAGACAGGTACCCGGTGATATCTTTTGGTGAAGACGGAGTGCTCAGAAGACTCCTCTCGTTTTGTTTATATGATATATGTATAACTTTTATACAATTTACTTTTAAACCAAATGTAAACTTTCATATATATGTAATGTAATGGTTGTTTACTGTGATTACTATGTACATTGGATTTGATACTCAACGTGGAGTCCACCTCGGGAACGTTTCCGCCTTTGGTTTTCGGGGTGTGACAACAGCTCTCCGATCACTCGTCAAAGACTCCACCACCTATTACGATAATACGAACATGCTCATAAGTCTTCATCCTCACAGAGTACTTCTTAACCCAACTAGTTAACCCTGGTCAAAGTCAAATGTAATGACCCAATTTTCACGTCCAAAAATTTCATTTTTGATTAAGTGATTTGTAAAACATTTGTAACAAAATATTGTCACACCCCGGCTGTCGGCGGAAACACCGGGTAGTGTAACGTCATTTTTCGTATTACAGTTATATAACATACATTGAACAATACTTAAAGAAAATACATACCTTTATCAATGATTTGAAAGTTACATTATTGTTTTCCTAGTATTTATTACATAATATCCGACTATGACATACTTCATAATGAACAGAAAGATAATAGTAAAACTTCTCCTGTTCGAATACATACCAACTTTTCAAGTTCCTGAAAACACATGCATTTTAAAATACATCAACATAAAGTTGGTGAGTCCACAGGTTTTGACTCCATAAAATAATACATTTTTACACATTCAAAAGTAAAGTTTTGAAGGTATCATTTAGACTCTCCAACATTAGGTATAATAGTATACTTATCAATTCAGTGTTATACCTAAACATTTCTTAATCTTAAGGTATAAGTAGAGGAAAACTTATACTTAACATTAATACTTGTATACGGCAAGGTATAATGTTTCTAACAATTTGCTACCATGAGCCTGTAACTGCTGCTATGACATAATACCTCTGATAGAACAATACACTCATGATTTATCATGAGAACAAATACACTCAGGATTTAACATGAGAAACAACACCGTATGCTTCATCGACGCCGGAATAATAACAAATAAAAGGATAGTTCATCACTTGTTTTTGGTTGACTGTAGCTAACAGTCACAAGAGGGGTGGTCAGCTCGTATACTAATTATACATGAATTCCTCGCTCACACGGGATTAACTGTTACAGTTCAGAGGATTTTCGCTAAGATCCCCAATCTTAGTTGATGAATATAATTACTCATGTAGACTTTGACGGCTTCCTATAGCTCTAACAACAAAGCATCTTCATGTCTAAAACCGTACGTTACTAGACTATGCTTTTAAACATTACTCCTAACTTCATAATATTTAGGCAGTACAACGGCTATACCTTGAAGTAAAACCAGGTTTTATCTTGACCTAAAACCAATAATAACAACATATAACGTTTCTAGTTTTATCTTGACATAAAACTATCAATAACAATACCAAGTTTTATCTTGACATAAAACTATCAATAACAATACCAAGTTTTATCTTGACATAAAACTAACAATAACAACATATAACATATCCAGTGTTATCTAATATTAACAACATATAACACATCCAGTTTTATCTTGACATAGAACTATTAATAGCATCATACTATATAACTTAACATTTAGAACTTATATAACTTTGGTATTATATCACACACAACATATATATATATATATATATATATATATATATATATATATATATATATAAAATCCTAAGCATAACTCAAGATCTACATTAGTAAATTAAGATACTGATAAGTTAATAATACTTCTATGTATTCAAAATATTATATTTAGAACAATCATATCCCGCTTATCATATCTATATACTATCATATAGACATAATAATAACATATATATATAATAACTAGCATGTGTTTTTCCCCGAAATATTAGAAAGTGGGGTCGTGAAACTCACCCTAGTAGCGTGATTTTATGTTATCTAAGCAACATGGTCAGCGTGCGAGATCGTCGGGGCTTGGGATGCAAGATGGCCTCAGTAAAGGAGAGAAAGGGAAGAAGTTTTGGTGTAAGAATGGCTGAAGTCGGACCTGCTATTTATAGTAAGGATTTTGGACTCCCACGTCGTGAGTTTCATAAGGCTCACGTCGTGAGTCTTGCATGATCACCCTGTAGACTTTCCATTTGCGTCCCTAGCTTCGGAAGGTGGCCATGTGACTCCTCACGTCATGAAAAACTCTTTGTTCACGTCGTGAGTTTGGATCCTATCCCCTCGCAGCCTCGTCACACCTTCTAGATTCTGAGATATGGATAAATGACTCCTCACGTTGTGAGTGTCATAAAGCTCATGTTGTGAGTTTAGTTAGCTTAGGGTTTCTGAAAGCTGAATCTTCGGAAGGCCATAACTTTTGCATACGAACTCCGTTTTTGACGTTATTTATATGCACGCGTAGGTATTTACGAGTACTACAACTCTCTTTTATACTTAAATAGCTAATTCTAAGTCTATTTTAAATTTCTCTTATTATAAAGATTTATATTGTTCGGTTTATCATAACTTCTTCAATCGAAGTCAGATTCAGACGTTCTCAATATTTTTTAAATCGTATGGATGTATACTTTGAGTTGTATCATAAAGAAAGCTCTTATTTGTATTATAATTTTTGATGAAATACATAGTATATTTATCACATTACAGGGTTAGCATAATCACATGTGATTGTTATTGACATATTTTGGCTAATGTTACATTCTCCCCTAGTTAGAAAAATTTCGTCCCGAAATTTATCATGTAGATAGGGTTTTGTCAACTAGTTGGGGGTATTTTTCTTTCATCTGATCTTCACGTTCACTAGTAAATTCAGGTCCTCGCAAAGAGTTCTATTGAACTTTCACTATGGGAATACGACTTTGCTTTAGTCGTTTGACTTCTCGATCCGTGATCTCGACATGTTCTTCTACAAAGTTGAGTTTCATAGTGAATTGTATCTCGTCGAGAGGTACAAAAAGAGTGTCAACGGATAGACATATTTTGAGATTTGATACATGAAAAACATCGTGTACATTACTTAGCTCTTGAGGCAACTTGAGTTGGTATGCGACAAAACCAATTCTTGCTAGAATTTCAAAAGGTCCTATATACCGTGGGTTTAGTTTGCCTCGCTTACCGAATCGAATTACACCTTTCCAAGGAGAGACCTTAAACATTACTTTATCTCCAACTCCGAATTCTAAAGGCTTATCTTACATCAGCATAGCTCTTTTGACGATCACGTGCAACCTTTAATCGATCCTTAATTTGCACGATCTTTTCAGTTGTCTCGTGGATTATTTCTGGTCCAGTACGTAAGGTATTGCCTGTACATTTCCTGGCCATCTGCTTATCTCCAACTTCTGCCCAACATACTGGGGAACAGAATTTTCGTCCATAAAGAGCCTCAAATGGTGCAGCCTTGATGCTGATGTGATGACTATTGTTGTAGGAAAACTCAATTAATGGTAAATGAGTATCCCACGCATTTCCAAAGTCTATTACACAGGTTCGGAGCATATCTTCTAAAGTCTAAATGGTTCTCTCACTCTGACCATCAGTCTGTGGATGGTAAGATGTACTCATGTCTAGACGTGTTCCTAAGGATTTTTGTAGAGATTGCCAAAATCGTGAAGTGAATCTACTATCTCGGCCATAAATAATAGAACTTGGAACTCCATGCAATCTAACAATTTCCTTAAGATAAACTCTAGTCAGCTTCTCCATCTTGTCGTTCTCCTTAATTGGTAAGAAATGGGCGGAGTTAGTTAATCTATCGACTATTACCCAAATAATGTCGAACCCACTAGGAGTTTTAGGTAACTTAATGATGAAGTCCATTGATATCTACTCCCATTTCCATTCACGTATTTCCGGTTGTTGTAGTAAACCTGAAGGCTTTTGATGTTCTGCCTTCACTCTAGAACAAGTCAAACATTTGCTCACATAACTAGCAATTTCTGCCTTCATGTTTGGCCACCAATAATGTACTTTTATGTCTAAGTACATTTTGTCAGAACCTGGATGCACGGAATATCTGGACTTTTGGGATTCTTCTAAGACCAAGTCCCTGACTCAACCGAACTTAGGCTTCCAAATTCGGTTCATAAAGTGTTGCTAAGTTGCTTCTGCATTCCTCACAAAGCTTTGTTCTTGATGTTTCCTTCTTTTAGAGCCTCAAGCTGAGCTTCTGTAATTTGTGTGGCAAAGTTAGAATGGATAGTTATGGTTAATGCTCGTACCCGACGGGGTTTAATATATTCGTTCCAGCTCAAGGCATCTGCTACCACATTTGCCTTTCCAGGATGATAACGAATCTCACATATGTAATCATTCAAAAATTCGACCCATCTTCGTTGTCTCATATTAAGATATTTTTGGTCGAAGATGTGCTGGAGACTCTTGTAGTCGGTAAAAATAGTAGACTTAGTACCGTATAGGTAATGTCTCCAGATTTTTAGTTTAAAAACTACAGCTCCCAATTCAAGATCATGGGTAGTGTAATTATTCTCACGCACCTTAAGTTTTCGTGATGCAGAGGTGATAACTTTTCCTCTTTGCATCAACACACATCCCAATCCTTGATTTGATGCGTTGTAGTATATGACGAAATCTTCTGTCCCCTCTGGAAGGGATAGGATTGGTGCACTACACAACATTTGCTTCATTTTCTGAAAAGAAGCTTCTTGTTTGTCTTTCCAGTTGAACTTCGTATCCTTCTGGGTTAGTTTTGTAAGCGGCTTGGCTGGTTTGGAGAAATTCTCTATGAATCTGCGGTAATAGCCTGCAAGTCCTAGGAATTGACGTACCTCTTTTGGCGTCTTTGGTGCTTACCAATTCCTGATTGCTTCAACTTTGGATGGGTCAACATGAATTCCTTTGTTGCTAACTACATGACCTAAAAATTGTACTTCTCTAATCCAAAACTCACATTTGGAGAATTTAGCGTACAAATTTTCTTTTTCTTAGTAGTTCCAAGATTAGTTGCAGGTGTTGACCATGTTCCTCCTTTGGTCGTGAATATATCAATATATCATCAATAAATATGATCACGAATTTATCCAAGTATGGTTTGCAAACACGATTCATGAGATCCATAAACATTGCTGGGGCGTTGGCCAATCCAAAAGACATAACTAAGAACTCATAATGACCATAACGAGTTCCAAATGCTGTTTTTGGAATGTCATCTTCTTGTACTCTGAGTTGATGGTATCCTGATCTAAGATCTATCTTTGAGTAGTAGCTAGATCCTTGCAGTTGATCGAATAGATCATCAATTCTCAGATGCGGATAACGATTCTTGATCGTTAGCTTGTTCAGCTCCCGATAATCAATACACATTCGAAAGGATCCGTCCTTCTTCTTGACAAACAAGATTGGTGCTCCCCAAGGTGAGAAACTTGGTCAAATAAAGCCTTTGTCAAGAAGTTCTTGTAGTTGGCTAGACAATTCTTGCATTTCAGATCGTGCCAACCGATAAGGAGATTTCGCTACTGGTGCTGCTCCTGGAATTAAGTCGATTCGAAACTCAACTTGTCGGACGGGAGGTATTCCAGGTAGATCTTCAGGAAATACGTCAAGGAAATCACATTCTTGAGGTATGTCCTTGATTTCTTTTATCTTTCTTCTCTTATCTACAATGTGGTCTAAGAATGCGCTACATTTCTTATGTAGATATTTCTGTGTCTTGGTACAAGAGATGACTTTGAGGTTTTTCCCAGACTTATCACCATAGATAATCAGGGCTTCGCCGTTTGCTAAGGGTAGTCGTATGGCTTTCTCATGACATAGAATTTCGGCGCGGTGTGAAGATAACTAATCCATGCCAATTATGACATCAAAACTACCGATAGGCATTGGCATGAGTTTGACGTGAAAAAGGTAGTCATTAAGAGTTAACAGACAGTTTTCTAGGACTTCATGTGGTTTCTCAGTTTGACCGTCAGCGATTTCTACTTCATAGATTTCTTTTAATATGCTAGACTTATGAATTAACAATTTTCTAAATGTCGGAGTTATAAAACTTCGATCTGCTCTAGAGTCGAAGAGTATGCAAGCGTATAAATTATCCATGAGAAATGTACCAGATACAACCGAAGGGTCCTGGATAACCTCTCTGCTTCTGATCACAAATGCCCTGCCACGCCCTACGCCTCCTTGACTCCTTAACTTTGGACATTCTTTCTTGATGTGTCCAACCTCTCCACACTCATAACACGATCTTTCTTCACCACGACATGCTCCAATATTTGTTTGCTGATTGACTATTGCAGGTGTTGTGCTCCTACAGTAACTAGTAGTATGCCCCTTCTTTTTGCATTTCATGCCAACAAAACAATCACCTGGGTGATGACGGTTGCAGTGGTTGCACCATGCAAACTTTGGTTGAGTAGGTATTGCTATTGTGGCTGCGTAGTTGGTTGCCACTTCTTGTCTTTTCTCAGATGATTGTTTGGGATTCTTCTTATTAAACTTGTTCTTGTTTGTTCTAGCTTTGGGAGACTCAGCCTTTGAGACCACTTCTGTTCCTTAGATCTCTATGAGGGTTAGCTGATGAGCTATCCTCTTGGTGCTGTCATAAGTCGTCGGCTTTGATGCGATCACCATGCCTTTGATTTGCAATGCTAAACCCCAGATGTATCGCTCAATCTTTTTATATTCAGGGGTCACAAGTGTTGGACACATTACACCAAGATCATTAAATCTACTAGTATAAGCTTTTATCTCTGAACCCTTCATGGTTAGGGTCCACAGTTCTTGTTCCAGTTTATGTATTTCCTCCCTAGGACAATACTCCTCTACTAGCATCATTTTTAGCTCCTCCCATTTCATGGAATTTGCAGTATCAATTCCCATTGTATTCATATGGATATTCGACCATGTAAGTGCTGCGTGAACGAAAGTACATGCTGCAAATCGTACTTTACAATCATCTGGACAAAAGCTTATTTGAATGATGGATTCTGTCTTTTCTATCCACCTTGTCAAATTCACTACCCCTTCATTTCCATGTAAGACTTTTGGCCTACAATTCATAAAATCTTTGTAGGTACATGTTCTAGTGGTCCCTACATGGCCTTCATTTCTAACTCCATCTCTTGTGCATTAGATAGAGCTGCAACAATTCTTTTAGCTATGATTTCTTCAAGTTGCACTGTACTTATTGAGGGGTTTATTTCTGGCGGTGGTTGTGGTTGTTGTTGTGGTGCTGATGGTCGGTTAGGGTTTAGCCAATTACTCCTTCTAGGCATTTTGTTTTAGTTCCTATTATAAATAATAAGACTTTTTATGAGTTTTGTTGATCATTTAATACACGAGTACTAAATACTCTAGCTATTATTCATAGCGTAAAACATAATGATTACTATAACGTATGCTTCATATTATTACCAGTGGTTACATCAGCTTATTTAGGTTTATAAGAGAAAAGTTTATATAAACATTGCAAAATTTGCAAGGTTTTCTACATCCTTGCTATAAACTTTCCTCTTTTCGCCTTAACTAGTCTGATTTTCTCTATTTACATGACCACTAGTTGTAGCTTATCTACCAGAAACCTAAGTGATGACCTAGCACGTCAGTGACATTAACCACTTGCTCTTCAAGTGCTTGAGTTCTCTGCTCAAGACTTCCCGTGCGTTCTTCATTTCTTGAGGTTTGATTGTAGAGCTCTAACTCTGCAATCCTGGCATCGTGAGTAATCATGTCATTATAAGCAAAATTTATACGATGATGGACATCCATCACCGATTCCTGATCTCGTGTCCTTTGTCCTTTTAGCCTTCGCACTCTTCCAGAGTGATGAGTAGCCCTCCCTTCGACAATTTCCATCTTATCTTCAATTTTCACACCTTTCTGAAACAATTGAGATAAAGTGTTATCTTCAGAAGAATGTGGGAGATGTGGTCGAGATGACTGACCAGTCTCATACATCTTGGCAGCTTTTTCTTCCGCCACCCATTTATCAACTGTTTGTGCGATCCGTGCAGGTTCGTCTTGAACTCTATGACTTCTTGAAGATGTTTCCTTCTGACTCTTCTTAAGATTTTTCCATATCGGTATAGATTTACGTGTAGTGCGTTTCATTTTTACTCCTCCTGGAACTTTACGGTAAAGAGTGTTCAGTGGTGGTAGAGATGATGCCACCGACTCTGTCTCCTCCATGGATTCGCTTTCTTCCATTGGTTCACTCTCTTCCCATTCATTGGAAGGTAAAGGTGCTCCATCATCAGAAGGTATTGGATGAAAGGTGGTTGAAGTTACAGGATAGTAAGGATCGCCTAACATCATAGGGAATGAAAGTTCCTCTTCTTCATCCGTATCCTCGATGATTATCCATTCTCATGAATGTGCCATGTCGGATTCCTATACATTTTGGATCTCCAAGAGTTTAGTCTATCAAATATTTCTCCCAAATTAAATAGTTCATATGATCTGATCATAATAAAATGTAGTTGCGCACCTACACCTAGTTTTGATAGGATCTATCCACATATAAACTTTACTTGGAATATTTGATCTAAATCCTTGAGATCAAAAACATTCCGAGTATTAAGGTGTATTCTCATCACGGGTCTGAGTCTTCATATATGACTCTATATTCTTATTTATTGTATTCACGCTTTTACTATTGTTTGTTACTTCAGGTCTATCTGATAAGGCTCCGGCTAGTCAGGATTGTCGAAAGCGCAGGATCATTTTAGCATATAGCCATTCTGAAATCCAGCAACCCAAATCGACATGTCTATCCTTGTCACCGCTCCCGTAAGTGGTCCTTCAGTAGTATAATTAATAATACTTTTTATTTATAGGCTAAGGGATATACCTAAACCTAATAGAGTAAGCCCTAAACTGTAGACGTGCTTTCCTAAGAGAGTACTAGTTCACTATAGTTAATAGCTCTGATACCAATCTGTCACACCCCGGCCGTCGGCGGAAACACCGGGTAGTGTAATGTCATTTTTCATATCACAGTTATATAACATACATTGAACAATACTTAAAGAAAATACATACCTTTATTGATGATTTGATAGTTACATTATTGTTTTCCTTGTATTTATTACATAGTATCCGACTATGACATACTTCTTAATGAACATAAAGATAATAGTAAAACTTCTCCTGTTCGAATACATACCAACTTTTCAAGTTCCTGAAAACACATGCATTTTAAAATACGTCAACATAAAGTTGGTGAGTCCACAGGTTTTGACTCCATAAAATAATACATTTTTACATATTCAAAAGTATAGTTCGAAAGTATCATTTTGACTCTCCAACATTAGGTATAATAGTATACTTATCAATTAAGTGTTATACCTAAACATTTCTTAATCATAAGGTATAAGTAGAGGAAAACTTATACTTAACATTAATACTTGTATACGACAAGGTATAATGTTTCTAACAATTTGCTACCATGAGCCTGTAACCACTGCTATGACATAATACCTCTGATAGAGCAATACACTCATGATTTATCATGAGAAAAAATACACTCAGGAGTTAACATGAGAAACAACACCGTACGCTTCATCGACGCCGGAATAATAACAAATAAAAGGATAGTTCATCACTTGTTTTTGGTTGACTATAGCTAACAGTCACAAGTACGGTGGTCAGCCCGTATACTAATTATACACGACTTCCTCGCTCACACGGGATTAACGGTTACAGTTCAGAGGATTTCTGCTAAGATCCCCAATCTTAGTTGATGAATACAATTACTCATGTAGACTTTGACGGCTTCCTATAGCTCTAACAACAAAGCATCTTCATGTCTAAAACCCTAAGTTACTAGACTATGCTTTTAAACATTACTCCTAACTTCATAAAATTTAGGCAGTATAACAGCTATATCTTGAAGTAAAACCAGGTTTTATCTTGACCTAAAACCAATAATAACAACATATAACGTTTCTAGTTTTATCTTGACATAAACCTATCAATAACAATACCAAGTTTTATCTTGACATAAAACTAACAATAACAACATATAACATATCCAGTGTTATCTAATATTAACAACATATAACACATCCAGTTTTATCTTGACATAGAACTATTAATAGCATCATACTATATAAGTTAACATTTAGAACTTTCGAATATAACTTTGGTATTATATCACACACAACATATATATATATATATATATATATATATATATATATATATATATATATATATATATATATATATATATATATAATCCTAAGTATAACTCAAGATCTACATTAGTAAATTAACATACTGATAAGTTAATAATAGTTCTATGCATTCAAAATATTATATTTAGAACAATCATATCCCGGTTATCATATCTATATACTATCATATAGACATAATAATAACATATATATAATAATTAGCATGCGTTTTCCCCCAAAATATTAGAAAGTGGGGCCGTGAAACTCATCCTAGTAGCGTGATTTTATGTTATCTAAGCAAAATGTTCAGCGTGCGAGATCGTCGGGGCTTGGGATGCAAGATGGCCTCGTCAAAGGAGAGAAAGGGAAGAAGTTTTGGTGTAAGAATGGCTGAAGTCAGACCTGCTATATATAGTAAGGATTTTGGACTCCTACGTCGTGAGTTTCATAAGGCTCACGTCGTGAGTCTTGCATGATCACCTCGTAGACTTGCCATTTGCGTCCCTAGCTTCGAAAGGTGGCCATGTGACTCTTCACATCGTGAAAAACTCTTTGTTCACATCGTGAGTTTGGATCCTATCCCCTCGCAGCCTCGTCACACCTTCGAGATTCTGAGATATAGATAAATGACTCCTCACGTTGTGAGTGTCATAAAGCTCACGTCGTGAGTTTAGTTAGCTTAGGGTTTCTGAAAGATGAATCTTCGGAAGGCCATAACTTTTGCATACGAACTCCGTTTTTGACGTTATTTATATGCACGCGTAGGTATTTACGAGTACTACAACTCTCTTTTATACTTAAATAGCTAATTCTAAGTCTATTTTAAATTGCTCTTATTATAGAGATTTATGGTGTTCGGTTTATCATAACTTCTTCAATCGAAGTCAGATTCAGACGTTCTCAATATTTTTCGAATCGTATGGATGTATACTTTGAGTTGTATCATAAAGAAAGTTCATATTTGTATTAGAATTTATCATGAAATACATAGTATCTTTATCACATTACATGATTAGCATAATCACATGTGATTGTTATTGACCTATTTTGACTAGTGTTACAAATATGAACCGATCATATCATTTCATAAAAACATGTCTCGTGTCTGAAAACCGAATCGTAAAAACATAATATCATCAGAGTACAAATCCCAGAATAACTCATAGTGCGGAAAACAATGTATGTGTCTGATGTGCCGCTACCGCGCCAGCTCCTTCCCCTTCGCTGAAGAGGTACCTGAAACCAAAACTGTAACTGTAAGCACACAGCTAAGTGAGTTCCCCCATCGTACCACATACCATACAATCACATAACATACATACTGCCTGGTAATTCTTGGGTGCCCAACCTACCCGTACGGCCATTCTGGGGTGCCGACCTACCCGTACGACCATTCTGGGGTGCCGAGCTACTCGTGTCAAGCCATTTTGGGTGCTAATCTACCCATGTCAAGCCATTCTGGGGTGCTGACCTACCCGTCGGTCCTAACAACCGACCCTCGGGGACTATTCCACCCCCTACTGCTACTGTCACATATATCACAACATAAACATAATATCATACATATCTGGGGTGTCCGAACTACCCTTCGGTCCTAACAACCAAACTTGGGACTATTCCCCTCTTACTACCACTATCACATTTAACATATCATGTCAGCATATAAACATATAATTACATACTGTCAGACATATCTGGGGTGTCTGACCTACCCTTTGGTCCTAACAACCGAACTTTACCACTATCACATATATCAAGTCATGCCAACATATAACATATCAGGTAGTAGCAAACCTAGATGATATCACAAAGACAATCATCTAACATACAACTCCTACTGGTGGGCCGATATTGTGGCCGTAGACCCACCGCTACTGGAAGGTAACTCACCTAGTAGTAGCTGCTGATCTGTGCGGGAATCCTCCGACTATTGCCGTCGCTGCTTCGGAAATCCTCCGGCTATAATTCCCACAAAACACTTAGTCATACACTGCTAACTGTTCTTAGGGTAAAATGACCATTTTACCCTGACCAAGTCAAAGTCAACTTCTAGTTGACCTACTCGCCGAGTTGGTTCGCCAACTCACTGAGTCCCTATCCTTCCATTTATCCTTACACCCATCTCTACTCGTCGAGTTAGGCAATGACTCGACGAGTTTTCCTTCTAATTGAACATCAACTGAATCTTCATCTGACTCGCCGAGTTGTTTGAACAACTCGTCGAGTTCATCTTCAACGAATACACAGGTCCTATCCTTGACTCGCCGAGTTGTATGAACAACTCGTCGAGTTCATCTTCATTCTTAGAAGATTGCCTTGGACTCGCTGACTCTGTTCATGCACTCGCCGAATCCCATGAACTTCCAGAACAATGGCTTAGTCCAAAACACTGGGTCACTCACTGGGACTCCCTAAAACCTTTCCACACTCAACTGGGTCCTTTTGACCCTCAACTGATATGGGACAGAAACCTTGAACTCGTCGAGTCGGCCACATCCTCTCACTAAATCTTTGAATTCTGATGTACAACCCTTGATAAAAAGATAGATCTATGCTTCTACAATCGATCTAGCATGTAAAGTTACTACCTTTACGTGCTTGCATGGGACTTTGAGCTCAAAAGGTCCTAAAACAAGCTCTTACAATGCATGGGGCCTTCTTTGAGTGCAAAAGCCACTCCTTTCTGCCTTGTATCCCCTCTAAGAACCTAAATCTGAAACATCAACCCCTAACCATGCTTGCAATCATGGTTTGTGACCAAAATGGCTTAGAAAATCCCTAGAACTCCACAAAATGGGATCTATCAAGAGAACAAACAAGGTATAGACTTTATACCTTTTGTGGACTGCAAATGTTGCTCAAAATCGGATCCTTCTAGCCTCCTCTTGTTCCTTCAAGCTTTTCCTTCCTTCCTTGGATCACAAAAGCACCAAAATCACTCCAAATGCCTTAGATTGCTTCAATAACAGCTAGGGTTTGCTATGGGGGTCTTCTGGGAGCAAATGGGACGAAGTAGGCTGAGTTAAGGTGTTTAAATAGGGTGCAAACCCTTGGATTAGGGTTTTTGTCCAGACAGGGCATACTCACCGAGTCCGAGACCCGACTCGTCGAGTCCACTGCTTAAACCCCGCGTCTCATCCTGCTTCTACTCGGCGAGTTGGTCCTTCAACTCGCCGAGTCCAAGGCCAAAATGCAAAATATTTTAAAGAATTAATAAAAGAATACGTACCAAGAACCAGATGCTACATCAAAGTCCTTAGTCAAGATCAACAGTCCATGTCTCGTCGAGTACCCTCGGCTACTCGTCGAGTTCCTTGAAATCCTTACCCACTCGCCGAGTCACCGGGGTGACTCGTCGAGTTCCCCTGATTCTCGATTAATGCCCTATGGCCACCCGTCGAGTTTCCTTCTAGTAACACGTCGATACACATGCATTCCTAACTTGGGGAAACTCATTCTACTCGCCGAGTTGTTCATACAACTCATCGAGTCTATGCCAATCTTCATCGGACTCGCCAAGTTGTTCATCCAACTCGTCGAGTTCACGGCTATCTTCATATGACTCGCCGAGTCACCCTTGCGACTCGCTGAGTTCCTTTAGTCCTTTACCCATACAGACACATTTTAAGCCATGCAATGGCTCTAAATTAAAGATCCAAGCTCCTACGGCATGCGTTTCACGTAAAGTTGCAAACTTTATGTGCATGCATGGCTAAAAAGGTTCTTAATGCCAAAACTAAGCTCTTAATGGGTTTCATGCACAGGGGGGGGGTCATTCACGACCAAGACAGGAACTTTATGAATCTAGAACTCGGGAAAGGTCCAGATTTGAAGTTACAACTTCAGATCTAACTCATGTCTTGCAATATCACCTTACTCAAACCATAAAAACGCTAGATTTCCACCATATGAGATCTAGAAGGGAAAAGAGATAAAGATGTCGACTTCATACCTTCAATGGGTGCTAACTAAGGTAGATTTCGGATTTCCACTCCTTCCTTGCTCCTATCCCCTTGTTCTCCAAGTTCTTCCTCCCACAAAGCCCTCCTTCGAAGCTTACAATGCACAAGAATGACACAATACGCGGGTAGGGTTTTCTATGAGCTCTTACTGACTGCAAGGAGCCAAATGAGGCTTATGCCTTCTTAAATAGAGTGCAGAACCCGGGACTTAGGGTTTCTTCTGCCAGCTCCTACTCGTCGAGTCCCTTTATGGACTCGGCGAGTAGATCACTAATTTCACGATCCTGCGTCGATTCTACTCGAGGAGTAGGGCATCCTTTACTCGTCGAGTAGGGATTAAAACTAAATAAATTCTTAATTAATTTAATATTTGGGAATCAGGGAGTTACAATAATCATAATGTTCAGACCTTTTTGTCATTCTCACAATTGCTATCTACCCAAAATCCACTTAGTGAAAGAGTTTGCTCACCATCATTTTCATGAATTGGAGAGAAACATTATGACACTTAGATTTGTATGGTGTAAGTGTTCCTATCCATGTGAATTTGTCATAACCATAATCACAAGACAAGGTTAGTGACAAAACTTAATTCAAATGGACTGAACTTGTTCAATCTTAATTTCTTGCCACCTAGTAGCACAATGCCCACCGTTGCTTCCGGTTTGTTATGTAAACAATTGAGAAATCATAGAACTCACAAGCATAGTCAACTTTTACTAGAATAGGCATAGAAATAAGAATATGTCAACACGATAGGTTACAGACCTCAAGTCGTGGGCTAGTGATTAACAAAACTCTTGATTAGTTCTTGAAACTATCTCAATACCTCCACTGTCCTCTTGACATATAAGATTCTCTTTGTCAATAAGCATTCCTTGAAAAAACAAACATTCAAGAGTTAGTGTGAATTCTTATCAAGTTAAACACTTCTAACAATTGGTCTTAGTTGGTCTTTGTTTTATCGAAAACATCACAACTTACCAATCTCAAATGTAGAAGAATAGGAAACATCTTACTCTAAATTTGACAAGTGTTATGAACTTTTTAAACATTATTTCACTCAATTTACAATCTTAGAGTATGACTCTAAGACTTGATTTTGGAACGAAGTATGATTTATCTTTTGATTTAACCATTTCCACAATTCATGATTCCTCTCCTTAGCCAAATAAATACACTAAGGTGTCCTCAGAGGATCAATTGTGATATGGTTCCATAATCACTAAGATAATCATAAAACAAGATACACGAGTACTCTCCCATCTCTTCAGATTGGAGAAACTTTTATCTTTCTGCCTTATTTGATTCTTCTTATTCATTCAACCATACATTGAAACATTTCCAATGTTTCAGAATTACACTTAAACTTGTAAGCATAATCATATTTACTAAACTTTAGTAAATCATAATGAATAATGTTATCAACCTTTGTGGTGGACCTGACCAGCACACAGCCTAATGTACTAGATCCGTTAGTCCTTCGCTTGACTCACATATACATATGAACAAGTAATTAGTCTTAATTTCCCAAAGATGAAAATTCTCATTCATCATACAATACAAGTTGCAAGACTCCAAGTTTCTATCCAACTGAAACTTGGGTGATGAGAATCTTTCCTTATTTGATAAATTATGACACTACCACAAACGAAAGAATCAAATTCATTTTCCAATATTGCTTATCAATGGAAACATATAAGCAACAATTTTTCACAAATGCCTTTGTAAGGATACATAGAAATAATAAAATCAAAACTTTTCTTTTAATTTAAAACTTGTGGAAAAACTTATCCTTACAATGCAAATTCATCTGAAAACTTTGTTGTTATCTATTCCTAAGTAGTATCTTATAACTCTTATGCAGTGGGTCAAAATTCTGGTCATCGAACCATGTGATCAGAATCAGCACACCTTTTCTTTAAGCTTCCTTTGTTTCTTCAAAAACATCAAAATGTAATTACATTACATCATGTATTAAGAATCTCCAAAAGAGACTTAATAGAGTTAGATAACGGACTTTACCCGAAGTAGATTCAAACTTTTGACTTTACCATCCTTATGAGGTTTCAGGTAAATTTGGCAGCTTCGCAACCAATGCCCCTCCTATTGGCAAAAGGAAACATATGGAATCTTTGGAAATGGTATATGAGACTATCACAGACTTAGCCTTTCTCTTTACCAATAGGTCAAACGACTTGACCATGGCTGATCCCTTTCAATTAGGAAGAGAAAGTTTTTAAGGACTTCCAGTGTCACCAATGTCAATGTCCAAATAGGTTTGGGAAGTAGATCTTCCAATCTAATTTGCTTTACCAATGCTCCAAATCATTGCTGATACAACATCAAGCAAACATGTAAGATCATTAAGGGTCATGTCATAGTCTGTTATCAGGAAGTGACTAAAGAACCCAGTCAATAGCCAACTTTCCGCAAGACTTTGACACCCGGCTCTCCCGTCTTGTCAATATGTGGCTTGACCTGTAAGATGTAAGCACATATAGACTTTGATTGCCAATAGGGATTGAGTCACTTGGAACTATTCATGTCTTGAAACTGGTGGGATAGGGAGAATTATAGAAGGAGGTGGAGGAAATGAAGTATGATTTCTAGTCCCATTAGTTCTCAATAAAGGGATTAGTCTTTCACCTTGATTGCCTTTTGGGATATCATCTTCATTAGGAAGCTTGTTCCTAAAGATTTGGGAAGATCGTAGTTGTCTAAACTAGACATCTATAAGGGAGAAATTCAAGTTAGTTGGTTTAAAGTCCTTAATATAACACCCATTATGAAATATTAAGGCTAGGACCCAACAACCTATTTATAACTGGAAGAGGGATGCCATAATCCGAGTTATAAAATAGTTGAAGGTAGGTAAATGACGATTTACCAATTTCCACCATAAAAACGAAATATAATTAAGTTTTAATTGGATTTGAAACTCCTAGATCTTTTGAGATACATTGAACTTTAAATGGCATGTTTGAATCTCGATTGTACCCTCTCAAGTTTGTGACTAGGATGCCGAGGATCACAAACAAGGTGTGAATAACCATGCAAATTGACTTGGTACCCTTAACTCTATCACCTAATCGATGTGCCGGTTAACCACACATGCTCCATCGATATATAATAAAGTCAAGTTACCCTTTTCCACTCTTACTAGTCCTTATTAGTGTGCTGATTAACCACACACGCTCCACTAATGACTTGGTAAGGTATAAAGTGTAATTTCATGGGTTAGCACCTATTTCACATTTTCGTAAGTAACTAAGATTGGGAATTTATAAGTGTTTAGTTACTTAGTATTTATCATTATACTTTTAATGAAGGGAGAATTATAGTCCTTTCCTACCCGTTCGGCTAGCGACCCTCCACCAGTCAAGGAAGTGGTGGGTGAGAGTGGACACCCATTAAACTGTCATTTTATAGGTAGTAACCTTATACCACCCCTCTTATAGACTGGCTTTGTGAATGAGGCCTACTAATGGTAAGATTGACATTATCTTATACATATCTATATAATTAAAAGTATAATAATAGTATAAGGGTGTATTTTAAACATTTAAAATACTTGGTGGTTTAATCTATTAATTAAACTATACTCTTAGTTTAATTAAACTTAAACCATGTCTTTATGAAATCATTAACTCTTTTAATTAAACACTTTAATTAATTTAATGAAATCCATAAAGTTTGAATTTTAAATTTTAAAATTCTAAGGGTTCAATTTGGAATTAAAGTATACATGAAGAGTAACTTTAAAAGTTCCAAAACTTGAGGGCAAGTTTTGAAACTATTCAAGACTTTTCATTTCATAACTTATGAGTTTAATGTACATTAAAATGAAGACTCTTCATTTTTATGTAACTCCTTATCTTTTAATAACAATTTTAAGTAAGTGACTTTTCAACATCCATAACTTGAGGACAAGTTATGTAGTCATAAAACCATTTAATGAAAAAGACTCTTCATTTTTATGTAACCTATGACACTTTTATGAGTTTTAAGATCCATAAATATGACTTTTCATATAACTTGAAGACAAGTTACAAAAACATATTTTATGAACTAACTCTAGATTAATTTGGATTGAAAGCAACTAAAACACAATTTTTTTCATTAATATAAACTAAGTCATAAATCAAGGAAACATAAAACTCTTGGTAATCGATAATTTGAGGACAAGTTATGGACTCCATACAATTTCATTGATATCAAGAATTATACTGACAAACAATTTGCACATAATTCCTATGATCTACCAAAACTCATAAGCATGAACATTCATAATCAATAATTTTCAAGAATCATATAAACATATATTAAACTTGAAACTTTGATTATAGCATTGAAATTGGTTTAACATAATCATTACCACATGAAAAATAGGTTTTATAAGTCCAAACCAGTTAAAGGTAATGATTCTAGACCAATTCCTACACCAAAAATCGAAGATATGCTGTTTGGGGGTCCAACTCATCGAGTGCAAGAACAAACTCGACGAGCTGGATGAGTTTACACTTGGACTCGTCGAGTCCCTTCATGGACTCGGCGAGTCTGTTGTGCAGACAGCACCAAAATTCGATTTTCAGCCAATTTGCATCAAGTATAAGTGAAAACAAGCACCACCGTTGGGTTTTGAGCATTCTAACACTCCTATGGTGTATATGCAACCCTAAATACCTTGGATCTATGTTTTCTCTATTATACATGCAAATATCAATTTCCAAGGTATTTATCCTAACTACCATATTATGAACTACAAATAATATAAAATCAAGTAGAATGACATACCTCTTTGTTGGTGCTTGATTCCATGTAGCTTGAGAGCCTAGTGCCCCAAGTGTGACACCTCAAATGGTTCACACAACATCATGAACACTTGGAATAACCATGAGAGAAATAATCACTTCATGAAATCGGCTAGCCTTCCATACATAGACCTAGTAGCCGATTTTGACAAGAATGATATGCTTATATAGTGTGACAGAACTAGGGTAAGCCCTAATTTCCATGGCTTTCCATTTCCTTGGATCCATGGGTTAAATACACCATGGAGCATCCTATGGGTTTTAGCCCAACTTGATAATCCATGGAGCATTAGCCCACTATATAAGCATGGATTATTTACACAATCAACCCATATATTTAATTAGTCTTCTTTTGATCACTTAATTAATTCTAGATTAATTCTTGATCAATACTAATTAAATAATCTTATTAATATATTAGAACTTATAATATATTAATAAACCTTTAAGTGTTATTTCTCTCATTTTAGTCTATCCAAATGCATAATGCCATGAAACCCAAATGGGCCATGCCGGGTCGAGTCAAGTATATACCAATTATAGTTATGGACTCAGACACTAATCCAACAATAATACCTTCCGGCCACACATAATTACCACTCTAGGTAAGGTATAGTGAGAAAACTCACCTCATATGATGTCTAGTACGTCACGTGCTCAAATCCCCAAACTCGAAACAATGACCTAGCCCCCGCCTAATTACATAAAATATTTTCTCAAATCAATAACGGATCTCAAGGCTAGACCAATCCCTCCCTATGTTCTTTCAAATAGCTAAAAGATCATTTTACCCCTCTAATGGTCCAAAAGTCCATAATTGACCAAACCCTAAAAGTCAACGAAAGTCAACTATATGGAGTTACGCTGCACGTACCAGCTCTGTACGTGGGGCGTACTCCATGGTCATCCAGAATCGGGGTACTCGACCCCCTACACGGCGCGTACTGGAATTATGGCCAACGTAATGCCCATTTTCATACTTTCATGATTTTTGGTCTAAATAGATTAAGATATAAGCTCATATCTCAGATCTAGGCACTCTACTGTCTCTTAAGCCATAAAGTCAAAACCTTTAAGCATTTGCATGGCTGTAAAGGTCACCAATCACTTCAAGCACATACCCTCTTTCTCTATTAAGCCCTAATCGCATGTGTGACTTAATCTTAACGTCCAAGATTGGATTTTTATGGATCTACAACACAAAATATACTGAAATGGGGTAGATCCAGGTCCATGGAGTTCCTTTGCTCAAAAAGTCTCCACCTTTGGGACTTAAACCATAAAAATGCTCCTATATGGTGTTCAAAACAAAAGAGTGGTAAAGTTTGAAGCTTTTTACCTTTGTGAGAAGCTCTCCACTCAAGTAAGCTCAGATCTAAAAGCTTGGACTCCAATCCTTCCCCTTTAAGGCCCTCTCTTCTTCTTCACAAGCACATAAGGACACTTTCAAGCTCAAAAATACACACACACATACACAAGTTGAGAACGAAGGTTAAGCTCCTTTAGGGTTTCACTCACTAGAAAATGGTGGTTGGGATGGAGGCCATAACATTCCTTTTATAGTGCCCAAGCTTCATTTAGGGTTTTGAGCCTGGATCCACTACGCCCGACATAGACTAAGGTACGCCCAACGTACCGAGTAAAGACCGCGTCCAATGCACGTTCATGAGTACGGGCAGCGTACTCTTCAGTACGCCCATTGTACTCACTTTCTATACTCTTCTTTTTTGGGGTTAAATTTGACAACTTGAAAAAGAAGAAGGGTTAAAGAGATATACCTAAATTTCAGGATGTTACAATGTGATTGGAATATAAATGTGTATAAGCATGAAAGAAAATGGAATCAATCGTAAGAATTTTGTGATGTTAGTATTACTGAGTACCCAAAATTTCCAACAATCGTGAGCATTATATTATTGTCTTGGGCTGCTCCATTAATGTCTGCAGGAAGGTGGTGATTTGTGAAAACTGAAAAGTAAATGTAATTACTTACAGACTTGAATACACCACTACCTGAAAATATGAACCCAATTGACATTGCTACCCTTGTGAAGTGCGACCTTGCGAGCCTTCCTCAACCATTAATCGCTCCAGACCTCCACATGGAGGACCTTTAAAGATGGTTGGCGATCTAACTGGAAAACAAAGGCAGCGACTCAGTGATGTACTCTCAAAAGAAGAAAGAGGCAAGACAGTCTTAGAGTGCTAGAGAGAGGTGAGATAGATTAAAAGCGGTGATACCTAGGTTAAATTGATTACAACGCGCAAGAACCCTATGAAAAACACGTTGCAAGGATGACTCAAAATCGGGGAAGCAGGTTATGTCTAAATCAAGAAAAATATGGAAGCAATTAAGAAAAAAATGATCTAGAGGCGGTGGGTCTATGATTCTTCTATGGTCAATTAGGAATAGAAAGACGCGAAGCATGTTCATGGGAGATTGAGGTGTCACCAAAATAAATAGAATATAGTAGATCTTTTTTTGGTTGCGACTCAATTGAAAATCGAATAGAAAAAAGCAGACACACAGGAACCCGAAGTAGCATTTCACTTGACACCAGTCTTAAAGTGGAGTAGCCCTAATCTTATGGCGGTGGGTCGGAGATGAGTTTAGAGGTTTTTTTTGGTAGCGGTGGTACTTTTTAAGAATGGACAGAGTTGGAGCGAAGTCACTTGTGTCACAGCATAATAAAAACCACCCATAACATCCATAGAAATTAGGCCAATTTAAAACTTTTTAAATATCCAAAATACCATTAATTATTACAAAGTGTTTTCAAAATAGTTTAAGCATCAGAGTATCCAAGAAATCCAAATCAAAATATGAGGAAGTGTACGGTCACGCCTTCGCCTTCCCACGGTCATCCGTTGAACCTGAAACAATAAACTGAAACTGTAAGCTCGATGGCTTAGTGAGTTATGTCACACCCCAAAACCGATAACGGCGGAATACGTTTCGGGGTGGATGACGTAGTGAACAGTATCATCACAATTGCATAATAGTAGAAACAAGAAACATACAACCATAGAATTACATAGTGAATTTAATTACAAGTGTGTTTTGTAATGTTTAACAATCCCCCAAAAGTAAATCAAAAATAAGAGATGGGTCTTGTGTGCTCCACCTTCTCCAAAATGTCGCGTCTGTACCTGTCTATCTTTGACCTGAAGATACAAGTTATTTTGAAAACGATTATCAGCATAAAGCTGGTGAGTTCATAAGAGTTTAGTGTGAGTTTTTTTTTTTTTGTATACAAAGCATTAGTGCAAAAAATGTATCATTTATATTCACAAGTAGTAGAAACTTAGAAAAATCCCATATTTTTCCAGAAAATACATTTTAAGTGACAATCTGTGAAAAGTATGCATTCTTCATTTCTTTGAAACCGTTTATAGTAAAGTATATTGGCAAATCTCCAAATAATAAATGTGATAGAATAGGTTAAGCCTGAAATCGGTGATAGAGGTGCAAACTTCCTTTAGTGAAAGGTACTTACTTACTTCGGGATGTAGTTTAACATTTAGTGTAGTATTTTAGAGTAGTTGTAGAGTATTCCTTGTATGTCACTAATTGTGAGGATAATAGAGGTTCCCATGACCTTCCCAGTCATGCACAGTATAGTGAAGTAGTGGCATCCCTGGGCCTGCACGGCGTGGACTGAGATTATCAGTCGGGATGTAATAGCGTCTGCCCCGTATAGATCTATACATGTTGAGTCGTCTCCCTGCTGGAAAACTCCGGGCGTAGTGGATAGCGAATAGAGTATCTCGTAGCGGGTTAATGTATTATTGTTTGTTTAGTGTTTTCTCTATTGTTATAGTGTAGTAATCTTTTAGCATTGATCATAGTGTATTCTCTTACTAGTGTATCGTCTAGTAATAGTGAGTGTTATAGTGTAGATAGTAATGACTTTAGCGACTAGTAGCTGTAGCAACCGTAACCATACCTATTATGGTTATCTTAGTGGGGATGGTTCCTGGCACGTTAGTGACTTTAGCATTAAGTGAAAGCAGTAACATTCGTATCCCATACTGATATACAGATTATATAACTAAGAAGTCAACGACAGTCGGACAGATAACTACTACCCTAAGCCCACAATCAAACAAGAACAGGAAATAAGGTGAGATATCGGTCCTAAGTCCTCCAAGTCTTACTTATATAAATATATCAGAGTGGTTACATTTTATAAGTAAATTGATTAAATAAAGGTATTTTTCCAAAAGAACATTTAAAATCTGATTCACTGTTTAAAAATAGTTTGAAAAGGGTGAAACCCGTTTATAAGGCATAGGGACAAATCACATGTGATTTGAACTAAGGGTAGTGAATCACATGTGATTAATCCTTGTAACTCGGAAATCATTCTGTAAAACTTTACATAAACATTTATAAGCAACTTGTATCTCCCCCCCCCCCTAAAACATTTAAAACATTTGAAAGGTTCATTAAAGGGGTATGAACTCACCTGAAATCGCGGAAATCGGGTAAATCGGGTAAAAGTGTCGATTGAGCGTTTGGTACCAAATAACCACTTGAGCACCTTTTAGGACCCTAATGTCATATGAAATATGTATTTTACAAGAAGTTAATCATCTTATGCTTTTCATTATAGTATTTGGACATTCTAGCATTGTTTTCGGGGTTTTAAGGCCTAGAAAGGGTTCCCGGGAGTGGTACAAGGCCATGAATGATTTACGGGAGGGTCCATGAGCTCACTCCCTTGGAGTTTATGGCCCAAAGGCCATCCTTTGGGAGTTTACGGCCGTAAGCCCCCTAGGCTTGGCCGTAAACTCTTGTGACACTCCAAAATGTATGTTTAGGGCCTTATATCACTTCCTTAATTTAATGGTATGTGTTTTGGACTAAGAGGGAGGGATTAAACTCTAAATGTGTGACATTTTTGGGGAGTTTACGGCCAAGACTTGTTCTTGGGCCGTAAACTCCAATAAATCCTTCAAGATGTATGTTTTAATGGTACAACATGGTCTCATACACCTTAGATAAATCCTAGAAGGCCCTATAATGAGTTTTGGGACAATTTGGCATGAACTTTTGGGGAGTTTACGGCCCAAGAACATCCTTGGCCGTAAACTCTTCATTTTGCCTCCAAATGTGAAGTTTAATGGTACAACACACCTCCAAAGGCCTTAGCTAAATTCCTTACATGCATTTGAGTGGTTTAGGGACTTGTTTGACACAACTTTTTGGGTGTTTACGGCCCATGCTTAAGCTAGGCCGTAAACTCCTCATTTTGTCCTCAAATGGTGTTGTTTGATGTACTTAAACGTTTACTAGTGTCAAGGTTAAAATACTAAACACCCTAGATGAGTTTTTGGGACTTAAATCCAAGATTTTTGGGGTGTTTAAGGTGTTTACGGCCTAAGCACAAGCTTGGGCCGTAAACTCCTTTTTAAGCAACAAATCCTTGTGTTTTAGTGTCCAAACTCTTCTAGATATATGCCTTAATTAGTATACTAGCTTGAAAGGAGGAAAAACTTGATCTTTGGCTTGATTTTGGGGGTTTACGGCCTAAGGAGCTTCTTAGGCCGTAAACTCCTCTTTGGTCCTTGATTTCTATGATTTTGGCCCCCCAAATTCAATGAAGCATGACTAGATTAAGATAGAGGATGAGTACTTACGTTTGGAAGTCGGAAATTTGCGGAATCGGGGTCGATTTCGAGTCTAGAGAGAGAAAGTAGAGAGAGAGAGAGTGGGTGTGTGGTAAAAGAGTATTCAAATGTTGTGTACACTCATTTCATATGTCTCGGGTATCGCACCCGATACACGGCTACCCGATGTTTAAAGTTAACTGGGTTAAAACTTTTTACCTGGGTGAAGTGGTTGGAAAGGTAATACAACTCTATTAGGTTAAACGGGGTTAACACATACGAGTTATATTTCTTATGATAATATCAAGCCATGCATAAATTTAGATATTCGGATATTGACGATCCCAAATATTACATAAAATAACGTATAGTGACACGTTCCGTTAGTGAAAACGGGATTTGTAACAGGAATAGATTTGGGGTTGTCACAAGTTACCCCTAAAATACCCATAAAATAACAAACCACATATTATGGGTCCAATCATCCATCGGGATGGAATACCCCGGGCCCTCAACCATCAGGTTGGAATACCCACATGCTACGAGTCTAATCATCATCGGGATGGAATACTCTCGGCCCATAACCATCAGGTTGGAATGCCCATACACAATACATATATAACAGATACTATAGATCCAATCATCCTTTGGGATGGAATAGCCCAGGGCCTCAACCATCGGGTTGGAATTCCAATATACTATACATATATAACAGATACTATGGGTCCAATCATCCGTCGGGATGGAATACCCCAGGCCCTTAACCATCGGGTTGGAATGCCCCTCATAACTAATCAAACATGTGCACCTATATCAGATAATCATATAACAGTCTATAAAGACAACATACTAGGGTCCTATCATCCTCGTGATGGAATACCCTCAACTATGTCACACCCCCAAACCAGGCGGCGGAAACGTTCGGGGGCTGTCGTGACTCAATTGAATACCATAACATTGAATATATATGAAACGTAACAACATTCGTCACCATGCATTAATATAGTACAACCAGTAGAGTTTACATGAAGTACATTGTTAAAACATTACATTCCCAAAATAAATTGTTCGATTCGTACATAAATAAACTGCAAGCCATCACTGAATATGATTTCCTTTGATTCACTGGTTCCCTGAGAATACAAGTATTTTGAAAAACGTCAACATATGAAATGTTGGTGAGTTCATAAGTTGTATTTGAAAAACAATGTTTCGTATCGTTTGAAAACCACCAGAATATCCGATATTTTCTGAAAAGAGAAGCTTTTGAAAACGTTTGTGAAGATCCATAAGTATGCTTGTTTGTTTCTATACTTGTAAAAAAATTGTGCATTGAAGTTGTATGTATTTCGAATCTGTATGTATTGAAAAACCCTAGGAAAACCCGATGTTTTCCTAATTCTTTGAATTCCATGAATTTACATTGAAACCATTGCAACGCATGAAGTTATCATTACCAGACGACATTGGATTATGATTATCTGCTACAAACACGCGTTACACAAACGACTCGTCTATAGCAATACTAACGATCCCGTAGGCGTCGTCCGTACTAATCACGTTATCCAACTGCCCTGACTACGTGTAGTCCCACATCCGAAGAGAAAGAGGACACGAAGGCCTCGATGACTCCATTAGCCGGTTGGGGATAAAAAGGTACGAGGGGTCCCAGACCCGCCTCACATAAAAGGCAGACTCTACTAGCGACACTAAAGGACCCTTGGGGACCAGTAGTCTACAAGCCATTGAAAGTCCGGTTACGTCGTGTCGGATCGGTAAAACCCAACACTTCGTAAGATTGAAGTCTTTGGGCCTTAAGATCATGTCGTCGGGCTAGCTAGGCTCAACGAACAAGATTTTACACTTGTGGGGCCCAAAGATAGTGCGTAGACGTCTGTGCACATTCGCATGTATAATGAATTCCAAATTGTTAGTTGTATGAATCGTAGTGTTGTAGTATCGTAGTGTCGTCGTGTTAGTAGTTTCGGATTTTTATTGGTTCGAGACCGAACCAATTCGTTTAACAACGACTTTTGGTGTTGTAATGTATTGTATTTTGTCGATAGTCGTGGTACCATTATTTGGTCAAATTGCATGTATTGAATTAGTCTTGAAAATTTTCTGTTTTCAGCCCCTCCTTGTTTGTAAAATTTACTTTTTCAACCCTTTATTCAAATACTTTCCGGTTTGGTCCTTAAATCAATTTTCTTGACATTTTAACACCAAAAATTATTGAAATAAATATTTTCCAGCATATTTTTCATAGAAAACAGCTTAAGTCCCTGAAATTTCAGTTTTCTCGGTTATAACCCTTCTTTTTCGCAAGTTTGACAATTTTGGCCCAAATTGTAAAATTTTTGCAACTTTGGTCCTTT
Source organism: Lactuca serriola (assembly GCF_051521515.1). Lineage (NCBI taxonomy): Eukaryota > Viridiplantae > Streptophyta > Magnoliopsida > Asterales > Asteraceae > Lactuca > Lactuca serriola. Next base: position 103,147,470 of record NC_136412.1, read on the forward strand.
TTAATTTAAAAAGCATTTTAAACCTTTGAAAAGGACTTGGATCACTTATGGTCCACTGTTTTACAGAAAATCACAGTTTTGGCCCTCCAAAACAGAAAAATTCGCATAATGGGCCTCATTGGGCCGAAATTGTCATTTTTAGCCCATTAAGCTTGAAATTTATATTTTTAATTCTCTAAATGAGTATATTTCCAGAAATTGTTTTATTGAAACTGTTTTGACACACTTCATCCATCAGAATTCGTGATATGTCAATTTGGGCCCTTAATTTTGTATTTTTCACATTTTAGGCCCAAAATTTGTGTTTTTAGCCCAAAGAAAATTGTTACTAAACCACTTAGCTATTTTTCTTGAAACACTTGGTATGTAGAAATACATTTGATGCTAAAATCATTTAACATAAGATATATCTCGGTTTTGAGGGGTTTTTATGGCTAGATCCAACATTATAGCACACAAAAGCATACATGTAAGCATGGAAATCATACAAGGCATACAAAACACATATAGATCTACACTTTCACTTGTATTCCCCCCCCCCCCCCCCCCACAAAACTCATGAAAACAGAAAATAGGGGTATGAAACTCACCTTGGGTGTGGGGGCTCGGTTTTGCAAAGAAAATGGAAGAAAAATGAAGTGATTTTCGGCCTTAGCACCCTTCCTTGGTAGATCTCGAGTTTGGTGACTTCTAAGGTGTATGATCACAATTTGGAATAGATTTAGAAGAGGTTTTTGATGGAATGAAATAGCTAGATCATATATATAAGTAAAAACTTACCTAAGATGATGATTAACTTGCAAGATCCTCTTGAGAGCTCCTAATTTTCGAGATTTTTGGAGTGGGAGGAAGGAGTGTTCTTGAGTGATCTAGAGAGAATTTGTGAGAGATTTGTGAATGTGTGTGTGTGTTTCGGCCGAGAGTGAGAGGGAGGAGAGAAGAGAAGTGATTTTGAAGTGATGTGCATGGAGGTATGTGAGATATTTTGCATGGAAGTCCTTTGGATAACAATGATGTGGCACAACAAGTCAACTCTTCCATCCTCTTGGGCTTGTGCATTTGGGCCGAGAATTTGGAAAGAAAAGGAAAAATTTGGGCCTTTGCCCCTAAGCCCAACATTAGTGTTAATCTTGAGTATGTTTTAAATCTAAAGAAATGTGGTAGGATTTTCATATTTTTATTGGACTAGTTTAGGTTATTCATGTATCAAGGCTTTTAATTCATTTCATTCTAGGTCCAACATAGCCCAAAATGTTGAAACAAATAGATGTGGGTCCAATTAGAGCCCATTTAAGAGTTCTAAACCCAAGATAGTCAAATTGGAAGTTTATTGGTCCATTAGGTCCAATAAGGAAGTTCTAGTCCAAAATGGACCTAAGTAAGAACTTCTAGGGTTTCTAATTGTTTGATGACTATTTGTAGTACTTGTATGATGTATTTGATTGAAGGTTTTGATGTCATAATCATAGGTGTTACACACGTTCTTAAGTTTTTGATTCACGTTAGCTTGAATGTATAGTTTACAAGACACAAAATTTCCAGTTGTGACATCATCCCCCCGTTAGAGGGAATTTCGTCCCGAAATTCTGTTTGAAAGCTAGATTTGAGACTGCTAGAATAGGTGAGGGTACTTTTGCTTCATTTGTTCTTCGCGTTCCCAAGTGAATTCTGGCCCACGCTTCGCGTTCCACCGTACCTTCACGATTGGGATGCGGCTCTGTTTAGTACGCTTCACCTCCCTGTCCATGATTTCGACTGGTTCTTCGACGAACAGGAGATTCTCATTGATTTCGATTTCGTCAAGCGGAATAACAAGGGTTTCGTCTGATAGGCACTTCTTTAGGTTTGAGACATGGAACACGGGGTGTACACCGTTTAGCTCCGCGGGTAGTTGTAGTCTGTAGGCTACCGGACCTATTCGGGCGACGATTTCGAAAGGTCCAATGTATCGCGGGTTCAGCTTTCCCCGTTTTCCGAAACGTATAACCCCTTTCCAGGGTGAGACCTTCAACAATACTCGATCACCGACCTGGAATTCTAAGGGCTTTCGCCGTTTGTCAGCATAGCTCTTTTGTCGGTCGCGCGATGCTTGTAATCGAGCTTTGATCCGGACAATCTTTTCTGTGGTTTCGCGAATGATTTCCGGTCCCGTTAGTGCCCTGTTTGACGTATGCGTTTTTGCTAGCTGGGTGTCACCTACTTCCGCCCAACATAACGGTGATCTACATTTACGCCCGTACAGTGCTTCGAAAGGAGCCACCTTGATGCTCGAATGGTAACTATTGTTATATGAAAACTCGATCAACGGTAGGTGGGTATCCCAAGACTTTCCAAAGTCTATCACACATGCACGAAGCATGTCTTCAAGCGTTTGAATGGTTCGTTCACTTTGACCGTCCGTTTGTGGGTGATATGCGGTGCTCATATCGAGATGAGTACCCATTGCCTTGTGGAGTGACTGCCAAAAGCGCAACGTGAATCTGCTGTCCCTATCCGAGATGATAGATTTTGGCACTCCATGGAGCCTTACGATTTCTCGTAGGTACAAACGCGTCAGTCTCTCCATCTTGTAGGACTCTTTGATTGGTAGGAAATGGGCGGATTTCGTCAGTCTGTCGATTATTACCCATATGGTGTCCAGTCCATCCGACGTCTTGGGCAGCTTGGTCACGAAGTCCATAGAAATCCCCTCCCATTTCCACTTAGGGATTGCCGGTTGCTGTAACAATCCTGAAGGTTTCTGGTACTCCACCTTTACTTTGGCGCACGTAAGGCACTTACCAACATAGGTCGCGATTTCCGCCTTCATGTTAGGCCACCAATAGTGTTGTTTAATGTCCAAATACATCTTGTCCGATCCAGGATGAATGGAGTATCGTGTCTTGTGGGCTTCCTTCATAACGGTCTCCCTAAATCCTCCGATTTTTGGGACCCAAATACGGTTCATGAAGTAGTATACCCCATTCTCTCTTGCCTCTAGGTTCTTTTCCATCCCGCGCAATGCCTCGCTAATTCTATTTTCCGCTTTCATAGCCTCCGGCTGGACTGATGCAATTTGAGTGGCCAGATGAGATTGAATGGTTATCGAGTGCGTTTTCGTACGGCGATTAGTGTACTCCTTCCGACTTAATGCATCAGCTACCACGTTGGCCTTACCTGGATGGTACTTGATCTCGCATTCGTAGTCGTTTAGCAATTCCACCCATCTTCGCTGTCCCATGTTCAGCTCCTTCTGATTCAAGATGTGCTGGAGGCTCTTGTGGTCTGTGAAGATGGTGCACTTTGTACCGTACAGGTAGTGCCTCCAAATTTTTAGAGCAAAGACCACGGCTCCCAGTTCTAGGTCATGGGTCGTGTAATTTACCTCGTGCATCTTTAGTTGGCGGGATGCATATGCTATCACTCTTCCACGTTGCATGAGAATGCAACCTAAGCCCTGATTCGACGCGTCACAGTAGACTACAAAATCTTCCGTTCCTTCAGGTAGTGATAGTACAGGAGCGCTACAAAGAGCTTGCTTCAAGGTTCGAAACGCAATCTCTTGTCGGTCTGTCCACTTGAATGGCACGCCCTTTTGTGTAAGCAAGGTAAGCGGCTTGGCGATCTTAGAGAGTTTTGGATGAATCTCCTATAGTAGCCTGCTAGGCCTAAGAACTGACGAATTTATGTGGGCGTAGTCGGAGTTGCCCATCCTTCCACAGCTTTGACCTTAGAGGGGTCCACATGAATTCTGTCTTGGCTAACCACGTGGCCTAGGAAATTCACACTCCGAAGCCAGAACTCACACTTGGAGAGTTTGGCGTAAAGCTTTTCCGATCGCAGAGTGTCTAGAATTTGCCGTAGATTTTGGCCATGCTCCTCTTTGCTTCGAGAATAGACGAGGATGTCATCGATAAATACAATGACGAAGTTGTCAAGGAACGGTCGACAGATTCGATTCATTAGGTCCATAAATGCGGCAGGTGCATTTGTTAGACCGAAGGGCATTACGACGAATTCATAATGTCCATAGCGGGTTCGGAAAGCGGTTTTGGGAATATCCTCTTCTCGGACCTTGAGTTGGTGGTATCCAGACCGTAGATCTATTTTGGAGAAATAACTAGCTCCTTGGAGCTGGTCGAATAGATCATCGATTCGTGGGAGTGGGTAGCGGTTTTTAACAGTGAGTTTATTCAACTCTCTGTAATCGATGCACATTCTGAAAGATCTGTCCTTCTTTTTGACAAAGAGCACCGGGGCTCCCCATGGCGAGTAGCTAGGTCGGATAAATCCCTTGTCCAGAAGCTCACTGAGTTGGCTGGACAATTCCTGCATTTCAGCAGGAGCCAACCAATATGGTGATTTAGCGAGAGGAGTCGCTCCTGGAACAAGGTTGATTCGGAACTCAACCTGTCTCTCTGGGGGTACTCCTGGAAGATCTTCAGGAAACACGTCCGGGAATTCACACGCTACCGGAATATCTTGGATGTTAGTTTCTTCTTTGGTCCTGTCCACTATGTGAGCCAAGAACGCCAAATTGTTCTTTCGCAGATGTTTTTGTGCTTTGATGCACGAGATGAGGCGAAGATTCGTACTGGGTTTGTCTCCGTAAATCACTAGGGTTTCGTGATTCGGAAGACGAAGGCGAACGGCCTTCTCGCGGCACAAAATCTCAGCATGGTGGGGGCTTAACCAATCCATGCCGATAATCACATCGAAACTCCTAATTGATACTGGCATTAGGTCTATTCGAAAAACGTGTTGGTTGAGGGTTAGGGTACATCCGATGTAGATTTCCCTAGTGGATTCGGTTTTCCCATTGGCCATTTCCACCGTATAGGTTTCATTTAGCTGCTGGGGTTGTTGTTTTAATAAATGTTTAAACTTCTCGCTCACGAAACTTCGCTCCGCTCCGGTATCAAATAAGATGCATGCATAAGTGTGGTTTAGGAGGAACGTACCGGTCACAACTGCGGGATCCTGGACTGCATCACTCTGACCCATAGTCAGCATTCTTCCTGCTTCTATGTTTCCTGAGTTGTTGTTAGGGCAATCTCGGCGGAAATGCCCCGTCCTTCCACACCCGAAGCAGGTGTGGCTAGGCCCTGCATTATTTCCACCGGAATTGGTGTTGTTGTTATTGCGGTAGTCGTTGTTGTTGTTGTTGTTGTTGTTCTGGTTGTTTCCCTGACTCTGGTTCCTAGGAGGGTACGTCCTGCAGAATCTTGCAGTGTGTCCCCTTCGGTTGCAACTGGTGCAATGGAGTTCCCTGCATTCTCCGTGATGGTGGAGGCCGCACTTATTGCAACTGGGAAGATTACCGGAGTAGGGTCTTGAAGCATTTGAAGCAGCTGAGGCTGGAGCATGTGGTGTGGCTGGAACCGGTGCGGTGACAACGTTAACTGCCACTGTTTGCTGCCTTTTAGAGGTCTCGGGGCCCTGACGCCCCTTCCTCTTGGGGTTCTTCCCTCTCCTGCCATCACCCTCCTTTTTCTTCTCAGTCTCTACTGGCTTCTCACCCCTTTTGTTGTTATGATCGTACAACCTCTTGGCCAATCTCTTCGCACTGTCAAACGTTTCAGGGTTCGCAGCTATCACATTTCCTTGAATGGGGGATGTCAGTCCCCAGATGAATCGTTCAACCTTCTTTCCTTCCGACGTGATCATACCCGGGCACAATAAAGATAATTCGCTGAATCTCGAGATGTAGGCGTCGATGTTCGCATTCTGCACCGTGAGGTTCCATAGTTCCTGCTCCATCCTTTGTATTTCGCCTCGAGGGCAGTACTCAGCCATTAACATTTCTTTCATTTCTGCCCAGGGGATAGAGTTGGCGACAGGGAGCGTCATAGCCTCCACGTGTCCGTTCCACCAAGTGAGTGCTTGGTCCACGAAAGTGCAGGCCGCGAACTTCACTTTCATCTGCTCGGGGCAATCGCATATCTCGAATACCGACTCTACCTTCTCGATCCATCGCTTCAGAGTGATCACTCCTCCAGTGCCGTTGAAAGTTCGTGGTTTGGCGTTTGTGAAGTCCTTGTAGGTACATCTTTTGGTAGGTCCTTGATTCATCCCGTTGTTCGAACTTCCTGCCCCTTGCCCGTTGCCTCCTCCATTATTCCCCTGATGGAGTTGTGCCATAGCTGCGGTGACCGCAACAGACACGGCTGCCTGGAATGCTGTGGAGTCAACTTCGGGTGGAGTTGGTCCTGGGTTTCCGCGAGTAGGTCGGAGAGGCATCTTTCTGTCACGGAACGGAAAGATGTTGAGTGTACGTGGTTTTTATGAGGTTGTGATCCTACTAACTAGGTGTATGGTACGAACCTAAACATTACTACCATCGGGCATACAATCATAACGTCTCAACACATAACAACTGGTAGTATCATAGCAAGACACACAAAAGTTCATTAATATTATTCACATTTAATACAAGAAAATTTGCTCGTAAGAGCATACATAAGTGACACTAATCCGACAGCATAACGGCTCCATGAGTAGTGTAGTCACTTAAACATAGAGCCGGAGTACATAATATAGTTCCTAATGTCCTACCATGATAAGTCCATCCCTAATCGCGATGTGCTGCGTCTGGAGGTGGTGCCGAAGTAATATGCCGAAATGTTGCGCCAGTAGCTGCGCCATCTCTGCCATGTCTCCAATAACCTCATCCCTCTCATGCTCGGCTCGCACTGCCCGAGCTTCCATAGCATACAGCTGTTGTCGCAGTGCGGCGATCTCAGCTTCGAGGGAATGGTTCTCTCTTGGGGGGTTCACTAGTGGAGCGGGGTGATCTGGTTGTGTCTCGTTCTCGCATGACAGGACGGGGTCCTGGTCCCCGACTTGACCTTCCTCGTCGTCGTCGTCGATCTCTCCAAATTCGTAGTCGGTGTCTACATATTCGTCGGGTCCGACGTGGTGTGCTTCCTCCGGATTCTCTCCCGGTTCGTCCTCAAGCATCCTGTGAGCTGCTAGAGCCTGATGAAACTGGATACCCTGCTGCTCTTCCTCAGGCTCCTCCTCCTCCTCTAGCCACCCGTTGTTTCCCTGATTAGGGAAATAGGGGTCTCCAGGGTGATGAAAACCAGCCATGCTGTCTGCGCGAGTATGTAAATATGCTAACATTATTCCTAGGATGCTATGACTATTGTACAGACCAAGCAAACGTTCTCTTGTTGGTGATAAAGGGTATAGTTTTAGGTTCCCTAGCTATCCCGATCTCATCAAGACGTGGGTTAGTTTTACTTTGGAGAGAATGTAGTTGATCAGGCTACATTCACTCCTTGGTATCACTAAGAACAGTCCCGAATTAACCGAGATACCAGCATTATTGTGTTTGATTCGGCGTTAGGTTCTTATCCCTAATGCAAGCAAGCGTGTTTTATTTACTTGTTTTGTTCAGAGTTCTGTTAGTCCCTCTTTTTGGTTTATAGTTGCATATCAATGTGTGGCTCGACATGCTAGTTCACTATAAACAAAGCTCTGATACCAACCTGTCACACCCCCAAACCAGGCGGCGGAAACGTTCGGGGTCTGTCGTGACTCAATTGAATACCATAACATTGAATATATATGAAACGTAACAACATTCGTCACCATGCATTAATATAGTACAACCAGTAGAGTTTACATGAAGTACATTGTTTAAACATTACATTCCCAAAATAAATTGTTCGATTCGTACATAAATAAACTGCAAGCCATCACTGAATATGATTTCCTTTGATTCACTGGTTCCCTGAGAATACAAGTATTTTGAAAAACGTCAACATATGAAATGTTGGTGAGTTCATAAGTTGTATTTGAAAAACAATGTTTCGTATCGTTTGAAAACCACCAGAAAATCCGATATTTTCTGAAAAGAGAAGCTTTTGAAAACGTTTGTGAAGATCCATAAGTATGCTTGTTTGTTTCTATACTTGTAAAAAAATTGTGCATTGAAGTTGTATGTATTTCGAATCTGTATGTATTGAAAAACCCTAGGAAAACCCGATGTTTTCCTAATTCTTTGAATTCCATGAATTTACATTGAAACCATTGCAACGCATGAAGTTATCATTACCAGACGACATTGGATTATGATTATCTGCTACAAACACGCGTTACACAAACGACTCGTCTATAGCAATACTAACGATCCCGTAGGCGTCGTCCGTACTAATCACGTTATCCAACTGCCCTGACTACGTGTAGTCCCACATCCGAAGAGAAAGAGGACACGAAGGCCTCGATGACTCCATTAGCCGGTTGGGGATAAAAAGGTACGAGGGGTCCCAGACCCGCCTCGCATAAAAGGCAGACTCTACTAGCGACACTAAAGGACCCTTGGGGACCAGTAGTCTACAAGCCATTGAAAGTCCGATTACGTCGTGTCGGATCGGTAAAACCCAACACTTCGTAAGATTGAAGTCTTTGGGCCATAAGATCAGGTCGTCGGGCTAGCTAGGCTCAACGAACAAGATTTTACACTTGTGGGGCCCAAAGATAGTGCGTAGACGTCTGTGCACACTCGCATGTATAATGAATTCCAAATCGTTAGTTGTATGAATCGTAGTGTTGTAGTATCGTAGTGTCGTCGTGTTAGTAGTTTCGGATTTTTATTGGTTCGAGACCAAACCAATTCGTTTAACAACGACTTTTGGTGTTGTAATGTATTGTATTTTGTCGATAGTCGTGGTACCATTATTTGGTCAAATTGCATGTATTGAATTAGTCTTGAAAATTTTCTGTTTTCAGCCCCTCCTTGTTTGTAAAATTTACTTTTTCAACCCTTTATTCAAATACTTTCCGGTTTGGTCCTTAAATCAATTTTCTTGACATTTTAACACCAAAAATTATTGAAATAAATATTTTCCAGCATATTTTTCATAGAAAACAGCTTAAGTCCCTGAAATTTCAGTTTTCTCGGTTATAACCCTTCTTTTTCGCAAGTTTGACAATTTTGGCCCAAATTGTAAAATTTTTGCAACTTTGGTCCTTTTTAATTTAAAAAGCATTTTAAACCTTTGAAAAGGACTTGGATCACTTATGGTCCACTGTTTTACAGAAAATCACAGTTTTGGCCCTCCAAAACAGAAAAATTCGCATAATGGGCCTCATTGGGCCGAAATTGTCATTTTTAGCCCATTAAGCTTGAAATTTATATTTTTAATTCTCTAAATGAGTATATTTCCAGAAATTGTTTTATTGAAACTGTTTTGACACACTTCATCCATCAGAATTCGTGATATGTCAATTTGGGCCCTTAATTTTTTTATTTTTCACATTTTAGGCCCAAAATTTGTGTTTTTAGCCCAAAGAAAATTGTTACTAAACCACTTAGCTATTTTTCTTCAAACACTTGGTATGTAGAAATACATTTGATGCTAAAATCATTTAACATAAGATATATCTCGGTTTTGAGGGGTTTTTATGGCTAGATCCAACATTATAGCACACAAAAGCATACATGTAAGCATGGAAATCATACAAGGCATACAAAACACATATAGATCTACACTTTCACTTGTATTCCCCCCCCCCCCCCCCCCCACAAAACTCATGAAAACAGAAAATAGGGGTATGAAACTCACCTTGGGTGTGGGGGCTCGGTTTTGCAAAGAAAATGGAAGGAAAATGAAGTGATTTTCGGCCTTAGCACCCTTCCTTGGTAGATCTCGAGTTTGGTGACTTCTAAGGTGTATGATCACAATTTGGAATAGATTTAGAAGAGGTTTTTGATGGAATGAAATAGCTAGATCATATATATAAGTAAAAACTTACCTAAGATGATGATTAACTTGCAAGATCCTCTTGAGAGCTCCTAATTTTCGAGATTTTTGGAGTGGGAGGAAGGAGTGTTCTTGAGTGATCTAGAGAGAATTTGTGAGAGATTTGTGAATGTGTGTGTGTGTTTCAGCCGAGAGTGAGAGGGAGGAGAGAAGAGAAGTGATTTTGAAGTGATGTGCATGGAGGTATGTGAGATATTTTGCATGGAAGTCCTTTGGATAACAATGATGTGGCACAACAAGTCAACTCTTCCATCCTCTTGGGCTTGTGCATTTGGCCCGAGAATTTGGAAAGAAAAGGAAAAATTTGGGCCTTTGCCCCTAAGCCCAACATTAGTGTTAATCTTGAGTATGTTTTAAATCTAAAGAAATGTGGTAGGATTTTCATATTTTTATTGTACTAGTTTAGGTTATTCATGTATCAAGGCTTTTAATTCATTTCATTCTAGGTCCAACATAGCCCAAAATGTTGAAACAAATAGATGTGGGTCCAATTAGAGCCCATTTAAGAGTTCTAAACCCAAGATTGTCAAATTGGAAGTTTATTGGTCCATTAGGTCCAATAAGGAAGTTCTAGTCCAAAATGGACCTAAGTAAGAACTTCTAGGGTTTCTAATTGTTTGATGACTATTTGTAGTACTTGTATGATATATTTGATTGAAGTTTTTGATGTCATAATCATAGGTGTTACACACGTTCTTAAGTTTTTGATTCACGTTAGCTTGAATGTATAGTTTACAAGACACAAAATTTCCAGTTGTGACAAACTACCAATTGATCATGTACACATATAACAGGTAATCTCCTACTAGCAAACAGACAGTCAGACCAAACTATAGATCACTAAGCATAACCACATACGATCTACCAGAATACCGATCGAACAGATCATACTAGCATATAACCATCCTATCTACCAGGATACCGAGCTAGCATATCATGACAGTAACAATCTCAAATAACAAATCAAAGGGTCGGCCTTGGTGCCTTAGACCCTTGAGTATACTGAGAAGAACTCACCTTGCAATGTCGATCGGAACTGAAGAATCGAACTCCCGAATCGCTGCCTCACCAAAATCCCGAACTATCACATAATAAATACCAAGTCATTACACAACATAACAATCTTGACTAGGGGTCCACACAATCCATCATGTCCATTCTCTTTATTGGGTCAAGTCCCAATGCCAATTCCATAACCTTGAAAGCCCTTAAGGAAAACCCATTATTGGCCCAATTTACCAAATTGGGCCTCACTCCAAGATCCGTTATAAAAACTTGGCCCAAAACATTATATTCATAAAGTCCAACATAGGCTTAAAATCCAACTAGTCCACAAACAACCCAAAACCCAAACCCCAGTTGTCAAAGGCCCAACAGAGGATGTACGCGAGGCGTACTCCTCTGGTACGCGGGGCGTACTTGTCCAGATGTTGACCACCATCGGGGTGGTTGACCCAATATGTTGGGCGTACTAGATTTACGACGGGCATACGCGGGGTTTCACCAAAACCCTAATAAGTGATTAATGACTTAAGCACTTAAGCCCAAACTCTAGATCCGTCGACCAAATGTGCCATAGGACTATAAAGTCTCTAACTTTATCACTTTGGACGTCCAGAAAGTTCTTAACGCATGGTCTTAATCCATTAAGACCTTCTTACTCCATGCGTGAGACAAATCTAACTATTGGGACACCATTTTTAACACTTAGCACCTCTTCTAAGGTCTGAAAGGACAACTCATTTAGTCCAAATCATAACATGCACCAATTTGGGACTTTTGGGATAAGAATGCTTCCATAAAGCTAAAATGACTAGATGTATCTCATACAAGTATAAAGTTCCAAGCTTTTTACCTTTTGGAGCTTCTAGGGTACAAACCAACTTCAGATCTACAAGCTTAATCTCCTTCTCTAACTCCTTGATGCAATACCTTCTTCTTACAACACTCAAGAGACACTCAAAAAGCTCAAACACTCAAGGAATGGCTAGGATTTGGGGAAATCGGCTCTATGCAGTGGAGGCGGGGGTAAGGGAGGGTCTTGTGCTCAATATGTTGCTTATATAGTCCCCAAACCCTAAATATTAGGGTTTCCTTCTGCCATGAGTACGCCCAACGTACACAAGTGTATGCCAAGCGTACTAGGGCACGCCTAGTACGCTCAGCGTACCCTTATGTACGCGCAGCGTACTCCTCCTTGTCCCATTAATTGCAATTTAGCCCTTAGACTTTCATGGCATCACCCTTCTAACCCTAGGGACTATAAATGACAAATCTTGGGATGTTACAATTCTCCCCCACTTAAACTAGGCTTTGTCCTCGAAGCCTGCTGTGGCAAACCATTCACGATAATGCTCCCGCATCTTGGACTCTGGCTCCCAAGTCTACTCAGATACTTTCCAATGCTGCCACTGGTTTCCTTACATAGTTCAACTACTCTTCGGCCTGAACATCACCCAGCGATACAACCGCCTACTCATCCAATATGCGCCTTTGCAGCTGCCAAACGTGAAAAGCGATGTGAATCCAATCAAACCTTTTCAAAAGGTCTAACCTACATGCCACTTTGCCGACCTGGCAAAATCCTGATGATCCAAAGTATCGGAAACCCAAGTTTCCCTCTTCCTGAAGCGAACCCTTGGTGCTGACAGGATAAAGCGTCCTTTAGCTCCCAAAATATCATGCATAATCAATCCACTAATGAACACGAACACTCATGCCTGGCCCAGTCAGCCTAGGGATGGAATACCAGGCATTTCTACGATGGGTCAAGTCATCCCTAGGATGGATTACCCTCATATCCCCCACAAATGTTTGGCCCAATCAACCCTCAGGTTGGAATACCAAACATATCAGGTCCAATCAATCATAGGGTTCGGTCATCCTTAGGATGGAATACCCTAGATTGGACTACCTCTCTGAACATAACTCGGGTCTACTCATAACTTGAGATCCAAGGATCTATCCTTGCATGTCATCCACAATCCTTTGATTCGTCACAACCGAGTACAAGTCCCCCGAATCTCAATAGAACATCCAATCCGAACGCGCTCCTACAAGAGACATAACAAACATAATCTCTATGCCCACAACTTATAACTGGAATACCCTTACATGGTCTTCAACATAGGCCTGGATTGCTTCTGCGCCTACAACATGAGTCTGGTATGCCCTCTCCAGCCCTTGGCTCATGACTGGAATGCTCCTGATAACCTATCAACACCGTTGTCGTCACTTCAAATGTCCAACACTCCATCCTGAGGTACTCACCTCCTCCATTGCCCAAGAAGACCTAATCAATGTCCTTCACAACACCAACAAATGTCACAGTGTTGAAACCTCACCCTACACTATCCATTTGCAGAACAAGTTACTACCCCATAACACATATACACTCAGAACCTAATCATATAACTAACAAAACCCATACAAAGTCTTTAACATACTCCATCAACATGTTCAATACTTGGGGACAGACCTAATGATTGCCATAACATAGCAGCATACTCAATACCTGCACATAGATCTACTAACACATACAAAGTTTTCAGCATGACTGGACTGCCTCACCAGGCCTTCCGTCTATCTGGCCACTCTCGGAACCTTCGGCATGTTTGGACTGCCTCTCTGGGCCTTCAGCCTATCTAGACCATTCTACGAACCTTCAACATGTCTGGACCTCCTTTTTGGGCCTTCATCCTGTCTGGACCGTTATCCGAGCCGTCGGCCTAACAGGTACACCCCACCGGCATTCAGTCTATCCGGACTGCTCTAAACTGTTGGGCATCCCCCTGCGTCACCCCTCTTGGTGACCTCTCCCATGCAGACTATTCTCACCCACTTTGGGTTCCAAACTCCTGATCCATTTTGTGGAGTCTAACCCCGACCTAACCCTAGGCCTTATGTCGATCGACCACCCTCTCGGAAATTCGTGGTCTGTACCCTGACTCGCGTGTCAACCACATATGCTAAATAACTCACACACTTGTGCTGAATGCACTGCCGAGCCCTGACGGCTAACAAAACCCTCCATCTATCAATCCAAAAAACGCCAGAGTCGAGCATACCCTCGACCAAAAACTTGAACTAAACTCGATACATGACTAGAACTCCAACCTGGTTCCCCAACTTCTTCTATCAAGCACGAAGAAGATGTGCTTCTTATACTGGGGAGTTTTACTTCACGCCCAACCAACACAGCCCTCAAACCAATCAGCCACTGGGGCCTCCATTATCCCTGTCGGGTTATGTAACTTATTTCGTTTCAAAACCTCTCCCGCTTTTGCATCTCGGGATAACTCTCCCCCACTTAGATTCGAATAAGCCTTCACAATACATGAAAATTGGAGGATTCCCAATCCTTCTCACTTCCAAACGATTGATCTGATGACAACCAACTCTTTCTAACTAGCGCTCCATTACTAGCCAATCCCACTTGATTACACACTTCTAAGAACCAGACGAACACTTCCTAAATCCCAGTGAAACCGACAATCACTAATGCTTAAATGATCCCACACTCAAATATTGAGGATCAAAAGATTGATACTCCAACTAATACCTCAGCACGAGCTACTTCCTTTGGCGCCTTCATCCGCCAATCAATAACGGTTACTAAAACCACTGATTCATGACAATGCAAAATAACCATCCTTTGGAACCCTGTCTGCAGACCTCCTACATAATACCCCTTTTCCAAAGGTGCTCTAAACAAGTCTCCCACGTCAGGCTCTAGAAATCATTTCATTTAGGGTTCACACCATGACTCACTCACCTGCTCAAACATCAACAGCTGAACTGCAGTAGCTGAAGCAACCTCTGCCCTAAACTGGGCTACAAACTACTCCCAAGACATAGTCTACAATCCCAAAATTGCAGTAGGCTGCACAATCAATCCTTACCACCTGATACAAGAGGTCCAAGGCAAAACGGAGCTCACAAAATACTTATGCCCCATCGACCCACTTGCACTCATCGACACTGAAATAATGTCGCCAATCCCTGCAACCAACTGACCCCGAGCTGGAATACAACCCGATCCAAGGGTCACAAGCCTTCTCACTCCTTCGAGCTCGAAAAACTGAAAGGGCACAATCCTTGTGCTATAAAACGACAGTCCCATCCATCAGTTAACCATTCCACTTCTAGCTGTAAAACCACAACTGAACATAACCAACACTCCTTTCCGGAGTCCTCACAACTCACATTCCGGCTTTGAGCAAACCCTCGAGCCTCAAATCTAGAAACTCATGTGCCATCCTCTTTCACTCATCCTGCGGAATTCAAGGAGTACATAATATCTCTCTGATCTCAAGTAACTGCAGTCCTCTGCTCATCAGAATATGTCCTAGAAACAAGTCCCGATACTGGAAAGCGCGACCAACTCATCCTCCTGTCATCGTTACAGCTATTGCGGCTGCATAGCGCTCGTAGAAATACTCAACCATAGAGGTCTTAATAGACCCGAACATCTCCGGCAACTGCCCCCGGGCAATCTTGATCACTTCCTCCCAGATGATCTCACTGACGCGATCCTCTGAAAATGCTAGCCTATCCTGGCTGCCAGCTCCTGATCCTAACCTGGATCTAGTCTAAAGATGTCTTGGATAATCCATAATAGGAACCAACTTCCAACTAAACCCCATGGGTTGTGGCTTCCTTGCTACGCGTATGGGTCCTGTGCTTTCAGTAGTACGAGCTCATACTACCTTCCACACTTACCCATATTTGTCTCAAGTATCACCACAACACCCTAACAATATACATAAACATAGCGAGCACCCCATCCTCACTCCTATATGAATGCTAAATATCTCATAACTGGCCTACTGACCTCACACAACCCACCCATCCACCAACTGCCACACAACCCTCCATTGGTGCCAGTTAGCTATTGCATGAATACAATCACATACCTCATGGCTTAAACAATCTTAGACTAAAAGATCTAATCCCACAACGAATGGACTCATACGAGAGTTGCGCACCAGGACCAAATCCCTTACCCTAAGACTATTTAACCCATGTAGCATGTGTTATTCATCCAATAGTTAATTCACACACGAAAGAGTCATACAACAATCAATGAGGTACTCTACATAAGATAAGGCATCAAATATCAGGCAATTCTATCATACGGTTCCTGAGGATCCATATCTTATCACGAGCATGTTGTTCTAACATATCTCATAATCAAATAACTGCATGGTATTTTGGGGTCTACTTACTGGCTCCGACTGATCGTACACTTCACATCCTCTTTTACTTATTTTGAAAACCATTTAAAAATCATTTCGAAAATCTTTTTCCTTAGTTTGAGACGGGATTCACATGAGTGTTCCTCCAATTCACTCAAATCAAGGCTCTGATACCAACTTGAAACATCAATAAAAATCAGGCCAATTTAAAACTTTTTAAATATCCAAAATACCATTGATTCTTACAAAGTGTTTTCAAAATAGTTTAAGCATCAGAGTATCCCATAAATCCAAATCAAAAGATGAGGAAGTGTATGGTCACACCTTCGCCTTCCCGCAGTCATCCACTGAACCTAAAACAATAAATTGAAACTGTAAGCTCGAAGTCTTAGTCAGTTACCCCCAAAATACCCATACACACAACAATACACTTACAATAACAAACAACATACTATGGTTCCAATCATCCATCGGGATGGAATACCCCAGGCCCTCAACCATCGAGTTAGAATGCCAACATGCTACGAGTCCCATCATCATTGGGATGGAATACTCTCACCCCACAACCATCCGGTTGGAATGCCCACACATAATACATATATAATTAATACTATGGGTCCAATCATCCGTCGGGATGGAATACCTCAGGCCCTCAACCATCGAGTTGGAATGCTAACATACTATACATATATAACAAATACTATGGGTCCAATCATCCGCCGGGATAAAATACCCCCATGCCCTGAACCATAGTGTTAGAATGCCCTTCATAACCAATCAAACATGTGCATTTATATCAGATAATCATATAACAGTCTATAAAGACAACATACTAGGGTCCTATCATCCTCGGGACTAAAAATTAAAAATTGTTCATGGCTTCACCATTCTATTCCCAGGGACTATAAATAACAAATCTTAGGATGTTACACCACCACGTAGATGGTAGAGACAGAGTTGATTTCACGTGTAATCCACTATAGAAGATAAAAACAGATAAATAATAAAAAGCAAAGTAGAAAAAAATATACCAACCAATCATTTTAAGGTACTGTTCACAAAGGTAACCAACAAAATATATATATATATATATATATATATATATATATATATATATATATATATATATATATCATTTAATAACACCTACCCCTGTTTGCATTTAAATAAACAAACAATTATTTTCGATTTAATGTTATTACAATTTAAAGTTATTATTGATTAATTTTGCAATTACTTATGTAATATGTATAGTTTTTTAATTTCGAGCATGATGTTAATTGATATATGAAACATTGTTTATAAGTAAAATTAATATAATTTTTATGAATTAATTAAAAACCATTTATTTAAGAAAACGAATTATAGTAAAATAGCTTTTTGATATTTTATTTAATTTGGTTGTTCTATATTATGTAATATTTAGATCTTTTTAACAATTTCAAAAAATAGCATTTGAATATGTTTTTGAAGTTTATATACTTTTTAATTTAACATGATATTAAGTTAACAAATAACTGTAAAAACTATTATTTTGAAAAACAAAAATAAATTATAATAAAAAAAGTCTTGATGTTTTTTATTTAATTTGATTTGTTGTTCCATACTTACAATATTCAAACATTTTTAACTAATTTGAAAAATAGTACGTTTTTTTAAGTTTATTTTAAATTTTCATTTATGTTTTGGATATAACATAATATTTAAATTAACAAATAAGTGTATTATAATAATCAATTTAAAAGTTTACCAAAATATAAGATATTATTCTGCATTTAATAACATATTTAAAATTAGTAGATTAATTGTATTAAGCTAGAAATTAAAAAGTAAATGGATGTTTCAAATACAGATGGTGGTAGGAAAAATACTTCATTCATAGTATAGTATCATGGTTTTTTATGAAAAAAAAAGTAACTCAGTTCCAAACCGGATGTATTTTATTACATCCTTTGGTTTTACGGATGGCTTAACTCCTGTTTAGTTCAGTGTGATGAACATTGTCTCAAATACTCCATCGAATGCTGAAAAATACCTTAATTATGTTATATATCTCATATATAACTTAAGAGGCTTTTGCTAATCTGTCGCAATTAAGAAGTGTATTTCTAGGTCACATAGTGTGCCTAATGGAGCTCTATTTGAGAACAAGGGCCTCTAGGAAACCTTTGTTTTTTGGTGAATCATTCGATTGGGAGGGGCCCTGCGATTGGTTGCAGTTATCTGCCTAATGGAGCTCTCTTTGAGAACAGATACTATGGGTCCAATCATCCGTCGGGATGGAATACCTCAGGCCCTCAACCATCAGGTTGGAATGCCAACATACTATACATATATAACAGATACTATGGGTCCAATCATTCATCGGGATGGAATACCCCAGACCCTCAACCATCGGGTTAGAATGCCCCTCATAACCAATCAAACATGTGCATCTATATCAGATAATCATATAACAGTCTATAAAGACAACATACTAGGGTCCTATCATCCTCGGACTAAAAATGAAAAGTTGTTCATGGCTTCACCCTTCTATTCCTAGGGACTATAAATGACAAATCTTGGGATGTTACACCTCCACGTAGATGGTAGAGACAGAGCTGATTTCACGTGTAATCCACTATAGAAGATAAAAATAGGTAAAGAACAAAAAGCAAAGTAGAAAAAAAATATACCATCCAATCATATTAAGGTACGGTTCACAAAGGTAACCCAAAATTAATATATATATATATATATATATATATATATACATATATATATACATACATACATACATATATATATATATATATATATATATATATATTGTTGAATCAAGAAGTGACCATCTTGAACCTCACATCCGAAGTTCCCCACATTATTGCGGATTCAGCTACTACAACTTGAATTTATGTCATCTGCAGCCTACCACAACTGGAATGAAGACTTAGTTTTTTTTATCTTATTTCTTTACATTGTAATGTCCAGTGTACCTTGCATGGACACTTATTTTGTTAGTCTTTGTTCAGACCCTGTATTATTCTCGGGCCTCTATAAATAGAGTGTTCCGCTTCTATATCAATACACATCTCTCTTGAAACTCATATCATATATCTCTTCTCTCTTTACTCTCAAATATCTTACTAAACTAAAACTCATATATTAAGATCGTAATCTCTCATTCGCAGCAAGTCACTCTTGACTTAATCACTTTGAGCTGATCACACTTATTAACTTGGTTTGATTGCATTCCTTGTTACGAATCAACTTAAGTGTTTACTTGATATAATACTTGTTGTCATCTATATTTCCTTATATTTCTGCACCTAACTATCTAACTATCTAATTCCAATTTATTATTGTTGAGCTTTATGATCCTTTGAGTTAAACTTCATTCCGCAATATTACTTGTACTAATGTTTGTCTGAGTGTGTTACTCAAGTTTTTCTCTTAACAATTGGTATCAGAGCCAAAGTGGTTACTTTTTGAACAAGAGCTCTGATTTTAAAAGGCCTTCTATACTATTGAAGCTCACTTCTTTCAAAATAAAAAAAAAATCTTTTCAAAAACAAGGAAATATGGCACAAACATTATCACTCAATGTTTCCAACAGTGTTGGAGGATCGAATAGAGCTCCAATATTGTTCCCAAAGGATGAGGAGATATCTAAGAAGACTTGGACGAGATGTGTGGAGATCTGTAGATAAAGGACATCGTGTCCCTATTCTTACTCCAGTTCAAGCCGACGGTGCCCAAGCCAGACTTGGAGGAGGTTAAGCTGCCTTGAATCATCCCATGAAGGATAATCTTAACAATATGGAAAATGACGCAATTGCCTTTTATGAGATATCCTGCAGAGTTGCTCCTGACAACTTCAATATTATCATCAATTTCAAATCCGCAAAAGAGATCTGGGATGTTCTCAAGAATCTGTATGAAGGTTCTAAGCAGGTACAAGATAAGAAGCTCACTATCGCACTCAACGAATTCAATAATTTCAAAGCTCATGCAGTAGAAAGCCTTGAGGATTCTTTTAAAAGATTAACCTCATTGTCACCAAGCTGTCAAATGCTGGAACTCTCCGCAGCAACCATGAAACCAATCTTCAATTTCTCAATGGTTTAGGGAAACACTAGACTACTGCAAAGATGATAGTCCAAGGTGACAGGAAGATTCACTAAACCTCCCTTTAACCAAAACTTCAACCCTCAAAACAATGCCCCTCGATACCCCAAATACCTTCACCAATCTCCGCAACCTGTAACTCTCATCAACCCAAAGAGATACCGCAACCTGCTAAACCAACTGACTCCGGTCCCTCGACCGAAGTTAAATAAGATGTTGTCATTTGTCATAAGTGCAACAAAGAGAATCATTTTGCCATGGACTGTAAGGCAAATGTAGTCAAGGACAAATCCTTTTATCTTCGAATGGCACAGGAGATGGATGAAAAAGAAAATGGAAGGGCATTTGTGGCCCAGGTGAAAAGAGATCATCAAGTGTGGTCTTCGGGTGATGAGGATGAAGACTTCAACATCAAAAGCAAGGGAAAGATCTATATGTTGTCCACTACGGATGAAGATGGGTCGTTGAAGATTGAAAAGAACTATTGCTATATGGCCAAGGACGGAACTCTGATACATGTGAATTGAAGATTGAAAAGAACTATAGCATGCACAATTGTCAACCATTTCTCAACAACCTTAATGATACATGTGATGTCGTCCTTTTAGACTATAACAAGTCCCTAGATGAGAAGAACATAGCATCCCAGGAAATGTTCCATGTTTGAGGACGTTTAGAAGACAAAAGGCTCAAAGTGACCATGCTTGAAAGAGATTTAGGACTAGAGAAACATGCAAAAATGTAATGTGAAGCTAAGTTAGGCATAACATTAGATCAGAAGGATTTAGCAAAAAAAGAAATTGTACGTTTGAATCTTTTAACTGAAAATTTGTTTACTGAAAGCGAGGCCATTGAAAATCTTGTAAATAATGGAACCGTTGATAACACGTACAATTGGGGTTGGTCCAATGGGTACTCCACCACAAAGGACTCATCACCCTGGTTTAACAAAGATCATCTTTATGTCCCTCTTGACCGAGAGTTTCACTTTCCTGTTAATGACAAGACTTTTCCCGAAAATATAAGAGCTCACTGCGGTAGACTTCACAACCTGAGTAATAATTGTGTCATCGAGGAAATTCTTCCCGAAACCTCGGATCACTCGTGTGATGAAATCCGAATTATTGGCACAATATATCCCAACTCTTAGGCTTCATCAAATGTTGATGAGGAAATTATTGTGGAAGGACCCGAAGTTCTTATGCATTGTCCAAACTTACCCTCAGACCGTTGTCCATCTAACTGCAGTTTCGAACCAAAACTACCATCCATAAAGTGTCCTAATAAAGAATCAACTCTGACTTACTCTGTTTTAGTTCAATATACTCTACCATAGACCGAAGTCAAGAGTGTTGTGACCATTCAGCCAATTATTCATGAAGTGCCCATCTATAATTTTGAATTTGGTCAATGTTCTCAATGTCCCGTTTCTTCCAGTTCAAATGAATCAAATCCTCATTTTCGAAAAGAGTCAAAATTTTCAAGGAAACTACAGCTAAACCTCACTGACTGCGGTTCTCCAAAAACACAGGCAAAACAAGCATTTAAAGAAATCAAAAATCGTGGGAAAAAGAAAGAAAGTTTTTCAAAAAAACAAAACCAAGTGTCCTGAAAAACATGATCAGATTTCAAAAGACACCTCAATCGAGAAAATAGAAAAAAATGATCGTACAATTCCAAAAACTTTTTCAAAGTCCTCTGACAAGTTCCAAAAAGGTGTCAAATCTTTTCAAAAATATCACTTTCAAAACTATTCCTCAGATGACCCAAAGTGGAAAGGAATTTTCCAACTCGCAGACTTCAAAAGTCACGTCAATTTGACAAACAAACAAAACCTAGGAGTAAATCAAAAGCAGACAAAACATCAAAACCTAGGAGGAATTCCACTACCCAAACTTTTTCAAAATCCAAGGGTAACTCTGTCAAATCTCGGACTGGTCACAAGCCTCACACCAAACCCTCTAGACCACTGACCAGGTGTAGTGTCTGGCTAAATGAGCAAAATCTCACCTATAGATTTTACTATCATAAACGACTAAATCAAGTCCAACCTCGTAATCCTCCAAAACCCCTTTCTCATCCCAAACCTCGTAATCATCAGCAACCTCGTAACTTTTAGAAACCTCGTAATTCTCAAAAGACCTCAAAACATCCAGGTCTAGGTTTGAAAGTTGATACGCAACCTGTCCCCACCATCTCCTCTCATGCATCTAAGAAAAATCGATGTGGTGTTGATTATGATGGCACGTGCGAAATTAGAAAGATCTAGCGAATCATCATGTAAAATCAAGAACACAAGGAGTAAATAAATCTTTGTAAGCTTTTATTAGATCTAGAAAGATTATATAAATGGGTTTGTATATAATTTCTCTCTCTAGTTTAACACTCCAAATGGTTCACTTACATAATGGGAGTCACTCACTTCCTATTTATAGGAAAGACTCAACCCATTTACACATACAAAGAGGAAAGCCTAAAACACTACATCAAAGCATGACTTTGCACCCTAACATTCTCCCCCTCAAAGTTAGGATTGGATGTCCGGATTTAATCTCCAACGAGCTAGCGCGATCAAGACCAAACTCCCCCTCGAAGTAACACCGCTCTTCAAATCCGCAAATGAATATTCGACAAACCCAAGAAGCTTCGAATACCCATCATTCTCCCCCTTTTTATAATCAAAAAATGATTATAAAACCCACTAAGGATGAGAAGCGCCCGAGGAATAGTCTTCACAATACTCCCCCTTGATGTGTACCAAAAATGAATCACCAAAAATCTTGCACGGAAAAACAATCACGAAAAAGCCACAAAAAATTTCCAATTTATGAAAAAATTTGACTTTTTGGGTGAAAGTTGCAAGATTTTTCAAAACCCGGGTAGAAATTGTCACTTTCTGAAACTTGCAGGGACCCGTTGCGCCAAAAACAGTCAAATATACGAAACTCTAGCCCATTTGCGAAACTGGGCATAGAGCGTAAATTCGCACAAACTGCAAGGACCAAAACTGAAAATACTGTAATTTCTCAGCTTTTATTACTTGTATGCGAAGTTGGGTATTTGTTGCAAAAAATGCGAAACTGCAGGGACTCTTTTCAAAACTTCTGTTTTCTTCCCCAATTCACGAATGTTTCATAGTAACAGGCTACACTTCGCACGTTCAGTCAAATTCTTCACACGTCACTGATGCGAACGAACAAATTCTTCGCATCTTTCATCCAATATAACAAAATATGCGAAATTGATTGAGACCCAAATACGAAACCGATTTTTATACACTCAAATGCGAAGTGAAGTTAGAAACCCAGATGCGAACTCAACTTTGAGTCGCTTATATGCAAATTGTTCTTGATCTCAAATGCGAATATCACAATTACATAACAAAATGCAAATGAACATATTGTTTTACTTGCAAATTGCGAATCATATTACATCCTTATACCCATCAATTGTTCGCATTTCAATTCTTCAACCATGCGAAACCGATCGACTATTTGCAAACAATCAAGGCTTCAATCATACGATATTTGATATCGATTTTCCAATCTTGACTATCATTAGACCCCAAATCCAAAATCGACTTTAAACCAAAGCATCAAACATTCGAATCTTGATCCAAAAATCACCGACTCTAAAAAATTATCCCAAATTTAAATTATCGATCTGTCACACCAAAGACTCCGATTGATCGACACCAAAATCGAATTCGCAACTCCAAATACTCCAAACTCAATATCGATTCCAGTTCGGTCCTTAGCTTTGATTCACGACTCCAAAATCATCGATCAAAATCACGATTATATCATTTGATTTCACAGTTTGACTTTTTAGAGTCAATGAACCATAAACACGAAATAAAAGATTCCAATGCCAAACCGTAGATCAAACTAGGTTCAAACAGCTGTTCTAACTATGTTCTTCACAAAAAGTTAAGATTTCTTGAACAATTTTATCAATCTCACAAACCAATTGTCGACTTCACAGTTTGAACAAAATCGATTTCTTAGTCATATTTTGATCATTATCGATTTCGAAACACATATAACAAAACCGATTCACAAATTTGAAATTACAAATAGGATTAATCGATTTTTAGAAGCACTGAGAAGAAAACGCAATACACGATCTTGTTGAACAGAATATGAGTTAGAACATTAGTGATGTCCAACTATTAAAGCATATGATGCTGAATGATGAACAATAATAATCCAATGAACTATGAATTTGTAACACCCAAGTTTTGAAGGCCAAGAAAGGAAAGAAAACCTTAATGTTAAGGGACGACTCGGCGAGTCCAAGGAGGAACTCGGCGAGTCAGAGTGGGATCCGGGTCGAGGAGTTAGTGACCGACTCGGCGATTCGGCCAAGGTGACTCGGCGACTCTGGTCTGTGCGAGGAAAACCCTAATTCCGGGAGTTGTATCCTATATAAAGGGTGTTATGTCCCTCCCTAAGCCCCCATATCATTCCAGAGGACCTGTAAACCCTATTTTCGTGTGAGCTTCCATCTTTGAGAGAAATAGCTTTGAGAGGAAGGAACTTTGGGAAGGAACTTGAAGATCAAGAAGGCTGCTTCAAAGGAGAGGTGTGTGCTCGAGATCTACTTCAGTTTGTGTTCAGATCTATTGTTGGGATGATCTAATATGTCATAAAGCATCAGGAGATGAGTAGTTGGTGAAGCCCTTTTGTCTTTAAACCAAACCCTAGTATGTTTTGGTCCTAGATCTATTTAGTTATACGTAAAGTTTGCAACTTTACGTAGGGATTGAGCTTTGGATGTATGGATCTATGGTTTGGAGTCCCTACATGACTCAAAAGCCCTCTGCATGTTTGGAGATCTGAATGAACTCGGCGAGTCCTTTGAGTGGACTCGGCGAGTACCATGAAGATGAAGAGGAACTTGACGAGTGGGATGAACAGCTCGTCGAGTCGGATGAAGTTGGGCATGAACTCGGCGAGTTGGATGAAGATTGTCTTGTACTCGGCGAGTCTGTTCTTGGACTCGGCGAGTCAGGTCGCGAAACCCCAAACCCTTTGAGTTGAGACTCGAATCAGTGAGTCGGTTGGAGACTCAGCGAGTTGGACAGGTCAGGACTCGGTAATCGTTGGGCTCGGCGAGTCATGGACTGACTCGGTGAGTCATGTCGCGAATGGAAGGACCCTGAGTATATGAACTCGACGAGTCGGTAAGTGGACTCGGCGAGTAGGGTTGACCTGGAAAGGTTGACTTTGACCAGGACTTTGGCTTAGACCAGAATTGACTTGGTTAACTGTCGGGGGTCAATTAGACTAAGTATTGCATTGATATTGATAGCTCGGGGAGCTAGTAGAGCAGGAGTTTAGTGAGTGGTCGGGCAACAGCTAGTGGGATCATCAGCAAGTTCAGCCAGTGCAGGTGAGTTTCCCTTTGTTTGAATGGGTCTACGGCCAAAATGCCGGCCCATGTAGTTATGAGTAGAAGACCCAGGGGTTAGCCCTAGGCACAGTGTGCTAGTATGATATTCGGACGAGGTCCAATGATAGAGGGCGGGTGCCCAAGGAATGGTTTATGCGATAGTTTATACTTGTTGTCTGTGTGATACTTGTATGTGCCTGGTAGGGAGGTGAGGGTGGGCGAGGTCTCGTATCTCACCAATAGCAGAGTGTGGTTGGTGTTCCACATCTCAGTAGCAGCAGTCCAGGGGCGAGGCCAAGTTAGGAAAGGAGTGAGGGTGGGCTGGGCCTGTATCTCACTATCAGCAGGAGTATGGACGAGGTTCCATGACTCATCAGTAGCAGGACACGGGCGGGGCCCAGAGATAGGCGAGGCCTTAGAGCAAGAGCTGATAGTATATGTTTAGCTTATGTGATGTTTATGTGATACGTGTATGTGCCATTATATGTTAGTGGGCGGGGCCCTGTGACAGGCGAGGCCTAAGTGAAACAGATCTGTATCCGAGCGGGGCTCGAAGCCAGGCGGGGCCTGGAGCGGCGGGGCCGTTGTAGCGGGCAAGGCCCGAGGTAGGGGGCGAGGCCCAGGATAGCGGGCGTGGCCCAGTGTGTGCGGTATTTGGTTATGCATGGTATGTGGTAAGGTGGGGAACTCACTAAGCTTCGTGCTTACGGTTTTCAGTTTTGGTTTCAGGTACTTCCGGTAGCTAATGATGGAGCTCAGGGTGATCGCATGGCACACACCATATATTTGTCAGCCTGGGAATGTTTTACTCTGATAACGAATATGTATTCTGGAAACTAATACGTTGTTTATGGTTGAAATGATGAATTTGCTTAACGTAATGTTTGATCAAAAGAAATTTTTAGTCTCGAATTTTGGGACGTTACAAGTTGGTATCAGAGCCTTGGTTTGAGGGATTCGGGCATACTCTCGGGTGTGCCTGAACTCAAACTGAGGGGTCGGATAAACAGTTTTCAAAAATGAAAAGACAGTTTTGTAAAAAGAATTTTTAGAACGAAAAACAGTTTGAGAAAAGCAAAAGGAATTCAGAAAGAAAACAACTTTCAAAAGAGAAAAGTGGTGTGGTGCATGCAATCAACCGAGCTCAAGTAAGTACCCCAAAATACCCATACAAGTTTATGTTATGATTATCAGTTGATAGAACAGCATGCTAGAATAAGACTAAGGATCTAGGGATGATGCCTTATGTGCCTGTTATTTGTGCTTTTGAGCTGCATAGTAGTGCTGAGTAGACAGTAGTAGGATAGCCTGTTTAGGTTATGCCTGAGTTATGAGTTTGTGTTGCATGCTAGTTAAGATTCTTGCTATGTGGATATGATTGCTTGAGTATGTTATGGTTAGATTTTCCCTTGTTCGAATGTTGCTTGCTTTGTGCATTTTGGGATTCTAAGTGATGGGAGTTAGCCATTAGGTGGATACGACACGTCACATGCGATCAGGGTTGAATAATCTCAGAGTGCTGGATTTGGTCCTATTGTGCAGCTCTCGTTTGAGTCCA
This sequence comes from Lactuca serriola, assembly GCF_051521515.1. NCBI lineage: Eukaryota > Viridiplantae > Streptophyta > Magnoliopsida > Asterales > Asteraceae > Lactuca > Lactuca serriola. Next base: position 103,174,475 of record NC_136412.1, read on the forward strand.
ACCGTTGTAGGGACGAGTCTTTTACTTGAAGGATTATCTGAACCTCGTCGCATGTGATGGTATCCAGGTGATGGCTAATTGGCATCCCAAGGAGACCTTCAGCAGCTGAGGACTGGTTTGAGTTGAGTCAGAGGTTTCCCTAGGGTAAGCCTAGGATGAGATAGTGTTGGGAGCAGTATTAGTGGATAAGGGACCTGGTGGAATCAAAGCAATTCCTGAGGAAAGTACGGATAGATGTGGAAGGTAGTATGGGCCCGTACTACTGGAAGCAGAGGATCCATACTCGATTCGGGAAAGGCCGAGACAAGACCGGGAACCTGGTAGGGCATGTTTGGTCTCGCATCAGTGATGAGTATTCTGATAGTGGTTGTGGTATATTTTCAGCATGGTGACATAGCAAGAGAGACCAGCGGGCGGATCAGGCGCCGGAGAGGGATCAGGCTCGGGTTCAGGGGCCGAGCAGCTCGAGGAGCGGATGAGAGAGTTGATATCAGCTGAGGTTACACGCAATATTCTAGCTCAGACTCCTATGATCTTTGGCACGGTCAAGGAGGGTATACTGGAGATCTTGGATGAGAGGCTGGGAGCCTTCCGTACTGAGATGATGGCATTGATGGGAGCGCGTACCTTGACATTTCGAGAGTTCAGAGCCTGCGGGGAGCCAGATTATCATGGGGCTAGGGACCCCATTGCTAGCAGCGGATGGTTGGCGGATGTAGCCAATGCTTTTCGTACGAGCAAGTGTCCCGAGAGGGACAAGGTTAGACTCGCTTCCTGTCTTCTGAAGGACAGAGCGAGGGATTGGTGGGAGGAGATTGGTCATGCTTTGGGGGATGATGTCGCGTTGGACGCGATGACTTGGAGCAATTTCTCGGTCTGGTTCAGGGCGGAGTTTTCGCCGATGATTGAGGTGCAACAGCTGGAACGAGAGTTTCAAGATTTGACGCAGACTACTGAGACTGTGGCGGAGATCACCGCCAAGTTCAGGGAGAGGGCTCTCCTCGTACCGCAGTATGTCGCGGATGAGGAGATGAAGAAGGCTCGGTACCATGAGATGTTGAGGGATGACATCAGGGAGTTCGTGAGCAGATCCAGCTGTAAGACGCTGGAAGATATGATTTCTTGGGCTAGAGAAAGGGAAATTGATTTGGAGCAAATCCGGAAGAGGAAGCCGGATGTGGTTCAGGTAGCTGCGGGTTCGGGCATAAGGCCCAAGGGATCGGATTCGAGATCGAGGGATCATCAGGATCGCAGTCGGTGCGGAAAGTGTGGCAGGGCGCACAGGGGCGCGTGCAGGAGTGGTAGTGGTGGTGAGTCTGGCTGTTTCAAGTGCGGTCGGACTGGTCATTTCAGCAGGGATTGTACTGTTACCGCCGCACAGGGATCAGACTTGATATGTTTTCATTGCAACCAGCGGGGCCACAAGAAGGCCCAGTTTCCCAGTTTGTTCTCGGCAGGACGGGTGATGGCACCCGCCCCTACAACCTTGAGGATCACGGATGGCCGTCAAGGCCGGGTAGAGGCACCTGCAGCAGGGAGCAGGGCTTTTCAAATGACGACCTTGGAGACGCGAGCATCGCCGTACGTTGCAGGTATGCAATTTCCATTTTCAGCTCTTTTATTTGTGCATGATTATATTGTTATGGTTCCGCATCATTATCGGTATGAGTATTTTATTTTTGTGCGGTTGATTATGGTTAAGTTATATGCCATCTGCATACCTTGGATATTCGAATGGTAGTGAGGGGATGTGCCTTGTTGGAGAAGGTTACATAGGATGCAGTATCCGTAGCATGCTTGGAAGAGACTTGGTATGTCTCGCTAGATCGGAGTTGTATAGTGTTAGAGATGGATTGGTTAGACCCCTAGCTGTGGTAAGCTTGGGTTCCTCGGCAGAATGATTATGGAATGGTAGCAAAGATCGGGGTCTCTTTTGAGTTTTGAGCAGCAAGGGGTAAGCAGGATCGAAGTGGGGGAGAATCCTTCGAGTAAGCCAGGGGAGGAGCACGCAGACCCAGATTGAGTGCGTGACCTCCGTAATGGAGAAGAAGTAGTTCAGCGTTTGATGGTTTGAGGATTCAGGGTTGGGAGTTTGAGGACTCCCCACCAGTTAATGCGTGTGTTGGTAATGGTTAATGCGTGCTTGGGAATTCAGGTTGTGGATCGCCCCTAGGACTCGAGGGAGTCAGAATGAGGATCTTGAGAGCTAAAGGCACATGGGTGCCTTCGTATTAGCAGTCAGTGGTGGAAGTGTTGTAAGACTACGGGGCAGCCGTAGCATTCACTAGCGGTCAACAATGGATGGTGATGTAAGGCTATGGGTAAGCCGTAGCATTCCTTAGTCGCTTCGTTAGCAGAGTTGGGGCGAGGCCCTTATTTCCTAGTGATCAGATGGGGATCAGGATGGGTAGTGGTTGAGAATGATAGGGTGTTGCCTGTATAGCCCTAGCGAGGTGAGACCTTAGGAGAGGCCGCTCCAGGATATTGTTGGGTGGGACCCGTGGGCGAGGCCCGAGCGAGAGTGAATAGACCAGAGGGACTAGAAGGATAGAGGCGGGTGGGACCCGTGGGTGAGGCCCGTGAGTTATAGCAGCACAGGTGGGACCTGGTAGGAACCTTAGTGTCAAGTTAGGGGATCGGGGATCCCAGGTTTGTAGTGCCTGAATGGCAGAATTGATTGAGCAGTTATAGGTGGTCGAGGTTTCTTTGGAAGTCGCTGAGAGCGACCAGTGATGGTGTTCGGACTAGCTACCGGTGGGAGCTGGTAATCCAGATATTCATAGGTTGGTAGGGACCAGAGTGGTCTCAGTGCATCCGGAAGGCAGATGAGGAATGACAGAAATATCCAGTCAGTAGTAGTGCGGGAAGGCGGGTTATGGTGGAATTCAGTTAGTTGAGTCGAGGGGTGCTCGACACCAAGTTATGACAAGAGAGGAGTGTCAGTGGTTACTAGCGGTAATGACCCGTACTGGATTTAGAGGGAATAAGGGATTGGTGAAGATAGGATCTTCACAGTGACTGATGTCACACTCCCAAACCAGAACGGCGGAAACGTTCGGGGGCGGAGGACGTCATATTCAGTATCATAACAGTTCATAGAAAGGAAAGTACACACCACCATATATATATATATATATATATATATATATATATATATATATATATATATATATATATATATATATATAAAGGTTTTCAAAATGTCTACATAATTGTATCCGTTACGTGTTCAAAAGATAAATACATAGACATTTTTCAAAATAAGTAATTAACGTCAGCGATTTAATCCCCAAAAGTTGATTTCCAACCTGCTTAGTGATTCCCTGAGAATACAAGTTATTTCAAAGAAAAAGTGTCAACAATTAAGTTGGTGAGTTCATAAGCAGTTTTGAGAAATTGTATGCCATTCCAAAGTTCGTGCGTTTTCCAAGAAAATCCCTTATGTTCTTATAAAAGTATGAAATGCATGAGAATATTTGTGTTGTATAATGCAGATAGTTAAATCAAGAAAATCCCTTATTTTCCTATTAGTTGTTTGTTTTAGATGTAGGAAAATCCCTTATTTTCCTAAATGTGAAATGCAGTCTCAAATGACCATGACCGAAAATTGGAAGCAACATAGTTTGATATAGTAAACTATAATAAGATCGAAGTTGTTAGATGAAGAATAGTTTTAATAGCTACTCGTTCATAAATCAGAAGTACTATAATAATTGTATATCCGATGAGTTTTATAACCATACTAAACATAATATGACTGTAGCGACGTTCTTCAGGCGTCGTAGCGTTATGACAAACTGTCACCCCAAAGGACGGACTGTAGCTAACAGTCAGGGCGCGGGATCATGACTTCCCGTATAGATCTATACACATTTGACACGTTCTCCGAACGAGCGAGTCTGGTTATAGACAGGACTTGAAGCGGTACCTTTTAGCAAAAAGGTATGATTTGAAGATGTACACGTCTCACAGATTCTCAACTAAGTCTGTATTAAAGTGGTAGTTTTGTATGCAAAGTTTATCCTTTTTCACAATGTTTGACAAAGCATAAATCATAAGTTCTTTGAATGCATAAAATGATTTATTAAAGGATGTTACCCTTGATAAGATGTATTTGTATGTAAACATATAAATAAAACATTATTTCTATTATCAAAACATATTGTATCCCAAGAGGGTAAAGCTGTGTTGTGAGGTGTTTTGCATGATGATGATTTCATAAGATAGTTAAAACAACAGTATGAAAAGTATACCAAAAGATCGATGTTTCACACGATTTTAGTCGTGTGTTTACTTGTATTCCCCCCCCCCCTAAAAGAGTATAAAAAGCATTTAAAAATGTATTTAAAGTGTGTTTGTAGGGGTATGAACTCACTTGATTGAAGTGGTTGATTTGAAATAGTCGAGAGAAGAATCGAGCAGAACTTCGACAGGAAGAGTTGATAGCGGGGGAAAATCTCGGGAATCTCGGAAATCTCGGAAATCTCGGGAAGACAAAACCTTCCTTCGGGACTTGAAGGTGAAAACCGGGGCTTCGGGAGCTTAACCGCAGAGTTTCAGCACGAGAGATGGAAGAATGGAGCACCTAAACCCGGCACCCCAAGAGTTCTATTTATAGGGGCATTTCTGGTGTGCCACATCGTGGCTAAGGTTGGCCACATCATGGGGAGCAAGCCTTATCCCCTTCCGTTGATTGGACGCCCTCAGTCACTTGCCGGGTCGCGGCCAAGCTGTGCCACGTCGTGGGGGCCTGACAGCCTCGGATTTTGGACCCTGAACTTGTAAAATCCGTAACTTTCGCATACGAGCTCCGTTTTAGACGTTCTTTATATGCACGCGTAGCTGAAAATGTTATCTACAACTCTCGTTTAGACTTCATCGGAAAATTTTGAATTTATTTTGAATTATTTATTTTTAACGGGCCGGAACACGAAAAGTCCGTTAAAAATCCATAACTTCTTCATCCGATGTCCGTTTTCGTCAGACTTTTCTCCGTCGCGCTACTAATGTTGAGACCTTAGATTCTCATTTAGGTTGTGGTGGTCAAAAGTATCTCGAGCTCTATTTCGAGTTTTTAGCTGTCTACTGCTATACCCGAATCTTGGAAAAATCATAACTTCATCATACGAAGTCAGATTTGTACGTTCTTTTTATGTACGCTCACGGTTTGATGTTATCTATAACATTCATTTAGATACTTAAGGCTAAAAACTATTGTATTGAAACTTCTCATTTTTCGTTTAATCGGTGTTGCTGGTTTTTGTCGGAAATCTTAGAATGGTCATAACTTCTTCGTTATAACTCGGTTTTTAGTGTTCTTAGTATTTCTATAAACCTTGACACATTATCTAGCATAATAGACATCCCTATAGAGACTTTTACACATTTCATTTTTTTTGAAGTTAATTTCATTATTTCAAAAGTAGTTACAATACTTGACTTTTTAGGTCATTACATAGAGTTGAAATATCGGGTTGGTACATCATCCCCCCGTTAGAGGGAATTTCGTCCTGAAATTTTAATACAAAAAAGAAGTCTTAGGGGCTGAGGAAGAGGTGTGGATATTTCTGTTGTATTTGGTCTTCCCGTTCCCATGTGAACTCGGGTCCTCTCTTAGCATTCCATCGAAGCTTTACTATTGGAATGCGACTCTGTTTAGTTCGTTTAACTTCCCTATCCATGATCTCGACGGGTTCTTCCACAAAGTTAAGATTTTCATTTAGTTCGATTTCATCGAGTGGGATTACAAATGTTTCGTCGGACAAACACTTCTTCAGGTTCGATACGTGGAATACTGGATGTACTTTGTTAAGCTCGATTGGAAGATGGAGTTTGTAGGCCACTGGACCAACTCTTGAAATGATTTCGAAGGGTCCAATGTACCTAGGATTTAGCTTCCCACGCTTTCCAAAGCGTATCATGCCCTACCAGGGTGAGACCTTCAGTAGTACACGGTCGCCAATCTGGAATTCCAGGGGTTTACGTCTTTTGTCGGCATAGCTCGTTTGCCTATCCCTTGAGGACTTCAGTCGTTCTCGTATTTGCACGATCTTTTCAGTCGTTTCTCTGATGATTTCCGGACCAGTGAGGGTGCTATTAGAGACTAGACCTTTTGCCAATTGCGTGTCGCCCACTTCCGTCCAGCATAGAGGTGATATGCACTTACGACAGTAAAGGGCTTCAAATGGAGCAGTCTTGATACTAGTATGATAACTATTGTTATAAGAGAACTCGACCAAAGGTATGTGAACATCCCATTCCTTACCAAAGTCGATTACACATGCTCGAAATATGTCTTCCAAGGTTTGGATCGTCCTTTCACTCTGTCCGTCAGTTTGTGGGTGGTATGCTGTACTCATATCCAACCTTGTTCCCATGGATTTTTGCAATGATTGCCAGAATCTGGAAGTGAATCTGCTGTCTCTATCTGAGATGATGGACATCGGTACTCCATGAAGTCGTACGATCTCCTGGATGTAGGTTCTTGATAGTTTTTCCATCCTATCAGTTTCCTTGATCGGTAAGAAATGAGCGGACTTGGTTAATTTGTCGACGATCACCCAAATAGTATCTTGGCCACCCTAAGTTTTGGGCAGTTTCGTTATAGAGTCCATAGAAATCTGCTCCCATTTCCACTCAGGTATTTCAGGTTGTTGGAGTAGACCTGAGGGTTTCTGGTATTCTATTTTTATTTTGGCGCAAGTCAAACACTTGCTCACATAGGTAGCAATCTCCGCTTTCATGTCTGGCCACCAGTAGAGTTGCTTGAGATCTAGATACATCTTGTCTGACCCTGGGTGTACGGAGTATGGAGTCTTGTGTGCCTCGTTCATAACTACCTCTCTGAATCCACCAAACTTGGGTGTCCAGATCTGGTTCATGAGGTAGCGTGCTCTGTCACTCTTGATTTCTAAGTTCTTGTCCATTCCCCTAAGGGCCTCACTTGTCACGTTTTCGGGTTTCAAGGCCTCTATTTGAGCTTCCTTGACCTGCGCTGACAGGTGCGAATGGATCGACATGGCTAATGACTTCACTCTTCGGCCAGAGTACTCCTTTCGACTAAGGGCATCGGCAACGACGTTTGCCTTTCCCGGGTGATAGCGAATCTCACATTCGTAGTCGTTGAGCAATTCGACCCAACGTCACTGTCTCATGTTTAACTCCTTCTGGTCGAAGATGTGTTGGAGGCTCTTATGGTCTGTAAAGATAGTGCACTTGGTATCGTATAGGTAGTGCCTCCAGATTTTAAGAGCGAAGACCACCGCTCCAAGTTCTAAGTCATGAGTGGTGTAATTGACCTCATGCGTTTTCAGTTGTCGTGAGGCATATGTAATAACCTTTCCCCTCTGCATTAGCACACAGCCCAGTCCTTGCTTCGAAGCGTCGCAATACACCACAAAATCTTCGGTCCCCTCTGGAAGAGAAAGGATGGGTGCACTGCAAAGGGTCTGTTTCAAAGTCTGAAATGCAACATCTTGCTTTTCTCCCCAGTTGTAGGTCACACCTTTCTGGGTTAAAGCGGTAAGAGGCTTTGCGATGCTGGAGAAATTCTGGATGAATCTTCGATAATAACTAGCAAGACCTAGAAACTGGCGAATTTCGGTTGGTGTAGTTGGTGCAGACCAGTTTTCGATAGCCTTGATTTTTGAGGGGTCCACGTGGATTCCTTCCTTGCTTACCACGTGACCGAGGAAGTCTACATGGATTCCTTCCTTGCTGACCACGGGACTTGAAGCAAGGACTGGGCTGTATGCATAGAGTTGAAATATCGGGTTGTTACAACTGAGGAGATAGTTGTTTTTGGAGCATCGCCTTGGGAAGGCAAGGGAATTGCGTGAGGAAAGAAGGGGTGAACCCCTATAGGATCAGTTGCGGTACTCGGAAAGTACCAGAACGATTGTCGGTTGAGTAAGTTGTGTTTCTAGAATGTTCAGCGTTAGGGTTTACCCGAGATGATTATCCGCAAGGATTGATGCTAGTCAGAATGACCAGGAGGAAGACCAGCGAAGGTAGGCAGCTGGTGATGGATTAATTGGTGGGGTATTGGAGGCAGATCGCAGGCGGTGGGCCATGGCAAACTTCGAGGACGAAGTTTAGTTTAAGTGGGGGAGAGTTGTAACACCCAAGTTTTGAAGGCCAAGAAAGGAAAGAAAACCTTAATGTTAAGGGACGACTCGGCGAGTCCAAGAAGGAACTCGGTGAGTCAGAGCGGGATCCGGGTCGAGGAGTTAGTGGCGAGTCGGCCAAGGTGACTCGGCGAGTCTGGTCTGTGCGAGGAAAACCCTAATTCTAGGAGTTGTATCCTATACAAAGGGTGTTATGTCCGTCCCTCAGCCCCCATATCATTCCAAAGGACCTATAAACCCTATTTTCATGTGAGCTTCCATCTTTGAGAGAAATAGCTTTGAGAGGAAGGAACTTTGGGAAGGAACTTGAAGATCAAGAAGGCTGCTTCAAAGGAGAGGTATGTGCTAAAGATCTACTTCAGTTTGTGTTCGTCTTGGAGGTATTAAGCTGCCATTTTCCCTTCTTTGCATCTAGATCTATTTTCTCATGAGATTTGCGGGTTTTATGGTTGTTTGAGACCCAAATCGGGTTAGGGGCTTAGATATATTGTTACCACTTCAGATCTATTGTTAGGATGGTCCAATATGTCATAAAGCATCAGGAGATGAGTAATTGGTGAAGCCCTTTTGTCCTTAAACCAAACCCTAGTATGTTTTGAGCCTAGATCTCTTTAGTTATACGTAAACTTTGCAACTTTACGTAGGGATTGAGCTTTGGATGTCTAGATCTATGGTTTGGAGTCCCTGCATGACTCAAAAGCCCTCTACATGTTTGGAGATCTGAATGGACTCGACGAGTCCTTTAAGTGGACTCGGCGAGTACCATGAAGATGAGGAGGAACTCGACGAGTGGGATGAACAACTCATCAAGTCGGATGAAGTTGGGCATGAACTCGGTGAGTTGGATGAAGATTGTCTTGTACACGGCGAGTCTGCTCTTGGACTCGGCGAGTCAGGTCGCGAAACCCCAAACCCTTTGAGTTTAGACTCGAATCAGTGAGTCGGTTGGAGACTCAGCGAGTTGGACAGGTCAGGACTCGGTAATCGTTGGGATCGGTGAGTCATGGACTGACTCGGCGAGTCATGTCGCGAATGGAAGGACCCTGAGTATATGAACTCGGCGAGTCGGTAACTGGACTCGGCGAGTAGGGTTGACCTGGAAAGGTTGACTTTAACCAGGACTTTGGCTTAGACCAAAATTGACTTGGTTAACTGTCGGGGGTCAGTTAGACTAAGTATTGCATTGATATTGATAGCTCGGGGAGCCAGTAGAGCAGGAGTTCAGTGAGTGGTCGGGCAGCAGCTAGTGGGATGATCAGCAAGTTCAGTCAGTGCAGGTGAGTTTCCCTTTGTATGAATGGGTCTACGGCCACAATGCCGGCCCATGTAGTTATGAGTAGAATACCCAGGGGTTAGCCCTAGGCACAGTATGCTCGTATGATATTCGGAAGAGGTCCAATGATAGAGGGCGGGTGCCCAAGGAATGGTTTATGCGATAGTTTATACTTGTTGTTTGTGTGATACTTGTATGTGCCTGGTAGGGAGGTGAGGGTGGGCGAGGTCCCGTATCTCACCAATAGCAGAGTGTGGATGGTGTTCCATATCTCAGTAGCAGCAGTCCAGGGGCGAGGCCAAGTTAGGAAAGGAGTGAGGGTGCTGGGCCCGTATCTCACTATCAGCAGGAGTATGGACGAGGTTCCATGACTCATCAGTAGCAGGACACGGGCGGGGCCCAGAGATAGGCGAGGCCTTAGAGCAAGAGCTGTTAGTATATGTTTAGCTTATGTGATGTTTATGTGATATGTGTATGTACCATTATATGTTAGTGGGCGGGGCCCTGTGACAGGCGAGGCCTAAGTGAAACAGATCTGTATCCGAGCGGGGCTCGAAGCCAGGCGGGGCCTGGAACGGCGGGGCCGTTGTAGCGGGCGAGGCCCGAGGTAGGGGGCGAGGCCCAGGATAGCGGGCATGGCCCAGTGTGTGCAGTATGTGGTTATGCATGGTATGTGGTAAGGTGGGGAACTCACTAAGCTTCATGCTTACGGTTTTCAGTTTTGGTTTCAGGTACTTCCGGTAGCTGATGATGGAGCTCAGGGTGATCGCATAGCACACACCATATATTTGTCAGCCTGGGAATGTTTTACTCTGATAACGAATATGTATTCTGGAAACTAATACCTTGTTTATGTTTGAAATGATGAATTTGCTTAACGTAATGTTTGATCAAAAGAAACTTTTAGTCTCGAATTTTGGGACGTTACAGAATTGGGCTCAAAATGATGATTTATTAAGTTTTGGATTACATGAATAGTAAAGAATGAGATATGATTGGGCTCAAAAGTTTGATCTAGACAAAAATAATTGGATCATCAATGGGGTTTGAAACTGGTTTGATCCAACGAGATAAATCGATGAAAAATGAAAAACAAAAAATATGAATCGAAATCATGGACGTTTTGGAATCCATTTAAAAATTTGAGATACCTTTTTGACGAATCGAGTTCCGTTTTCAACGAACGAATCCAATTTGGAAGATCTTTGTTCTTTTGTTGGAATGAGAAAATCTCCAAATCAAACATTGTACCACCCACCATGCGAGATGTACAACTTGTTCTTCGTGTTCTTTGTCAAACCAAGAACATCTTCAAAAGAACCACCAACACTTTTGGGTTTTGACTTCAAATTTAATGCAACACTTGGAGATTGTTGCTTTGGAACCCAAATTTGTTTCATGGATTTTGGCTTCACAACATATGACGATTTTTGTGAGTAAACCCGCTTGTTCTTCCGATTCATCTTCTTCTTCTTTTTCTTTCTCATCTTTTTGCATCTTGAAGACTTGATTTCATGAACAAACCCACTTTCCACAACATCAATTTTGTGAATTTGAATCAAATCTTTTGGAGTTTGATACTTGTGATTGTCTTGGATCACCGGCTTCCGATAAGGAATCATTCCTTCAAACGAATCACAAGAACACAAAATATCATCAGTTTGAACTCCAATTGAGCAAAAAACTTTTTCATCTTGAAAATCAACTTGAACTCCTTTTTCTTGAACATCAAGAACATCACATTGAACTCCATTGTCAAGAACTTCAAGAAATTTAAGAGCACGAAGATCATTTGGGTCTTCAATAAGAGAAACATATTTCTTATCAAACAAATATTTTTCTTCTCCAATCTTATCACTACTACGTGATATTATGGAACATGTAATATCAGCCAACCATTTGATCTCACAAAGTGGTTGAAATATCAAGCTTCCATGATCATCCTTCAATCCTCCATAAGAAACCATAGTTCCCCAATATATCTTCTTGTTTAACACAAACCCATAATATTGATCTTTATTGACTTTGTATTTGATACCTTCAACTATCAAAATCCAAGAATTGTAAGGCAAATTCACCATGATCACAAAGACTTGAAGATTTCTAGAGAGAGCAAGTGATTTTGAATGGGTTTTCTAGAGAGAGAAAGAGACACGAACAAGTATTCTAGAGAGAGAAAGTCGAATTATGGAATCAAGGAAAAATTCGACTTCTAGAACACACAACACTCTCTAATCACGAATGTCAATAAGAACATGAAGAATCACCAAATCAAGATAGCCATCAAGGATCAATTCTTGATGAAATCAAGAACACCCGTTCTGATACCAATTGATGTGGTGTTGATTATGATGGCATGTGCGGAATTAGAAAGATCTAGTGATTCATCATGTAAAATCAAGAACACAAGGAGTAAATAAATCTTTGAAAGCTCTTATTAGATCTAGAAAGAATATACAAATGGGTTTGTATACAATATCTCTCTTTAGTCTAACACTCCAAATGGTTCACTTACATAATGGGAGTCACTCACTTCCTATTTATAGGAAAGAATCAACCCATTTACACATACAAAGAGGAAAGCCTAAAAGACTACATCCAAGCATGACTTTGCACCCTAACAAAAATTCTTTTGTAACCCCGGGCTTCAAACTTGTTTGGGTGCCCAAACTAACCATGTAATTTTCAGGCCTTTTGCATGGAGGAACAAGAAGAGGAGTGGCTGATCGATAGTGCCTGCTCCTTGCACATAACGGGAAGGTTAGAGTACCTTCGTGATTTCAAGCCACTAAGAAATGGAGGCCATGTAACATTTGGGAGCAACTCCAATGGTATCATCCGAGGTTATGGTATTCTAACAAATGGGAACTTTTCAATACAGAAGGGTGCTTATGTAGAAGGCCTCAAGCATAATCTCATAAGAGTAGGCCAACTATGCAAAGCAGGTCATCGGGTTGAGTTTGATAATGAATTCTGCTACATCATGACAACCGATAGGAGCACCTGCTTGATCAAATCCAAATCCAAAGGGACCATGTACCCTTTGGATGTCTCGTTGATCATTGGAAAACCGCGGCTATGCTTTCTGTACAAAGTTGTATCCGAAGTTAGCTGGTTGTGGCATCGCAAGCTAGCTCATCTGAACTTTTGGTACATCAACAATCTTGTCACTGAAGAACTCGTCTGAGGCCTCCCAATTCTGAAGTACATCAATGAAACAAACAAAGTGTGGAAACTCGTTCCGAAGCCTAAAGGCCACACTGTTGTTGGAGCAAGATGGGTACACAAGAACAAGCTTGATGAATCTGGTACGGTTGTACGAAACAAAGCAACTTTAGTTGCCAATGGGTATAGTCAATTAGAAGGCATTGATTATGATGAAACATATGCCCTTATAGATAGGATGGAAGCGATACGCATCTTCTCAGTGTATGCAGAACAAAAATATATCAAAGTACATGAAATGGATGTAAAGAGCGCTTTCTTGAATGGTGAATTAAAAGAAGAAGTTTACTTGCAACAACCTCCAGGCTTTGAAAGTCTAGAGTTCCCAAGTTATTGCTTCAAGGTTGAGAAAGTAGTTTATGGTCCTAAGCAGGCACCGCGGGCATGGTATGAGACTCTCTCTAAGTTTCTTGTCATGTCAGGATATAAAAGAGGAGTGATTGACCCCCACATTGTTTTGAAAGGCAAATGGTAATCACCTTATGCTTGTACAAATCTATGTGGATGATATCATATTCGGGTCAACAAATCAAGGTATGGCGGATGAATTTGCATTGCTCATGACCAAGAAGTTCCAAATAAGCATGAATAGAGAGATTAACTTCTTTCTAGGACTCCAAGTGAAACAAGTCCCTCAAGGGATATTCATTCATCGGGAAAAATATACCTTTGAATTGTTGAAGAAATACTCAATGGATAATTGTGCCTCTGGCCAAGGTTCCTATCGCCTTCGGATATAAAATTTATGTTGATCCTTCCAAAGAACCAATAGATCACAAGGCTTATAGAGGAATGATTGGTTCGTTGATGTACCTCACCGCAAGCATACTAGATATTATCTTCGCAACAGGCTTATGTGCTAGGTACCAAGCCGACACCAAAGTATCGCACTTAACCGCAGTCAAACAGATCTTTAGATATTTAAAAGGAAGCCAAGCTCTCGGCCTATGGTATCCTACAGGGAACGACTTCAACCTTCAATCCTTCATAGATGCGAATCATGCTGGATGCAGATTGGATAGAAAAAGTGCTTCTGGTGTAACAGCCCGGAATTCAGGTATAACCATTTAGCCCTTCATCTTTTCATATATGTCATGTTGGCCCTTTTGTGTTGGGGGGAGTACGCTGGGTGTACAAAGAGTACGCTGCGCGTACTGGCGCGCTTAAATTGAACGCGTTGTCACCCAGGTACGCTGGGCGTACCTAAGGTTACGCTGGGCGTAACCGGTCCAAACCCAAAACCCTAATATGGCTTGGTGGTTATAAAAGGAATGAGATGGCCTTGTCCCTCAGCCACCATCCTTCTGAAAGAAACCCTAAGAGAGCTTTTCCTTTGTTTTTAGCTGGAGTGTGAGTATTCTAAGCCTCAAGGTGTCATTTCAAGGTAGCAAAAGAGCAGAGAAGTCCATTGTGGAGGCTAGAAGCTGGTGGGCAAGTGTAGATCCGAGGATAACAAAGGTTGGAGCTTCTTCCTGAGGTAAAAAGTTCAGATCTTGCCTTGTAGTTCTTATGGTATGCTTCTTGGACCAATTTCTAGGGTTTTGGTCCCCAAGATGGAGACTTTATGAGCAAGTAGTCTCCATTGGCTTAGATCTGTCATATTCCAGGTCTATTTGAGTTGTATGTTCATAAAAATGTAATCTTGGACATAAATATCTAGCCATGCATGAGATCTAGATCTTTGGAGGTGAAAAGAAAGGTATTAGAGGGTGTAGGAGCCTTTACAGCCATGCTAAGTCTTATAGGTTCCGACTTTATGGGTTAGGAGACCTAATGAGAGCCAGATCTGGAAGTTGAAGGAGTGTCTCAACCATTTAAGACAAAGAAATATGGTATGGCTGAATCTGGGATTTACGCTGGGCGTAACTCCCAGTACGCACAACGTAAGGGGTTGCGACCCCCGATTGTGGTTCATCGATGTATGCCCCGCATATAGAAGTTGGTACGCCCCGCGTACTAAGGTATGTTGACTTTTGTTGACTTTTAGGGTTTTGGTCAACATGTGGACTTTGAGTCAAGGAGGGGCGAAATGGCCTTTTACCCCTCTGTGAGAAAATGAAAAAGGTGTAGCCTAGTCTTGGAAGCCTATATTAATTAGAATAATATTTCGTTATGGTTAGGCGGGGTTGGGTCTTCGTTTCGAGATTCGGAGATAGCGAGCACGTGAGATTCTAGACTTCCTGCGAGGTGAGGCTTCTCACTATACTGTACCCGGAATGGTATCTATGTGTGACCCGAAGGTCGAATATGTTATAAGCTGTATGCATTATATGTAATTAAGTTAACCGTTGTATGTGCTACGTATGCTATGCTTGATATGGGCTGGAAGGCATCGTGTGATGGGCCGGAAGGCATTTATATCATGGGCCGGAAGGCATTGTGATGTGGACCGGAAGGTCGACGTGGGTAGGACCGGAAGGTCTACCGGGTTTCGACGGAAGTCCCCTGAGACACATGGACCGAAAGGTCATGGCTTGGAAAGGCGTATGTGCGTAAGTAATATTTTGAGGAACTCACTAAGCATTTATGTTTACAGTTGTTGTGTTATGTGTTTCAGGTACTAGCACGGACCGTGGGAAGGCGCCGGTGTGATCTGTACACACTGATGGAGGATTTATGATCTTGGGATTTATATGTTTTGTATTATAAGATGATACATTGGAATTTTATGACTTGATTTGGATGAAAACATGTTTTAAGAAATGAATTTTTTTTTTGAAAAATCACGTTGTTACAAGTTGGTATTAGAGCCTAGGTTTGAGGGATTCGGGTACACCTTAGAGCGTAACTGAACCCAAACCGAGGATTTGAGAAAAAAAATCAATAATAAAAGCATAAAATTTTATAATAGATTTTGTGATAACCAAGGATGAAGCAGTGCAGCCAGCGCCCGAACGGTAAAATCCCCAAAATACCCTTACAATATGTGTTATGGGATATGCTATGATATGTTATGCATCTTGGATAAGGTGTCTAACTCCATAACTATTTCGGGTGTGTACTTGACCCGACCCGGCATGGTCCATTTGGGTTGCATGGCACCATGCAATTGGATAGACTAAATGAGAGAAATAACACTTGGAGATTATTAATATATTATAAGTTCTAATATATTAATAATATTATTTGATTAGTTTGATCAAGAATTAATTTGGAATTAATTAAGTGATCAAAGGATAACTAATTAAATATATGGGTTCATCCATATCTTGTATAGTGGGCTAAGAGGCTCCATGGATTATCAAGTTGGGTTCTACCCATAGGATGCTCCATGGATGCTCCATGGGAGTTACAAACCCATGGGTCATAGACATGAAGAGTCATGACACATTAGGGTTTACATGGTGTAACCCTAGATGTGTCAACACTATATAAGGATCCCATTCTCCACAAAATTGGCTACACAAGTTGAAGACATAAGAAACTAGAGGGCTTGGCCGATTTTGAGAAGTGTGTGTTATCTCAAGAGTCTTTCCAAGAGCATTTGGTGTTGTGTGAAGCATTTGAGGCATCACACTTGGGGTGCGAGGCTCACAAGGTTTCAAGGAACTCAAGCAACAACAAGGTAAGTTATTCTATCTATGATTCAAGTTAAAATTGTTCCCCATGTATGCTAGATAGGAATATAACCTTGGAATTCAACTTTGCATGATAATTAGACAAACATAGATCCAAGGTTATTAGGGTTGCATGTACACTTAGGAAGTGTTAGAATGCTCAAAACTCATCAGTGGTATCAGAGCCTAGGCTTGTTTGTTTGTTATTTGTGCTTAAAAGTTGAAGAAAGTCGAAAAATCTGCTGTCTGACTGATGGACTCGGCTCGTCCATGGGGAGGACTCGTCGAGTTCATGTGTATCTTCAACCTACTCGGCGAGTAGGTTTATGCACTCGGCGAGTAGGGTCGACAGAGTGCAGAATTTCGACTTGAGTTGCTGGAAATGGATTAGAATCATTACCCTAAAATGTTTTGGTACTTGAAAACTTATTTTAGAAGGTGTAATGTCTTTTCTAACTCATTTACAACAACTAGTTATCAAAATTACAAAGATTAAATGTGATTTTGATTCTTGAAAGTGTTCATATTCATATTCTTGTTCTTATGATGTTTAGATGATCATAGGAATTATTTGTAACCTATGTGGTAGATTAATTCATGATCATAATGTGTTTTAATGGAGTCCATAACTTGTCCTCAAGTTATGGAAAACCAAAAGTCTCTTGGATTAAAAACCATTAAAAGAACACAAGAGTTAGGAAAAATGAAAAGTCCTCATTTTATTACTCTATTAAACTCATAAGTTACAAGAAATGAAAAGTTTTGAAAGTTTACAAAACTTGCCCTCAAGTTTTGGAACAAGTAAAGTTAAGTTAAAACTTTAGTTCCAACCCCTAGAATTTTAAAAGTTAAAATTCAACCCTTATACTTATATTATTATGATTTAATAATTATATATATATATATATATATATATGTATAAGAACAAAGTCGTCTTACCGCTAGTACGCCTCATTCACGAAGCCGGTCTATAAGGTGGGTATAAGGTTGTTGCCTATAAAATGGTGACTTAATGGGTGTCCACTCTCACCCACCGCTTGCTTGATCGGTGGAGGGTCGTTAGCCGAACGGGTAAGACAAGGACTTATTAATTCTCATTCAAAGTATGATGAATATTATAAAGTAACTAAATGTTTTATTAAATTCCCAATCTTAGTTACTTTAGGAAAAATGTGAATAAGGTGCTATTCCATGAAATTACACTTTACACTTTGATTAAGTCGTTGGTGGAGCGTGTGTGGTTAACCGGCACACTAACTTGGACTTAACAAGGTAGGTAAAGGGTGACTTAGGGTTTATTATAGTATCGATGGAGCGTGTGTGGTTAACCGGCACATCGATTGAGTGATAAACTTTAAGGGTACCAAGTGATTTGCATGGTTACTTCACACCTCGTTTTGTGATCCTCGGTATCCCAGTCACAAAACTTGGAGGGCACACTCGAGATTGAAACATGCCTTTGAAAACTTCATTGAATCTCAAAGAATCTAGGAATTTCTAAGAACCATTCAAAAACCTAATACTAAAATATTGCGGTTTTCGTGGTGGAAATTGGTGAATCGTCATTCACCTACCTTTCAAATGTGATATAGCTTAGATTACGACATACCTCTTCTAAGTTATATTATATTGTGATTGGATCCTAGCCTTAATACTACATTTGGGTGTTTTATTAAGGACTCTCTTATATCTAAACTAATCTTGTCCTCCTTCCTTCAGATGTCTTTCAACAATGCTTCTGGCTCTAATCCTAATGGCTCCTTTACCCTTATGAACCTGTGTGGGAAAGTCACCTTTGATGGATCCAACTTCAATGAGTGGATCAGAAACATCAGGATGATTACCCGCTACGAGGACAAAGAATATGTCCTTGACAAGGAGCTTAAGGAGATTGACCACTGCAACTCCTCAGGAGATCGCTGACTTTTGGGCACATGAAAGGGATGCTACGAAAGTGGCTTGCATCATGATGGCCACGATGACAGCGGAACTCCAAAAGTCTTATGAGGATTTCTACCCTTATGAAATGCACCAAGATTTGATGGAAAGATACCATCAAAGTGCAAGACAAGAGAGGTATGAAATCATCTGCTCCATGATAACAACCATGATGAAGGACGGGGAATCCGTCACGAGCCACATGCAGAAAATGCAAAGGTATGTGGATCGTTTGCTGAAGCTTAATGTGAACTTCCCGGAGGATCTTGCAATAGATATTATTTTGCATTCCTTACCATCGTGCTATGATCAATTCCGCATGACATATCACATGAACAAGGAAGAAGTCACCCTCAGCAAACTTCAGGAACTTCTCAAGACCGCAGAATCAGGTCTTAAGGGGAAGTCGGTTGCTATCACTCCTACTCCAAACTCAACTCCGGTTTTGGCAATCGGGAAAAGTCGAGGGAGGAAGAGAAGGAGATCTTCGAAGGGTACCAAGGCTCGGACCCTTGATGGCTCTTCCTCGAGTGGAACCAAGAAAGGTTTCATTACTCCTTCTTCTGACCCAAAAGAGGCTGAATGCTTCTATTGCCATGAAAAATCTCATTGGAAGCGGAACTGCCCAAAATACCAGCAAGATGTGAAGGATGGGAAAGTCAAACCCAACCATGCAGGTATTTACACTATCATTTCTAATAACTCACCCCATTCTAATTCTTGGGTCCTTGATACCGGGTGTGGTATTCATATTTGTTGTGACTTGCAGGGACTAAGAAGAAGTGAGGATGTGGAGCAAGGAAGGATAAACTTGATCATGGGGAATAGGAAAGCTATACCTGTTACCAAGATTGGAGTTTATACTTTATCGCTAAGTAGTGGGTTTAGTTTAGATTTGAATAAATGTTGTTACTCGCCAGGAATGGCAAGAAATATTATTTCCTTTCATGCTTTGTACAAACAAGGGTTTACCTTTTCATTTAATAATGAAGTTGGTTCTATTGATGCTTTCTTTAATAATGTTCTTTATTTTAAAGCATTACCTTGTGATGGTGTGTATGAAGCTGTATCTGTTGTAGATAACTTAGGAAATAATGTTTTGTGTATTGATTCTACCAATAATAACTTGGATAAAGCATCTTTATGGCATTGTCGTCTTGGACATATAAGCAAGAAACGCATAGGCCAACTCCAAAAGGATGGAGTCTTGGAGTCGTTTGACCTAAAGTCAGATGATAGTTGCGAATCATGCTTACTTGGAAAAATGACAAAGTCACCCTTCACAGGTTCGTGTGAGAGGGGTGAAGGTTTGTTGGACCTTATACACACGGATGTGTGTGGACCATTCAAACATGCCACAAGGGATGCTAATCATTATTATTTGACTTTTACTGATGATTATAGTAGATATGGATATGTCTACTTGATCAAGCATAAGTCAGAGACTTTCGAGAGGTTTAAGGAATTTAAACAGGAAGTCGAGAATCAATTGGGCAGGAACATTAAGATGCTTCGATCCGATCGTGGTGGTGAGTATCTTAGTTCAGAGTTCCTCGACTATCTAAGGGAATGTGGGATAGTCTCACAATTGACACCTCCCAGGACACCACAGTTGAATGGTGTGGCTGAGAGGCGTAATCGAACCTTGTTAGATATGGTTCGTTCCATGATGAGTCGAGCTACGCTACCAATCTCATTCTGGGGGTATGCCTTAGAGACTGCCGCCCATATTCTTAATCTAGTCCCTACAAAGAAAGTTGCCAAAACTCCTCACGAGATGTGGACTGGTAAAGTACCTAAACTAGACCACATCAAGATTTGGGGTTGCGAGGATTTCGTGAGACGCGAGACTCATGATAAGCTCGAACCTCGAAGCGAGAGGTGTATTTTCATCGGTTACCCACAGCGATCCTTTGGTTACCTCTTCTACAGACCTAGTGACAATGTGGTCTTTGTAGCAAGAAGAGGAGTCTTTCGAGAGAGAGAATTTATAAGCCAAGGAGACAGTGGGAGGCAAATTGATCTTGAAGAAATTCAAGAATCAAGCGGTGAAGGAACTTCAAACTCTAGCCCTCAACTTGAGGAGGAAACTCCTGTTGAGCCAATTGACAAATCTGTACCTCTAAGACGTTCCACGAGAGTTAGGAGTTCACCTGAGCATTACTATGGATTCCATAGTACTGCAGAAGATGAGACACTTATTAGTGATGAAACACTAGTAAGTCAAGATGACCCTAACAGCTACGAGGAAGCCATGGCAGGCCCCGAGTCTGCAAAATGGAAAGAGGCTATGGATAGCGAGATACAATCCATGTATGACAATCAAGTTTGGAACATGGTTGAAAATGTACCAGGTCGTAAGACAGTAGGGTGCAAATGGGTCTTCAAGAAGAAGAACGACATGGATGGTAAAGTACACACTTATAAGGCTAGACTGGTTGCAAAGGGCTTCTCTCAAATTCCTGGAGTGGACTATGATGAGACCTTTTCTCCGGTAGTCAAGATTAAGTCTATTCGGGTTCTGTTAGCCATAGCTGCATTTCATGATTATGAAATATGGCAGATGGATGTCAAAACCGCTTTCCTTAATGGAAAGTTGGCTGAGGATGTTTACATGAGTCAGCCAGAGGGTTTTGTCAGCAACGAGTACCCTAATAGAGTGTGTAAGCTTGAGAAATCCATTTATGGATTGAAGCAAGCACCTCGCAGATGGAATCTTTGCTTTGATGAAAAGGTCAAGGAATTTGGCTTTTCTAGGAGTGAAGATGAATCTTGTGTGTATGTCAAGGCTAGTGGGAGTATAGTTAGCTTTTTGGTATTGTATGTGGATGACATACTACTCATAGGAAACGACATTCCAACCCTGCAGGAAGTAAAGTCCTGGCTTGGGAAGTGTTTCGCTATGAAGGACCTTGGTGAAGCTGCCTATATTCTAGGGATAAGAATCTTGAGAGATCGGAGTAAAAGACTAATTGGACTTAGTCAGAGTACCTACTTGGATAAGGTGCTGAAGAGATTTAGAATGCAGGATTCCAAGAAAGGAGAGTTACCCATCCAGAGTAACACCAGATTGAGTAAGACACAAAGCCCTAGCACTGAGGCTGAGATAGCAGAAATGAGTCGAACACCTTACGCTTCGACTGTAGGATCGATCATGTATGCTATGACGTGTACTCGACCCGATGTAGCTTTTGCCTTGAGCATGGTTAGCAGGTATCAGGCGAACCCTGGCAAGGCACACTGGACTGCGGTAAAGAATATCCTCAAGTACCTACGGAGGACTAAGGACTGGGTCCTTACCCTCGGTGGGAGTGATGACTTGAGAGTTGTAGGGTATAGTGATGCTAGCTTCCAGACTGATAGGGATAATTTCCGCTCTCAGTCGGGCTGGGTCTTTACCCTAAACGGAGGAGCAATTTCTTGGAAGAGTTCCAAGCAAGAGATAGTGGCAGATTCTACTTGTGAATCAGAGTATATTGCAGCTAGTGAAGCAGCAAAGGAGGCGATATGGCTGAAAAACTTCATTGGAGACCTTGGAGTTGTACCAGCTATTAAAGAGCCAATGGAAATTTTCTGTGATAGTGAAAGTGCTGTTGCCTTAGCCAAGGAACCAAGGGATCATGGGAGATCCAGACACATCGACAGAAAATACCATTTCATTAGACATCGGATCGAAGAAGGACTCCTCGTGGCAAAGAGGGTATCATCGGATGAGAACCCAGCAGATCCCCTCACGAAGGGACTGAGTAGGGTTAAGCATCTTCAGCATGCTCGGAGCATAGGGCTGAAGGATGATATTAGATTCAGCAGTTAGATAATCTCGAAATTTGTAAAGTGTAATTGACATTTGATGATGAATAAAAAGTGTTTTATTTATGAGTAAAGTGTTACTATCTCTTGTCGATCGTTTACTATATTTCTTTTGCATGTTTTGACTTCCAGAATAATTTTGTTTGGTATAACATATTATTCAAACCTCCACAGTCGGTCATATGTTGGAAGTAGATATGAATCAAGACTGTCATGTTTGGTTGTAGAGGTCTTGGACAAGGCTACAACAATCATGAGTGCTCATAAGTTCTGAGCATTGGACTCAACCCACGCTCACTGGAATCACTTCATGGAATTTTATCTCGAGTGATCGTGAGACGGTAATATCATATAAGTCTTCAAACCTAGAGATATGATTTGTTACTTACAAGTTGGTTATGCATTGACTGTACGAAACCGCATTGGTAACTCGATGTTATAAAACGTACTTTTGTGTGTAATTCAATGAGTGGTAGAGCAAACATATGAGTCGAAGTTTATCTGTTCCTTCTTGGATTAGAAGGTGATATCTGGGCCCCTCGATGATTTTGTTTTGACCCATGTACCGGGCCCGGTCAGAACTAAGTTGATGTGTTCAATTAAGTTCTATGTCAAACAAATCGGAAATCGGGAAACAAATGCTGGACAATAAGCAAGACAATGTTCCATGTATTTGTCCGGCTGATATCTAGAACAGAGGATTATATGATCACTTATCTTAAATGGCGTACCATCATCTTCTCAGTTCCGAGAGACCTTGAAAGAGCTACGATTGCCGGTCGGTTCCTGAAGTACTAAAGATATAGTTATTAGACTTATCCAAGTGGGAGACTGTTGGATAAGGTGTCTAAGTCCATAACTATTTCGGGTGTGTACTTGACCCGACCCGGCATGGTCCATTTGGGTTGCATGGCACCATGCAATTGGATAGACTAAATGAGAGAAAGAACACTTAGAGATTATTAATATATTATAAGTTCTAATATATTAATAATATTATTTGATTAGTTTGATCAAGAATTAATTTGGAATTAATTAAGTGATCAAAGGATAACTAATTAAATATATGAGTTCATCCATATCTTGTATAGTGGGCTAAGAGGCTCCATGGATTATCAAGTTGGGTTCTACCCATAGGATGCTCCATGGATGCTCCATGGGAGTTACAAACCCATGGGGTCATAGAAATGAAGAGTCATGACACATTAGGGTTTACATGGTGTAACCCTAGATGTGTCAACACTATATAAGGATCCCATTCTCCACAAAATTGGCTACACAAGTTGAAGACATAAGAAACTAGAGGGCTTGGCCGATTTTGAGAAGTGTGTGTTATCTCAAGAGTCTTTCCAAGAGCATTTGGTGTTGTGTGAAGCATTTGAGGCATCACACTTGGGGTGCTAGGCTCACAAGGTTTCAAGGAACTCAAGCAACAACAAGGTAAGTTATTCTATCTATGATTCAAGTTAAAATTGTTCCCCATGTATGCTAGATAGGAATATAACCTTGGAATTCAACTTTGCATGATAATTAGACAAACATAGATCCAAGGTTATTAGGGTTGCATGTACACTTAGGAAGTGTTAGAATGCTCAAAACCCATCAATGCATGCTAGAGTAGTCTAGGTATTCATATTAGGACTAGAGTGGCCTGATTTGTGATGCCTTAGTCTAGGGGAATCCTGCTGCTATGAGAGGCTTTGAGAGCAAGTAGGTAGCCTACACATAGCAAGAATAGAGTACTCGTGTTCCGGGGACCGAGGAGGAGGACTTGGGGTGAATGCTGATGAGGTATAATCAGTAGTATAGGGCCCGTACTACTGAAGACATCGGATCAGTGGGCAGCCCAAGTAAGAATCCTTTGGTTATCAGAGGCCGAGTAGGGTTGCGTTATCGAGTGCGAGTATGCTCGATCGAGTCTCTGATATTTTTATGTTATGTTGTATTTCAGAGGCATTATGGTTGGGACACGCCAGGCCTGGGACGAGCGGTGTGAGTGACGAGGAGCTTTGTCAGATGATCCACGATGAGGTGGCTACGGCAATCCGGGCCGAGATTCCGGAGATGTTTGGGTCTATCAAGACCACGCTGTTGGAGACTTTTGATGAGCGGTACGCCGCGGTGACTGAGGCTGCAGCCGCTGAAGCTACAGCAGCTGTGGCTGCTACCAGACTTCAGGGAGGTGAATCGTTGTTGTTCCGGGAGTTCAGCAACACGAAGCCACCCGAGTTTGATGGGACGCAGGACCCGATCGCTGCGATGAGATGGATTGCTGACATTAAGGGATGCTTCTATACGTGTTCATGTCTGGAGCATCTGAGGGTACGGTTTGCTTTGAACCAGCTCCGCCTAGGAGCGAAGGATTGGTGGAAGTTCATGACGGCGAACTTCACTCTGG
The DNA here is from genome assembly GCF_051521515.1 of Lactuca serriola. Lineage (NCBI taxonomy): Eukaryota > Viridiplantae > Streptophyta > Magnoliopsida > Asterales > Asteraceae > Lactuca > Lactuca serriola. Next base: position 103,198,802 of record NC_136412.1, read on the forward strand.
CAGAGATTTCTGCAGTGACTTGGGAGAGATTCACCACCATGTTCAGAGACGAGTATGTTCCCCCGTGGAGAGGGAACGGCAGGTTCAGGAGTTCTTGACCCTCAAGCAGGGTAATGATTCAGTTGCTGTGGTCACCCAGAAGTTTCATGAGAGGGCGATGTTCTGCCCTGAGCAGGTGTCTTCTGAGCAGGCATGGATGAGCCGATATCTGGGTATTCTGAGGAGGGACATTCGGGAGTTCGTATCAAACTCGACGTACCGGACATTTGCTGAGCTCCAGGCAAATGCCCGGAAGAGGGAGATTGAGTTCGAGACTCAGGCCAGGGAGGAGGCCGAATCTCAGAGGATGGATAGGCGGCCGGCTCAGTCTCAGCCGGCAGCCAAGTGGACCAAGTCCGCCGATTCGAGGATGGGAGGTCAGAAGGGTCGCACTTGCAGAAAGTGCGGCAAGGGTCATGAGGGGGCCTGTCGATTAGGTGCTTGCTACAAATGTGGCAAGGAGGGGCATATCACCAGGGATTTCCCCAAGGGATTTACGGTTTGCTTCCATTACAACCAGACAGGCCATCGGAAGGCCGAGTGTCCTCAGCTTCTCCAGGGATCTGTGCCTGCTGCTAGGGCTTCTGAGACTCGACCGGTGAAGGCTGAGGCTCCGAGGGCTCGTAGGAGATGTAACACCGTGAATTTCAAAATAATTTTTCGCAAAATATAAAAACATTTTTCATTTAATGTTCATAAAACATCAAGTTTAAATCGACAATTCACATCATAAAAAATCCCAAGATCACATATCATAAAAATCCCATGCGTGTGTACAGATCAAGCCGGCGCCTTCCCACGGTCATCACTAGTACCTGAAACAAACAACACTAACACTATAAGCACAAATCTTAGTGAGTTCCCCAAGATACCACACATAACACATATTAGCCACTCGAGGCTATAACTCTGTGGGTCTGTAGACCCTACTCTGTGAACCCACTGGTTCTAACTCTAGGAACCTTTAGGTTCCAACTCTATAAGCATGCACAACATAAATCACATAGAAATAATGCAGTACAACACATAACATACATATAGCATACAAATACTCTGTCACATGACTCTACTTACCTACTCAAGGTAAAGTATAGTGAGAAGACTCACCTTGTATATCTCGATAACTCGCGAACCCTAGAAACCACTCATGCTCGATCCTCCGAGCTATAATCCTCCTATAACATCATATGTCTCTAATTAACACTTTTACCACTAAGGTTACCTACCCCTATCAAGTCAACACTGGTCAACTCTGGTCGACGGTCGACGGTCAACTTTGACCAGACTCGGAGAGTGCACTAAAGCGACTCGGCGAGTCTAAGCATTTTCACCAACTCTCTAGGATTCTCTTTTGACACGTCGAGTACTCCCCTGACTCGACGACTTCCACCTGGCATGAATCGCGGGGCCACCACGACTCAACTCGCCGAGTCTCAAGAACAACTCGCAGAGTTTAAGCTCGACTCAGTTCACCTGTCAACCCTCTCTAACTCTCCCTGACTCACTGATTCAACCCATAACTCGGCAGGACCACTCGCTGAGTGGTTAAGGACAATCTTCATGCTACTCGCCGAGTCTGTTCTTCAGACTGGGCGAGTCCATGCCATGCATCAACTCAATCTCGCTTCTGAGGTCAGATCCGCTCCATCCACTCATAGATCTGGCCCTCCTAAGCTCAATCATCACGTAAAGTCATGGTCTTGGTTACCATGCAACACCTACAAGGCTCTTTTTGAAGAAATGACTTCTAAGATGGCAACCCTAGTCTCCAACCCAAAAGGAAGGACATAAAGCATGACATTAGGGACTCTCTGGACCTACTAAGGTCCAGATCTAAGCACCATATCCCCATGGGACCTCTCACATTTCAAATACAAAGCAAATAAGGCATGAAGAAACCCTAGATTTGACCATATCAACAAAAACATGAGATTAAGCTCTGAATGATACCTCAAGAAGCCTCCTCTGTTGAAATGGAAGTAGATCCAAGCTCCCCAACTCTTCTAGCTTGACTTTCCCCTTCCTTTCTTGCAAATACACACAAATTTGGTGAACAATGGCCTTTTATCTCACTCACAAGAACCCTCAGCTGCTTTGATGCTCTCAAGATCAAGGTAGACGCAATGAAGGGCCATAAGGTCCTTTAAATAGGGCTTAGGACCGGGAAATTAGGGTTTCATTAAATAGCGCGGACTCGCCGAGTCCATTCCTTGGACTCGCCGAGTCCAGGCGCGAACCCGCGTCCTGAACCGCGATCCTACTCGGCGAGTTTGAGGTCCAACTCGCCGAGTCCCCTCACAAAACACCAAAAATATATGCATAAAAGATACCTGGAAATCCGGGCTGTTACAATTCTCCCCCACTAGAACTAGACTTCGCCCTTGAAGTCTCGCCCTGCAAATAGCTCCGGATGCTGCTCACGCATCTCACGCTCCGACTCCCAGGTCATCTCTGATCCCTTCCGATGCTGCCACTGAACCAACACCAGGGGTACCTCCTTGTTCATCCAAACCATGATCTTCCGATCTCTGATGGCCACTGGTCTCTCGGCATAATTCAGGCTCACATCCACCTGAATATCCTCTAATGGAACCACTGCCGACTCGTCGGCTATACACTTCCTCAGCTGCGACACATGAAAAGTGTCATGAATCTGCCCCAACTGTGCTGGCAAATCCAAACGATAGGCCACCCGGCCTACCCTCGCGATCACACAGAAAGGACCAATATATCGGGGCCCCAACTTGCCCCTCTTCCTGAATCGAATCACTCCTTTCCAAGGAGAGACCTTCAGGAGAACAAGGTCGCTGACCTGAAACTGAAGCTCGGACCGGCGTCTGTCTGCATAACTCTTCTGTCGGCTCTGAGCGGTCAACAACCTCTGTCTGACCTGCTGAATCTGCTCTGTCGTCTGAAGCACGATCTCTATACTGCCCATCACCCTCTGTCCAACCTCTCCCCAACAAATGGGGGTCCGACACCTCCTCCCATACAACAACTCAAAGGGTGGCATACCAATGCTCGAATGATGGTTGTTGTTGTAGGAAAACTCTGCCAAGGGTAAATATGCATCCCAGCTACCCCTGAAATCCAACACACATGCTCGGAGCATGTCCTCGAGCGTCTGAATCGTCCGCTCACTCTGACCGTCTGTCTGGGGATGATATGCGGTACTAAAATGCAGTCTAGTACCCAACTCCTCATGAAACTTCTTCCAGAATCTGGAAGTGAAACGCAGATCACGGTCTGACACAATCGAGATCGGCACCCCATGCCGAGATACCACTTCCCTCACATACACCTCCGCCAACTTCTTTGCTGAAGAACTCTCGCTGATAGCAAGGAAGTGAGCACTCTTCGTCAACCTATCCACAATCACCCAAATTGCATCAACTCCCCTGGTAGTCCTTGGCAATTTGGTGATGAAATCCATAGTGATCTGTTCCCACTTCCATTCGTGAACCCCCAATGGCTGCAACTTACCATGCGGCCTTTGGTGCTCGGCCTTAACCCTACGGCAGGTCAAGCACCTCTCAACAAACCACGCGACATCCCTCTTCATACAGGGCCACCAATACTCCTTTCTCAGATCCAAATACATCTTAGTGGCCCCCGGATGGATCAAAAATTTCGTCCGATGAGCCTCTTCCATCAAAATGGTACGCGTTCCTCCCACCAACGGCACCCAGATACGCCCCTGAAATGTCATAAGCCCCCGACCATCGGTAACGTACTCTGAAACCAAACCAACAACCCGCTCTCTCTTCTGCATCTCAGGTTGCACAGCCTCGGCCTGTGCCCCACGAATGGCATCCAATACCGGAGCTATCACGGTCAATATCAAACATACCTCCCGCAGCGGGGTGCTCTCCGCCCTGCGGCTCAATGCATCGGCTACCACATTAGCCTTGCCTGGGTGGTACAGGATCTCACAATCATAATCCTTGACCACATCCAACCACCTTCTCTGACGCATATTTAGGTTGGGCTGATCCATCAAATACTTCAAGCTCTTATGGTCCGTGTAAATCGTACACCGAACCCCATACAGGTAGTGTCGCCAATCTTGAGGGCGAACACCACTGCCCCCAACTCTAGATCATGGGTGGGATATCTCGTCTCATGAGGCTTCAGCTGCCTCGATGCATATGCTATCACATGCCCTCTCTGCATCAGTACCGCTCCCAACCCCAAAATCGATGCATCATAGTATACCACAAAGTCCTCCATCCCTTCCGGGAGAGCTAACACCGGGGATTCGCACAATCTTTGGCGAAGTGTCTCAAAGGAGGCCTGCTGCTTGGGGCCCCATGAGAAAGCAACACCCTTCCGGGTTAATCTGGTGAGTGGCACTGCGATCTTGGAGAAATCCTTAATGAACCTCCGATAATACCCTGCCAACCCTAGGAAACTCCTGATCTCGGAGGGTGATCTCGGCACTTCCCAACTCATCACCACCTCAACCTTGGCCGGATCGACCAATATCCCTTCCTGGTTAACGAGATGTCCTAAGAACTGGACCTCCCGCAACCAGAAATCACACTTGGAGAATTTGGCATAAAGCCTCTCCGCTCTCAGAACTCCGAGAACCTCTCTCAAATGCTCCTCATGCTGCTATCTAGATCTCGAATATACCAGAATGTCATCGATAAATACAATCACCGACCGATCCAGCATCGGCCTACACACTCGGTTCATGAGATCCATGAACACTGCCGGGGCATTGGTGAGTCCGAAAGGCATCACCACAAACTCGTAATGCCCATAACGCGTCCTAAACGCTGTCTTCTGGACGTCCTCATCCCGCACCCTCACCTGATGATATCCAGACCTCAAATCGATCTTGGAGAACCAAGATGCTCCCTACAACTGATCGAACAAATCGTCGATCCTCGGCAACGGGTAACGGTTCTTGACCGTCAGCTTCTTCAACTCCCGGTAATCAATGCACATCCGGTGTGAACCATCCTTCTTTTTGACGAACATGATAGGCGCTCCCTACGGCGAACTGCTCGGCCGAATAAACCCCTTCCCCAGCAGCTCCTGAAGCTGCGAGGATAACTCCTGCATCTCTGGAGGTGCAAGGCGATAAGGCACCTTGGCGATAGGCGCGGCCCCTGGAACCAAATTGATACTGAACTCCACTTGCCTCACAGGAGGCACACCCGGCAACTCCTCGGGAAACACATCCGAGAACTCACGCACCACCAGAACCTCCTCAATTGAACTCGGCCTCTCGGAATCCACCCGCATATCCATCACATACGCCACAAAACCATTACAGCCCTGCTGTAGACACTGCCTCGCTCTAGCGGCCGAACAAAACGCTGATCCTGAACGTGTACCCTCGCCATACACCGAAAGAACTCCCCCACTAGGTTCTCGTATGGTCACCAGCTGACGCTCGCAGTCGATAACCGCAACGAATCTGGTCAACCAGTCCATGCCCACAATGACACAGACATCTGATGGGTTTTGAGCATTCTAACACTTCCTAAGTGTACATGCAACCCTAATAACCTTGGATCTATGTTTGTCTAATTATCATGCAAAGTTGAATTCCAAGGTTATATTCCTATCTAGCATACATGGGGAACAATTTTAACTTGAATCATAGATAGAATAACTTACCTTGTTGTTGCTTGAGTTCCTTGAAACCTTGTGAGCCTAGCACCCCAAGTGTGATGCCTCAAATGCTTCACACAACACCAAATGCTTTTGGAAAGAATCTTGAGATAACACACACTTCTCAAAATCGGCCAAGCCCTCTAGTTTCTTATGTCTAGCCGTTTTCGGTGGAGAATGGGATCCTTATATAGTGTTGGCACATCTAGGGTTACACCATGTAAACCCTAATGTGTCATGACTCTTCATTTCCATGACCCATGGGTTTGTAACTCCCATGGAGCATCCATGGAGCATCCTATGGGTAGAACCCAACTTGATAATCCATGGAGCCTTTTAGCCCACTATACAAGATATGGATGAACCCATATATTTAATTAGTTATCCTTTGATCACTTAATTAATTCCAAATTAATTCTTGATCAAACTAATCAAATAATATTATTAATATATTAGAACTTATAATATATTAATAATCTCCAAGTGTTATTTCTCTCATTTAGTCTATCCAATTGCATGGTGCCATGCAACCCAAATGGACCATGCCGGGTCGGGTCAAGTACACACCCGAAATAGTTATGGACTTAGACACCTTATCCAACAGTCTCCCACTTGGATAAGTCTAATAACTATATCTCTAGTACTTCAGGAACCGACCGGCAATCGTAGCTCTTTCAAGGTCTCTCGGAACTGAGAAGATGATGGTACGCCATTTAAGATAAGTGATCATATAATCCTCTGTTCTAGATATCAGCCGGACAAATACATGGAACATTGTCTTGCTTATTGTCCAGCATTTGTTTCCCGATTTCCGATTTGTTTGACATAGAACTTAATTGAACACATCAACTTAGTTCTGACCGGGCCCGGTACATGGGTCAAAACAAAATCATCGAGGGGCCCAGATATCAGCTTCTAATCCAAGAAGGAACAGATAAACTTCGACTCATATGTTTGTTCTACCACTCATTGAATTACACACAAAAGTACGTTTTATAACATCGAGTTACCAATGCGGTTTCGTACAGTCAATGCATAACCAACTTGTAAGTAACAAATCATATCTCTAGGTTTGAAGACTTATATGATATTACCGTCTCACGATCACTCGAGATAAAATTCCATGAAGTGATTCCATTGAGCGTGGGTTGAGTCCAATGCTCAGAACTTATGAGCACTCATGATTGTTGTAGCCTTGTCCAAGACCTCTACAACCAAACATGACAGTCTTGATTCATATCTACTTCCAACATATGACTGACTGTGGAGGTTTGAATAATATGTTATACCAAACAAAATTATTCTGGAAGTCAAAACATGCAAAAGAAATATAGTAAACGATCGACAAGAGATAGTAACACTTTACTCATAAATAAAACACTTTTTATTCATCATCAAATGTCAATTACACTTTACAAATTTCGAGATTATCTAACTACTGAATCTAATATCATCCTTCAGCCCTATGCTCCGAGCATGCTGAAGATGCTTAACCCTACTCAGTCCCTTCGTGAGGGGATCTGCTGGGTTCTCATCCGATGATACCCTCTTTGCCACGAGGAGTCCTTCTTCGATCCGATGTCTAATGAAATGGTATTTTCTGTTGATGTGTCTGGATCTCCCATGATCCCTTGGTTCCTTGGCTAAGGCAACAGCACTTTCACTATCACAGAAAATTTCCATTGGCTCTTTAATAGCTGGTACAACTCCAAGGTCTCCAATGAAGTTCTTCAGCCATATCGCCTCCTTTGCTGCCTCGCTAGCTGCAATATACTCTGATTCACAAGTAGAATCTGCCACTGTCTCTTGCTTGGAACTCTTCCGAGAAATTGCTCCTCCGTTTAGGGTAAAGACCCAGCCCGACTGAGAGCGGAAATTATCCCTATCAGTCTGGAAGCTAGCATCACTATACCCTACAACTCTCAAGTCATCACTCCCACCGAGGGTAAGGACCCAGTCCTTAGTCCTCCGTAGGTACTTGAGGATATTCTTTACCGCAGTCCAGTGTGCCTTGCCAGGGTTCGCCTGATACCTGCTAACCATGCTCAAGGCAAAAGCTACATCGGGTCGAGTACACGTCATAGCATACATGATCGATCCTACAGCCGAAGCGTAAGGTGTTCGACTCATTTCTGCTATCTCAGCCTCAGTGCTAGGGCTTTGTGTCTTACTCAATCTGGTGTTACTCTGGATGGGTAACTCTCCTTTCTTGGAATCCTGCATGCTGAATCTCTTCAGCACCTTATCCAAGTAGGTACTCTGACTAAGTCCAATTAGTCTTTTACTCCGATCTCTCAAGATTCTTATCCCTAGAATATAGGCAGCTTCACCAAGGTCCTTCATAGCGAAACACTTCCCAAGCCAGGAATTTACTTCCTTCAGGGTTGGAATGTCGTTTCCTATGAGTAGTATGTCATCCACATACAATACCAAAAAGCTAACTATACTCCCACTAGCCTTGACATACACACAAGATTCATCTTCACTCCTAGAAAAGCCAAATTCCTTGACCTTTTCATCAAAGCAAAGATTCCATCTGCGAGGTGCTTGCTTCAATCCATAAATGGATTTCTCAAGCTTACACACTCTATTAGGGTACTCGTTGCTGACAAAACCCTCTGGCTGACTCATGTAAACATCCTCAGCCAACATTCCATTAAGGAAAGCGGTTTTGACATCCATCTGCCATATTTCATAATCATGAAATGCAGCTATGGCTAACAGAACCCGAATAGACTTAATCTTGGCTACCGGAGAAAAGGTCTCATCATAGTCCACTCCAGGAATTTGAGAGAAGCCCTTTGCAACCAGTCTAGCCTTATAAGTGTGTACTTTACCATCCATGTCGGTCTTCTTCTTGAAGACCCATTTGCACCCTACTGTCTTACGACCTGGTACATTTTCAACCAAGTTCCAAACTTGATTGTCATACATGGATTGTATCTCGCTATCCATAGCCTCTTTCCATTTTGCAGACTCGAGGCCTGCCATGGCTTCCTCGTAGCTGTTAGGGTCATCTTGACTTACTAGTGTTTCATCACTAATAAGTGTCTCACCTTCTGCAGTAATATGGAATCCATAGTAATGCTCAGGTGCACTCCTAACTCTCGTGGAACGTCTCAGAGGTACAGATTTGTCAATTGGCTCAACAGGAGTTTCCTCCTCAAGTTGAGGGCTAGAGTTTGAAGTTCCTTCACCGCTTGATTCTTGAATTTCTTCAAGATCAATTTGCCTCCCACTGTCTCCTTGGCGTATAAATTCTCTCTCTCGAAAGACTCCTCTTCTTGCTACAAAGACCACATTGTCACTAGGTCTGTAGAAGAGGTAACCAAAGGATCGCTGTGGGTAACCGATGAAAATACACCTCTTGCTTCGAGGTTCGAGCTTATCATGAGTCTCGCGTCTCACGAAAGCCTCGCAACCCCAAATCTTGATGTGGTCTAGTTTAGGTACTTTACCAGTCCACATCTCGTGAGGAGTTTTGGCAACTTTCTTTGTAGGGACTAGATTAAGAATATGGGCGGCAGTCTCTAAGGCATACCCCCAGAATGAGATTGGTAGCGTAGCTCGACTCATCATGGAATGAACCATATCTAACAAGGTTCGATTACGCCTCTCAGCCACACCATTCAACTGTGGTGTCCTAGGAGGTGTCAATTGTGAGACTATCCCACATTCCCTTAGATAGTCGAGCAACTCTGAACTAAGATACTCACCACCACGATCGGATCGAAGCATCTTAATGTTCCTGCCCAATTGATTCTCGACTTCCTGTTTAAATTCCTTAAACCTCTCGAAAGTCTCTGACTTATGCTTGATCAAGTAGACATATCCATATCTACTATAATCATCAGTAAAAGTCAAATAATAACGATTAGCATCCCTTGTGGCATGTTTGAATGGTCCACACACATCCGTGTGTATAAGGTCCAACAAACCTTCACCCCTCTCACACGAACCTGTGAAGGGTGACTTTGTCATTTTTCCAAGTAAGCATGATTCGCAACTATCATCTGACTTTAGGTCAAACGACTCCAAGACTCCATCCTTTTGGAGTTGGCCTATGCGCTTCTTGCTTATATGTCCAAGACGACAATGCCATAATGATGCTTTATCCAAGTTATTATTAGTAGAATCAATACACAAAACATTATTTCCTAAGTTATCTACAACAGATACAGCTTCATACACACCATCACAAGGTAATGCTTTAAAATAAAGAACATTATTAAAGAAAGCATCAATAGAACCAACTTCATTATTAAATGAAAAGGTAAACCCTTGTTTCTACAAAGCATGAAAGGAAATAATATTTCTTGCCATTCCTGGCGAATAACAACACTTATTCAGATCTAAACTAAACCCACTACTTAGCGATAAAGTATAAACTCCAATCTTGGTAACAGGTATAGCTTTCCTATTCCCCATGATCAAGTTTATCCTTCCTTGCTCCACATCCTCACTTCTTCTTAGTCCCTGCAAGTCACAACAAATATGAATACCACACCCGGTATCAAGGACCCAAGAATTAGAATGGGGTGAGTTATTAGAAATGATAGTGTAAATACCTGCATGGTTGGGTTTGACTTTCCCATCCTTCACATCTTGCTGGTATTTTGGGCAGTTCCGCTTCCAATGAGCTTTTTCATGGCAATAGAAGCATTCAGCCTCTTTTGGGTCAGAAGAAGGAGTAATGAAACCTTTCTTGGTTCCACTTGAAGAAGAGCCATCAAGGGTCCGAGCCTTGGTACCCTTCGAAGATCTCTTTCTCTTCCTCCATCGATTCTTCCCAATTGCCAAAACCGGAGTAGAGTTTTGAGTAGGAGTGATAGCAACCGACTTCCCCTTAAGACCTGATTCTGCGGTCTTGAGAAGTCCCTGAATTTTGCTGAGGGTGACTTCTTCCTTGTTCATGTGATATGTCATGCGGAATTGATCATAGCACGATGGTAAGGAATGCAAAATAATATCTATTGCAAGATCCTCCGGGAAGTTCACATTAAGCTTCAGCAAACGATCCACATACCTTTGCATTTTCTGCATGTGGCTCGTGACGGATTCCCCGTCCTTCATCATGGTTGTTATCATGGAGCAGATGATTTCATACCTCTCTTGTCTTGCACTTTGATGGTATCTTTCCATCAAATCTTGGTGCATGTCATAAGGGTAGAAATCCTCATAAGACTTTTGGAGTTCCGCTGTCATCGTGGCCGTCATGATGCACGCCACTTTCGTAGCATCCCTTTCATGTGCCCGGAATCCAGCGATCTCCTGAGGAGTTGCAATGGACTCATCAATCTCCTTAAGCTCCTTGTCAAGGACATATTCTTTGTCCTCGTAGCGGGTAATCATCCTGATGTTTCTGATCCACTCATTGAAGTTGGATCCATCAAACGTGACTTTCCCACACAGGTTCATAAGGGTAAAGGAGCCATTAGGATTAGAGCCAGAAGCATTGTTGAAAGACATCTGAAGGAAGGAGGACAAGATTAGTTTAGATATAAGAGAGTCCTTAATAAAACACCCAAATGTAGTATTAAGGCTAGGATCCAATCACAATATAATATAACTTAGAAGAGGTATGTCGTAATCTAAGCTATATCACATTTGAAAGGTAGGTGAATGACGATTCACCAATTTCCACCACGAAAACCGCAATATTTTAGTATTAGGTTTTTGAATGGTTCTTAGAAATTCCTAGATTCTTTGAGATTCAATGAAGTTTTCAAAGGCATGTTTCAATCTCGAGTGTGCCCTCCAAGTTTTGTGACTGGGATACCGAGGATCACAAAACGAGGTGTGAAGTAACCATGCAAATCACTTGGTACCCTTAAAGTTTATCACTCAATCGATGTGCCGGTTAACCACACACGCTCCATCGATACTATAATAAACCCTAAGTCACCCTTTACCTACCTTGTTAAGTCCAAGTTAGTGTGCCGGTTAACCACACACGCTCCACCAACGACTTAATCAAAGTGTAAAGTGTAATTTCATGGAATAGCACCTTATTCACATTTTTCCTAAAGTAACTAAGATTGGGAATTTAATAAAACATTTAGTTACTTTATAATATTCATCATACTTTGAATGAGAATTAATAAGTCCTTGTCTTACCCGTTCGGCTAACGACCCTCCACCGATCAAGCAAGCGGTGGGTGAGAGTGGACACCCATTAAGTCACCATTTTATAGGCAACAACCTTATACCCACCTTATAGACCGGCTTCGTGAATGAGGCGTACTAGCGGTAAGACGACTTTGTTCTTATACATATATATATATATATATAATTATTAAATCATAATAATATAAGTATAAGGGTTGAATTTTAACTTTTAAAATTCTAGGGGTTGGAACTAAAGTTTTAACTTAACTTTACTTGTTCCAAAACTTGAGGGCAAGTTTTGTAAACTTTCAAAACTTTTCATTTCTTGTAACTTATGAGTTTAATAGAGTAATAAAATGAGGACTTTTCATTTTTCCTAACTCTTGTGTTCTTTTAATGGTTTTTAATCCAAGAGACTTTTGGTTTTCCATAACTTGAGGACAAGTTATGGACTCCATTAAAACACATTATGATCATGAATTAATCTACCACATAGGTTACAAATAATTCCTATGATCATCTAAACATCATAAGAACAAGAATATGAATATGAACACTTTCAAGAATCAAAATCACATTTAATCTTTGTAATTTTGATAACTAGTTGTTGTAAATGAGTTAGAAAAGACATTACACCTTCTAAAACAAGTTTTCAAGTACCAAAACATTTTAGGGTAATGATTCTAATCCATTTCCAGCAACTCAAGTCGAAATTCTGCACTCTGTCGACCCTACTCGCCGAGTGCATAAACCTACTCGCCGAGTAGGTTGAAGATACACATGAACTCGACGAGTCCTCCCCATGGACTCGCCGAGTCCATCAGTCAGACAGCAGATTTTTCGACTTTCTTCAACTTTTAAGCACAAATAACAAACAAACAAGCCTAGGCTCTGATACCACTGATGGGTTTTGAGCATTCTAACACTTCCTAAGTGTACATGCAACCCTAATAACCTTGGATCTATGTTTGTCTAATTATCATGCAAAGTTGAATTCCAAGGTTATATTCCTATCTAGCATACATGGGGAACAATTTTAACTTGAATCATAGATAGAATAACTTACCTTGTTGTTGCTTGAGTTCCTTGAAACCTTGTGAGCCTAGCACCCCAAGTGTGATGCCTCAAATGCTTCACACAACACCAAATGCTCTTGGAAAGACTCTTGAGATAACACACACTTCTCAAAATCGGCCAAGCCCTCTAGTTTCTTATGTCTAGCCGTTTTTGGTGGAGAATGGGATCCTTATATAGTGTTGGCACATCTAGGGTTACACCATGTAAACCCTAATGTGTCATGACTCTTCATTTCCATGACCCATGGGTTTGTAACTCCCATGGAGCATCCTATGGGTAGAACCCAACTTGATAATCCATGGAGCCTTTTAGCCCACTATACAAGATATGGATGAACCCATATATTTAATTAGTTATCCTTTGATCACTTAATTAATTCCAAATTAATTCTTGATCAAACTAATCAAATAATATTATTAATATATTAGAACTTATAATATATTAATAATCTCCAAGTGTTATTTCTCTCATTTAGTCTATCCAATTGCATGGTGCCATGCAACCCAAATGGACCATGCCGGGTCGGGTCAAGTACACACCCGAAATAGTTATGGACTTAGACACCTTATCCAACAACATCACCCATCGCAATAGGAACCAGATCAATCGGGAACTCAACATCAAAAATCTCGACTACGCAACCTTGGAGAACCTCCGTGGCATATATCACCCTCTCATAAGCTATGGAAACTCTCAGAGGCCGACTCAACGCTTCACGACTAACACTGATATGCTGACTGAAAGCCAAAGATACAAAAGACCGACTCGCACCCGAGTCAAATAACACCAAGGCAGGTACATAATTCACGAGAAAAGTACCTACGCATAACATAACATAAGCATAATATCTCAACATCAAAATAAATACATGAAAAAATACATACCAGCCACGACATCGGGCGCTGCGCGGACCTCCTCCGCGGTCAGCTGAAAGGCTCTCCCTCGTGCCCTCGGCGCCTCGGCCTTCACTGGCCGACTCTCTGTAGCTCTGATGGCGGTAGGGGCAGATCCCTGAGGTGCTCCCTGAGCTGATCCCCGCAACTGCAGACACTCCGCCTTCCGGTGTCCGGTCTGGTTGTAGTGAAAACACAACGCAAACCCCTTGGGGCAGTCCTTGGCCATATGCCCCTCTTTGCCACACTTGTAGCAAGATCCCGCTCTGTAGACTCCATCATGACCCTTGCCACACTTCCCACAAGTGCGGCCCTTCTGGCTCCCTGGTTCGGGATCAGCGGGCTTGGCCCGCTTGGCTGCCGGCTGAGACTGTGCCGATCGCCGATCCCTCCCCTGAGACTTCGCCTCCTCCCTGGCCTGGGTCTCTAGCTCAATCTCCCTCTTCCGGGTATTTGCCTGAAGCTCAGCAAATGTTCGGTACGAGGAGTTCGCCGCAAACTCCCGAATGTCTCACCTCAAAATGCTCAAATATCGGCTCATACGTGCCTGCTCAGTGGACACGTACTCAGGGCAGAACATCGCCCTCTCATGGAACATCCTGGTAATCGCTGTAACTGACTCAGTACCCTGCTTGAGGGTCAGAAACTCCTGGGCCAAACACTTCCTCTCCACCTGGGGAACGTACTCATCTCGGAACATGGCAGTGAACCTCTCCCAGGTCACTGCCGCAAGCTCAGCAGGCGTAAAGTGCGCCGTCACAAACTTCCACCAGTCCTTCGCTCCCAAGCGAAGCTGGTTCAGCGCGAACCGAACCATCAAATGCTCAGGAGATGAGCAAGTGAAGAAACACCCCTCTATATCAAAAATCCACCTCATAGCTGCCACCGGATCCTGGGTGCCATCAAACTCTGGTGGTTTTGTGTTGCTGAACTCCCGGAATAGCAACGCATCACCACCTTGCGGCCTCGCGGTAGCAATAGCCGCGGTGGGCGCTGCAACATCAGCCTCAGAAAGAGCGGCATAACGCTCGTCAAAGGTCTCAATCAGCGTGGTCTTAATAGACCCGAACATCTCTAGTATCTCTGCCCTGATGGCCGTAGCCACCCCCTCATGGATGATCCGGCGGATCTCCTCATCACTGGTATCACTGCTCTCAGGCATCAAACGTGTCCTCACCATGATCTACCTCTGAAATACAACATACGAAAAATCAGAACCCATTCGAGCATACTCACACTCAACAACTCATTCCTCCTTGATCCTTGGTATTCCAAAGATTCTTACTTGGGTTGTACACTGCTCCGGTGCTTTCAGTAGTACGGGCCCAATACTACTGTCCGCACCGTATCAGAATAGACCCCAAGTCCTCCTCTTCGGATCCCAAATTCCAAGTACTCTATCATGCATAGACCACTCTCTAATAGATCTCTCATAAGCCCCTCGCTACTACCTACTCACTCTCAAGCATCTCATAGCAGCTCACCTCTTCCTAGGCTAAGGCATCACAAATCAGGCCACTCTAGCCCTAATAGGAATACCTAGCCTACTCTAGCATGTGAATACATCATATCAGTATCAATATCACATAACATGAGGGTATTTTGGGAAATCACCGTTCGGGCGCGGACTGATCGTACACACAACTCTGCTCTGTGTTTTTCAAAAATCTTTTACTCTTTTTGAAAATACTTCTCAAAACCTCAGTTTGAGTTCAAATACGCCCGAAAGTGTACTCGAATCCCTCAAACCAAGGCTCTGATACCAACTTGTAACACTGTGAATTTCAAAATAATTTTTCGCAAAATATAAAAACATTTTTCATTTAATTTTCATAAAACATCAAGTTTAAATCTCCAATTCACATCATACAAAATCCCAAGATCACATATCATAAAAATCCCATGCGTGTGTACAGATCAAGCCGGCGCCTTCCCACGGGCATCACTAGTACCTGAAACAAACAACACTAACACTGTAAGCACAAATCTTAATGAGTTCCCCAAGATACCACACATAACACATATTAGCCACTCGAGGCTATAATACTGTGGGTCCGTAGACCCTACTCTGTGAACCCACTAGTTCTAACTCTAGGAACCTTCCGGTTCCAACTCTATAAGCATGCACAGCATAAATCACATAGAAATAATGCAGTACAACACATAACATACATATAGCATACAAATACTTTGTCACATGACTCTGATTACCTACTCAAGTTAAAGTATAGTGAGATGAGTCACCTCGTATATCTCGATAACTCGCGAACCCTGGAAACCACTCGTGCTCGATCCTCCGAGCTATAATCCTCCTATAACATCATATATCTCTAATTAACACTTTTACCACTAAGGTTAACTACCCCTATCAAGTCAACAATTGTCAACTCTGGTCAACGGTCAACGGTCAACGGTCAACTTTGACCGGACTCGGCGAGTGCACTAAAGCGACTCGGCGAGTCTAAGCATTTTCACCAACTCTCTAGAATTCTCTTTTGACACGTCGAGTACTCCCCTGACTCGACGAGTTCCACCTGGCATGAATCGCGGGGCCACCACGACTCAACTCGCCGAGTCTCAAGAACAACTCGGCGAGTTCCTGCTTGACTCAGTCCACCTGTGAACCCTCTCTAACTCTCCCTGACTCACTGAGTCAACCCATAACTCGGCAGGACCACTCGCTGAGTGGTTAAGGACAATCTTCATGCTACTCGCTGAGTCTGTTCTTCAGACTCGGCGAGTCCATGCCATGCATCAACTCAATCTCGCTTCTGAGGTCAGATCCGCTCCATCCAATCATAGATCTGGCCCCCCTAAGCTCATTCATCACGTAAAGTCACGGTCTTGGTTACCATGCAACACCTACCAGGCTCTTTTTGAAGAAATGACTTCTAAGGTGGCAACCCTAGTCTCCAACCCAAAAGGAAAGACATTAAGCATGACATTAGGGACTCTCTGGACCTACTAAGGTCGAGATCTAAGCACCATGTCCCCATGGGACCTCTCACACTTCAAATACAAAGCAAATAAGGCATGAAGAAACCCTAGATTTGACCATATCAACAAAAACACGAGATTAAGCTCTGAATGATACCTCAAGAAGCCTCCTCTGTTGAAATGGAAGTAGATCCAAGCTCCCCAACTCTTCTAGCCTGACTTTCCCCTTCTTTTCTTGCAAATACACACAAATTTGGTGAACAATGGCCTCTAATCTCACTCACAAGAACCCTCAGCTGCTTTGATGCTCTCAAGATCAAGGTAGCCGCAATGAAGGGCCATAAGGTCCTTTAAATAGGGCTTAGGACCGGGAAATTAGGGTTTCATTAAACAGCGCGGACTCGCCGAGTCCATTCCTTGGACTCGTCGAGTCCAAGCGCGAACCCGCGTCCTGAACCGCGATCCTACTCGGCGAGTTTGAGCTCCAACTCGTCGAGTCCCCTCACAAAACACCAAAAATATATGCATAAAAGATAACTAGAAATCCGGGCTGTTACAGGAGAGCTTTTTAGTTCACTGCAGAGGAGGTCCGCGCGGCGCCCAATGTTGTGGCTGGTATATATTCTTTCGTGTATTTACTTTTATGCTAAGATATTGTACTTATATTATGATGTGCGTAGGTACTTTTCTTGTGAATTATGTACCTGCCTTGGTATTGTTTGACTCGGGTGTGAGTCGGTCTTTTCTATCTCTGGTCTTTAGTCAGCACATCGGTATTGATCGAGAGGTGATGAGTTGACCCTTGAGGGTTTCCATAGCTGATGAGAAAGCGGTATATGCCATCGACGTGATTCGAGGATGTGTGCTCGAGATTTTTGGTGTCAATTTCCATATAGATCTAGTTCCTATCGCGATGGGAGATGTCTGTGTCATCATGGGCATGGACTTGTTGAGTAAGTTAGGAGCGGTCATTGACTGCGAGAAATAGCTGGTGTCTATACGAGACCCTAGTGGGGGAGTGCTTACTGTGTATGGCGAGGGGACCCGGTGTGGGTCAGCATTTTGTTCGGCTGCCAGGGCGAGGCAGAGTTTACAGTAGGGCTGCAATGGATTCATAGCCTATGTGATGGACACACGAGTGGCCATAGGGAGGCCAAGTTCGATTGATGAGGTTCCGGTAGTGTGCGAGTTCCCGGAAGTTTTTCCCGAGGAACTCTCGGGCGTGCCTCCGGAAAGACAAGTGGATTTCCGTATTGATTTGATTCCGGGAGCAGCACCTATCGCCAAGGCGCCTTATCGCCTCGCACCACCAGAGATGCAGGAGTTATCCTCGCAGCTTCAGGAGCTGTTGGGGAAGGGGTTTATTCGACCGAGTAGCTCACCTTGGGGAACACCGATCCTTTTTGTCAAGAAGAAAGATGGTTCACACCGGATGTGTATTGATTACTGGGAGTTGAACAAGTTGACGGTCAAGAACCGGTATCCGTTACCTAGGATCGATGATCTGTTTGATCAGTTGCAGGGGGCATCTTGGTTCTTCAAGATAGAATTGAGGTCGGGTTATCATCAGATGAGGGTTCGGGATGAAGATATCCAGAATACTACATTCAGAACTCGTTATGGACATTACGAGTTCGTGGTGATGCCTTTTGGGCTCACCAATGCCCCAGCTGCGTTCATGGATCTCATGAACAGGGTGTACAGGCCGATGCTGGATCGTTCGGTGATCGTATTCATTGATGATATTTTGGTATATTCGAGGTCTAGAGAAAAGCATAAGGAGCATTTGAGGGAGATTTTTGGGGTTCTGAGATCGGAGAGGGTGTATGCCAAATTCTCCAAGTGTGATTTCTGGTTACGAGAGGTCCAAATCCTAGGGCATCTTGTTAACCAGAAAGGGATATTGGTCTGTTAAGATTAAAACCCTAATTAAGATTTGATGAACAAGATGCGGAAAATAAGAACAAACACAAATACGAAGATTATGTCAAATGATCACTCGATTTATTCAAACAAGAGGAATAAATTACACTTTCAGCATAGACTAAAGAATCTAACACTACATAAGAAACCTCACGTGGCGGCTACATTTTGCCTCCCTCTCTTAACCCTAATTGTGAATAATACATGACTATTTATAGGGAAAAAGACAAGTCTTGGGCTTTTAACCTAGAATTCAGCAAAGGGGCCCATTGCCATCATCCATGGAGTGCTTTGAAACCCTACAATCTCCCCCTCAAAGTATAGAATGGATAACAATGCTTTAACTTCCAAAACAAACATGTAGCAAATAAAAAGATTTGCAACGAGGAATAGATGAAGCAATCCATGAATCTTGATTCATCAATAGTCTTCAAACACGGGCTCTAGGATATATAAACCAACCACTGAAGTAATGTCTTTAAACTTCATTTTCGAATGTAATCCCAAAGAATCTTCATGAAAACCAAACCTGCCATAAAAACCCATTTCAGAACAAAGAAACCGAATCACTTCTTGTCTTTGAAAAGCTCCCCCTCCAAGTCACAATGATCTTCAAATAAGCTAATGATATAAGTCATCAAAAAATATCATGTAACAACCCAAACTTTAAGATTTGTAATGTCGCTTGATCGAGAAAATACTAGAAGTCGGAGATATAATAAGTCCTTAGCAGAGCTCGATAAAGAACTTCCGCTGTAAAGTATACTTCTCTTTAAAAACTTTAGCAGAGCTCGATGAAGAACTTCCACTGTAAAAGCTACCTTCATAATTCTACCAAAAGCTTTATGAAAAAAACTTCAACTTTGAAAAGTCACAAATCCAATTTCGAATGGCCATACCAAATTCTTCCCCGATTTATAATCAAAAACATGATTATAAAGCCTTCAAATGGTAATGAGAATGATCTTGAATGGATAAAAATTTACTATGCTCCCCCGTGACAAAATGATATATACAATAAAGTATAAAATCCGAAAAAAGTCGTGAAAATTTGACGTTATCACGAAAAACGACTTTTCGAACCGCCAAGACTTGGTGGAATCATTATTTTACTATTCACGAAAAAATATGAGCGTTGAAAAATCCAAAACTGTTCACCGGCCCTTAAAATTGCAAATTTTTCGAAAAACGGTTTGAAATTGTCACTTGCTGAAAAATAGGGACTGAAATTGTAATTCTGCATCAATACTCCCCTTTATTTCTGACAAAATCTGGAAATCGTCCATAATTGCCAAGTTGTGAAAACAATAGGGACCAGAAGTGTCATTTCGTTGAAGTTTCAGGGACCATTAATGTAACTTGATATCTTCTTCCCCAATTTATGCGTGATAAACGAATGTGACTGGAACGTGATTACAAACGAATGTTCACAAGCGAAACTACAGACACGATTCCAATATCTACTTTCGTTCCAAGCTCAAATAAACGAATCCAAGTTCGTTCCAAGTTCATTGATATAAAACCGAAACCATACTTCCGATTTAAGCCCCAACATTCCAAGCACAGTCTCGTTTTTCGTTTCTAGCACAAACACGCGACCAATAAATCGTTCCAGGTTCGTCGATTATACCCCAAAGAGAATCCAGAAAAACGAATCTAATCAGAGGCGAATGTTCGCAGGTTTAGCGTTCGCTCATTATTCACCCTGAACCACGGTCAATTTTGACTCAGCCTTCATATCCGATTACACTCATAAATGAGTGCACCGCTCATAAATCTATAACTCTAATTTTGACTTTTCTGTTTGACCATTCAAATTGAGATTCAACACAGTTCATCATATGACCCCAGAAATTACGTTCAACCAACACCAAGACAATACTTCACAGATAGATTTCATTCAGAGATCATCAATAATTTTAATGTTCAACAAGAAACGAATGAAATCAAATCAATAGAAAGAACGGGAACAAGAAAATCGATGAAAATTATGAACTTGGACAGAATCAAACAGAAATCAATTCATCATAATTGATGAAGACAAATCAATATCCTTTAGTCGATAATGATATAAGCCTCGATTATTAACCTTGATTGACCTTCAGAGAACAAACAAGTGGATGAACTGAGTAATAGTAATCGATACATAAAGCAGATGATGCACACCGGAACTCAAATAAAATATTAGGGACAAAGAAAACCTGGATCGACAATAGACATACGAACCATGAACAGTGACGGAATAGTTGGGCCAAAACAAAAGAAATTAATCGACGAAGCAACCAATTTATTTTGTACAACACAATTGATCAAAGATCAGATCAAAAATACGAGCATGAAACAGATTGGATTAAAAGAAAATTATCCCGATGAACAGTAGATTCTATGAAATTCTATGAACAGTAGATCAAAAAAAACTTGATTGCAAACTTCCGGATCACAAAAATCTTCAATAACTTGTGCAGAAAATCATCAAATCAAGAACCGATACTTTAAAAATCAATAGATTTTCAAAGACCCGCTCTGATACCACTTGTTAAGATTAAAACCCTAATTAAGATTTGATGAACAAGATGCGGAAAATAAGAACAAACACAAATACGAAGATTATGTCGAATGATCACTCGATTTATTCAAACAAGAGGAATAAATTACACTTTCAGCATAGACTAAAGAATCTAACACTTCATAAGAAACCTCACGTGGCGGCTACATTTTGCCTCCCTCTCTTAACCCTAATTGTGAATAATACATGACTATTTATAGGGAAAAAGACAAGTCTTGGGCTTTTAACTTAGAATTCATCAAAGGGGCCCATTGCCATCATCCATGGAGTACTTTGAAACCCTACATGGTCAATCCGGCCAAGATTGAGGCTGTGATGAGATGGGAGGTGCCGAGATCGCCCACTGAGATCAAGAGCTTTCTAGGATTGGCCGGGTATTATCGCAAGTTTATTAGGGATTTCTCCAAGATTGTTGTGCCACATACCAAGCTGAATCAGAAGGGTGTTGCATTTTCATGGGGACCGAAGCAGCAGTCCTCATTTGAGACACTTCGCCAGAAGTTATGCACTCCCGGAAGGGATGGAGGATTTTGTGGTATATTGTGATGTATCAATATCTAGGTTAGGGGCAATGCTTATGTAGAGGGGGCACATTATAGCGTATGCATCGTGGCAGCTAAAGCCTCATGAGTCAAGATATCCCACCCATGATTTGGAGCTGGGGCCTGTGGTGTTTGCCCTCAAAATCTGGCGGCACTATCTCTATGGGGTTCGGTGTACCATATACACGGACCACAAGAGTCTGAAGTATTTGATAGATCAGCCAAACCTGAATATGTGCCAGAGGAGATGGTTGGATGTGGTGAAGGATTATGATTGTGAGATCTTGTACCACCCGGGCAAGGCTAATGTTGTAGCCGATGCTTTGAGCCGTAGGGCGGAGAGCGCCCCGATCCGAGACGTTTGTATGAGGTTGACGGTGATGACTACAATATTGGACACCATCCGAGGGGCCCAGGCTGAGGCTGCGAGACCAGAAAACCGAAAGAGGGAGCGGGTTGTCGGGCTGGGGTCGGAGTTCGTTACCGATAGTCGGGGACTTATGACATTTCAGGATCGGATTTGGGTACCGTTTATGGGCGGGACGCGTACCATTTTGATGGAAGAGGCACATCGATCAAAGTTCTCGATCCATCCCGGGGCCACTAAGATGTATTTGGACTTAAAGAATAAGTATTGGTGGCCCTGTATCAAGAGGGATGTCGCATGGTTCGTCGAGAGGTGCCTAACCTGTCGCCAGGTTAAGGCCGAGCACCAGCGTCCGCATGGTAAGCTGCAGCCGCTGGAGATTCCTGAGTGGAAGTGGGAACAGATTACCATGGATTTTATCACCAAATTGCCAAGGACTGCGAGAGGAGTTGATGCAATTTGGGTGATTATGGATAGGTTGACGAAGAGCGCTCATTTTCTTGCTATCAGTGAGAGCTCTTCTGCTGAGAGGACGGCAGAGTTGTATGTGAGGGAGGTGGTATCGCGGCATGGATTTCCAGTGTCGATTGTTTCAGATCGAGACGTGCGATTTACTTCCACATCGTGGAAGAAGTTTCACGAGGAGTTGGGTACGAGACTGCATTTCAGTACCGCATACCACCCACAGACGGACGGGCAGAGTGAGCGGACAATTCAGACGCTCGAGGATATGCTCTGAGCGCGTGTTTTGGATTTTGGAGGGAGTTGGGACACCTATTTACCCTTGGCAGAGTTTTCGTACAACAACAGCCATCATTCGAGCATTGGTATGCCACCCTTTGAGCTGTTGTATGAGAGGAGGTGTCGAACCCCCATCTGCTGGGGAGAGGTAGGGCATCGGATAATGGGTAGTACGGAGATTGTGCTTCAAACGACAAAGCAGATACAACATGTCAGGCAGAGATTGTTGACCGCTCAGAGTCGCCAGAAGAGTTATGCAGACAGGCATCAGTTCGAGCTCGAGTTTCAGGTTGGTGACCTTGTACTCTTAAAGTTCTCTCCTTGGAAATGAGTGATTCGATTCAGGAAGAGGGGCAAGTTGGGGCCTCGATATATTGGACCTTTCCGGGAAATCGCGAGGGTAGGTAGGGTAGCCTACCGTTTAGATCTACCTGAGGAGCTGGGTCAGATTCAAGACACTTTCCATGTGTCGCAGTTGAGGAAGTGTATTGTCGACGAGTCGCCAGTGGTACTATTAGAGGATATACAGGTGGATGCGGGCCTGAACTATATTGAGAGACCGGTGGCAATTAGGGATCTAAAGGTTAAGGTTATGAGGAACAAGGAAGTGCCCTTGGTGCAAGTGCAGTGCCAACATAGGAAGGGGTTCGAGATGACGTGGGAGCCCGAGTCGGAGATGCGGGAGCAGTATCCGGGATTGTTTTTGGTATAAGACTTCGGGGATGAAGTCTGGTTCTAGTGGGGGAGAATTGTAACAGCCTGGAATTCAGGTATAACCATTTAGCCCTTCATCTTTTCATATATGTCATGTTGGCCCTTTTGTGTTGGGGCGAGTACGTTGGGTGTACAAAGAGTACGCTGCGCGTACTCGCGCGCTTAAATTGAACGCGTTGTCACCCGGGTACGCTCGGCGTACCTAAGGTTACACTGGGCGTAACCGGTCCAGACCCAAAACCCTAATATGGCTTGGTGGCTATAAAAGGAATGAGATGGCCTTGTCCCTCAGCCACCATCCTTCTGAAAGAAACCCTAAGCGAGCTTTTCCTTTGTTTTTAGCTGGAGTGTGAGTATTCTAAGCCTCAAGGTGTCATTTCAAGGTAGCAAAAAAGAAGAGAAGTCCATTGTGGAGGCTAGAAGCTGGTAGACAAGTGTAGAACCGAGGAAAACAAAGGTTGGAGCTTCTTCCTGAGGTAAAAAGTTCAGATCTTGCCTTGTAGTTCTTATGGTATGCTTGTTGGACCAATTTCTAGGGTTTTGGTCCCAAAGATGGAGACGTTATGAGCAAGTAGTCTCCATTGGTTTAGATCTATCATATTCAAGGTCTATTTGAGTTGTATGTTCATAAAAATGTAATCTTGGACGTAAATATCTAGCCATGTATGAGATCTAGATCTTTGGAGGTGAAAAGAAAGGTATTAGAGGGTGTAGGAGCCTTTACAGCCATGCCAAGGCTTAAAGGTTCCAACTTTATGGGTTCGGAGACCTAATGAGAGCCAGATCTGGAAGTTGAAAGAGTGTCTTAACCATTTAAGACAAAGAAATATGGTATGGCTGAATCTAGGATTTACGTTGGGCGTAACTCCCAATACGCGTAGCGTAAGGGGTTACGACCCCGATTGTGGTCATGGATGTACGCCCGGCATACAAAAGCTGGTACGCCCTGCGTACTGTGGTATGTTGACTTTTGTTTACTTTTAGGGTTTTGGTCAACATGTGGACTTTGAGTCAAGGAGGGGCGAAATGGTCTTTTACCCCTCTGTGAGAAAATGAAAAAGGTGTAGCCTAGTCTTGGAAGCCTATATTAATTAGAATAATATTTCGTTATGATTAGGCAGGGTTGGGTCTTCGTTTCGAGATTTAGAGATAGCGAGCACGTGAGATTCTAGACTTCCTGCGAGGTGAGTCTTCTCACTATACTGTACCCAGAAAGGTATCTATGTGTGACCGGAAGGTCGGATATGTTATGAGCTGTATGCATTATATGTAATTAAGTTAACCGTTGTATGCCCTATGTATGTTATGCTTGATATGGGCCAGAAGGCATCGTGTTATGGGCGAGAAGGCATTTATGTCATGGGCCGGAAGGCATTGTGATGCGGCCCGGAAGGTCGACGCGGGTAGGACCAGAAGGTCGACGCGGGTCGGGACGAAAGTCCCCTGAGACACATGGACCGGTAGGTCATGGCCTGGAAAGGCGTATGTGCGTAAGTAGTATTTTGGGGAACTCACTAAGCATTTATGCTTACAGTTGTTGTGTTATGTGTTTTAGGTACTAGCGAGGATCGTGGGAAGGCGCCGGCGTGATCTATACATACTGACGGAAGATTTATGATCTTGGGATTTATATGTTTTGTATTATAAGATGATACATTGGAATTTTATGACTTGATTTAGATGAAAACATGTTCTAAGAAATGAAAATTTTGTTTTGAAAATTCACATTGTTACATCTGGTGGTTACCTATTTCTTGGAGGAAGACTGGTTAGCTGGTCTTCATGGAAACAAAATTGTGTTTCTTTGACTACCGCAGAAGCCGAGTACGTGGCCACAACAAGCTGTTGTTCACAAGTCCTATTGATGAAAACCCAACTGATGGACTACGAATACAGAATTTTACGGATACCGATTTACTGTGAATCAGAGAGTGCTATAGCGATTTCTCATAATCCTATTCATCATTCGAAGACGAAGCATATTGAAGTTCAGTACCATTTCATAAAGGACCATATACTCAAAGGTAACATTGAACTAATCTTTGTTCCATCTCATGAAGAAATTGCGGAAGTGTTTATAAAGGCACTTGATGCAACAAAACATAACAATTTTCTGCAAATGTTAGGGATGACGAATCTGGATACATAATTCTTTTTGAATTGATAGGTACGCAGACCACCTCAGGTCTCCGTTGCGTTCCTAGTCAGATATATCTATTATAGATGATTTCAGTATACTCTGTTGTCACACCCCCGAACCGTGAAAACAACGGCGGAAACGTCCGGGGGCAGATGACGTCATGCGTAGTATCACAAAAATTGCATCATAGTAATCAAAGTAAACACAACCATTACATTATAATATGAATATTTACATCTGTTTGAAACATAGTTTGTATACATCAATATGAAACAAAAGTAAGAGACGAGAATCCAAAATGCTCCGTCTTTTCCAAAAGTTAGCATGGGTACCTGTCTATTGTTGTCCTGAGAATACAAGCGGTTTGAAAACATATCAACATAAAGCTGGTGAGTTCATAAGCATGTTTTTATAATGAAAACTAGTCACTGACTTTGTATAATTAATTCATTTTCATTATAGGTAAATATTATTTGTATCAAAAACCCTGGTTACCACTAGTATGTAGTTCATTTGAAAACTCTGGCTACCACCAGTAGGTATAGTAGTTTTATAAAATAAAACTAATGAGGAATGAAATCTCGTAAACAAGGTTAATTTATACTTTTGTGAGTTCGTATAACTATGCTAATATGACCGATGACCTCCGCGACGTTTCTTCAGGCGTCGTAGGGTATGATATTTGTCACCCCAGGCATGCCTGCCTAACTATAGCTAGCAGTTTAGGTGTGGAATTGTCAGTCCCGAATAGATCTATTCACAAATATCGCGCTCTACCTCTAGGAGACTATGGTTATACTAAAGGTAGAGGATTTTACAAGTACCTTGAAGGGTACTATTGAAGAGATGTCTCACAATCCTGTATTAACTAGTTTACGTGTAGTTTTGTATCGTGTTCCCGTAATTGAAATCGTTTGTAAGTTGGTAGAGTATAGATAATTATATGTAAAATAATTATTTAGTATTATTGTTGGGGTTGCAAAGTTATTCATTCATGACTTTGTAAATGTTTGACTTTTGTAAAACCCACTTGCATGTGGTGTTTTAGCCTTTAGACCCATTTGGTAGTTAGAGTGAGAGAGAGACATGTAAACACCTCTATAAATAAGTGGGTTCATACCAGTTGTAGAGGTGTGCTTGAGAGATGAAGAAGTGAGTGTGTAAGTGTGTGTTAATTATGTACTCTAGATCTAGTCCTTTTTTTGTAACACCATATACATTCAATATATCTCTTAAACACCCAAATCACCATGTTCAATTGTGCAAGCTTTAATTCCGCATGCCAAACCATGTTCTTTGTCACTACAATTGGTATCAGAGCGGGTCTTCAAGATCAAGGTGATTTTTGAAGAACGATTCTCGGTTTGGCAGCTTCTGTCGCAACTTGAACAATTTTGGTGAGTCTCTCTCTATGATCTCTCTTAATTTCGTTGAAATCATGCGTAACGTTTTTGATTTGTGATCATTTGACTCGTTGGATCTAAATTTTTGTTGAAAAACCCATTTGTTGTGATCCAATAATTTTTTGTTGATCA
This sequence comes from Lactuca serriola, assembly GCF_051521515.1. Lineage (NCBI taxonomy): Eukaryota > Viridiplantae > Streptophyta > Magnoliopsida > Asterales > Asteraceae > Lactuca > Lactuca serriola. The sequence continues at coordinate 103,226,009 of NC_136412.1, forward strand.
AAGCCCGATCCAATCTCATATTCTTTTGTTCTAATTGATTCTCAAATTACAACTGTTTGTTTGAATTGAGTTTTAAGATCAAAATTCAGATCAAATTTCTTGAATCGCTAATTCGTTACTGTTCATATGATCCGATTTTAAAGCCCAAAATCAATATTTCAGTTACTATTTGTAACAGCCCGGATTTCCAGGTATCCTTTATTGTTTTGATTTTTGGTGTTTTGAGAGGGGACTCGGCGAGTTGGAGCTCAGACTCGCCGAGTAGGGTAGCGATTCTGGACGCGGGATTCGTCTGGACTCGGCGAGTCCAGGATATGGACTCGGCGAGTCCGCGCTGTTTAATGAAACCCTAATTTCTCGGGTTTGGGACCTATTTAAAGGGCCTTATGGCCGTCATTTGTACCCAACAGTCCATATAGAGAAACCCTAGAGTGCTTTAGCGATTTGAGAGAGAAAGGAAGCATTTCTTGACCTTTGTGTGTTGTTTAGCAAAGAAGAGGGAGGTTCTAGCCAAGAGGAGGCAAAGGAGGTTGCTATTCTGTGGATTTGAAGCTTAGATCTTCGATCTAAAGGTATGATTTCGGCTCATCTTCTGTTTTGTGAAGTATGTTGGGTTTTAGGGTTTCTTGTGACCTTTGTTGGGTTGATTGGATGGTCAAATAGTCCCTTGCTAGTGATGAGGCTTTGGATCTGGATCCATAGAGGTCCAGAGAGCCTCATTCATCAAGCTTTATGAAGAACAATGGAGGTTATGACCTTGAGTTGTGGTATTTGTTGATAATTCTTCATATATGGTCATATAGAGGTTGTATGTACACCAAGATAGGAGCTTTACGTGGTGAATCAGTCTAGGAAGGCCAGATCTATGAGTTAATGGAACAGATCTGACCTTGGAAGCGAGTTTGGGTGATTGCATGGCATGGACTCGCCAAGTCCGATGAACAGACTCGGCGAGTAGCTTGAAGATTGCCCTTAGATCGGCCAGTGAGTGGTCCAGTCGAGTCATGGGTTGACTCAGTGAGTCAGGGCGAGTTAGGAAGGTTGGTCAGTGGACTGAGTTGAACTGGGACTCGCCGAGTTGTTCTTGGAACTCGGCGAGTTGAGTCGGGGTGGCCCCGCGATTCTGCCAGGTGGAACTCGTCGAGTCGGGAGGAGTACTCGACGTGTAAAAAGGGAATCCTAGAGGGTTGGTGACTATGTCTAGACTCGCCGAGTAAAAGATTTTTGAAAAATGCAGAGCAAGAGATGTGTGTACGATCACTCAGCGCCCGAACGGTGATTTCCCAAAATACCTTTATATTATGTGATATTGATATTGATATGATGTATCTGCATGCTAGAGTAGGCGAGGTATTACTATTAGGATTATAGTGGCCTGATTTGTAATGCCTTAGCCTAGGGAGAGGTGAGCTGCTATGAGATGCTTGAGAGTGAGTAGGGAGCAGTGAGGGGCTTATGAGAGATCCATTAGAGAGTGGTTTACGCATGATAGAGTACTTGGGACTTGGGATCCGAAGAGGAGGACTTAGAGTGTATTCTGGTGCGGTGCGGACAGTAGTATTGGGCCCGTACTATTGGAAGCACCGGAGCGGTGTGCAGCCCAAGTAAGAATCTTTGGAATGCCAAGAATCAAGGAGGAAAGAGTTGACGAGTGTGAGTATGCTCGTGTGGATTCTAATTTATCGTATGTTGTATTTCAGAGGTAGATCATGGTGAGGACACGTTTGATGCCCGAGAGCAATGGTACCAGTGAGGAGGAGATCCGCCGGATCATTCAGGAGGAGGTGGCTGCGGCCATCAGGGCAGAGATACCGGAGATGTTTGGGTCTATAAAGACCACATTGATTGAGACGTTTGATGAGCGTTATGCCGCTCTTTCTGAGGCTGCGGCTGTAGCGGCTACCGCAGCGATTGCTGCTGCGAGGCCGGAGGGTGGTGATGCGTTGCTGTTCCGCGAGTTCAGCAACACAAAACCACCAGAGTTTGATGGTACTCAGGATCCAGTGGCAGCTATGAGGTGGATATCTGATATTGAAGGTTCGGTTCGCGCTGAACCAGCTTCGCTTGGGAGCGAAGGACTGGTGGAAGTTTGTGACGGCGCCTTATACACCTGCTGAGCTTTCGGCGGTGACCTGGGAGAGGTTCACCACCATGTTCCGGGATGAGTATGTTCCCCAGGTGGAGAGGGAGCGTTTAGCACAGGAGTTTCTGACCCTCAAGCAGGGTACTGAGTCAGTTACAGCGATCACGAGGATGTTCCATGAGAGGGCGATGTTCTGCCCTGAGCACGTGTCCACTGAGTAGGCACGTATGGGCCGCTACTTGAGCATTTTGAGGCAGGATATTCGGGAGTTCGCTGCGAACTCCTCGTACCGGACATTTGCCGAGCTTCAGGCAAATGCCCGAAAGAGGGAGATTGAGCTTGAGACTCAGGCCAGGGAGGAGGCGGAGTCTCAGGGGAGGGATCGGCGACCGGCACAGTCGTAGACGGCAGCCAAGCGGGCCAAGCCCGCTGATCCCAGACCAGGGAGCCAGAAGGGCCGCACTTACGGGAAGTGCGGCAAGGGTCATGACGGAGTTTGCCGAGCGGGGTCTTGCTACAAATGTGGCAAGGAGGGGCACATGGCCAAGGACTGGGCCAAGGGATTTGCAGTGTGTTTTCACTGTAACCAGACCGGACACCGGAAGGCCGAGTGTCCGCAGTTGCGCGGAGCATCTCAGGGATCTGCTCCTGCCGCCATCAGAGTTACAGAGAGTCGGCCTGTGAAGGCCGAGGCGCCGAGAGCTCGAGGGAGAGCCTTCCAGCTGACTGCAGAGGAGGTCCGCGCTGCGCCCGATGTTGTGGCTGGTATGTTTCCTTTCATGTATTTATTTTGATGTTGAGATATTATGCTTATGTTATGTTATGTGTAGGTACTTTCCTTGTGAGCTCTGTACCTGCTTTAGTGTTATTTGACTCGGGTGCGAGTCGGTCTTTTGTATCTTTGGCCTTTAGTCAGCATATCAGTGTTAGTCGTGAGGCATCGAGTCGACCTCTGAGAGTTTCCATAGCTGACGATAGTGTGATTTGTGCCACGGAGGTTCTCCGGGGATGTGTGTTAGAGATTTTCGGGGTTGAGTTTCCGATTGATCTGATTCCTATTGCGATGGGTGATGTCTGTTTCATTGTGGGCATGGACTGGTTGAGCCGATTCGGCGCGATTATTGACTGTGAGCGTCAGCTGGTGACCATACGAGACCCTAGTGGAGGAGTTCTTTCAGTATACGGCAAGGGTACACGTTCAGGATCAGCTTTTTGTTCGGCCGCTAGGGCGAGGCATTGTCTACAGCAGGGCTGTAAGGGTTTTGTAGCGTATGTGATGGATACGCGAGCGACTTCCGAGCGACCGAGTTCATTTGAGGAGGTACCAGTGGTGCGTGAGTTTCCAGATGTTTTTCCCGAGGAGTTGTCGGGTGTACCTCCTGTGAGACAAGTGGAGTTTGGTATTGATTTGGTTCCGGGGGCCGCGCCTATTGCTAAGGTGCCTCATCGTCTTGCACCTCTAGAGATACAAGAGTTATCCTCGCAGCTTCAGGAGTTGCTGGGTAAGGGATTTATTCGGCCGAGCAGCTCGCCATGGGGAGCACCTATTCTGTTCGTCAAGAAGAAGGATGGTTCACACCGGATGTGCATTGACTACCGGGAGTTGAACAAGCTGACGGTCAAGAACCGTTACCCGTTGCCGAGAATCAACGATTTATTTGATCAGTTGCAGGGAGCATCTTGGTTCTCCAAGATCGATTTGAGGTCGGGATATCATCAGGTGAGAGTGCGGGATAAGGACGTCCAGAAGACAGCGTTCAGGACGCGTTATGGGCATTATGAGTTTGTGGTGATGCCTTTTGGGCTCACCAACGCCCCGGCTGTGTTCATGGATCTCATGAACAGGGTATGCAGGCCGATGTTGGATTGGTCGGTGATTGTATTTATTGATGATATTCTGGTATATTCGAGATCTAGAGAGCAGCATGAGGAGCATTTGAGGGAGGTCCTTGGGGTTTTGAGATCGGAGAAGCTTTATGCAAAGTTCTCCAAGTGTGATTTCTGGCTTCGGGAGGTCCAGTTCCTAGGACATCTCGTTAACCAGGAGGGGATTCTGGTCGATCCGGCCAACGTTGAGGCGGTGATGAGTTGGGAGGTGCCGAAGTCACCATCAGAGATCAGGAGCTTCCTTGGTTGGCAGGGTATTATCGGAGATTTATCAAGGATTTCTCCAAGATCGCAGTGCCGCTCACCAGATTGACCCAGAAGGGTGTCGCATTCTCATGGGGTCCCGAGCAGCAGACCTCCTTTGAGACACTTCGCCAAAGGTTGTGCGAAGCCCCGGTATTAGCCCTCCCGGAAGGGATGGAGGATTTTGTGGTATATTGTGATGCATCGATTTTGGGGCTGGGTGCGGTGTTGATACAGAGGGGACATGTGATAGCATATGCATCGAGGCAGCTGAAGCCTCATGAGACGAGATATCCCACGCATGATCTAGAGTTGGGGGCAGTAGTGTTCGCCCTCAAGATTTGGCGTCACTACTTGTATGGGGTTCGGTGTACGATATACACGGACCATAAGAGTTTGAAGTAGTTGATGGATCAGCCCAACCTAAATATGCGGCAGAGGAGGTGGTTAGATGTGGTCAAGGATTATGATTGTGAGATCCTGTACCACCCGGGCAAGGCCAATGTGGTGGCCGATGCGTTGAGCCGCAGGGCGGAGAGCACTCCACTGCGAGATGTATGTCTGAGATTGACCGTGATAGCTCCGGAATTGGATGCCATTCGTGGGGCACAGGCCGAGGCTGTGCGACCGGAGATGCAGAAAAGGGAACGGGTCGTTGGTTTGGTTTCAGAGTTCGTTACAGATGGACGAGGGCTTATGAATTTTCAGGGTCGGATTTGGGTACCGTTTGTGGGCAGTACGCGTACTACTTTGATGGAAGAGGCTTATCGGTCGAAATTTTCGATCCATCCGGGGGCTACGAAGATGTATTTGGATTTGAGGAAAGAGTATTGGTGGCCCTGTATGAAGAGGGACATCGCCTGGTTTGTTGAGAGGTGCTTGACATGCCGCAGGGTTAAGGCCGAGCACCAGAGACCGCATGGCAAGTTGCAGCCATTAGAGGTTCCTGAGTGGAAGTGGGAACAGATCACTATGGATTTCATCACCAAATTGTCGAGAACTGCCAGAGGAGTTGATGCAATTTGGGTGATTGTGGATAGGTTGACGAAGAGCGCTCACTTCCTTGCCATAAGTGAGAGTTCTTCAGCGGAGAAGTTGGCGGAAATATATGTGAGAGAAGTAGTATCTCGGCATGGGGTGCCGATCTCGATTGTTTCGGACCGTGATGTGCGTTTCACTTCCAGATTCTAGAAGAAATTTCATGAGGAGTTGGGTACTAGATTGCATTTTAGTACCGCATATCATCCCCAGACAGACGGTCAGAGTGAGCGGACTATTCAGACACTTGAGGATATGCTTCGAGCATGTGTGTTGGATTTCGGGGGTAGCTGGGATGCGTATTTACCCTTGGCAGAGTTTTCCAACAACAACAACCATCATTCGAGCATTGGTATGCCACTCTTTGAGCTGTTGTATGGTAGGAGGTGTCGGACCCCCATTTGCTGGGGAGAGGTTGGGCAGAGAGTGATGGGCAGTACAGACATCGTGCTTTAGAAGACAGAGCAGATTCAGCAGGTCAGACAGAGGTTATTGACCGCCCAGAGCCGACAGAAGAGTTATGCAGACAGACGCCGGTCCGAGCTTGAGTTTCAGGTCGACGACTTCGTTCTCTTGAAGGTCTCTCATTGGAAAGGAGTGATTCGATTCAGGAAGAGGGGCAAGTTGGGGCCCCGGTATATTGGGCCATTTCGTGTGATTGCGAGGGTAGGCCGGGTAGCCTATCGTTTGGAATTGCTAGCAGAGTTGGGGCAAATCCACGACATTTTTCATGTGTCGCAATTGAGGAAGTGTATAGCCGATGAGTCGGCAGTGGTTCCATTAGAGGATATTCAGGTGGATGCGAGCCTGAATTATGCCGAGAGACCAGTAGCCATCAGAGATCGGAAGATTAAGGTTTTGAGGAACAAGGAGGTACCTCTGGTGTTGGTTCAGTGGCAACACCGAAAGGGATCGAAGATGACCTGGGAGCGGGAGCGCGAGATGCGGGAGCAGCATCCGGAGCTATTTTCAGAGCGAGATTTCGAGGGCGAAGTCTAGTTCTAGTGGGGGAGAGTTGTAACAGCCCGGATTTCCAGGTATCCTTTATTGTTTTGATTTTTGGTGTTTTGAGAGGGGACTCGGCGAGTTGGAGCTCAGACTCGCCGAGTAGGGTCGCGATTCTGGACGCGGGATTCGTCTGGACTTGGCGAGTCCAGGATATGGACTCGGCGAGTCCGCGCTGTTTAATAAAACCCTAATTTCTCGGGTTTGGGACCTATTTAAAGGGCCTTATGGCCGTCATTTGTACCCAACAGTCCATATAGAGAAACCCTAGAGTGCTTTAGCGATTTGAGAGAGAAAGGAAGCATTTCTTGACCTTTGTGTGTTGTTTAGCAAAGAAGAGGGAGGTTCTAGCCAAGAGGAGGCAAAGGAGGTTGCTATTTTGTGGATTTGAAGCTTAGATCTTCGATCTAAAGGTATGATTTCGGCTCATCTTCTGTTTTGTGAAGTATGTTGGGTTTTAGGGTTTCTTGTGACCTTTGTTGGGTTGATTGGATGGTCAAATAGTCCCTTGCTAGTGATGAGGCTTTGGATCTGGATCCATAGAGGTCCAGAGAGCCTCATTCATCAAGCTTTATGAAGAACAATGGAGGTTATGACCTTGAGTTGTGGTATTTGTTGATAATTCTTCATATATGGTCATATAGAGGTTGTATGTACACCAAGATAGGAGCTTTACGTGGTGAATCAGTCTAGGAAGGCCAGATCTATGAGTTAATGGAACAGATCTGACCTTGGAAGCGAGTTTGAGTGATTGCATGGCATGGACTCGCCGAGTCCGATGAACAGACTCGGCGAGTAGCTTGAAGATTGCCCTTAGATCGGCCAGTGAGTGGTCCAGTCGAGTCATGGGTTGACTCAGTGAGTCAGGGCGAGTTAGGAAGGTTGGTCAGTGGACTGAGTTGAACTGGGACTCGCCGAGTTGTTCTTGGAACTCGGCGAGTTGAGTCGGGGTGGCCCTGCGATTCTGCCAGGTGGAACTCGTTGAGTCGGGGGGAGTACTCGACGTGTAAAAAGGGAATCCTAGAGGGTTGGTGAAAATGTCTAGACTCGCCGAGTCGCCTTTGTGCACTCGCCAAGTCCGGTCAAAGTTGACCGTTGACCGTTCACCAGAGTTGACCTGTGTTGACTTCTTAGGGATAGTCAACCTTAGAGATAAAAAGTGTTAATTAGAGTCATGTGATGTTATAGGAGGATTAGAGCTCGGAGGATCGAGCACGAGGGATTTCCAGGATTCGTGAGATACCGAGATACGCGAGGTGAGTCTTCTCACTATACTTTACCTTGAGTAGGTAATCAGAGCTATGTGTTAGTGTGTGTATGTTATGTGTATGCTATGTGTTGTACTGCATTATTTCTATGTGATTTATGCTGTGCATGTTTACAGAGTTGGAATCAGAAGGTTCCTACAGTTAGAACCTGAGGGTTCATAGAGTTTGGGTTCACGGACCCATAGAGTTATAGCCTCGAGTGGCTAATATGTGTTTTATGTGTGGTATTTTGGGGAACTCACTAAGCTTCGTGCTTACAGTGTTAGTGTTGTTGTTACAGGTACTAGCGATGATCGTGGGAAGGCGCCGGCTTGATCCGTACACACTCAGGGGACTTTTGATATATATATATATATATATATATATATATATATATATATATATATATATATATATATATATATATATTTATGTGATCTTGGGATTTGTATGATACGAATTGGAATTTTAAACTTAACGTTTTATGAAATTAAATAAGAAATGTTTTTATATTTGTGAAAAATTATTATTGAAAATTCTCGGTGTTACACTATTCATACTGCTCGAATGAAAGCCCAATCAAAATGCAACTTACTGTTCATAATCTTGTTTAAGCCCAAATGAATAGATCCGATACACTTCTCATAATCGATCCCATTTAATCATCAAAATCTGTTGATTTGTATATGTTTGTCAACATATATTTGAAGCTCGGAAGTCGCAATCAACATTACTGTTAATCGTGTTCTTGATTTTCATTTTCATTTTATCTGTTCTTATAATTGATGAGTTTCGATTTTTTGTGATGAACTTGTGAATCAATATGTTTGAATACAAAAGTCAATAATGATCAAGTTATTCGTTATATCAGAATGACAAGTTAATAATTCTTGGTTTGAAGATTTTGATTGAACTTGGAAATTGTTGATTAGGATCGATATCGATTTTGATTATTGAGTTTATCAGTCGAGATGTTTCAAGAACTGATGAACGAACAGGGTGAATTGGTTGAATTAGTGAGTTTAATCCAAAAATAGATTTGAGAAAAAGGATTTTGGTGTTAGTCGCTAGTTCGCTAGATTAGTGTTCTTGAAAAATCGATTGAGAAAGAACGAAGGTTCTTAGAATCGGAATTCACGAAAAGTTGAAGGCGATGGTCGAGGGTACAAATGTCCAGGAACGAACAGGTTGATGTATGAAGAATTTGATTTTGGAATCAATGAATTCATTTTCGATTTTGAGTTCATTGCTGAGACGTTGATTCAAAAACGAAACTTTGCCAACATTTTGAATCGCAAAGTTGAATTTGTTTTGATTTTGGGATATCGATTGATTAAGGATGAACTGATAAAAGATCTTGGAGTCGATTTTGGAATTGAGGAATAATGTTCGCATGATTGGAATCGATCGATTGTTCTTAATAACGAAGGCTTGATGTGCGAATGGTTCCACAGTGATCAACGATTTGGGAAGAGGGCTGATTAAAATCGATTTCGCATATTGAATACATTTGAATAAAATTGAGTTCACACGTTTGATCGATAAAATGCGAATAATAATTTTTTTTTGATCAAAGACGAGTTCGCATATGAGATCAAAGACAGTTCGCATATTTGTTTATTTGGTTACAGACTCACTTGGAATCGCAAATAAAATCAAATATTACATTTGATCTTGATGGGTTCGCATTTGTGTGACTACAGTGTGCATCTAGTGTTTAATTCGCATTTGGAGTTTTGTATTGGAGTCAAAATGCGAATTCATCTCACTATGATTCGCATTTTGGTGAGTTAAAAATGCAAAACATTAAGATGCGAAGTCTGTGATTTGGGAAAGAACACAAAGCCTTTACAGTAAAATGCGAATTGGGGAAGAAACACACATATTTCGCATTTGGTCCCTGCTCTTTTAAAGAAATAACACAAGTAGCCCAACTTCGCAAGTTTGAAGAACATGCAGAAATTGTCAAAACGAATACCTGTAGTTTCGCATTTTTGACAGTTTATACCCAACTTCGCAAATGGGGTCATAAAATGCTGAAATTGCAGAATTTTCAAATCTGGTCCCTGCAGTTTGTGCGAATTTACACATTTTACCCAGTTTCGCAAATGGGAGTGTGTTACGCATATTTGGCTGTTTTGAGCACAACGGGTCACTGCAGAATTTTGAAATTGACAATTTCTACCCATTTTTGAGAAATTTTGTCAAAGGCGATCCGTGAACGAAGCTAAAAATTCAATATTTTTTGGATTTTTCGGATTGAAGCACAATGTTTATGCCACATGTTAAGGGGGAGTTTTGACATGAAAAATTCCGAATAGAGCACGTTCTTTTTCTTTTGGAGTTTTATAATCAAATTTCGATTATAAAAAGGGGGAGAAATTTTATATGGAAATTCGAACTTGAATTTTTCATATTACGCGGATTTGAAGACCGAAGTGATCTTGAAGTTTTGAAGATTACGAGATGATGCAATTGGAAGTTCGGAAGTGATGTATTCGAAATGGGTTTGGAATTATTGAAGATTTTTGGGGTGTGTTTTTCTGCGCAACTTTTGGGTGATTATTTGGAATTAATCATTGGTTGCTGCTTGGTTTGTATGGTCTCACATCCTAGAGCCCAAATTGAAGAGTCATGGAAGAATTGAAGATTGAAGTTCATTTTGACATGTGTCACCTTTAAGGCTCGAACCGCGTAGTGCTTGATTTTGGAAGATTTGAAGTGGGTCATTCATTCCTAACTTTGAGGGGGAGAATGTTGGGGTTGCAAAGTTATTCATTCATGACTTTGTAAATGTTGGACTTTTGTAAAACCCACTTGCATGTGGTGCTTTAGCCTTTAGACCCATTTGGTAGTTAGAGTGAGAGAGAGACATGTAAACACCTCTATAAATAAGTGGGTTCATACCACTTGTAGAGGTATGCTTGAGAGATGTAGAAGTGAGTGTGTAAGTGTGTGTTAATTATGTAGTCTAGATCTAGTCCTTTTTTTGTAACACCATATACATTCAATATATCTCTTAAACACCCAAATCACCATGTTCAATTGTGCAAGCTTTAATTCCGCATGCCAAACCATGTTCTTTGTCACTACAATTATACGCTTGTTTTCTGAACGTAGCAATGAATATCATAAACTAAATCTATCATAGTTTATATGTTTGACTAATTAGGTAGTGTGTATTGGTAAAACTGGTAATGAATACCCCAAACTATATCTATTATAGTTTGACTGAAATGTTGTGTTCGTGAATGGTTCTTAAAACTATGCAATTATGTTTAGAAAAACACCCCTTATGTTCCGCGTAATACAAAAGGGGTAGAATATCTAAATATTTTATGAAACTCATTGGTTAGTATAACTGCATAAGTTTAACTTGTTGAAAACTGTTGTGTTTGGCTTGTATCCCCACTGAAAACATTTAAAAATCATAAAAGCGTAGGGGCATGAACTCACTGTTTGTTGGATGCAAAGGATTGAACTGGAAGATCCTCGAGTCGACACACGTGGCACTTAACGGAATCCAAATATCAATAAATACGTATATGTATCTAAATTAGCGATTTCGTTAGATAAAGTGTTAGAAAAACATTCGTTTTCGATTAAGGAATGTTACCGGGACTTGGTTGAATCGAGGGAACATGCTTTTAAACACCGGATAGGTGTTTACAGCCGTGAATGAGGGTTTACGGCCGTGAACTTGGTTTGCAGCCATAGAGAGAGTTTACGGTCGAGAACGGGATTTCCGGCCGTGAACAGGGTTTACGGCCGTGAACTGCCTGTCGAAAGGGTTTACGGCCTTTGAAGATTTGAAGGGTTTACGGCCGTAAACTCAAGAACAAAGGTGCTTGCTTTTGACGAAAATGAGTTCCAGATGCTCTCAAACGGCCCCAAATGACAATTTATGGTGTTTTTCGGAGGAAATGAGGGCTTTTAGGTGTTTATGATCACGAAAGTTTGAGAGAGAAGGAGAGTGTTTTTAGCCAAGAAGGTTCCAATGAGGGTGGGGGTCCTGTGTTTATAGGCTAGGGGTGTGGTCGGTGGTGGGGTCCACCTGGCACTGACCGCAAATGGGTTTACGACCATAGACGAGTTTACGGCCGTAAACTCGTCCTGGTCGTGAACTCGGTGCGTTTTCAGAAAGTTCGTGTTTTTCGCACGATTTTCGGTTCATTCCGACTCATATAAAATACATATTATTTATTTAAAATGCAAAGTCTTTCCCAAGCAAGAAATTTGACGGAATTTATTGAAAAACTCAAATTTTATTAAAGGAAATCGGGTAAAGATAACAGAAAAAGTTCCGGGTTGTCACATCTGTGTACCGCAACCATATATCTGTTGGGTCCTTATTTCTTGTTATTTCTGATATTTTGTCAAGTGTTCCTTGGTTTGTACTACCACAGTCGCATAACCACCTATCCGCAATGATGAATCAATACGCAATGGAGAATTAATCCGCAGTCACACTTAATGAATCTCAACTACTACTTCATAAATTCTCGAAACATTGTGTGCTATTAAATGGTTCTCATTAAATAAAGAAACATTCTCAAAAACATTTGTTTGTAGCATATAAAGTTTCAATTTCTTTTCATATAGTCTTTTGGTGTCAGACCTATTTTAGGTATCATGACAAATAAAACGGTTTTCCATAAAAAAAATATTTTTAGATATCTTTTTCTTAAATTGTCAAATCCTTTTATCCCCAAGATGTCAAATCCGTTCCAAATTCCACATTTATTCAACGGACTTTTTCCCCTCACCACACGTTCTCCAAACGTGTGATAATGAGCCTGACATATCATTAAATGCCCCATATTTGAAAATTAAAAAATAAATAATTCCTTATATTTATTTTATTTGTGGCTGAAAATGGTTAAAACCCAAGGGTTTTACCATTAACAACTGTAAATAGGGTAAATCCAATAAACGTTTCAGATCCGGAGCTATATAAATGCTTTTTCCCTCCGAAGAAAGCTTTACGCTTTCTGAACTCTTAAAGACAATCTTAATCTTCTTCATCTCCTTGCACTCAAAAATTTTCTGCAAGTTCTTCAAACGTTTTGAACAATGATGAAGTCAGGTGTATCAAAGAAACAATCAAAAGCTTTTGGATCAGCCCAACCCACTGGTTCTGAATCCACAACGAAAAACCAATCACAATCGATTGCCTCAACCAATTTTAGGGCAATCTTTGAAGATCATCAATCTTACAATGAATCCATCCGTCTGGTAATCAAGTTCATCTCAACTCATCCCCTGTTTGGAGCCTTTGACTCATTCACAGATGTTATTCCACTGCCTAGTCTCTTCAAATGTGCATTCTCGACATTTCGACCCCTTAACAATCTTCAAGAAGTTCACCTGAACTTAATCGATGATTCCTTGGTCATCTTGACCAAAGAGAAGTTTCTGAATGCGATCAACTTACGTGTTCTTCCTACTATGAAGTTCTTCTCCCCAAGTGCGAATGACATCATCACAACTCTCTACCAAATGGGATACCAGAAGAAACTCAGGGGTATTGGTGAATTCAAGAACAATCAGTTGCCTGTGGTTTGGCAATTTGTGTGCCACTTTATCATCCAGAGTCTCTCTGGGAGAACCGAAGGCACAGACAATATGGGCCTCAAACTACTGGAACTGATGTGGAGCATCTTCACTGGCTAGGACGTCAACTATGGGCAGATCTTGTGGGATGACTTTCTCTAGTACATTCCCAAGGAGAATCCAAGTGTAGCCCCAACAGAGCTCACATTCACACGTTTTTGGTCCGTATGCATCTTAGAACTCCATCGTGATATACAACTTAGTATGGGGAATGACATCAACTTTTTCATCACTAGGGATCTCAAAAGGTACGCACCCTCTAAAGATCAATTTTTGTTTGGACCACTGAGATGTCTTCCTGTCCATATTTTGATATCCGTTAGACTTGAAACTCAAGAAGTCACGGATCATATTGAGGCTACGGAAGGTATTGACCTATACCTTCCTACCCCACCTCTACCAAGTCAGTCTATATTGGCCTCGACAAACCCCCATGGTCCGGTGAGTACCACTGCCCCAACTTCTACTCAATCCCATCTTCCAATAGCAAGACGCTCATAGAAGCTAGTGTCATCAAAGAAAGCCCCCCGTGGCAAGGCAAAGAAAGGTGGAACCTCCAAAAAGCGCAAATCCAAGACAATTGTGTCCTGGATGAAGAGTCTGATCATAGCCCTTCTGTAAATGTTGAGTCTAATAGTGACTCAGGTCCAGTTCTCACACACAAGAAATAGAAGACCAATCCTAGTTCTAGCCAAATGTGTATCCGGACAGATACTGCAGCCTCTCAAAAGGCTTCGGTAGTCGTTGGGGTCCTCGCAGACCCATTCGCATCAACCCTCTCCAACTACTCGGACAGAACAAATGTGTTCATTTCATCTGAAAGTGGAAACGCAACACCAAATGAATCCCAAAGGGATTTACTTGGTTCTACATGCCCTAAAGTCTCCATGGCTTCCAAACTTCATTTCTTTGAGGAACAGGAGTTGCGCTCCATACTTGATTTTGTTATCCAAACACTTAAAACACTATCCCAACCGCAGGGCGATTCTTCAGCCCTTGCTAGAACTGCGCTGAGGCCAAACTAGACTACGGGTCAAGGAGACCAAGGATGCTCAGGAAATCCTACTCCGCTTACCTCACAATCAGGTGGTTTAGGCATGGTGAGAACCATTGTGCAAGGATCTATGAACCCAAGGGACACCCTGGTGCACAATCAAGGATTTGACCGTTACGATTCAGATGATACTTGGACTCGGGATCGTCCCATTATTAAGTCCAGTATTCGTAAATATGAAGCTTTCTGCAGGGCATTCTAGGCCCGCAAGGATCAACAGACTAAATAACAATAACAGAAAGAGCAGGAGATTCAGACTGTAGCCAAATACTGGGTCGATGCAATTAACAGCGCAAACACCGTAGCCACCATTTCTAAAGTTCAAGTTTGGATGACCACCATGGTCGAAATGATCCAAAAGGCTCAAGATCATCAAGGTGGTGCAGGTCCCTCCAAAATTCCTCTGACTACCAACATTCAGGGATCTGAAGAAGCCTGTACAGCTATTGAAGTCAGTTCCGGTCCAACCTTTGGTCTGGATGACCTGGATATGACCGAAGTCAACCAACCAACGGGTTCGGATGACTTTATGATGATCGTTGATGAAGAATCCTCAAGAGGTTCTCAACACTCCACTTCCAAACCAAAGGAGAAAAAGAAAAAGAAGAAACTGGTCATAACACGCAAGGAAATTCTCAGTCTCCAAGAGAAGGTCAATAAGATATTGGCCACAGTGACCATACCGCAACAAACCGATGTTGCTGGGCCACAATCAATTGCGGAACGGGTTGAAAGACTAAAGACTAGAGAACGCCTGGCTGCTGAACAAATATCACTCAAAGTCGATGTCACACCCCCAAACCGAAACGGCGAAAACGTTCGGGGGCGGATGACATCATGTAAGTATCACAACACAGGCATTATAGTAATCAAAGTACAGCCAACCATTGCATTAATAGGTATAAGTTTTACATAAGTGTTTTAAACATTACATATTCTAATATCAAGGAAATACAAAAGACAACAGAATTCGCAGTCCGGTGCTAAGTAGTCTTCTCGAAACTTCGGGTGTACCTGTCTACTAGAGTCCTGAGAATACAAGTAGATTTTGAAAAAGTATCAGCATGAAGCTGGTGAGTTCATAAGCATTTTGTTTTAGGGAAAATGGTTCTCGGTTCTTTTGAAAAATGCTATATCTTTCCCGGAAATCTCATACTATCCGGTGAAATATTTAAATATATAGACCTAAATAAAAATGACTCTTTGTTATCAGTTGAAAGATTTCCTCAAGAAAATCCCATATTTTCTTATGAATAGTATGTTTAAACCCATTTCTTCTATGACGTCTTGGTTCATACTAGTTGTGTATAAACTACAGAATCATGAAATTAATAATGAATGTTTATTAGTTAATTTATAAACCGCCTATTTATAAAATACCGGTGATTACCCCGGAAATCCTACATTTCCCTTAAGTGAGAACTATTGAATTAGAAAGTATAAGTGTCTACCATACTTATATAGCTTAAACATAGGTTCTTATTGAAAACCCTGGTTACCACTTGAAGTAGGTTAAGGCTGGGAAAATCCCTTATTTTTCCTAGAATACGAGAGGTTTTAGCTATACTGCATAAATAAAACTAATAAATACGTGGTGAACTAAATCCTGAATGTATTACTAATACCCTCTAGTAATCAACTCGGTTATTACTTTAAGGTTAGTTCACTTGATTCATTATTACAAAAGTAAATCTCTGTTATCTAGGTTGCGACTTTTATAACCATACATTAACTTGATATGACACCTAACGGGGCCAGTATCCTTTATGACTTTGTCACCCCAGGCATGGCTCCTTAACTGTAGCTAGCAGTTCAGGTGCAGGATAGTCAGTCCCGTATAGATCTATACACAACAGTCATGCTCTCCCTACAAGAGATTCTGGTTACAAGTGCTAGTCCTACACTCTCGAATTCGGTGGGAGTGTTTTAGTGACAAAGAACATGGTTTGGCATGCGGAATTAAAGTTTGCACAATTGAACATGGTGATTTGGGTGTTTAAGAGATATATTGAATGTATATGGTGTTACACAAAAAGGATCTAGATCTAGACTACATAAATAACACACACTTACACACTCACTTCTAAATCTCTCAAGCACACCTCTACAAGTGGACAAACCCACTATTTATAGAGGTGTTTACATGTCTCTCTCTCTCACTCTCTAACAAATGGGTCTAAAGGCTAAAGCACCACATGCAAGTGGGTTTTACAAAAGTCAAACATTTACAAAGTCATGAATGAATAACTTTGCACCCCAACATTCTCCCCCTCAAAGTTAGGAATGAATGACCCACTTCAAATCTCCCAAAATCAAGCCCTACGCGGTTCGAGCCTCAAAGGTGACACATGTCGACACGAATTTCAATCTTCAATTCTTCCATGATTCTTCAATTTGGGCTCTAGGATGTGGGACCATACAATCCGAGCAGCAACGAATGATCAAGAGTATTCCAAACTCCAAATAATCACCCAAAGTTGCGCATAAAAACACACCCCAAAAATCTTCAATAAACCAAACCCATTTCAAATATATCACTTCCGAACATCCAATTGCATCATCTCATAGGCTTCAAAACTTCAAGATCACTTCGGTCCTCAAATCCGCGTAATATGAAAAATTCAAGTTCGAATTTCCATATAAAACTTCTCCCCCTTTTTATAATCGAAATTTGATTATAAAACTCCAAAGGAAAAAGAACGTGCTCTATTCGGAATTTTTCGTGTAAAAACTCCCCCTTAACATGTGGCATAAACATTGTGCTTCAATCCGAAAAATCCAAAAAATATTGAATTTTTAGCTTCGTTCACGGATCGCCTTTGACAAAATTTCTCAAAAATGGGTAGAAATTGTCAATTTCAAAATTCTACAGTGACCCGTTGCGCCAAAAACAACCAAATATGCGAAACACATCCCCATTTGCGAAACTGGGTAAAATGTGTAAATTCGCACAAACTGTAGGGACCATATTTGAAAATTCTGCAATTTCAGCATTTTATGACCCCATTTGCGAAGTTGGGTATAAACTGTCAAAAATGCGAAACTACAGGTATTCGTTTTGACAATTTCTGCATGTTCTTCAAACTTGCGAAGTTAGACTATTTTTGTCATTTCTTGAAAAGAGCAGGGACCAAAATGCGAAATATGTGTGTTTCTTCCCCAATTCGCATTTTACTGTAAAAGCTTTGTGTTGTTTCCCAAATCCCAGACTTCGCATCTTAATGTTTCGCATGTTTAACTCACCAAAATGCGAATCATAAACAGATGAATTCGCATTTTGACTCCAATACAAAACTCCAAATGCGAATGAAACTTCCCAATCATCATATGCGAACCATGTTTGACACACCTAAATGCGAATACTTTTGCTTTTACATGTGAACTGCTTTTAACTCCAATATTGACAAAATACATTCTCAGATGCGAACTCAATTGCGATTTTCACAAAATCAACATCAACAACTCAAAAATCGTGTTTTCAAACTTTTGCAAACAGCGATTTCACAGTCCTTCTTGATTTCGCATTTTTCTTCACGAATCGTCCCTCAATCATCAATCCAATTGCGAATCCAAAATCCAATTTTCTTTTACAGATCATCGACTCCAATCATACAAAATGCAAACAATACTCAATTTCGAAATCGAGTTCCAAAATCACACAAATGCGAACCCAATTTTTGATCTTTTCGCATCCTCCAATTTCTTCATCTGTTCATTCTTAACATTCATCCAAATCATTCGAATCATTAGAAATCAAAAGTAATTTTTCGTCATCTGTTCATCAATCTATTGTCGATCCTTCTCCTTTCATTCACCAACTCATCGACATCAATAATCAATAATCGTTCCTCCCAAACTCATCGTCATTAAGAACAAACATATTGACTGCAAAATCTTCAAGGCTTTGTTCAATCAACAAACAAAAACCTTTGAAATCAAATATACGACTCCCAATCAACTTCATCCAAGAACAATTTCAGTCAAACTCAAAGTCGACTTTAGCATACTCACTGATTTTGACTTTCAATTTAATCAAAGATCAACATCTTGATCATAATCGATTTTAGAAATCAACCGATTTAAATACAATCGATTCACAAGATGTACAAACCAGGAATTAATAGTTGATTTTGAGAATCATAGAAACTAAATCGGAACTCAAGAACCCCGATTTTGAATTCAGAAAGTCAACACAAATCAAATCAACTATATCGATCTTTAGATTTAAATTCAATCACGAACTCTCTTGATGTGAATCAAATCATCAAATAATAGAATTACTTGATGAAGTCGATAGAACGAAGAGAAATAGAATATACACAGATGTGTAATTGAAGAAAAGATGAAGAACGTAATTGTACAACTGATAAAGCTGGAGTACAAGTCAATTTGATACAGGCATCGGATCAATCACATTTGTTTATGGACTCAAAATTTTCTCATCCGATTTAAGATTTGGGCTCAAACATAGATCATGAACAGTAAGTTGATTTTTGATTGGGCTCTTCATGAATTGATTGATGATTTGGGCTACTCGATGATCAGTATCCATATATGAAATGAATTACAATGAATTTGGACAAGTCCTTGATTCAAACGAATACATGCAATTTGAAACTCGAATCGAATAAACGAATATAAAATTGGATCGGGACTTGATCAACAAAAATTTATTGGATCACAACAAATGGGTTTTTTAACAAAAATTTAGATCCAACGAGTCAAATGATCACAAATCAAAAACGTTAAGCACGATTTCAATGAAATTAAAAGAGATCATAGAGAGAGACTCACCAAAATTGTTCAAGTTGCGACGAAAATTGCCAAACCGAGAATCGTTCTTCAAAAATCACCTTGATCTTGAAGACCCGCTCTGATACCAATTATAGTGACAAAGAACATGGTTTGGCATGCAGAATTAAAGCTTGCACAATTGAACATGGTGATTTGGGTGTTTAAGAGATATATTGAATGTATATGGTGTTACACAAAAAGGATCTAGATCTAGACTACATAAATAACACAGACTTACACACTCACGTCTACATCTCTCAAGCACACCTCTACAAGTGGACAAACCCACTATTTATAGAGGTGTTTACATGTCTCTCTCTCACTCTCTAACAAATGGGTCTAAAGGCTAAAGCACCACATGCAAGTGGGTTTTACAAAAGTCAAACATTTACAAAGTCATGAATGAATAACTTTGCACCCCAACAAGTGTTACCAAGGACGTGTCTCCAACATTTAGACTAACAAATTTACAAGTAATAATATTGAAAATCCTATTTATGATTTGCACGAGTCCCTTATAAAATAATATATTTTACCACATGATTCTCAAGTTAGTTACCCTAGTTTTGAAAACTGTTTCTACGAGTTGATTTCTTAATCGTTTGGTAAAAACTGTTTTCCACATTAAAAGCATACTGAAAATATAATGATTTTAGACAAAATATTATATTTTAAGCACAAGTTTGCTTGTACTTTTACTTGTATTCCTCCTGAAAACATGAAAACTCGGAAAAATGTAGGGGTATGAACTCATCGCTTTGACGTAGGATTTGAATGTAAGAACGGTATGGATGCTGAGTGTCTACTTTAGCCTTGGACACAATTAGATCCTATTTAATATGTAATAACACATATCTAATTCAAATCAGAGTATTTTACGACTAGACATGAAAGGAAACCACTCTAAGGACTCGCGAACACTTGAACTAAGTGTTAAAACCTTATGTGATTGAGTAAAGGAGGTGTATGGCCACCCTAAGGGTGTGTACGGCCAAGGGTGTATGGTCCATGAGTGTATAGCCATACACTCATGATGAGGGGTGATTTTGTTGTGTTTCCAAGGTTCTATCAGCATCCAAGGAGTGTTCTAGGTCCCATACTTAGTGGTTTAGCGAGTTTAAGGCCAAATATGAACATCAAATTGGGTGTTTACGGTTCTAGGAGGTGTGTGCGGCCGTACAAGGGGTGTGCAGCCGTACAGAGGAGTGTGCAGCCATACAGAGGAGTGCGCGGTCGTATACTCTTCATCCATGCCCAAAATGTCGATTTTTCAAGAGAATCAAGGCTAGGGTCGTGTCCAACTAGAAGATAGAGGCCATATTCTCACTTTGGAGGGGCTTTAAGGTGTGTACGGCCACCTTATGAAGGTGTGTGGCCATACTGTTGGATTAATGTCTATGTCCATAACTATATTTGGTATGTACTTGACCCGACCCGGCATGGTCCATTTGGGTTGCACTTCATCGACACAATTTATATGGATAATCTTTTGAGAATAGTATGTTTATGATTAATATTAATATATTATAAGTTCTAATATATTAATATGGAATCATATTATTTAATTAGTATTGATCAAGAATTAATTTATAATTAATTAAGTGATCAAAAGGAACTAATTAAATATGGACTCTTATATATATGGAATGGGCCAAGTTCATTTAGGTTGGGCTAAGCTTTCATGGATAGTCCATGGAGTGTTTAACCCATGGATCCTAGGAAATGAAAGGTCATGGGTATTAGGGTTTAACCCTAATCCTCCATACTATATAAAGATGTCTTTGGTTGGTGAAATTGGCACTAGTGTGGATACACTAAGAGGGCTAGCCGATTTTACTAAGAGATAACCAAGTATTCATATTCTCTAAAGTCTTCCAAGTTGTCTTGGTGATTTGTGATTCCACTTGAGGCTTCCACACTATTGGGGCTAAGCTCTTAAAGCTTGAAGACATCAAGCTACATCAAAAGGTATGTCCTCTAACTAGTACTTTGTAGATTAAGAACATCATAATATGCTAGTTAGGATTAAAGCCTTCGAAAGTTCTTATTTGCATGTATAATAGAGAAAACATAGATCCAAGGTTTATAGGGTTGCATGTACACCATAGGAGTGTTAGAATGCTCAAAACCCAACAGTGGTATCAGAGCCACAGGTTGTTTTTTGTTATATTGATGCAAATATTTTATTTTCAAAGTTGGAAAAAAAAGGAAAAAAAACATGAAGTTTGTCAAATTTTAAGATAATTACTTGTTCTTGTGAAAAACTAATTATTTGTAAAATTTGAATAATTTGCTTTATGAGTTGAATTAGGTCAAATTTAATAAAAGATAAAATAATATGATTATTTTATTAGTTTTAAAAGTTTGATCTAAAGAGTTTTATTTTTTGAAACCTCCATAAGTTATGGATATGAAAAGGTTTTTAAAAAAAAAAAAATTGATTCAAAGTTTTTATGGAGTTACAAAATTTGGTGTTAATGTTTTAAAGGATTCCATAACTTAAGAATAAGTTATGGATCACCAAAAGTTTTTTGTGTTACCTTGTTTTATGAGTGAATTTAGATTAATGAATAAAATTATGTGATAGTTGGTTTTAATCCAAATTAATCTAAGAATTGATTCTAAAATGTGTTTTTGTAACTTGTCCTCAAGTTATATGAAAAGTCACATTTAAGAATCATAAAACTCATAAAAATTGCCAAAGGTTACAAAAATGAAGAGTCTAGTTCTAATTAAATGGTTTTATGACTCCATAACTTGTCCTCAAGTTATGGAGGACCAAGAGTCTCTTCATTTAATAAAATAAAATAAAATAAAAAAGGTGTAACCTTAATTAATTCCATAAGTTATAAAATAAAGAAAAGTTAATTCTTTTATTAGTTTAAAGTCTTCCATAACTTGTCCTCAAGTTATGGAACTTGAAGAGTTTTTGGATTAAAACTACTTTAAACACATAAGTTATGGAATTAATTAGTTTTGAATAGTTTCAAAACTTGCCCTCAAGTTTTGGAATTTGTAAAGTTTTCTCTTATGAATACTTTAATTCCAAGTTAGCCCTTAGAATTTTAAAAGTTAAAATTCAACCCTTATACTTTATAATATTATAAGTTAATAATATATATATATATATATATATATATATATATATATGTATAAGAGTAAAGTCAGTCTTACCGCTAGTACGCCTCATTCACGAAGCCGGTCTATAAGGTGGGTATAAGGTTGCTGCCTATAAGATGGCAACTTAATGGGTGTCCACTCTCACCCACCGCTTGCTTGACTGGTGGAGGGTCGTTAGCCGAACGGGTTTGACAGGACTATAATTCTCCCTTCATTAAAAGTATTAATGATAAATACTAAGTAACTAAACACATATAAATACCCAATCTTAGTTACTTAGGAAAATGTGAATAAGGTGCTAATCCATGAAATTACACTTTGCACTTTGTTTAAGTCGGTTAGTGGAGCGTGTGTGGTTAACCGGCACACTAACTCGTATTTAACAAGGTAGGCAAAGGGTAACTTAATGTTTATCATAGTATCGGTGGAGCGTGTGTGGTTAACCGGCACATCGATTGAGGGGTAAACACTTAAGGGTACCAAGTAATTTGCATGGTTACTTCACACCTTGTTTTATGATACTCGGCATCCCAGTCACAAAACCTGAAGGGCACACTCGAGATTGAAACATGCCTTTGAACAGTTCAATGAATCTCAAAGATCTAGGAGTTTCAAAACCAATTAAAACCTAATAATACATTTCGTTTATCTTGGTGGAAATTGGTGAATCGTCATTCACCTACCTTCAAATATTTTATAGCTTGGATTACGGCATCCCTCTTCTAAGTTATAAAATAGTTTGTTGGGTCCTAGCCTTAATATTTTATATTGGGTGTTATATTAAGGACTTAAGATCAACTATCTTGAATATCTCCCAAAAGATGTCTGGTTTAGACATTTATGATCTTCCTAAATCTCTTGAAACAAGCTTTCCTAAATGAAGATGATGTCCCATGGAAATCATACTTCTTTCACCTCCTCCAATTATTCTCCCTAACCCACAAGTTCAAGGTCACTCAAGCCCTATTGGCAAGGCAAGGTCTAGGTGTGATCACATCTTGGAGATGTAGTCACATATTGACAAGCCGGGAGAGTTGGGTGTCAAAGTCTTGAGAAAGTTGGTGGTTCAATCACTTTCTAAGTCACATAGTGAGTTCCTTTGGGACACCTATGAAACAAACTATGACAAGACCCTTAATGATCTTATCTATTTGTTAAGATCAACTTCCTTAAAACTTGATGGACATTGACAATAGTGACACAGGAAATCCAGAAAAGCATTCTCTTCCCAATGGTAAAGGGATCGGCCATAGTCAACTCGGTTGACCAAATGGTAAAGAGAAAAGCTAAGTCTGTGATAGTCCCTTGTACCATTATCAAAGGGTCCATATGTTTATATTGCCAAAGGAAGGGGCATTGTTTGCGAAGCTGCCAAATTTACCTAAGGATGTTGAAGTCAATAAGTTTGACTCTACTTCAGGTAAATTCCACTATCTAACTCTGCTAAGTTTCTATTCTGAGATTCCTGATACATGATGTGACTGGGTCACATGGTGATGTTTTAAGAATCAAAGAAAAGTGAAGAAACTTAAAGAAAGAATATGTTGAATCTGATGGCGTAGATGGATTTCTATCGCGTAGTTTGAAGATCGGATTCTTAAGCTACTTCTTAGGAGTTATGAGATATTGCCTAGGAATAGATAACAACAAGTTTTCATATGGATTGTAAGGATAAGTTTTTCCGCAAAGTTTTAAAATAAAATAAAAATTTTTGATTTTATTTATTTTAAAATATCCTTACAATGCCATTTAAGGAAAAATTGTTGCTTATATGATTCCATTAATAGCAAGAGTGGATATATGAAATTGATTCTTTCATTTGTGGTAATGTCTAAATTTACCAAATAAGGAAAAATTCTCATCACCCAAGTTTCAAGTGGACCGGAACTTGGAATCATGGAAGTTGTATAGCATGATGAATGAGAACTTTCAAGTATTGGAAAATTAAGACTAATTACTTATTCACATGGATGTGTGAGTCAAGTAATGGACTAAGGGATCGAGTACATAGTCTTGTGCACTGGTCAAGTCCACCACAAAAGATCGATAAGATTATTCGTCATAATTTACTATAGCTCAGTAAATATGGTTATACTTACAAGCTTAAGTGTAATTCTGAGACATTGGAAAAGGTTCCAATGTATGGCAGAGCGAATAAGAAGAATCAAATTAGGTAGAAGGATAAAAGTTTCTCAAATCTGAAAAGATGGGAGAGAGTACTTTCGTATCAGTTTTGTGATCATCTTAATGATTTAGAGACCTTATCACAATTCATCCTCTAAGAGCCTTCTTATAGCTAAGAAGAGGAACTTGAATTGTTGAAGTGGTTAAATCAAGAAGATGATTCATACTTCGTTCCAAAAAAAATTCTTAGAGTTATACTATAAGATTGTAACTTGAGTGACATGTCTTAAAGAAGGTTTAAAACTCTTGTACATTTGAAATTGGTAAGTTGTGATGTTTTGGATAAAACAAAGACCAACTAAGGCCAATTGTGTGAAGTGTTTGTCTTGATTAGAATCCGCACTATCTCTTGGATGTTTGACAAGGGCGTCTTATATGTCAAGAGGACAGTGGGAGTCTTAAAGGTCTTGAAAGACTCAAGAACTAATCAAGAATAAACCTGAAGTTCTTCACTAGCACACGACTTGAGGTTTATAACCTATCGTGTTGACATATTCTGTGCCCATTCCAGTTAAAGTTGGCTTTGCATATGAGTTCTTAGAGTTCTCAATTTGTTGCACAACAACTTGGAAGCAATGACAGGCCCTTGAGCTGCCAGGTGGCAAGAAATTAAGATTGAGTTTAGTCCATATGAGTTTGGATTTGTCATTATCCTTGTCTTGTGACTATGATTTTGACAATTCACCTGGATAAGAACACATACACCATTAAATCTAAGTGTCATAAGGATTCTCTCCGATTCATGAAAATGATGGTGAGGAAACACTTTCACTAAGTAGATTTTAGCTAGATAGCAATTGTGATATTTGCATTCTCAAAGTCGTTAGTGGAGCGTGTGTGGTTTACCGGCACACTAACCTGGACTTGTGAGAAGTGGCAAAAGGTCTAACCATTATGATTACGGCATCCCTCTTCATAATTGTTTAGACACACAAGTGTGTTATCTAAGGGAAGGTGTATGATTTTGATAAAGTTTTATCAAAACAATCTAGTGTCAGAAATCTGAACTTTGGTAAGAATGTCAGCTGATTTCTGAGTACATGTCAAAGCTAGTGGGAGCATAAGTGTTATGCTAATAATCATCATGTTAGTGGGAGCATGATAATTATGATAAGTATTGCAAGTTAGCAATGTTAATTATAGAAAACAAAAGTTTCAATTGGGAAAGAGTTGTTTTGCTATAATTAAGGGAGAGGAAATTATACTTAATCTCAAATCTATAAGCTTAGATCGTGAGGTTTTAATCTTTAGTCAAGGATATATATATATATATATATATATATATATATATATATATATATATATATATATATATATATATATATATGAATTTCATGTTGGAATGGCTCAACATAAGGAAATTCTGTATATGGGTCCATTATTTGCGTTCTAAAATTCGATTATGATTATGGCATCCCTTTTCATAATCTGAATTATGAGAACTTGGCAAATAGAAATGGAAATGTTATAGCAAAAGACTGGTTTAGTCTTTATGTGAGACATCATGAATCGTGTCCCATATGCTTCGGATATAGGATCGATTACATGTGCTATATTCATCCATTCTAAAATTTTCCAGATGCCTGGGGCATTAAGAAGGGAAAAGGTTTAGAACTGGATATGACTAAAAGGATTAAACAATTGTCGAGGACAATCTAAGGTTTACCAAAGATTGGTTGCTCAAGGACAGTTGGAAGTATAGTGATAATTAACTCTTGTTCAAAAGTGATAGTCAAAATGGAATCTGGAAATGTTTCAAAGTTAGAATGTTCAATCTGTTTAAGATTAGGAAACTTAATGCAAGAAGGATGGTTCCAAGGAGCTGATCTCCTTTGGAATACTCTGTAATGGTTGTTGTCAAGTCTTTATGACTTTGTACACAATTATTACAAGAGGATCAATGCATATAAGTTTAGAATCTAACAGATTTCAGTAAATGGCATGAATTTGGAATTCTTGCATTTGCAGTAAGGATTTGGGAGTGTGAAAAGAGAATCATTGAAGTTATGTTCAATTGATCTAGTTCACAAAGTAAAGATCATAGACAAACATAGTATGCATACTTGGTGTGTGGCATGACTAGTGTTTAGAAAAACATAGTGTACATGCTTGGAGCATGGGACAACTATTGTTTTAAATTCAAGAATAAAGTTGATAGCTGAAACAGTATACAATGAATAATGTGCAATCATATGGTGATAAATAAAAGGTGTTTTATTTATGTTCATAGGTTTTGATACCATATTGGATTCAATTATTATTGTGTTTCACTTTGCATGTTTTGACTTCCCGAATAAACTGGGTTATTCTTCCGGAATGACTAAGTTATTCAAACCATCCACAGTCGGTCATATGTTGGAAGTAGATATGAAATAAGACTGTCATGGGTTGGCTTGTAGAGGTCTAAGGTGTTGGACAAAGGGCTACAACACTCATGAGTGCTCATAAGTTCTGAGTATTGGATTCAACCCGCGCTCATTGGAATCACTTCATGGATTTTATCACGAGTGATCATGAGACGATAATATCTTATATTCTTCAAACCTAGAGATATGAGTTGTTACTATGAGTTGGTTGTACATTGATTGCACGAAAACGCATTTGGTAACTCGGTGCTATAAAACGTGCCTTTGTGTATGATTCAACAAGTAGTAGAACAAGCCATATGAGTCGAAGTTTATCCATTCCTTTTACCTTCGGGATAAAAGCGATATCTGTGGGCCCCTCGATGATTTGATGATGACAAATGGAAGTGCTCGGCCGGGCCAGGACTGATTTGATTTGTTCAATTAGTCAGTCGTCATAAATCGGAAATCGGGAAACAACAAATGGACAGAGAGAATGATTATAATCCATGTCTCAGTCCATATGATATCTAGAATGGAGGAATATATGATCCCTTATCTAATGGACAAGTTCGTTGACAAGATCAGAGTTCGACAGCAGCTTTAAGAGCTACGATTGCCAGTTAGGTTTGAAGTCATACGCAATAATAGTTTTAGACTTATCCAAGTGGGAGACTGTTGGATTAATGTCTAAGTCCATAACTATATTTGGTATGTACTTGACCCGACCCGGCATGGTCCATTTGGGTTGCACTTCACCGACACAATTTATATGGATAATCTTTTGAGAATAGTATGTTTATGATTAATATTAATATATTATAAGTTCTAATATATTAATATGGAATCATATTATTTAATTAGTATTGATCAAGAATTAATTTATAATTAATTAAGTGATCAAAAGGAACTAATTAAATATGGACTCTTATATATATGGAATGGGCCAAGTTCATTTAGGTTGGGCTAAGCTTTCATGGATAGTCCATGGAGTGTTTAACCCATGGATCCTAGGAAATGAAAGGTCATGGGTATTAGGGTTTAACCCTAATCCTCCATACTATATAAAGATGTCTTTGGTTGGTGAAATTGGCACTAGTGTGGATACACTAAGAGGGCTAGCCGATTTTACTAAGAGAGAACCAAATATTCATATTCTCTAAAGTCTTCCAAGGTGTCTTGGTGATTTGTGATTCCACTTGAGGCTTCCACACTATTGGGGCTAAGCTCTTAAAGCTTGAAGACATCAAGCTACATCAAAAGGTATGTCCTCTAACTAGTACTTTGTAGATTAAGAACATCATAATATGCTAGTTAGGATTAAAGCCTTGGAAAGTTCTTATTTGCATGTATAATAGAGAAAACATAGATCCAAGGTTTATAGGGTTGCATGTACACCATAGGAGTGTTAGAATGCTCAAAAACCAACACATACACCTTCAAAAGATGAAGAACAAGGCCTAAATGATGAAGAATCAAGGAAACCTTTCAAGTATAACGAGCTAAGGGATGAATCACTTACGTTTTTATGCCTTTGGAGTGTTCTTGGATGAGGATTCTAGAGAGAGAAAGTAGTGTGCAACCAAGGAGAGAAAAGAATGAAGGAAGGGGGTCCCCTCATATATAGAGGTGGGTGTGCGGGTGAGGGGTGCGTGTACGACCGCACACCTGTGTGTATGGCCGTACACTCCTTCTAAGAGAGTGTATGGCCTGATTTTGCTACTTGGTGACCTGGCAACTCATTCTTAATCTCGACATTGACTGTACTTAAGTTTAGAACACTTAAATGAACCCTTAAACAGTGTTAGAAGTTAAAAGAAACTAGTTCAACACTGATTGAACCGACTAGACGAACAAGATAAAAGTTTCAGATTGTCATTGTAACAGCCCGGAATTCCAAGTGGTGTTATATTTATGATTTTGGGTGTTTTAAGAGGGGACTCGGCGAGTTGGAGCTCCGACTCGCCGAGTAGGATCGCGGATCTGGTCGCGGGTTCGCGACTGGACTCGGCGAGTCCGGTATGGACTCGGCGAGTCCGCGCTGTTTAGCGAAACCCTAACCGTCCAGGTTTGGGACATATATCAGGGGCCTTATGGCCGTCATTGTTCACCCTAGTCCTTTGAGTGAAACCCTAATTCGATTGAGAGCATCTGGAGCAAGGTAGAAGACCATTATTGACCTTGGAAGTGTTATTTTGCAAGAAGGAGGAGGCTTGGTTAAGGGGACAACAGGAGAAGCTATATTCTGAGGGTTGGGGACACAGAGCAACGTTATTCAGGTAATATTTTCGAGTTGTTCCCTTCTATGTTGATGTGTATATGGATTTAGGGTTATTGAACCCTTTTGTGGCTAGATTGAGTGTTCCCTTAGTCCCCCAAGCGATTGGAACCCTGTATTGGGACCCTTGGAAGTCCAGAGTGTCCCATGCCTGAGCTTTTCGGGAATCAATGGAGGTTTTGGATTGGAATCCTTATGCCTTAGGTCAAAACGTCAATTATGAGTCATGGGGTGTATTATGAGCACCGAAATAAGGACTTTACGTGATGAACCAGTCTAGGAAGGCCAGACCTATGAATTGCCGGAGCAGATCTGACCTTAGAAAGCAGTTTGAGTGGTTGCATGGCATGGACTCGCCGAGTCCGATGATCAGACTCGGCGAGTAGCTTGAAGATTAACTGGGACTCGCCGAGTTGTTCTTCAGACTCGGCGAGTTGAGTCGGGGTGGCCCCGCGATTCTTCCAGGAGGAACTCGTCGAGTCAGGGGGGATACTCGACGTGTAGAAAGGGAATCTTAGAGAACTGGTGAGAACGTCTA
This sequence comes from Lactuca serriola, assembly GCF_051521515.1. Lineage (NCBI taxonomy): Eukaryota > Viridiplantae > Streptophyta > Magnoliopsida > Asterales > Asteraceae > Lactuca > Lactuca serriola. Next base: position 103,255,438 of record NC_136412.1, read on the forward strand.
GACTCGCCGAGTCGCCCTAGCGCTCGCCGAGTCCGGTCAAAGTTGACCGTTGACCGTTGACCAGAGTGGACCTGTGTTGACTTCTTAGGGATAGTCAACATTAGAGATATAAAGTGTTAACTAGGGACATATGATGTTATAGGAGGATTAGAGCTCGGAGAATCGGGCACGAGGGATTCCCAGGGTTGTGAGATATCGAGACACGCGAGGTGAGTCTTCTCACTATACTTCACCTTGAGTATGTAACCAGAGTTATGTGACAGAGTATTTGTATGCTATGTATGATATGAGTATGTAACCAGAGTTATGTGATAGAGTATTTGTATGCTATGTATGATATGTGTTGTACTGCATTATTTCTATGTGATTTATGTTGTGCCTGTTTGCAGAGTTGGAACCGAAGGGTTCCTAGAGTTAGAACCTGAGGGTTCACAGAGTTGGGTGCACGGACCCTTAGAGTTATAGCCTCGAGTGGCTTATATGTGTTACATGTGTGGTATTTTGGGGAACTCACTAAGCTTCGTGCTTACAGTGTTTTGTGTTATGTTGTTTTCAGGTTTCTTTCAGTATCACGGAACGACACCGGCTTGATTGTACACCCCAGAGAAAGAGTCACATTTTGGAGGATCCTGGTTTTCTATACAAGTGAAAATGAAGCTATGCTTTGTAATTCAATTACGAATAAGATTTTAAACAAGTGTTTTAAGATTAAAATGATTATTTTAAATGAAAATTTTGTCTTGAAATTTACGGTGTTACAAGTTGGTATCAGAGCCTTGGTTTGAGGGATTCGGATGCGCCTTCGGGTAAATCTGGACTCAAACTGAGGAAGTAAGAAAAGTTTTCAAATAAATAGTTTTCTAAAAGTGAATAAGAGTTCAAAGAGAAAGCAAGAAAGAGCAGTGTGTACAATCAGCCAGAGCCCGAACGGTGATTTCCCAGAATACCCTTACTTTTGTATTATGAGATATTTATGATGCACTTTATGAGATATTATTGCATGCTAGAGACAGGCTAGGTATTTCATATCTTAGGACTAGAGTGGCCTGATTTGTGATGCCTTAGCCTAGGACTTGTTGTTATATGTGTTATGCTTTTGAGTATGTGATGAGTGAGAGTATCCAGTTAGAACCCATGAGGGGTAGAGTTACAGAGTTCAGCGGTACTTCCGAGGATGAGCCGAGAAGGTGGAGTTATCACAGAGAGGGAGTCCTATGTATTCTTCGATGCTCGAATGTTGCTTGCTTTGTGCTTTGTGGAACTCTCGATGATGGGAGCCAGCTACCAAGTGGATATGACGATATTCAGGAGGTAGATGGCTGGCATCATTAGGAGCTCTTCAGCAACTGATAGCAAAGAAGTGGGAGGACAACGGAAGAGCCTTGGGAGTAAACCTAGCCAGATGAGTGCGCTGGTAGAGTAGAGAATTTCGTTGGGGAGCGAGCACGCGCGATGAGATTGGTGAAAGAGCAGGTCGAGCAGCTACTTAGGAGCTCTGGGATGGTCCGTGTGGAAAGTATGGGTAGATGTGGCAGGTAGTATGGGCCCGTACTACTAAAAGAAGAGGACCCATACTTGATACACGGAGTATTCTGAAGGTCCTAAGGAGCGGATTGAGGAGTGATGTTATGGTTAGGGTACCATACATCGGAGCGGATTGAGGAGTGATGTTATGGTTCGAGTACCATACATCGGAGCAGATTGAGGAGTGATGTTATGGTTCGATCACCATACATCGGAGCAGATCGAGGAGTGATGTTATGGTTGAGTACCATACATCGGAGCAGATTGAGGAGTGATGCTATGGTTCGGGTACCATACACCGGAGCATATGGAGAAAGGATGTCATGGGATGAGTACCATGGTTCGTAGTGAATGATGCTCGTGATTATCTTGTTATCCGGTCATGATTGATGAGGTAGAGATTGGACGCTATGGGTTTTTAGGCCTATAGACCATGATTGAGTTTGGAGAGGCGTTCCTCGAGAGGGAAGTCGAGTGCCTATCAGAGTATTTTTGGTAAGGAGTTAGAGGGAGAGGAGAAATTCGGTCTGAGTTGAGCAATCAGTCGATAGAGGAGAGGTCACCTTCTACGTGGGTGGTGCTATTTATGTTCGTGTGCAAGACACGAGAGGTCTGATGTTTTAGTTTTAGGTTTGGGGGTAAACCCTGCAGGTCGTTGTCGGTGATGATTTCTCCCAGAGTATAAGGTAGCATGTGTGCCGCGAGACAGTGACTTATCATGAGCAGACAGTCAGTTGGGACTGAGGTAGTCAAGGACCACACCACACCTATTTGAGAATAGTAGGATGTGTTGTAGTGGTATCAGTGGGGAGTTCAGTCGAGTTTTGCAGTGCAGAGAGTTTTCACCTATGTTGGGAGTGGGTCCCTGTCCTTGGGACAATTCCGGTGTTGGGGCATTGGTTGGTGAGTTGAGGTGAGAAGTACGATGATTTTGCGGTTCAGTCTATGAGCCAGGGATGTTATTGAGCAGTTGAGATGCTTAGTGCTAGATTGGTATGAGATTTGGAACGACTAGAGGCAGTCGTGATGAGAAGTTCTTGAGGAGTTCATCAGAGGTTCAGAGTAGAGGGGGTTGATTGATTTCCTTAAGGGGGAATTATCGGGCGTTGTGTAGCACTTTCCTGGGGCAGGTGCGATTTCGCTGGTGAAAAATAGTTGTGGGTTGGTTGTGTGCTAATGGGTGATGGTTCGAACCCTAAGTGGGGGAGAACCGGGTGCAGTATGTAAGAAAGCCAAGATTTTTCAAGAGTAGTTATAAGTGGAGTATAGAGATATGCTGTAAGAAATCATGAGACCAGAAATGTCGATGATCGAGGAAAGGGGTCAGAGTGAGTTAATGCGGGAAGTACTTGATGAGAAGGATGAATGTCTCCACGACAGGTGTTTGGTGTCGTTGCAAGTAGATAGAGAATGATTAGGCAGCCAACTCCTGGGTCGGTATGTGTATCCTTGTTGGGATTTTGAGCGGTGGAAAATGGGTTCGGAGAATTATCAGCGTATTTAGTAGCGTTAGCGTTTTCTTGTATTCCAATTGAGAAATTGGATACACCGAAATTGCAGTTTGGAAAATGCAGATCTAATTTTGGGGTTCAGAGGAAATATATTATTGTGTCTATATGATGCTTGGGGCAGGAGATCAGTGATTGTGGCAGGATCTTGTGATGTTCTGTTGGGGTATCCTGAGATATCCGGGCATGATATCTTTATTTCGGAGTTATTCGTGAATCTTGAATTGAATCGACTTGTGGTACATCAAGTATCGATGGATCAAGTGGGAACCCTTCGAGTATGGACATCCAGAGAGATTATTTGAGAGAATGGATTTTCGCAAGGGTGGGCACTTGTTATGTTGATTGCCTCCAGAGTCTGTGATGGATATTCGAGTCGAGTATGGGTAGCCACTGATGATAGACTGCGGAGCACGAGCTAGTGGAGTCAGAGGGTGTTGTGATACTGCGGGGAGTCGCGGTACTCACTAGTCAGAGGGTGTTGTGATACTGCGGGGAGCCGTAGTACTCACTAGTCAGAGGGTGTTGTGATACTGCGGGGAGCCGTAGTACTCACTAGTCATAGGGTGTGTGATACTGCGGGGAGCCGTAGTACTCACTATTCAGAAGGTGTTGTGATACTGTGTGGAGTCGCAGTACTCACTAGATGGCAAGAGAATGTGATGCTGGAATGTTTTCCGAGCAGTGTATGATGTGGAAGAGTTTTGGGCTTGAGTAGCCCTAGTATTGAGTCTTTGGAGCCTGGATGTTGAATCGGGGGCGAGACGGGGGTCTCTGTCTCTGTCGGTAGATGCGGTGAGATACGTAAGGAATATGCGCAGCAGAAACCAGAGATCAGAGTTGAGAGGATCCTCGGTTGGATTGTATTTTCTCACATGAGGAAAAGAGGATTTCGTGACTTGCGTATCACTGGGCCGGGATAGTGGTCACGGGGAGGAAGTTAGTGAGATGTTTGGATCATGTTATGGGTGATCTTTGGAGGCTCAGCTGTGGAGTCAAAAGCTAACCTGGTGCTCAGTCTCGAAGAGGGATATGAGAAATGAGCTAGAGCTTATCATGAGGTTGTCTGAGAACACTCCAGAGCGAGTGAGCGATTCAGACGCTCGAAGTCATGCTTCGGGCATGTGTATTAGATTTCGGAGGAAGCTGCGGCACGTAATTATCCCTGGTTGAGTTGTCCTATATCAACATCCATCATTAGTGCATTGGTATGCCGCCCTTTGAGCTGTTGTATAGGAGGTGGTGTCGGACCCTCATTTGCTGAGGAGAGGTAACGCATGGACCCGAGAGTCCTTGCGAGCAGATCCAGAGCATGTGCGATACATGGAGTAGTGGCAAGGTTGTCAAGTGGATTTCCCTAGGTAAGGGAAGAGAAAGGTATGTAACCCCAAAAAGGGGGAAGTGTTGGTTCACGGAAGTGAAGGTAGTAGTGTGAATGGATGAATTAGAGTATGAGGGTTGAACGTTGTGTCTGTTATAGTGGTATGGAATGACATCATGTTGAGATGTCTGCTGAGGACGCGGAGGGGATTCCGCGGGTGTAGAGCCAGGAGGCTCGGAAGGGATCCAGGGAGAGAATCCTGGACTCTCGGTGTGATTCTGATCAGGGTATTGGATATGTATCAGTGGTTCATCCTGGGGGGGGGAATGTTTGAGGATACCATCAGTGTATCGGGTCTTCCAACCTGTGAGTGTTGGGGCTAGTTCAGCATGTGTATGTGATTGCAAGAGGAGAATTCGTGAGAGTTGCTCTGAGAGTGAGAATGGGTCTCTCAGTCGTTCCGGAATGGATAAAGTGGGCCTTGGATCGGGGATCCGGTGGTTCATGGTTTCCTAACCCTTATGGGTCGAGTGATCACTGAGATTTAGAGCAGAGTTGCATCTTGGGTAATTCTCGGTTGCAAAGAGTGATGGGCAGTACAGAGATTGTGCTTCAGTCGACAGAGCAGATTCAGCAGGTTAGACAGAGGTTATTGACCGCCTAGAGCCGACAGAAAAGTTATGCAGTCAGACACCGGTCCGAGCTTGAGTTCAGGTCGGCGACTTCGTACTCCTGAAGGTCTCTCCTTGGAAAGGAGTGATTCGATTCAGGAAGAGGGGCAAGTTGGGGCCCCGGTATATTGGGCCTTTTCGTGTGATTGAGAGGGTAGGACGGGTGGCCTACCGTTTGGAGTTGCCAACGGAATTGAGACAGATCCACGACACTTTTCATGTGTCGCAACTGAGGAATAAGGAGATACCTCTGGTGTTAGTTCAGTGGCAGCACCGGGAGGGATCGGAAATGACCTGGGAGCCGGAGCATGAGATGCGTGAGCAGCATCCAGAGCTATTTTCAGAGTGAGACTTCGAGGGCGAAGTCTAGTCCTAGTGGGGGAGAGTTGTAACAGCCCGGAATTCCAAGTGGTGTTATATTTATGATTTTGGGTGTTTTAAGAGGGGACTCGGCGAGTTGGAGCTCAGACTCGCCGAGTAGGATCGCGGATCTGCTCGCGGGTTCGCGACTGGACTCGGCGAGTCCGGTATGGCCGTCATTGTTCACCCTAGTCCTGTGAGTGAAACCCTAATTCGATTGAGAGCATCTGGAGCAAGGTAGAAGACCATTATTGACCTTGGAAGTGTTATTTTGCAAGAAGGAGGAGGCTTGGTTAAGGGGACAACAGGAGAAGCTATATTCTGAGGGTTGGGGACACAGAGCAACGTTATTCAGGTAATATTTTCGAGTTGTTCCCTTCTATGCTGATGTGTATATGGATTTAGGGTTATTGAACCCTTTTGTGGCTAGATTGAGTGTTCCCTTAGTCCCCCAAGCGATTGGAACCCTGTATTGGGACCCTTGGAAGTCCAGAGTGTCCCATGCCTGAGCTTTTCGGGAATCAATGGAGGTTTTGGATTAGAATCCTTATGCCTTAGGTCAAAACGTCAATTATGAGTCATGTGGTGTATTATGAGCACCGAAATAAGGACTTTACGTGATGAACCAGTCTAGGAAGGCCAGACCTATGAATTGCCGGAGCAGATCTGACCTTAGAAAGCAGTTTGAGTGGTTGCATGGCATGGACTCGCCGAGTCCGATGATCAGACTCGGCGAGTAGCTTGAAGATTAACTGGGACTCGCCGAGTTGTTCTTCAGACTCGGCGAGTTGAGTCGGGGTGGCCCCGCGATTCTTCCAGGAGGAACTCGTCGAGTCAGGGGGGATACTCGACGTGTAGAAAGGGAATCTTAGAGAACTGGTGAGAACGTCTAGACTCGCCGAGTCGCCCTAGCGCTCGCCGAGTCCGGTCAAAGTTGACCGTTGACCGTTGACCAGAGTGGACCTGTGTTGACTTCTTAGGGATAGTCAACATTAGAGATATAAAGTGTTAACTAGGGACATATGATGTTATAGGAGGATTAGAGCTCGGAGAATCGGGCACGAGGGATTCCCAGGGTTGTGAGATATCGAGACACGCGAGGTGAGTCTTCTCACTATACTTCACCTTGAGTATGTAACCAGAGTTATGTGACAGAGTATTTTTATGCTATGTATGATATGAGTATGTAACCGGAGTTATGTGATAGAGTATTTGTATGCTATGTATGATATGTGTTGTACTGCATTATTTCTATGTGATTTATGCTGTGCCTGTTAGCAGAGTTGAAACCGAAGGGTTCCTAGAGTTAGAACCTTAGGGTTCACAGAGTTGGGTGCACGGACCCTTAGAGTTATAGCCTCGAGTGGCTTATATGTGTTACATGTGTGGTATTTTGGGGAACTCACTAAGCTTCGTGCTTACAGTGTTTTGTGTTATGTTGTTTTCAGGTTTCTTTCAGTATCACGGAACGGCACCGGCTTGATTGTACACCCCAGAGAAAGAGTCACATTTTGGAGGATCCTGGTTTTCTATACAAGTGAAAATGAAGCTATGTTTTGTAATTCAATTATGAATGAGATTTTAAACAAGTGTTTTAAGATTAAAATGATTATTTTAAATGAAAATTTTGTCTTGAAATTTACGGTGTTACAGTCACGGTCGAAATGGGTATCAGTGCCCTCGACAACAACTGAACTGCAGACCACAAAGAGTTCATTGCTACTGCCGAAAAACTTATCAACGAGGTCACCGCATTCAAAACAAAACTCCAATCTTCGATTGCTGATCAAGCCATTTAGTCCAAAAAAGCTTGTTGAGAAAACTCACAATGCTTATGAATCTACCATTTTTATGCTTCAGTCAACAATCAAAAGTCTCAGACGCTCCATGACCGCAAGCTTTCATGGGCAACAAATCCTCAAGCTCACCAAAGATATCCACCAATTGATGTTCAAAACAAAGATCCCTGATAATCAGCAACTTTCTGATCTCCTTAAGTCCCAATTCAACAATGTGTTCATAAAGATTGATTGACTACGTCAATGGTTTGAGGAACAACACGTTAGTTCCCCAAAAGGGGAAGTGAGCACTCTGATCTGCAGCTCCATCAATCTCGGGTCATTCCAGAATTCGGTCCATCTCACTTCGCTCCAGATCAACCAACTACAACCATTGAAGCTCATCAATCTCAAATTTTATCTAAGGATCCAGCTAAATTTCCCACTTTGGTGCCTTCCCCTCCAAGATCTCCTCCAACGATTCAAAATGAGCAACCTGAATCGCCTCCTCACCAAGAAACTCCTCCCCAATTCAAAAACATGGTGCCGACCATGTCATCCGAGCATGGAGATGACTCCCCCAGAACGAAACAAAGGAAGCATGATTGGAAATCGGCCAAGTTTTCAGAGCAGATATGGAAAGACCATGGGTTCGACACTACCATGGATGAAACTCTTATTAACTCATGGGTTAATCCAAACCGCAGGCTTCTGGATGAAGATTACAGGCTGGTGCTGACTTACGTTGAGCCTCCGGAAGACGGCTACTGGGACATTCCCATCTCCCTGAATGCCATGATCTTCAATGTTTTTGAACCATTTGACCTAAGCCTCCCTGATGACCAAATGTTGCCTCTAGAGTTTAAACGACTTAACAAATTCCATGGAAAGCATGGATCCAAATTTGAGGATATATGGTCAAGTGACAAGCCCTCCGGAGTTAAGAACTACAAGGTCCAGAAGTTCATGAAGGCTGAATTCATCCAATACACGTTGACTAGAAGAGGATTTGATTACATTCGGACCTAGGGCGATTTTTCGTGTATGAATCCGGAAGAGGTGTTTCTCATTGCAAGAGTGTTTCAATTCAAATTCAAAAAACACTCCAAAATGAAGATTTCCTTTGAAAGGGCATGTGAGTACCTGAGGAGCACTGTTTGTGATTTTGCAAAAATAGATGCGGATATTCACCCTGCCTTGGCTCAAAAGTTTATTCTTCCTGCACTTGAACCCATACCCATCTTAATTGAAGGATATGAAGAACGATCCTTGGGTGCAACCAAATTTCCAGAGTTGGGTGTTGTGTACAAAAGGATGAACAACAATGTCAAATACATTGTCCCTATCTCTGTCGTGCACTGCCTAACTCGTAGGCAACTGGAAGTCACCTTGACTTCGGTGCAAATATCAAAACACACAACAGATGAAGTTAAGTTCGAGATCACCCGAAGGATCAACTGGTTGAGTGAAGTAAGGAAGTTCTGGTGGTTGTTGATCAAATTTCTAAACCTCAAGAAACGACAGGCCCTCCGGAGCTAAGAACTACAAGGTCCGGAAGTTCATGAAGGCTGAATTCATCCAATACACGTTTACTAGAAGAGGATTGTTGGAATAGTGTCTAAGGCTGTAACTATATTAGGCAAGTATTTGATCTGGTTGTGCATGGTCCTTTTGGGTTGCCTTCACCATAGCAACTTGATAGGATGATTTAATAAGAGAGAGTAAATATTATTAATATATTATGGGAATAATATAATGAATAATATATTGTTATTTGATTAATATAAGTCATAGAATTAATTAGAATTAATTTGGTGACTTAAAGAGATTAATTAAATAAAGGGGTATAAACTGTCAATTATTTGATAGTTAAGCTTTAGACTGTAAATCCATTTGGATATGGTATGGACGAATTCTAAGAGCTTTAGGATAGCTAAAATCGTCCATATGCTTATCTATGGAATGGATTTGGATAGCCTTAAGAGAAGATTATCCAATTAGGGTTTAGGTTGTAACCCTTAAGGAGTCTACAAGTATAAATAGACCCTATGGCTGATGGAATTCGACATCTAACCTAAAGCAAGGAACCTCTGGTCGAATTCCTCCCCTCTCCTCTCTCCTAAATCATTCTTATTGCTATTGGTGTTTGTAAGCCATTAGAGGAGTGACATTTGTGACTCTAGAAGCTCCAAGACCTCAAGATCAACAAGGAACTCAAAGGTATGATTCTAGATCTGTTTCAATGTTGTTATTCTCCTAATTAGTCATTAGAAGACTTGGATTCAATGCATGTCTATTAGAAAGCCTAGATCCAAGCATTAGGGTTTTGCATGTGCACATAGGAAAGTTCTTATGGCTAAAACCCATCAGTGGTATCAGAGCCTAGCTTGGTTTTCTTTAAATTGTTGCTTGATTAACTGAAACAAACCTGCAAAATTCGTTTTTTAGGTTTCTGAGTCACTGACTTGGCGAGTCCCAAGGTGGACTCGGCGAGTAGGCCTGACTCGGCGAGTCCCCTTGTGTACTCGGCGAGTCCAAGCGTCAGGAATGGCCAGATTCGGGATTTCTTTGTAATTATCTTATCTAAACTTTCCATAAACTAACTAGATCAATGTTAATTCGTTTTTCTGATTAATATAACTATTATCTTGATCTAGTTAAAGGTATTTATCAACTAATAAAATATTTAATTTCCTTATATGATAATTAATTAATTATTTTGATTATTTTGATAATTATCTCAAAAGAAATCTTGAATAAATCAAATATAGATAATTAGGATATTAATTGTTAATTGGAATTATTTGTTATTTGATCCTCCATGTTTTAAATGTTTAAAACTTGCCCTCAAGTTTTGAAATTTATATTTGTGATTAAAAGTTTTAATTTAGACAACTTAAATTTCAAAACCCTAGATTTTAAAAGTTTTAAAATACAACCCTATACTAATATGATATTACTAGAATAATATATATATATATATATATATATATATATATATATATATATATATATATATATATGTATAACTAAATGCTAGTCTTACCGTTAGTAGGCCTCATTCACGAAGCCAATCTATAAGGTGGGTATAAGGTTGCGGCCTATAAAATGGCGCTTAATGGGTGTACACTCACACCCACCGCTTGCTTGATTGGTGGAGGGTCGTTAGCCGAACGGGTAGGATAGGGCAACCTCAACCTCTCATTAAAAGTATAATAAGAAATATAAAGTAACTACACATATTTTAAAATTTCCCAATCTTAGTTACTTTAGGAAAAATGAATTGATGCAATCCCATGAAATTACACTTTGCACCTTGCTAAGATGTTAGTGGAGCGTGTGTGGTTTACCGGCACACTAATTGGTTCTAAGCGAAGGTGGCAAAGGGTGATTCATTGTTTATCATAGTTCGATGGAGTGTGTGTGGTTTACCGGCACATCGAATAAGTGATCGTTACAATGAAGGCACCATGTGAATTTGCATGGTAATTCACACCCGCTTTGTGATCCTCGGCATCCCAGTCACAAACAAGAGGGGCATATCGAGATTTAAACATGCCATTGAATAGTTTCAATGAATCTCATCCGAACCTAGGAATTCTCAAAAACATTTAGGGCTAATAGTTTAGGTTTTTGTGATGGAGAATTAGTGAATCGTCATTCACTTACCTTCAATTTATTTGCATGTTAGATTACGGCATCCCTTTTCTAATATGTACATGTTATTGTTGGATCCTAGCCCTAATTTTTCTTATTGGGTGATAATTAGGGATTCTTATTCTAATCTATCTTTGTCCTTTTCTAATTATAGATGTCGAACGCAAACAACACTGCTGCTAGTTCTTTCACGTTGATGAGCCTTTGCCAAAAGGTCACCTTCGATGGAACGAACTTTAGCGAATGGATAAGATACATTCGCACGATTGCTCGCTATGAGGACAAGGAGTATGTCCTTGATGAGAAGCTCGAGAAAATCAACACCGAAATCGCTACTCCAGCCGAAATCACCGCCTTTGAAACTCATGAGCGAGATGCAATGAAGGTACATTGCATCATGATTGCTACCATGAACTCCGAATTCCAAAATTCCTACGAGGACATGTACCCGTACGAGATGCACCAAGACTTATTGGAGAGGTACCACCAAAACGCGAGACAAGAGCGGTATGAGATTTTCACTAACATGATTTCCGCGAAGATGGGTCATGGAGAATCTCTTACCGTGCACTTGCAAAAGATGCAAAGGTATGTCGACCGCCTTCGCAAGTTAAATGTTGACTTCGGGGAAGACTTGGCGATCGACATGGTGCTTCACTCTTTGCCTCCGATGTACAACCAATTTAGGATGACCTACCACATGAACAAAGAAGAGGTCACCCTAAGAAAACTCCAAGGTCTCTTGAGAGTCGCTGAGAGCAACTTCAAGGACAAGTCTGTTGCACCTACTCCCAATCCGCCCGCTGCTCCTGTCTTGGCTATTGGTCAAGGAAAGGGAAAGAAGAGGAAAGCTTCATCGAAGAACCATCGCAAGGTGAAGGCCCGAGATGGTGCCTCTTCTAGTAGGACCAAAGTTGATCCCGCCAAGCCCTGTCCTAACCCGAAGGAGGCAGAGTGCCACCACTGCCACAAGATAGGACATTGGAAGAGAAGCTGCCCAGATTACCTGCAAGCAATCAAAGAGGGAAAGATCAAGCCATCTTTCGCAGGTATATACACAATCAAATCTAACGATTCTAATCATGCTATTTCTTGGGTTCTTGATACCGGTTGTGGTTATCACATTTGTTCTAATGTGCAGGGACTAAGAAGAAGTAGGGATGTGGAGCAAGGAAGGATCAATCTAATCATGGGGAACAGAAGATCGTCGCCTGTGACCAAGATTGGAGAGTATTCTTTAGTGCTTAGGAATAGTTTGGTTTTAGATTTGAACAATTGTTGCTATTCGCCAGAAATGGCTAGAAACATCATTTCATTTCATGGTTTATATAGATAAGGATTTAGATTTTCTTTTAATAATGAGAATGGTTCTATTTTGGCTTATCTAAATGGTGTCTTTTACTTTGAAGTTATACCATGTAATGGAATATATGAAACTGTTATGATTGTTGATAACTTAGGAAATGATGTTTTGAATATTGATTCTTCCACTAGTATGGATAAAGCATCCTTGTGGCATTGTCGTCTTGGACATGTCAACAAGAAACGCATAGCCCAACTCCAAAAGGATGGAGTGTTGGAGTCATTCGACCTTAGGGAAGATGACACATGCGAGTCTTGTTTACTTGGGAAGATGACTAAATCACCCTTCACGAGTACATGTGAAAGGGGAGAAGGTCTATTGGACCTAATACATACCGATGTATGTGGACCATTTAGATCAACCACGAAGGATGGGAACCGCTTCTACGTGACATTTACCGATGACTATAGTAGATATGGGTATATCTACTTAATCAAGCAAAAGTCAGAAACTTTTGAAAAGTTCAAAGAATTCAAGAATGAAGTGGAGAATCAATTGGGCAGGAAAATCAAGATGCTTCGATCCGATCGAGGAGGAGAGTACCTAAGTCTTGAATTCCACGATTATCTCAAGGAGTGTGGAATGGTTTCACAATTGACGCCTCCTAGGACACCGCAGTTGAATGGTGTGGCAGAAAGGCGTAATCGAACCTTATTGGATATGGTTCGCTCTATGATGAGTCGTGCTTCACTACCTATCTCTTTTTGGGGGTATGCCTTAGAGACTGCCGCCCATATCCTTAACCGAGTCCCTACTAAGAAGGTTTCCAAAACACCTCACGAGATGTGGACAGGGAAAGCTCCCTCATTGGCACATATCAAGGTTTGGGGTTGCGAGGCTTTCGTAAGACGAGATACTCACGACAAGCTTGAACCTCGAAGTGAGCGATGTATTTTCATCGGCTACCCGCAGACATCCTTTGGATATCTCTTCTATAGACCGAAGGACAATGTGGTCTTCGTTGCGAGGAGAGGAGTTTTCCGAGAGCGAGAACTCATAAGCCAAGGAGACAGTGGGAGGCAAATCGAGCTTGAAGAGATTCAAGAGTCGATAGATGAAGGAACCTCTACCGCTGGCACTCAACCCGAGGAGGAAACTCCGGTTGAACCGATTGACGAATCCTTACCTCTTAGACGTTCCGATAGAGTTAGAGTTCATCCCCAGTTTTATGGTTTTCATATTACTACCGAAGGGGACACGTATATTAGTGATGGTACACTAATAAATCTTGATGAACCTAATAGCTATAAGGAAGCCATGGCAGGCCCGGAGTCTGCGAAATGGAAAGAGGCAATGGACAGCGAGATCCAATCCATGTATGATAACCAAGTTTGGAATTTGGTTGATTATGTGCCCGGACGTAAGACCGTTGGGTGCAAATGGATCTTCAAGAAGAAGACCGACGTGGATGGAAACGTGCACACATATAAAGCGCGATTGGTTGCGAAGGGCTTTACTCAAACTCCTGGAGTTGACTATGATGAGACCTTCTCACCAGTTGCGAAGATTAAATCTATTAGAGTGATGCTAGCTATTGCCGCATTTCATGATTATGAGATTTGGCAAATGGATGTCAAGACCGCTTTCCTTAACGGGAAGTTGGCTGAGGATGTTTACATGGCTCAGCCAGAGGGGTTTGTGGATCCAAAGCATCCAAATAGAGTGTGTAAGCTTGAGAAGTCCATTTATGGACTTAAGCAAGCGTCTCGCAGATGGAATCTTTGCTTTGATGAGAAAGTCAAAGAGTTTGGATTTGTACGAAGCGAAGACGAGTCTTGTGTATATGTCAAAGCCAGTGGGAGTATAGTAAGCTTCCTCGTTCTATATGTCGATGACATATTACTCATAGGAAACGACATCCCGACTCTGCAGGAGGTTAAGTCCTGGCTCGGGAAGTGCTTCGCTATGAAGGACCTCGGAGAGGCTTCTTACATTTTGGGAATAAGGATAGTGAGAGAAAGAAGTAAGAGACTAATTGGACTTAGTCAGAACACTTACTTAGAGAAGGTACTAAAACGTTTTAGTATGGAAAACTCAAAGAAGGGAGAACTACCGATACAAAGTAATGCCAAATTGAGTAAGACTCAAAGTCCGAGTACCGAAGCTGAGATACCAGAAATGAGCCGAGTACCATACGCTTCCGCAGTTGGCTCAATCATGTACGCTATGACTTGTACTCGCCCTGATGTAGCCTTCGCTTTCAGCATGGTTAGCAGATATCAAGGGAATCCTGGCAAAGCACATTGGATTGCGGTGAAGAATATCCTTAAGTACCTTCGGAGGACGAAGGAATGGTTCTTAGTCCTCGGAGGGAGTGATGACTTGAAGGTGCGAGGGTATAGTGACGCCAGTTTTCAGACCGACAGGGACAACTACCGTTCGCAGTCGGGCTGGGTCTTCACCCTAAATGGAGGAGCAGTGACATGGAAGAGTTCCAAGCAAGAGACAGTAGCTGATTCAATGTGTGAATCAGAGTACATTGCAGCGAGCGAAGCGTCGAAGGAGGCAATATGGCTAAAGAACTTCATCGGTGATCTTGGAGTTGTACCTGCCATAAAGGAGCCAATGGAGATTTTCTGTGATAACGAAGGTGCGGTTGCCTTAACCAAGGAACCGAGGGATCATGGTAGATCAAGACATATCGACAGAAAATATCACTTCATTAGACATCGTGTAGAAGAAGGACAACTCGTAGTGAAGAGGATATCATCAGAAGATAACCCAGCAGATCCGCTTACGAAGGGACTGAGTAGGGTTAAGCACTTACAACATGCTAGGAGTATTGGGCTGAAGGATGATATTAGCATAGATTAGATAGTATTAGAAACGTGTAATAGATAAATGTAATTGACATTTGATGATTAAATAAAGGAGTTTTATTTATGAGTAATGTTACTATCTCATGTTAATTGTTTAGCTATTGTTTCACTTTGCATGTTTTGACTTCCAGAATAATTGAGTTTATTAGGAATAATCGAATTGTTCAAATGGTCCACAATCGTTCATATGTTGGGAGTAGATATGAATGAAGATTGTCATGAATTGGTGTGTAGAATGTCTAAATGGTGTTAGACATAGCAAAGGGTTGTTGCAACGTTCATGAGTGCTTATGAACTAGTTTTGAGCATTGGAATAAACCCGCGCTTGCTGGAATCACCTTATGGAATACGATATAAAAGGGTGATCGCAAGACGATAATATCATATAGTCTTAAAACCTAGATATATGGTTTGTTATTTGTTAATTGGTTGTACATTGATAATGCGAAAACGCATCAGTAACTCGGTGTTATAAAACGCATTGTTGTGTATAGTTGGTTAATGAATAAGTAAATGCATATAAGTCGAAGTTTATCTGTGACTTTTATCTAAGAAGGTAAAAGCGATATCTCGGCCGCACGATGATTGGATTTGACTTATGTGTCGGGCCCGGTCAGAACTGAATTGATGTGTTCGATTAAGTTCTATGTCAAATAAATCAGAGATCGAGAAACCTAAATGCTTGACTAACCATTCCATAGGATTGTCAGCATGATATCTAACAGAGGACTGTACGTTCCCTTATCTAAAGGACAAGATTGATTAGATCAGAGTTGACAGCGTCTTTGAGAGCTACGATTGCAAACCGAATTGTACTTGTATAGTTACTAGACTTATCCAAGTGGGAGACTGTTGGAATAGTGTCTAAGGCTGTAACTATATTAGGCAAGTATTTGATCCGGTTGTGCATGGTCCTTTTGGGTTGCCTTCACCATAGCAACTTGATAGGATGATTTAATAAGAGAGAGTAAATATTATTAATATATTATGGGAATAATATAATGAATAATATATTGTTATTTGATTAATATAAGTCATAGAATTAATTAGAATTAATTTGGTGACTTAAAGAGATTAATTAAATAAAGGGGTATAAACTGTCAATTGTTTGATAGTTAAGCTTTAGACTGTAAATCCATTTGGATATGGTATGGACGAATTCTAAGAGCTTTAGGATAGCTAAAATCGGCCATATGCTTATCTATGGAATGGATTTGGATAGCCTTAAGAGAAGATTATCCAATTAGGGTTTAGGTTGTAACCCTTAAGGAGTCTACAAGTATAAATAGACCCTATGGCTGATGGAATTCGACATCTAACCTAAAGCAAGGAACCTCTGGTCGAATTCCTCCCCTCTCCTCTCTCCTAAATCATTCTTATTGCTATTGGTGTTTGTAAGCCATTAGAGGAGTGACATTTGTGACTCTAGAAGCTCCAAGACCTCAAGATCAACAAGGAACTCAAAGGTATGATTCTAGATCTGTTTCAATGTTGTTATTCTCCTAATTAGTCATTAGAAGACTTGGATTCAATGCATGTTTATTAGAAAGCCTAGATCCAAGCATTAGGGTTTTGCATGCGCACATAGGAAAGTTCTTATGGCTAAAACCCATCAAGGATTTGATTACATCCGGACCTATGGCGATTTTTCGTGGTGTTTCTCATTGTAAGAGTGTTTCAATTCAAATTCGAAAAACACTCCAAAATGAAGATTTCCTTTGAAAGGGCATGCGAGTACCTGAGGAGCACTGTTTGTGATTTTGCAAAAATAGATGTGGATATTCACCCTGCCTTGGCTCAAAAGTTTAATCTTCCTACACTCGAGCCCATACCCATCTTAACTGAAGGATATGAAGAACGATCCTTGGGTGCAACCAACTTTCCATAGTTGGGTGTTGTGTACAAAAGGGTGAACAACAATGTCAAATACATTGTCCCTATCTTTGCCATGCACCGCCAAACTCGTAGGCAACTGGAAGTCACCTTGACTTCGGTGCAAAGATCAAAACATACAACAGATGAAGCTAAGTTCGAGATCTCCCGAAGGATCAACTGGTTGAGTGAAGTAAGGAACTTCTGGTGGTTGTTGATCAAATTTCTAAACCTCAACAAATGAGAAGGTTAAAGAGGTCACTTAGGGGGAAATTGTTGAATCAAGAAGTGACTCTCTTGAACCTCACATCCGAAGTTCCCCACAACATTGCGGATTCAGCTACCACAACTTGAATTGATGTCATCGGTAGCCTAACGCAACTGGAATGAAGACTTAGTTTTTTTATCTTATTTCTTTACATTGTAATGTCCAGTGTACCTTGCATGGACACTTATTTTGTTAGTCTTTATTCAGACCCTGTATTTTCTCGGACCTCTATAAATAGGGTGTTCCGCTTCTATGTCAATACACATCTCTCTTGAATCTCATATGATATATCTCTTCTCTCTTTACTCTCAAAGATCTTACTAAACTCAAATTCATATATTAAGATCGTAATCTCTCCTTAGGAGCAAGTCACTCTTGACTTAATCACATTGAGCTGATCACACTTATTAACTTGGTTTGATTGCATTACCATCGGGTTGGAATGCCCCTCATAACCAATCAAACATGTGCACCTATATCAGATGATCATATAACAGTCTATAAAGACAACATACTAGGGTCCTATCATCCTTGGGACTATAAATGGCAAATTTTCATGACTTCACCCTTCTATTCCTATGGACTATAAATGACAAATCTTGGGATGTTAGACCACCATGTAGATGGTAGACACATATCTGATTTCACGTGTAATCCACTATAGAAGATAAAAACAGATAAATAACAAAAACCAAAGCAGAAAAAAATATACCAGCAAATCATATAAATTATTTTCGATTTAATATTATTACAATTTAAAGTTGTTATTGATTAATTTAGTAATTACTTATGTAATATATATATATATATATATATATATATATATATATATATATTTAATTTCGAGCATGATGTTAATTGATATATGAAACATTGTTTATAAGTTAACTTTATAATTTTTATTAATTAATTAAAAACCATTTATTTAAGAAAATTAATTATAATAAAATAGCTTTTTGATATTTTATTTAATTTGATTTGTTGTTCTATATTATGCAATATTTAAACCTTTTTAACTATTTCAAAAAATAGTATTTGAATATGTTTTTGAAGTTTATTTATTTTTTGATTTAACATGATATTTAAGTTAGCAAATAACTGTAAAAACTGTTATTTAGAAAAAAAAAATTATAATAAAAAAAGACTTGATATTTTTTATTTAATTTGATTTGTTGTTCCATACTTTTTAACTATTTTGAAAAATAGTATGTTTTTTAAGTTTATTTTAAATTTTCATTTATGTTTTGAATATAACAAAATATTTAAATTAACAAGTAAGTGTATTATAATAATCAATTTAAAAGTTTACCAAAATATAATATATTATTTTTCATTTAATAACATATATAAAATTAATAGATTAACTGCAATAAGCTAGAAATTAAAAAGTAAATGGATGTTTCAAATACATATGATGATAGGGAAAATACTTTATTCATAGTATAGTATCATGATTTTTTATGAAAAAAAAAGTAACTCAGTTCCAAACTGGATGTATTTTATTACATCCTTTGGTTTCACGGATGGTTTAACTCCTGTTTAGTTCGGTGTGATGAACATTGTTTCAAATACTCCATTGGACGCTGAAAAATACCTTAATTATGTTATATATCTCCTATATAACATAAGAGGATTTTGCTAGTTTGTTGTAACATCCGGAAATTCAGGAACATCTCTTAAACCCTTCTTCTCTTCCGAGTTGTCAAGATAGCCCTTAAAAGTGAACCAAGGAAATCGAGTATGCTAGACGTACTAAGGAGTACGTTGCGCGTACTCAAGAGTGTGTTTTGGGCGCGGACTCCTCCTGGTATGCTGGGCGTACCTTGAGCTACTGTAAGTCCCCAAAATTGCTTGTGTATCAATCAGATCTAAATGATGGTGCGGAATCCCAATCAATTGGATGATGTCAGATCAAAATGGAAGAGAATGAGAAGAAGAAGAAGATGATGATGAATCTAATGTATTGATGATATGATTGATGCTCCTTACAATAGATTCTCTCTCACACACACTTCTTCTCTCTAACTTTCTCTCTCTTCTCTAGGCTTCTTCTCACCGTACACTCCCACATGCACTCCTCTATTTATATGGACCTCCAGCCATACACATGTGTACAGCCGCACACCCTGTGTACGGCCGTACACAGGGTGTGCGGCCGTACACACATGTACGGCCGTACACACAAACCGCAAACACATACAATATTACATAAAAATATATTTTCCGAGAAAAACAAAGTATAAACCATATTTTTGACCCAACAATCTCCCCCTTGGTTTATAGCTTTCTTTTCTAAATGACCCAACAAGCTCCCCCTAAAAAATAGTTGGCTTTTCTTGTGAATCTTCAATGGGAGCTTTGGCTTCAGCTTTAATCTTTGATTTCTTCACAGCTTCAAGATGAACTTGATGAATCTTCATGAATGACTTCATCTCAAGCGGTTGGACTTTTCTTTAAGATTTGGCTCTGAACGCACATTGGGTGAGGAGGATTGATGAAAAGATTCTTGAAAGATGGCACTTTCAGCTTGAGAATCTTCAGAGAGAACAACGGAGAGAAATAATCTTCTGGATCACTTCAGCAGGTTCATAGATAGCAGCAAATTGATTGAGGAGGCTTCAATGCAATCTGTCACATAATCTTCAATTTCAGCTTCACCTTGCTTCAGTGGTTGACAAATTAAATGTTGAAAGAATAATCTTCATTTATTGTTCCTTCGAATGACAATTCTTTGATGCTCACGGATGAAGCCTTGGCTCAGAATATCTTCAATACAGTCTCCACGAGTCTCAACTACGCCTGAAATCACTTTTCAAGACAAAACAAAACTAAAAGAAAAATTAGCACACAAAAAAATATTTTTGGATTTTTGATATTTTCTGGAAAAATAAAAACAAAAACAAAAATATTTTTGGATTTTTAATTTTCTGATTTTTGTTTGATTTTTGAATTATTTTTAATTCTCTCCCTAAAATTTGTGCATAGAGGAAAACTATGAACTAATTTAACAAAAATAAAATGATATCTAACTTTAAGAATGATTTGGGATCAAAGTTTTTAGACAACCTTTATCCGCTTGTCGGTACCTTCCATCTTCACGTCTTTGTCTGGTCGATCGCCAATATTGTTGTCCACTTAAACAACAAAAATTGTGACAAAATTAGGACATACTATAAGTGACAAGACAATGTGATCCTGAGTTCCTAGATATTATATATGATCCTAAGTTTCTAGATACTATATCTTAAGGACCATTCAGCTGACGACGACCAGGGATATTGTTGTCCACCTAAATTGAGCTGCGAGATCTATAGACAATCTTTGAGTGTTCAATTTTAATTGTACTAGAACATGTTTCCCGCTTCCAGATATGCCCCGGTAATCAAGGACTTCCAGAGTACTCCTTACATCGGATGAATAGACCATTATTAGGGGAGAAGATAGATTTAGAGTATTATCACTTATAGTGCATATGCTGTGTACCAGGTCGAATTGTTAGTCACGCAAAGGAGACAACATATGACTAACAGATATGAGGAATTTCATATATATATATATATATATATATATATATATATATATATATATATATATATATACATGTATAATATGCAGAGAAATAGAGTTGCATATGTTACAGTCCAGGTCGGATCTCTTCCAATCACGCAGAGGAGGTAACATATGACTAACAGACAGAAAGAAAGAAAATGATTTTCTACATACCTAATTTATCGAAATTTACCAATTGCCCCATCAATACTGGAATTAAGGACAGTCCGTACATGGAGGAAAAGTTAAACCACGGTTCCAGATACGGGTTCATTTAATGTGACGAGTACATTCCCATATATATCTCGCTGCTCAACCTATCCAAGCGTCGTATTGTCAGGCTAAACGGATCTAACTAGGTCAAGATTTGTCAAGTCTATAGATTCCTTAAGTTCATCTGCACCTATTCAAGTCTGTTCAATTCTTCGTGCCTACCGACGCATCAAACCAGAGCATAGACCCTTCAACTTTGGGTACGTTACGCAGACTCAGATTGCCCGTTATCACTCACTTCCCAAAACATATTATATTTTTATATATATATATTTTTAAATTTTCTAATTTTTGTTTTGTTTTTATTTATCCCCCTAAATTTGTGCATAGGAGAGAAATGACAGTAAATGCGCAAATTTAAACTATCCTAAAACAAAATTTTGCCTTTAAAGCGAATCAGCTTAAGAAAAACTCAGGAATATAGAGAAGAAAACTCAAACCGTAAGTCACCAATTGAATTTGCATCCAGAAGGTTTGAGAACCGCATGCGTAATCTCAAAACATATCCGAAAATTCTTCATGCATTAAGCACAAACCCCGTGAGCGATCACTTCCTTTCTTCCCTTCCCGCAAAGGACACATACTCTCAAACAAATGTCTGAATGTTGTACAGTTGAGATATGTTCCCTATCAAGTGCCAGGAATAGCCACTACCAACAAACCGAATTCTGATGATATGCCTCCATAGCGGCTCCGACACAGAGCGGGATCAGTTGGTCTTTGGAACCCAGTCCATTTTGAAACTGGGTCGACCTTTGTCATCCTTGCACGGTACTCTCTCCCATGACATATCCTGTTTATCACAAACAGAAGATGAAGAAATATTAGAGTCATTAGTTGATTTGGGAGAGTGATCCTTTCGAACCCATTTGTAGTTGGGTTTCACCCATTTCATTTTCGATCTGATGGGTGGTGTGACAACCCAAAGTTTATTCCGTTACATTACCCCGTTACCGTTAACGAAATATTTCATTTTATAAAAGTTCTGTTAATTAGAGGTTGCCAAATAAATAAATGTTTTATTTATTTATATTTTTACGTCGTTATAGTCGTAATAAAGTAAATAAAAACACTTAAATTACATTTCCATATTATTTTGGGAAAAAGTTAAATTTTATTACGACCACTAAATCGGGCGCGACCAAAAGCCCCGTGTAACGGCAGTATCGGGTAGATTCCCACTGAGCTCCAACTCCAACCCATATATAAGGGGGAATGGACTTCATTCCACCCCTTTCACTCTCTCTCTATACTCTCTCTCATAAAGCTCGTTTTAGCCTCAAATCCGCGAATTTCCGCCTCCAAAACGTAAGATCTTCAACCCTAGCTTGTTCTAAACATGCATTATTGTCTTTATAGCTCAAAAATCACATGATTGGGACATGAAAAAGGAGTTTATGGCCTAAGAGCCTCCTTAGGCCGTAAACACCCCAAAAGTGGCCAAAAGTCCCGATTCTTCCTTATTTGAGCTTGCATACTAGTTAGGGAATTTATCTAGGAGTGTTTAAACATCAAAACACAAAGTTTTAGGGCATAAAAGAGAGTTTATGGCCCAAGCACATGCTTAGGCCGTAAACACCCCTTATCCTTGCAAAAATGACCCAAAAAGCCTTCCAATGCATATTTGGACTTAAGATATGATTTAAGGAAATTCCAATCCGAGTTTTGGACATTAAAACAACATGATTTGAGGGGAAATTTATATTTTACAGCCCAAGCATAAGCTAGGACCGTAAACACCCCCAAACCATGCCAAATGTTGGTTTAAACGCCCCCAAATGGCCTTATACTTCATTATAAATCACTAGGATTAAATCAAGGGCTTAAACTTCCATAAAATCAAGAGGATAGGAGTTCACGGCCGTGAACTCCCATAGGGGTGGTTCATGGGCCGTAAACTCCCATATGGTCCCTTTAAACACCTTAAATCCACTCATACAATTTAGATTTGGACCAAGAAAAATTCCACGATCGAGATAAAGCCTTTAAACATCCTAGAACCCCCTCACCATGAGTTTACGGCCATAAACTCATGGGGAGTTGTCCCAGGGCCATAAACACTATATGGAGAGTTTACTCTTGGAGAGTAAACTCCATTCCTAAGCCATTCACACCATTAAATGTTACCCGGGACACCCCAAACACTTAACCAAATTGTTTTCCGCTCCTTAGAGTGCATATACTTGTTTAATTAGTATTAAATGTACTAATTGTATGTGAACATATGTTATCATATGTTAAATAGGTCACTAAGTGTGTACAAGTCTTTACTTGACACCGAGCACCCAACCGGCACCTTCGTCGGATCCACTTACACCAGGTGAGTTCATACCCCTGAATGAACCGTTTAAATGTTTTTACATGTTCTATAGGGGGGAATACAAGTTAAACATGCCAGTTATCATATCAATCACATGTGATTGATAACCCGCATGCACAAGGATTATTGCACTTTAAACTTTTTACCAAGTAGGATACTATAAATGGTTTTCCAAAAGGTGTTCACTTGTTCAAAACTCTTGCTTATACTATTTTATCAAAGTTCATTTTAAACTGGTTTATGAAAAGTTTCCAAAGAATTTCTAAAGGTTTTCAAACTTATTTTACCAAAGAACACCAAGTTGTGATTTTCTCAAGTATAAAGGTTTTCTTCCAAGTTTTGATACTCCCTCTTAGTTTAAACTCCTACTTAATAACGCTTTCACTTTGTGACGCGTTTATACTTGTTATTGCCTCTATTTCGCTTATACTTGTAGTCGCTTATGCCTATTAGACGCTCTTACTTCACTTGTTGTCGCTTCTACTTTGTGATACACTTATATTTAGTAACGCTTATACTTCACGATTCGGTTATTCCACACTATACGTTTATACATCACAATGCGGTTATTCCACACTGTATGTTTATACATCACAATTCGGTTATACTTCACGATACGTTTCCACTTGTTACACACTCAGACCTAGTTAGATGTATGTATGTGCTTGTATAGGTGCATATAAATAATGATTGAAGGACTTAGGAAGGCTTGTCCGACCTATTTCCTTTTCTTCGTTGAGATGTGGTCTGGTGGGATCGGAAGGCCGTCCGAAGTTCATTTGATTCATTAGTTATATATTATGTATACAAGCATAGACATGTATGTTTGCATTAGTCATTTCAGTTATGAGTCTCTACCACTTGTTCAACACTTATATTGTAAACCCACTACCCACTATTTGGGATGCATCTTCGGGACACGGCCTTCTCCGTCGTCTAGTTAGTATCCAAAGTCTCCTGTAGGGAGAGCGAACATTGTGTGTATAGATCTATACGGGATTGACACCCCCGCACCCTGACTGCTAGCTACATTCCACGGCCTACCAAGCCAAGGGGTGACAAATGTCATATTTTATAGACGCTTGCAGGGCATCAGGTACTCTAGTGCCGGTTAGTATGGTTACGAGTATCCCAGTTTACCTTATAATTCATGGCCTTAAGGTAACGATATTTCACCAGCAATTTACACTTTATGCTGGAAACCCACTCTCAGAGTCACACTATTTTTAGACCTTGCTAGCTGTATCTTTCATTTGATATTGTCTGTGGTCTGTATTCTCTGTTTTAGACCTTACTAGCTGTATCTTTCATTTGATATTGTCTGGGGTCTGTATCCTCTGTTTTTAGACCATGTTAGTCGTACCTTTCATTTGGTACCGTCTGGGGTCTGTGTCTCTCTTTGTTAGACTGAGCCAGTCGTGTCGTTTGTTCGATACTCTCCTGGAGTCTGTGATTCCTTTGCCTTAGTCAGCAGTCTTCACTGCTGAGGCATATGTTATTTCCCTGATTTCTCTTGCTTTCTTTAATAATCAAATTCTGTATTTTGATAATGATAGTGATTAAGGGATAACTACTTTTTACCACAGAACTCCGTCCAGTCTTGGTAGAAGACTGCTTTGGTTAAAGAAAATATAGGATTTTCTGGAAAGGACTCTAATTTATTGGATACTCTAAAAACTACCACTTTTGTTAAAGTTATTTGAATAAAATGACACTAAATACTTATGAACTCACCATCATTTGTAAAAATGCTGATACTCGCTTTTCAAATAACTTGTATTCTCAGGTCAGTTTTAGACAGGTACATTCCAGGAGCTTCTATTGAAGACGGTTTTGTGCCAAGCTGCTCTTATATTTTTACCTGTATTACTGTGTCGTATTGTTATGTAAATCATGTAAAACTATTACTATTAATGCAATGGTGGTTGTACTTTGATTACTATAATGCATGTGTTGTGATACTTGACATGACGTCATCCACCCCAGAACGTTTCCGCCGTTCCGGTTTTGGGGTGTGACAGATTGGTATCGGAGCATTGTTTATAGTCAGCTAAGTATATCAATTCATAAAAGATATACGGCCTATAAATACAAAGGAATAAAACACTATGACCAAGAATTATACTTTAAAATATAACCATATTTTACCAAAGTATAAGAACATCCAGAATCTAAACACTCGAACACAAGTATCACAAGAAGAACAATAATAAAAGTCTTCGGATGTTGAGCATTACCGTCAAACCTAGGTAGTTATGTAATCGTAAGCTGGAAAAAATGTAACCTGATCAACTACATTTATTCGAGATGCGATGAACATGTGCTTGGGAGTGATAGTAGTGTACAACGGGTCTGAAACTTACCAACTAGGAATGCTAGAGCCAAATATAAAGTTAAAATACTATAGGAGTATTTTAGAACACTAAAAGACTCACACAAATCCCAGAATCACATTCAGAAGATAAGAAAACCAACAAGAAATTAAAATACCATAGGGGTATTTTAGAATCCATAACCAACCTTGTGTGAAGAACTAAAAATATCCTTATTGATATACCTACAACTACAGAGGGTATACTCCCAAGGTTATATATAATAAGGATCCCATAGGCTAAGAATGTGTGGTTTCGCCCTACTTCCTTTTCCTCGTTGGGATGTGGATATAGAGTAGTATCACATATTCGAAGGCCTATCAGATCTAAGCTATATATGATTTGTGTACCCTGTGTAATCGTAGCAGGACTCGATAAGGATCATCCAGTGAAATGTTAATAATCTCTTAGGATTCTTTAGACATTTCCATTCTTGCACGAACCCTGTAGAAAACCCTATCCACTTCAGTGCTTGACAGGTACATTCCAGGATCTTCTATTGAAGACGGTTTTGTGCCAAGTTGCTCTTATATTTTTACCTATATTACTATGTTGTATTGTTATGTAAATCATGTAAAACTATTACTGTTAATGCAATGGTTGTTGTACTTTGATTACTATAATGCATGTATTGTGATACTTGACATGACGTCATCCACCCCAGAACGTTTCCGCCATTCCGGTTTTGGGGTGTGACAGGTGGCTCAGTACTTGCTTTGGGACTTGATGTCGGCTGTTGAGATGACTTTGATTTTGGCTTCATGGGAGCATCTCTTGGATTTGGCTTCTTGGCCGACATTCCCTTCTTGCCCTTTGGATTTTGATTCTTGTCCTTGTGTCTTTGATTCTTGGCCTTCTGGGTGTTCTAGTCACCATTGTCTGAACGTGACCTGGAAGGGTTTCTTTTGGAAAATCTCCCTCTTGGCGTTTTCTGCCAGCCATGTGCGTAGTAGGGAACGTATGCGCGATTTGGACAATTTCTGGCAATGTGTCCAGGTGTTCCACAGTGCAAACATGTCTTTTTCTTCACTGTGGAGTTGTTTCTTCCTACCCCTGGTGGCGTGTCCATGCCTCGTCTCTTGTTGTTCCCACATGCACACTTGCAACAAGAACTTTATTGCGTTGGAATTGGTGGCCTGTATTTCTCAACGACAGGTTGATCAGAAGCAGTTGAGTTTGAAGGAACAAATTCAGAGTTTAAGGAGTCATTGGTGTGTTCAATAGATTTCTCCTTGTTCTCATCCTCTACTACTTTACCTGCACAAGAAGTAGAATCATTAGTATCGTTCATCTCAACATCCTCAGTTGGCTGTTCAACAGTTGGTTTACCGTATACCATAAATGGTTCTCGATTAATCTCTTCATGAGTCAAAGGTATGGATATATAGTTATGATTGAAAGGGGGAGGAACACTATCATACCCTAAACCCTTGTTTTGATTATCTTTGAATTTTAATTGGTTTTCAAATAATGACTCGACTGTCTTACTTGACGCAATGTAATTTTTGAAACTAATATCTGTTTTTCCACACTTAATTTTCAAAGCGTCAAGTTGTAACAGCCCGGAATTCCAGATATCGTTATATTTATGATTTTTGGGTGTTTTAAGAGGGGACTCGGCGAGTTGGAGCTCAGACTCGCCGAGTAGGATCGCGGATCTAGTCGCGGGTTCGCGACTGGACTCGACGAGTCCGGATATGGACTCGGCGAGTCTGCGCTGTTTAGCGAAACCCTAACCGTCCAGGTTTGGGACATATATAAGGGGCCTTATGGCCGTCATTTTTCATCCTAGTCCTTTGAGAGAAACCCTAAATCGATTGTGAGCATCTGGAGCAAGGTAGAAGACCATTATTGATCTTGGAAGTGTTATTTTGCAAGGAGGAGGAGGCTTGGTTAAGGGAACAACAAGAGAAGCCACATTCTGAGGATTGGGGACACAGAGCAACGTTATTCAGGTAATATTTTCGAGTTGCATTCTTCTATGTTGATGTGTATATGGATTTAGGGTTTATTGAACCCTTTTGTGGCTAGATTGAGTGTTTCCTTAGTCCCCCAAGCGATTGGAACCCTATATTGGGACCCTTGGAAGTCCAGAATGTCCCATGCCTGAGCATTTCGGGAATCAATGGAGGTTTTGGATTGGAATCCTTATGCCTTAGGTCAAAACGTAAATTATGAGTCATGGGGTGTATTATGAGCACCGAAATGAGGGCTTTACGTGATGAACCAGTTTAGGAAGGCCATACCTGTGAATTGTCGGAGTAGATCTGACCTTAGAAAGCAGTTTGAGCGGTTGCATGGCATGGACTCGCCGTGTCCGATGAACAGACTCGGCGAGTAGCTTGAAGATTGCCTTAGAGTGGTCCTGTCCGGGTTATGAGTTGGATCGGTAAGTCAGGGCGAGTTAGAGAGGGTTAACAGGTGGTCTGAGTCGAACTGGGACTCGCCGAGTTGTTCTTCAGACTCGGCGAGTTGAGTCGGGGTGGCCCCGCGATTCTTCCAGGAGGAACTCGTCGAGTCAGGGGGGATACTCGACGTGTAGAAAGGGAATCTTAGAGAATTGGTGAGAACGTGTAGACTCGCCGAGTCGCCCTAGCACTCGCCGAGTCCGGTCAAAGTTGACCGTTGACCGTTGACCGTTGACCGTTGACCAGAGTGGACCTGTGTTGACTTCTTAGGGATAGTCAACATTAGAGATATAAAGTGTTAACTATGGACATTATGATGTTATAGGAGGATTAGAGCTCAGAGAATCGGGCACGAGGGATTCCCAGGTTGTGAGATATCGAGACACGCAAGGTGAGTCTTCTCACTATACTTTACCTTGAGTAGGTAACTAGAGTTATATGATAGAGTATTTGTATGCTATGTATGTTATGTGTTGCACTGCATTCTTCTATGTGATTTATGCTATGCTTGTTTACAGAGTTAGAACCTGAGGGTTCACAGAGTATGGGTGCACGGACCCACAGAGTTATAGCCTCGAGTGGCTAATATGTGTTATATGGTATTTTGGGGAACTCACTAAGCTTTATGCTTACAGTGTTGGTGTTATTTGTTTCAGGTACTAGTGAGGATCGCGGGAAGACGCCGGCCTGATCAGTGCACACACGCGGGATTTTTATATTATGTGATCTTGGGGTTTTTATATATGTTATGAAATGAATTACAAACAATGATGTTTTTATGAATATTAAATGAAGTTTGTCTTTATTAAATGCGAAAAATTATTTTTAAATTCTTGGCGTTACAATTTGGTATCAGAGCCTTAGTTTGAGGGATTCGAGTACACCTTCGGGCGTATTTGAACTCAAACTGAGGATTTGAGATGTAATTTTCAAAAGATTAAAAGATTTTTGAAAAGACGCAGAGCAAGAGATGTGTGTACAATCAGTCCGCGCCCGAACGGTGATTTCCCAAAATACCCTTACATTATGTGTTGTTAATATTGATATGATGTATCTGCATGCTAGAGTAGGCTAGGCATTGCTACTAGGAATAGATTGGCCTGATTTGTGATGCCTTAGTCTAGGGAGAGGTGAGCTGCTATGAGATGCTTGAGAGTGAGTAGGTAGCAGCGAGGGACTTATGATAGATATATTAGAGAGTGGTCTACGCATGATAGAGTACTTGAGACCTGGAATCCGAAGAGGAGGACTTGGAGTGTATTCTGGTGCGGTGCGGACAGTAGTATTGGGCCCGTACTACTGGAAGCACCGGAGCGGGGTGCAGCCCAAGTAAGAATCTTTGGAATGCCAAGAATCAAGGAGGAAAGAGTTGACGAGTGTGAGTGTGTTCGTGGGGATTCTAAATTTATTGTATGTCGTATTTCAGCGGTAGATCATGGTGAGGACACGTTTCACGTCTAAGAGCAGTGGTACCAGTGCGGAGGATATCCGTCGGATCATCCAGGAGGAGGTAGCTGCAGCCATCAGGGCCGAGATTCCGGAGATGTTTGGGTCCATAAAGACCACACTGATTGAGACGTTCGACGAGCGTTATGCCGCTCTTACAAAGGCTGCTGCTGCAGCGGCTACCGCAGCGGTGACTGCTGCAAGGCCGCAGGGTGGGGACGCGTTACTATTCCAGGATATTCGGGAGTTCGTTGCAAACTCCTCGTACCGGACATTTGCCGAGCTTCAGGCAAATTCCCGGAAGAGGGAGATCGAACTTGAGACTCAGGCCAGGGAGGAGGCGGAGTCTCACGGGAGGGATCGGCGACCGGCACAGTCGCGGCCGGCCGCCAAGCGGGCCAAGCCTGCTGATCCCAGACCAGGGAGCCAGAAGGGCCGCACTTGCGGAAAGTGCGGAAAGGGGCATGACGGAGTTTGCCGAGCGGGGTCTTGCTACAAATGTGGCAAGAAGGGGCACATGGCCAAGGACTGCCCCAAGGGGTTTGCAGTGTGCTTTCACTGCAACCAGACTGGACACCGGAAGGCTGAGTGTCCGCAGCTGCGCGGAGCACCTCAGGGATCTGCTCCTGCCGCCATCAGAGCTACAGAGAGTCGGCCTATGAAGACCGAGGCACCGAGAGCTCGAGGGAGAGCCTTCCAGCTGACTGCGGAGGAAGTCCGCGCTGCGCCCGATGTGGTGGCTGGTACGTTTCCTTTCATGTATTTATATTGATGTTGAAATATTATGCTTATATTAGGTTATGCGTAGGTACCTTCCTTGTGAATTCTGTGCCTGCTTTAGTGTTATTTGACTCGGGTGCGAGTCGGTCTTTTGTATCTCTGGCCTTTAGTCAGCATATCAGTGTTAGTCGTGAGGCATTGAGTCGGCCTCTGAGAGTTTCCATAGCTGATGATAGAGTGATTTGTGCCACGGGGGTTTTCCGGGGATGTGTGTTAGAGATTTTTGGGGTTGAGTTTCCGATTGACCTAATTCCTATCGCGATGGGTGATGTCTGTGTCATTGTGGGCATGGACTGGTTGAGCCGATTCAGCGCAGTCATCGACTGCGAGCGTCAGCTGGTGACTATACGAGACCCTAGTGGGGGAGTTCTTTCGGTGTACGCCGAGGGTACGCGTTCGGGATCAGCCTTTTGTTCGGCCGCCAGAGCGAGGCAGTGTCTACAGCAGGGCTGTAAGGGTTTTTTGGCGTATGTGATGGATACGCGAGTGACTTCCGAGAGACTGAGTTCAGTTGAGGAGGTACCGGTGGTGCGTGAGTTTCCAGATGTCTTTCCCGAGGAGCTGCCGGGAGTACCTCCTGTGAGGCAAGTGGAGTTTGGTATTGATTTGATTCCGGGAGCCGCGCCTATCGCTAAGGTGACTTATCGTCTTGCACCTCCAGAGATGCAAGAGTTATCCTCGCAGCTTCAGGAGTTGCTGGGGAAGGGATTCATTCGGCCGAGCAGCTCGCCGTGGGGAGCACCTATTCTGTTCGTCAAGAAGAAAGATGGTTCACACCGGATGTGCATTGATTACCGGGAGTTGAACAAGTTAACGGTCAAGAACCGTTACCCATTACCGAGGATCGACGATTTATTTGATCAGTTTCAGGGAGCATCTTGGTTTTCCAAGATCGACTTGAGGTCGGGATATCATCAAGTGAAAGTGCGGGATGAGGACGTACAGAAGACAGCATTCAGGACGCGATATGGGCATTATGAGTTTGTGGTGATGCCTTTTGGGCTCACCAATGCCCCGGCTGTATTCATGGATCTCATGAACAGGGTATGTAGGCCGATGTTGGATCGGTCAGTGATTGTATTTATCGATGATATTTTGGTGTATTCGAGATCTAGAGAGCAGCATGAGGAACATTTGAGGGAGGTCCTTGGGGTTTTGAGATCGGAGAAGCTTTATGCAAAGTTCTCCAAGTGTGACTTCTGGTTGCGGGAGGTCCAATTCCTAGGACATGTTGTTAATCAGGAAGGGATATTGGTCGATCCGGCCAAGGTTGAGGCGGTGATGAGTTGGGAGGTGCCGAAGTCACCCTCTGAGATCAGGAGTTTCCTTGGATTGGCAGGGTATTATCGGAGATTTATTAAGGACTTCTCCATAATTGCAGTGCCACTTACTAGATTGACCCGAAAGGGGGTTGCATTCTCATGGGGACCCGAGCAGCAGACCTCTTTTGAGACACTTCGCCAGAGATTGTGCGAAGCCCCGGTGTTAGCTCTCCCAGAAGGGATGGAGGATTTTGTAGTTTATTGTGATGCATCTATTTTGGGGTTGGGTGCAGTTCTGATGCAAAGAGGGCATGTAATAGCATATGCATCGAGGCAGCTGAAGCCTCACGAGACGAGATATCCCACGCATGATCTAGAGCTGGGGGCGGTAGTGTTCGCCCTCAAGATTTGGCGTCATTACTTGTATGGGGTTTGTTGCACGATATACACGGACCATAAGAGTTTGAAGTACTTGATGGACCAGCCCAACCTAAACATGCGTCGGAGGAGGTGGTTGGATGTGGTCAAGGATTATGATTGCGAGATCCTGTACCACCCGGGCAAAGCTACTGTGGTAGCAGATGCGTTGAGCCGTAAGGGGGAGAGCACTCCACTACGAAATGTATGTTTGAGGTTGACCGTGATAGATCCAGTACTGGATGCCATTTGTGGGGCACAGTCTGAGGCTATGCAACCGGAGATGCAGAAGAGAGAACGGGTCGTTGGGTTGGTTTCAGAGTTCGTTACCGATGTTCGAGGGTTGATGACCTTTCAGGGTTGGATTTGGGTACCGTTTGTGGGCGGTACGCGTACTAATTTGATGGAGGAGGCACATCGATCGAAATTCTCGATCCATCCCGGGGCTACAAAGATGTATTTGGATTTGAGGAGAGAATATTGGTGGCCCTGCATGAAGAGGGACGTCGCGTGGTTTGTCAAGAGGTGCTTGACCTGCCGTAGGGTTAAGGCGGAGCACCAGAGACTGCATTGCAAGTTGCAGCCATTGGAGGTTCCCGAGTGGAAGTGGGAACAGATCACTATGGATTTCATCACCAAATTGCCGAGGACTGCCAGAGGAGTTGATGCAATTTGGGTGATTGTAGACAGATTGACGAAGAGCGCTCACTTCCTTGCCATTAGTGAGAGTTCTTCAGCAGAGAAATTGGCGGAGGTGTATGTGAGAGAAGTAGTATCTCGGCATGGGGTGCCGATCTCGATTGTTTCAGATCGTGATGTGCGTTTCACTTCTAGGTTCTGGAAGAAATTTCATGAGGAGTTGGGTACTAGATTGCATTTTAGTACCGCATATCATCCCCAGACAGACGGTCAGAGTGAGCGGACGATTCAGACGCTCGAGGACATGCTTCGGGCATGTGTGTTGGATTTTGGGGGTAGCTGGGATGCGTATTTGCCCTTGGCGGAGTTTGCCCTTGGCATACCGATGCCCTTCGAGCATCGGTATGCCGCCCTTTGAGCTGTTGTATGGTAGGAGATGTCGGACCCCCATTTGTTGGGGAGAGGTGGGACAGAGAGTGATGGGCAGTACAGAGATCGTGCTTCAGACGACAGAGCAGATTCAGCAGGCTAGACAGAGGTTATTGACTGCCCAGAGCCGACAGAAAAGTTATGCAGACAGACGCCGATCCGAGCTAGAGTTTCAGGTCGGCGACTTCGTACTCCTGAAGGTCTCTCCTTGGAAAGGAGTGATTCGATTCAGGAAGAGGGGCAAGTTGGGGCCCCGGTATATTGGGCCTTTTCGTGTGATTGCGAGGGTAGGCCGGGTGGCCTACCGTTTGGAGTTGCCAGCGGAATTGAGTCAGATCCACGACACTTTTCATGTGTCGCAATTGAGAAAGTGTATAGCCGATGAGTCGGCAGTGGTTCCATTAGAGGACATTCAGGTGGATGCGAGCCTGAATTATGCCGAGAGACCAGTGGCCATCAGAGATCGGAAGATCAAGGTTCTGAGGAATAAGTAGATACCTTTGGTGTTAGTTCAGTGGCAGCACCGGAAGGGATCGGAAATGACCTGGGAGCCGGAGCGTGAAATGCGGGAGCAGCATCCGGAGCTATTTTCAGAGTGAGACTTCGAGGGCGAAGTCTAGTCCTAGTGGGGGAGAGTTGTAACAGCCCGGAATTCCAGGTATCGTTATATTTATGATTTTTGGGTGTTTTAAGAGGGGACTCGGCGAGTTGGAGCTCAGACTCGCCGAGTAGGATCGCGGATCTAGTCGCGGGTTCGCGACTGGACTCGACGAGTCCAGATATGGACTCGGCGAGTCTGCGCTGTTTAGCGAAACCCTAACCGTCCAGGTTTGGGACATATATAAGGGGCCTTATGGCCGTCATTGTTCATCCTAGTCCTTTGAGAGAAACCCTAATTCGATTGTGAGCATCTGGAGCAAGGTAGAAGACCATTATTGATCTTGGAAGTGTTATTTTGCAAGGAGGAGGAGGCTTGGTTAAGGGAACCACAAGAGAAGCCACATTCTGAGGATTGGGGACACGGAGCAACGTTATTCAGGTAATATTTTCGAGTTGCATTCTTCTATGTTGATGTGTATATGGATTTAGGGTTTATTGAACCCTTTTGTGGCTAGATTGAGTGTTTCCTTAGTCCCCCAAGCGATTGGAACCCTATATTGGGACCCTTGGAAGTCCAGAATGTCCCATGCCTGAGCATTTCGGGAATCAATGGAGGTTTTGGATTGGAATCCTTATGCCTTAGGTCAAAACGTAAATTATGAGTCATGGAGTGTATTATGAGCACCGAAATGAGGGCTTTACGTGATGAACCAGTTTAGGAAGGCCAGACCTGTGAATTGTCGGAGCAGATCTGACCTTAGAAAGCAGTTTGAGCGGTTGCATGGCATGGACTCGCCGAGTCCGATGAACAGACTCGGCGAGTAGCTTGAAGATTGCCTTAGAGTGGTCCTGTCCGGGTTATGAGTTGGATCGGTGAGTCAGGGCGAGTTAGAGAGGGTTAACAGGTGGTCTGAGTCGAATTGGGACTCGCCGAGTTGTTCTTCAGACTCGGCGAGTTGAGTCGGGGTGGCCCCGCGATTCTTCCAGGAGGAACTCGTCGAGTCAGGGGGGATACTCGACGTGTAGAAAGGGAATCTTAGAGAATTGGTGAGAACATGTAGACTCGCCGAGTCGCCCTAGCACTCGCCGAGTCCGGTCAAAGTTGACCGTTGACCGTTGACCGTTGACCAGAGTGGACCTGTGTTGACTTCTTAGGGATAGTCAACATTAGAGATATAAAGTGTTAACTAGGGACATTATGATGTTATAGGAGGATTAGAGCTCGGAGAATCGGGCATGAGGGATTCCCAGGTTGTGAGATATCGAGACACGCGAGGTGAGTCTTCTCACTATACTTTACCTTGAGTAGGTAACCAGAGTTATATGATAGAGTATTTGTATGCTATGTATGTTATGTGTTGCACTGCATTCTTCTATGTGATTTATGCTATGCTTGTTTACAGAGTTAGAACCTGAGGGTTCACAGAGTATGGGTGCACGGACCCACAGAGTTATAGCCTCGAGTGGCTAATATGTGTTATATGGTATTTTGGGGAACTCACTAAGCTTTATGATTACAGTGTTGGTGTTATTTGTTTCTGGTACTAGTGAGGATCGCGGGAAGGCGCCGGCCTGATCAGTGCACACACGCGGGATTTTTATATTATGTGATCTTGGGGTTTTTATATATGTTATGAAATGAATTACAAACAATGATGTTTTTATGAATATTAAATGAAGTTTGTCTTTATTAAATGCGAAAAATTATTTTTAAATTCTAGGCGTTACACAAGTTCTTCAGTTACAGCAGCAACTTTGCGTTTAATGTGATCATAATTTTCACACTTGTTGCTGTAATCTTCTTGTAATTTCCTAAAGTCCTTGGTTTTTGCTTCTAGTTGTGCTTTTAACGGTTTCTGACATTTCCTTGGAGTATAGCCCTCATATTTAAGGTCCTCATTTTCCCTTTTTAGCAAATCAATTTGTTCGTGGAGAAATTTAATCGTAGCTTTACAAGATGGAGTACATGAAACTTCATTTACCGGAATTGATGTGGAACTCATTTATTATTATTATTACTATTATTATTATTATTATTATTATTATTATTATTATTATTATAATATTTTTAATTGCCCTTTGACTTAAAAACCGAGAAAGTCAACCTTAAAAGTCAAATTTAAAAAGTCAAACTCAAAAGTCAAACTTGAAAAGTCAAACCTAAAAGTCAAACCGAAAAAGCCAAATTTGAAAAATTAAAATTCAAACGAGAAATTCAAAAGGTTAAAGTCAAAGGTCAAATTTTAAAAGTCAAAGTCAAAATTTTAAGCTCAAAGATAAAAATAAAATCAAAAATTAAAAACAAAAAAAAAATTGGGTTGAAAATAGAATTTAGAAATAAAAAATTTGATTTTTAGGGTTAAAAGTTCCAATTTTGTGAAAAAGGATGCGAGAAAGAGATGTTCATTTAAAAGATTCGAAAGGAAGACACAAGAGGCTTGCAAGCCGAGATGGTAAGGCGCTAGGATGAACACCTTGAGGTCCCGAGTTCGATCCCCGGCAACCTCAAAATGTGTTGATATTTTTTATTGTGAAGCGCTGATGCAAGGATGAAGCGAGGCCGAGGATCCGAGGCGAGGCTGCTACGATGCGAGGTTACGATACGAGGACGAGGACCGCACATCGAGACCGAGCCGCACACTCCGAGGCCGCACACACCGAGCTGTATACTCCGAGGACGAGGATCTTCAGAAGTTTGAAGGATTATTGAAGGAGGGAAATCATTATTCTTTTTAGAATTTCATTGTTAATAATAAGCTTGCTCATTCAAAAATGGTAGATCATAGGCTTAAAATAAATTTTGCCAAGAACATGTATGTTAAGGTTATGGCATATGGATTCCCACATGGTTTGGGTTCATTTGGTTTTTGGAAAGTTTGGAGACATTATTTTTAGAATACGTTGGGGAGGAGTTTGCAATTGGTAAGTTTGCATTGTTTTCAAATACATGCTAACTCTTATCCTTTAGTAACAGGGTATACTAATTTGGTGTTGAAAGTGAAGGATGGTCGGTCAGTGTCATTTCAATTCCAATATCTTAGGTAAGGCCCAATCAGGTAGACTATTGTATGTAATGATGTTGGAATAAATCTTAAGACGCGTGCTAATACTAATGGTTGTTTGTTGTCAAGTAAGCGATTTATTCAGTGTACTCTATGGGCTGAGCATGCAGACGAATTTTCATCTAGGATTGGTAATATTGTTCCTCTTGAATGTGTGGTGGTGAACATTTAACTTATTAGAACTCGACAATGGAAAGGTAAGTTTTCTATATCTAACATTTAATAACTTTGTTGAAATATTGAAGTATTAACTTTCAAGTTTGTATAAGTTGGTCATGGTATGTATTGTTGATTAGTGTCTAAGTCCATACCTATATTTGGTATGTACTTGACCCGGTTGTTGCATGGTCCTTTTGGGTTGCCTTCACCAAAGCAACTTGACATGATGATTTATGGAGAGAGAGAATATTATGGTTTATTAATATATTATATGAATAATATATTAAAAGATAAATCATATAGTCTAATTAATATTGGTCAAGAATTAATTAAGAATTAATTTTATGGCTAAAAGCGATTAATTAAATAAAGGGGACTAGAATTGCCAATTATAAGATAATTGAATTTCGGCTGTGGATCTCATGGATTAAGGGAGTGGACGATTTCAAGGTGGAAGCCCACATGGAAATCGTCCAAGGGCCTTATTCCAGAAGGTTCTTGGAGCTGCTTAGGGCCTATGCTATCCAATTAGGGTTTTAACTTAAACCCTAGAAGCTCAGCTATTTAAGGACCCCTAGGGCTTCATATTTCGGCTACCATAGAAACCCTAGAGTTCCTAAGAGCCGAAATTTTACCTCCATTCCCTCTCTTCTTGATCATCTTCTTTCCTTGGTGTTTTTAATCCATTAGAGGTATTACACTTGTGATACTAAGCTCTTGAAGATTAAAGATTCATAATAGTGTCAA
Source organism: Lactuca serriola (assembly GCF_051521515.1). NCBI lineage: Eukaryota > Viridiplantae > Streptophyta > Magnoliopsida > Asterales > Asteraceae > Lactuca > Lactuca serriola. The sequence continues at coordinate 103,293,042 of NC_136412.1, forward strand.
AAGGTAATCATCTAAACTTGTATTAGTTGTGGATCTCGATTTTATAGTATGCTAGTTTAGGGTTTACAAGCTTTGGATAAATTTGCATGTACAATAGAGAAACCTAGATCCAAAAGCTTTAGGATTTTGCATGTGCACATAGGAATGTTCTTTTACTCAAAACCCACTATTGGTATCAGAGAATTGCTTGGTTTCTATTGTATTTGATGGATTGTATGTTTGTCCATTGCTTAAAATTAATTTTTCTGCCTTATGCCTGACAGACTCGTCGAGTCCCAAAGTGAACTCGGCGAGTTCTATAAGGGACTCAGCGAGTCGGGCTGTCAGACAGATGGATTTTCGGGATTTTGGCTTATTTTGACTTGGGATAATTACCATAAATGTTTTTAATTAATAAAATCTGAATTGTATTGATTCCTTATGATTATCTTAGTCAAAATAAAAGATATTTATCATTTAATTAGATAATTATTGTCTTATTTGATAAACCTTAATTATTTGAATTATTTAATCAATTATCTTGCACGAAATTAGATTAGATCAAAATTAGATAATCACCAATTAATTGTTTAATTATATTATTTGAATTTTGACCTAGATAGTTTTGAAATGTTTCAAAACTTTCCCTCAAGTTTTGAAATTTAAATTTTTGATTAAAAGTTTAATTTTGAAATAATTAAATTCCAAACCCTAGAATTTTAAAGGTTTAAAATTCAACCTTATACTATTATAATACTATAAGAATAACTATTATATATGTATAAGATAAATTCTAGTCTTACCATTAGTAGGCCCCATTCACGAAGTCGATCTATAATGGGGGTATAAGGTTGTTGCCTATAAAATGGTAGTTTAATGGGTATCCACTCTCACCCACTGCTTACTTGATTGTTGGAGGGTCGTTAGCCGAACGGGTAGAATAGGGCAACTAATTCCTCATTAAAAGTATAATAATTAAAAAAGTAACTAAATGTTTTTATTAAATTCTCAATCTTAGTTACTTTAGGATAATGTGAATTTGATGTTATTCCATGAAATTACACTTTGTACCCTTGCCAAGACATTAGTGGAGCGTGTGTGGTTAACCGACACACCAATTTGGCTCCAGCAAAGGTGGCAAAGGGTGACTCGATGTTTGTCATAGATCAATGGAGCGTGTGTGGCTAACCGGCACATTGATTAGCTGATTGTAACATTGAGGGCACTGAGTACATTTGCATGGTGATTCACACCTTGTTTGTGATCCTCGGTATCCCAGTCACAAACTTGAAGGGCATATCGAGACATAAACATGCCATTGAAAACTTAAATGAACCTAAAAAGATCTAGGAGTTTTCAATACATTTAAACATAATCTTTTCATTTTTTTCATTTTGGAAATTAGTGAATCGTCATTCACTTACCTTCAAAATATTTTTTGTTTAGATCACGGCATCCCTTTTCTAAATTGCAAATAATGTTGTTGGATCCTAGCCCTAATTTCTCATTTGGGTGTTTAATTGGGGATTCTTATCTAATCAAACTTTGTCTCTCTTCCTTTTTAGATGTCGAACTCAAACAACAACACTTCAAACTCAACCTCTTCCGGCTCATTCTCACTCATGAACTTGTTTGGGAGGGTGATCTTCGATGGGACCAACTTTAATGATTCGATCCGCAACATTCGAATGGTTACCCGCTACGAGGATAAGGAGTATGCCCTTAACAAGGAGCTTCAGGAGGTGAACGTTAACACTTCTACTCTTGAGGAGATCGCTACCTTCGAGGCACACGAGCGAGATGCTATGCAAGTCCATTGCATCATGCTCGCGATGATGAATGCAGAACTCCAAAAGTCCTACGAGGACTACTATCCATATAAGATGCACCAGGATTTGCTGGACAGGTACCACCAAAGTGCCAGGAAGGAGAGGTACGAGATCATCAATTCGATGATCACGACCAAGATGAGGGACAGATAGTCTATCACTGCTCATCTACAGAAGATGCAGAGATATGTCGACCGCCTGCTGAAGTTAAATGTTAACTTCGATGAAGTGTTGGCAATTGATATCATTCTTCACTCACTGCCACCCTGGTTCAACTAGTTTCACATGACCTACCACGTGAACAAGGAGGAGGTCAGCTTGAGCAAGCTTCAAGGCTTGTTGAGGACTGTTGAGAGCAAGCTCAAGGATAAATCTATTGCATCAACTCCCGCTACAGCTGCCCCCGTCTTGGCTATTGGGCAAGGGAAGGGTAAAAAGAGGAAGGAGCGACTTTGATGCTCGAATGGTAACTGTTGTTATACGAGAATTCAACTAAGGGTAAGTGGGTATCCCAAGACTTCCCAAAGTCTATCACACATACGCGAAGCATGTCTACACTTACGTCCATATAGCGCTTCGGAAGGAGCGACTTTGATGCTCGAATGGTAACTGTTGTTATATGAGAATTCAACTAAGGGTAAGTGGGTATCCCAAGACTTCGCAAAGTCTATCACACATACGCGAAGCATGTCTTCGAGCGTCTGGTTGGCTCGTTCGCTTTGACCGTCTGTTTGTGGGTGATAAGCGGTGCTCATGTCGAGATGGGTTCCAAGTGCTATCTGAAGTGATTGCCAAAAACATGAAGTGAATCTACTGTATCTATCTGAAATGATAGACACTGGTACTCCGTGAAGCCTCTTGATTTCTCGGATGTATATTCGTGTCAGTCTCTCCATCTTGTAGGATTCTTTTATGGGCAGGAAATGGGCGGATTTCGTCAGTCGGTCAACTATTACCCATATAGTGTCTAATCCGTCCGACGTCTTGGGTAGCTTGGTCACAAAGTCCATGGAAATCCCTTCCCATTTCCACTCGGGGATCACCGATTGCCGTAATAGCCCCAAGGGCTTCTGGTATTCTACCTTTACTTTGGCACAAGTAAGGCACTTGCTGACATATGTGGCAATTTCTGCCTTCATGTTAGGCCACCAATATTGTTGTTTAATATCCAAGTACATTTTTTCCGAACCTGGATGGATGGAGTATTGCGTCTTGTGAACTTCATTCATGACTACCTCCCTAAATCTTTTGAGTTTAGGGACCCAGATACGGTTCATGAAATAGTATACTCTGTCCTCTTTTACCTCTAGATTCTTCTCCATTCCACGTAATGCTTCGCTTGCTCTGTTTTCCGTCTTCATGGCATCTGACTGGGCTAGCCCGATCTAAGTGGTTAGGTGAGATTGGATGGTTATTGAGAGAGTTTTCGCACGACGATTAGAGTACTCCTTACGGCTCAAGGCAACAGCTACCACGTTGGCCTTGCCTAGGTGGTACTTGATTTCACACTCGTAATCGTTTAATAGTTCAACCCATCTTCGTTGCCTCATATTCAGCTCTTTCTGATTCAAGATGTGCTGGAGACTCTTGTGGTCCGTGAGTATGGTGCACTTCGTACCATAAAGGTAATGCCTCCAAATCTTCAGAGCAAAGACCACTGCTCGCAATTCCAGATCATGGGTTGTATAATTCACTTCGTGTGTCTTTAGTTGGCGGGATGTGTAAGCTATCACTCTTCCACGCTGCATGAGAACGCAGCCTAAACCCTGATTTGACGCGTCACAGTAGACCACGAAATCTTCCGTTCCCTCTGGTAGGGATAGTACCGGGGCACTACAGAGTGCTTGCTTCAAAGTTCAGAATGCAACTTCTTGTTTGTCCGTCCATTTGAATGGTACGCCCTTCTGTGTAAGCAAGGTAAGTGGCTTGGCGATCTTAGAGAAGTTTTGAATGAACCTCCTATAGTAGCCTACTAGGCCTAAGAATTGGCGAACTTTTGTGGGTGTCGTCGGGACCGCCCATCCTTCAACGGCTTTGACCTTAGAAGGATCCACATGTATTCCTTCCCGACTAACAACATGACCTAGGAAGTTCACGCTACGGAGCCAGAACTCACACTTGGAGAGTTTTGCGTATAGCTTCTCCGTCCGCAGGTTTCCAGGATTTGTCGGAGATGTTGGCCATGCTCTTCTTCGCTTCGGGAATAGACTAGAATGTCGTCAATGAAGACGATAACAAAGTTGTCGAGGAATGGTCGACAGATTCGGTTCATCAGGTCCATAAATGCGGCAGGGGCATTCGTTAGACCGAAGGGCATTAAGACAAATTCATAATGTCCGTAACGAGTTCGGAAGGCGTTTTTGGGAATATCCTCTTCCCGGACCTTGAGTTGATGGTACCCAGACCGTAGATCTATCTTAGAAAAGTAACTAGCTCCTTGGAACTGGTCAAATAGATCGTCGATTCGTGGGAGTGGATAGCGAGTTTTGACAGTGAGTTTGTTTAGCTCCCTGTAATTGATGCACATTCTAAAAGATCCGTCCTTCTTTTTGACAAAGAGGACCGGAGCTCCCCATGGAGAGTAGCTGGGTCGGATGAATCCCTTGCCCAGGAGTTCGTTAAGTTGGCTGGACAATTCCTACATTTCAGCAGGAGCTAGTCAGCAAGGCGATTTAGCGAGAGGATTTGCTCCGGGAACGAGATCAATTCGGAACTCAACTTTTCTCTCTAGGGGTACTCCAGGAAGATCTTCAGGAAATACGTCTGGGAATTCACGTGCTACTGGAATATCTTGAATATTAACCCCTTCATTGGTTTTATCCACTATGTGAGCCAGGAACATCAAATTGTTCTTTCGCAGATGCTTCTGTGCCTGGATGCACGAGATGAGGCGAAGGTTCGTGCTAGGTTTGTCTCCGTAAATAACTAGGGTTTCGTGATTGGGAAGGTGAAGGTGAACGGCCTTCTCGTGACACATAATTTCAATATGGTGGGGGCTTAACCAGTCCATGCCAATAATCACATCGAAACTCCTAATGGAAGCAGGCATTAAGTCTATTCGAAAGACGTGTTGATTTAGGGTTAGGGTACATCCGATGTAGATTTCCCCAGTGGATTCGGTTTTCCCATTGGTCATTTCCACCGTAAAGGTTTCATTGAGCTTCTAGGGTTGTTGTTTTAACAAATGTTTAAACTTATTGCTCACAAAACTTCGCTCTGTTCCAGTGTCAAATAGGATGCATGCATAAGTGTAGTTTAGGGGAAACGTACCGGTAACAACAGCGGGATCCTGAAACGCCTCCCCCTGACCCATGGTCAGCACCCTTCCAGTTCCTCCATTTCCAAGATTGTTGTTGTTAGGGTAATTTCGACAGATATGCCAAGTCCTTCCACACCCATAGCAGGTGTGGCTAGGTCCTGCATTGTTGCCGCTGGTGTTGGTGTTGTTGTTGTTGTTGTGGTTGTTGTTGTTGTTGTTGTTGCTTCCCTGTTGTTGATTCTGAGGAGGGTAAGTCCTGCAGTACCTTGTCATGTGCCCCTTCTGATTGCAACTGGTGCACTGCATCTCCCTGCATTCTCCATTGTGATGGAGACCGCACTTGTTGCACTTGGGAAGATTAACGGAATAAGGTCTAGGAGCACTTGGAGCAGCTGAGGCTGGAGCATGTGGTGTGGGCGGAACTTGCGCAGTTGCAGCATTAACCGCCACTGTTTGCTACTTCTTGGAAGATTCGGAGCCTTAACGCCCCTTTCTCTTGTTGTTCTTCCCCTTCTTTCTATCATTTTCCTTTTTAGCTTCAGTCTCTGCTGGCTTCTCACCCTTCTTGTTGTTGTGGTCATACAGCTTCTTGGCCAATCTCTTAGCACTGTCGAAAGTTTCGGGATTTGCAGCTATCACGTTTCCTTGGATCGGGGAGGTTAGTCCCCAGATGAATTGCTCGATCTTCTTACCCTCTGAGGTAATCATACCAGGGCATAACAGAGACAGTTCGCTAAACCTTGATATGTAGTCATCTATATCAACATTTCGTACAGTTAGATTCCACAGCTCTTGTTCCATTTTCTGAATTTCACCACGTGGGCAGTATTCGGCCATCAGCGTTTCTTTCATTTATGCCCATGGCATGGAATTGGCTACGAGGAGTGTCATGGCTTCCACGTGTCTGTTCCACCAAGTGAGCGCTTGGTCAACGAAAGTGCATGCGGCAAACTTCACCTTCATCTCTTCAGGGCAATCGCATATCTCGAATACCAATTCCACCTTCTCGATCCATAGTTTCAGGGTGATCATTCCTCCAGTTTCGTTAAAGGTTCGTGGTTTGGCGTTCGTGAAGTCTTTGTAGGAACACGTTTTGGTGGGTCCTTGATTCATTCCGTTGTTCGAACTTCCGGCCCCTTATCCGTTGACTCTTCCATTGTTCCCATGGTGAATTTGTGCCATTGCTGCGGTGACCGCAGCAGATACAGCTGCCTGGAATGCAGTTGAGTCAACTTCGGGTGGGGTTGGTCCAGGGTTTCCGCGAGTGGGTCGTTGAGGCATCTTTCTGCCAAGGAACAGAAAGATGTTGAGTATATGTGCTTCTTGTGAGAGCGTGATCCTATGAGCTAAGTGTGTGGTACTAACTTAGGTACTTTCACAATTTGTCACACAATCATGGATTTGTACTCATAGCAGATTACAACATCAAAGTAAAACACACAAAAGTTTACTAATATTATTCACATTTGATACATGAAAATTTTGCTCGAAAGAGCATACATAATTGATATTAGTTCGACAGCATAACGGCTCTATGAGTAGTGTAGTCACTTAAACATAGAGTCGGGGTACGTAGCATAGATCCTAATGTCCTAGTAAGATAAGTCCATCCCTAATCGCGGTGAGCTGTGCCCGGGGGTGGTGCTGAGGAAGTGGATGCTCCCTGAAGACGAGCCACCTGTCGTTATGCGTCCTGGAGTCGAGACTCCCACCTTACCTGCCTCATATGGAACTCTCGAAGAACGTCTCGTGTCTCCTGCTCTGCACGCTCGACCCTAGTCCACATCTGGCGTACCTGGTCGGCGGTGCTCTGAGCGAGGTCGCCGGTGTTCCGTAACCGTCTCACCATGACCGAAAGGGCTCAATCGGCAGGTCCTCCATCCCTCAGGTCAAAGAACTCGCGTGACATGCTGAACGGGGTTCGCTGTCCCTGCTGTCTGCTCCACCTCCAAAGATCAATACCCCATGGCGGGTGTAGGACCAATGGGGTCCACCCGGTAAGCGGGCACCCTAATCGGGTAAGGGGGTTAATGACTTCAGACTCCGCGTCCGAATCACCCCCTTCACTGTCGCCGGGTTCCTCCTCAAAGCTTCCTTCATCTTCTTCCTCCTCCTGTTCTTCTTCTGGTTCGGCAGGCTCGCCCTCGGCTTCTGCCTCTGGTTCCCGGTCATATTCCTCCTCGGGGTCTTCCTCAGGCTCTTCTTCAGGCTCTTCGTCTAACCATCCGTTATTTCCCAAGTTAGGGAAGTAAGTATCTCCGGGGTGATGGAAACTAGCCATGCTGTCTGCGAGAGTGTGTAAATATGTTAACATCATTCCTAGGACGCTACAACTATTGTATAGACTAAACGGATATTCTCTTCTTGGTGATAAAGGGGTATGTTTTAGGTTCCCTAGCTATCACGATCTTCCCAGGACGTGTAATAGTTATACCTTGGAAGGAATGTGGTTGATCAGGCTACATCCACTCCTTGATATGACTAAAACAGTTCTGGATTAACCGAGATACTAGCATTATCTTGTTTGGTTCGGTATTATGTTCTTGTTCCAAATATAAGCAAGGGTGCTTTTATTGTTATGTTTTAATTGTTTTGTTCAGAGTTGTGTTAGTCCCTCTTTTGGTTTACAGTTGCATATCAATGTGTGGTTAGATATGCTAGTTCACTATAAACAGAGCTCTGATACCAACCTGTCACATCCCCGAACCAGACGGCGGAAACGTCCGAGGGCTCTTATGAATTAATTGAATACCATCACAATGATTATACATGAATCATAACATCATTCATCACCATGCATTGAAATATTACAACTGATATTGTTTACATTTGATACATTGTTTTAAACATTACAATTCCATAACATAATCCGTTTGCTCACTAATCTAAGCAAAACACCATGATATAACTTGAAACATATATTTCTGTTTACCTGTTACCCGAGAATACAAGTTATTTTGAAAACGGTCAACATATGAAATGTTGGTGAGTTCATAAGTAATGTTATGGAAAATGATTTTTGTGAAGTTTGAAAACCCAGAAATCCGATATTTTCTGGAAAGAGTATTGTTTATAAAAAGTGTGAAGATCCGTAAATATGCTTGTCGATTTTGAAAACTGAATAATTGTTGAACTTTGTATACATCACATAGGTAAAAGTGTTGACCTCCCTGGGAAAACCCGATGTTTTCCCCATACATAAAATTTCGTGTCTTATTTATTGTTTTACCGATACGACGATTGTTTTTGATTACCCAGGTGACATTGGATTAATTATGGGTTGTGCATTAATTAAAATGACTAGTTTATAACTACCAATTACAAACGATCCTTTAGGCGTCGTCCTTACCACTCACTTAATCCAACCACCCTGACTTCTCTTGATTTACGCCACGAATCTCTCTACTCGATTTCTCATAGCCCCACAACCGAGGAGAAAGGAGGGTATGAAGCCCTCTTTATTTCCATAAGTTGTTTAAGGCTATCGGGAATGCGAAAAGCACTTGGCCCGACTCGCATTTGACTTCTCGACCTCGCTAGCAGTACCAATGGGCCCTTGGGGCCCAACAGCAGATTAGAGCTATTGAAAGTCCTTTTACATGGAATTAGGTCATAAAAGGCCCAATAACATGTAAGCGCGTTCCCTTCGGGCCCAAAGATTATGTTATTGGGCTAGCAAGGCCCAACAAGCACGATTTGAAACTTTCAAGCCCAAAGATTGAATATTGACTCCTCGTAGATCTCGCGTGTTTATTGAAGTACTATTGTTTATTAATTTTTGTCTTGTTATTGATTCGAGACCGAATCAATTCGTTTGGTAACGATATTGGTGTTGAAAGTGTATTTGTTGTTACGTTTCGCCGATAGTCGTGGATCCCGTATTTTGTCTTAAGGGATTTATTTGTTTAAAAGTAAGAGTTTACCTTTTCATGACCCTTCTTGGATAAAATTTACACTTTTAGTCCTTTATATAAAAGAATTTCCAGTTTAGTCCTTAAACCATTTTTCTTGACACTTTAGTACCATAACTTATTGAAAAAGGCATTTTCAGCCCAAAATTACTTTGTAAACAGCTTAAGTCCTTCAAAATGATGTTTTCTCGGTTGGAACCCCCATTTTCGCAACTTTTACAGTTTTGGCCCAAAATGGAAAAGTTTTGCATTTTTGATCCCTTTTGAATTTGAAAAACATTTTTGACCTTTGAAATGGTTTTAATACACTTGAAACCCCCTTTTTTACAGAAAGTGGCATTTCCAACCCCTAAATTGAAAAATCTCGCAATTTGAAGCTTATTGGGCCGAAAAGCCCATTTTAGCCCATTAGGTTCAAAATTTCCGTTTTAAGCCCCTCAAAAATGTTGATATTCAGAAATATTGTTATAGAAACTGTTTGGACCCTTTTTAACCTCGAGAAATTATAAGTAGTTGTTTTGGGCCCTTAGTTTTGTATTTTTGACAATTTAAGCCCAAAAATGGGTTTTATGTCCAAATATGATCATCCTAACCAAATGAACTATTTTTCTTGACTTGATTAGTGTAAAATGATTTAAGTTATGTTTATTTCATTCCTCATGTTATAGATCTTGGTTTTTAGATGCTTTTTGAATAACATATTCATCACAACACATGATATTACACACAAACATGCATCAAATCACACATAGCATACATTTACTCATAGATCTACACATTTTCTTGTATTCTCCCCCATAAAAACTCATAAAAAACCGAAAGAAAGGGGGTATGAAACTCACCTTGGGTGTGGTTTCGGTTTTTGGAAGGAAAGATGAGAAAGATTCGGCCCTAGCAACCTTTCTTGGAAGATCTCGAACTTGGATGCTTCTAAGGTGCTAAATCATAAGTTTGAATGAATTAAGAGATGATTCTTGAATGGAATGAAATAGCTAGCTTATGGATCTAAGCAACATCTTACCTTAGATGATGATTTTTATGTAAGAATCCCTTGAACACCTCTTAGATCTCGAAAATATGGAGAGGGAATGAGAGAGTTTCTTGAGAGAATTTTGAGTGAAATGTGTGTGTGTGTGTGCTTGGATTCGGCCGAGAGCAAGAGAGAGAGGAGAGAAGAGTGATTTTGAAGTGAGTTGCATGAAAACATGAGATGGCATGGATGTTTGAAGTGTAATAACCTAGATATCTTCCATACAAAGATGAGGTGTCATGCAAGAAGTCAACTTCTTCTTCTCCTTTTGGGCTTGGGCCGAGAATTAGAGAGGAAAAAGAAAAGAATTTGGGCCTTGTATTCCTAAGCCTTTTTCATGGTTATGTTAAGTGATGTTTGGTCCAAATATTTATAAATGTGATTCTTATGACCTATTAGGGCTAAATTAGGTTAATTATGGCCCAATATGGTTTATTTAGTTAATTTATTTCATTCTAGGCCCAATATGGCCCAAAATATTGAAATAAATGGAAGTGGGTCCAATTAGAGCCCATTTAAGAGTTCTAAGCCCAAGATGGTCAAATTGGAAGCTTATTGTTCCATTGGGCCCAATAAGGAAGTCCTAGTCCAAAATGGACTTAAACAACAACTTCTAGGGTTTCCAATTGCTTATTGACTACTTGAAATGCTTGTATGAGGTGTTTGATTGAAATTCTATTGTCATAGAGCATGCATCATACATGCTCTCATGTCTTTCATTCATAATTTGGCTTAAGTGTTGCAGTTACAAGGCACAAACATTTCTAGTTGTGACATATGGACCTCCAGCCATACACATGTGTACAGCCGCACACCCTGTGTACGGCCGTACACAGGGTGTGCTGTACGACCGTACACACAAACCACAAACACATACAATATTACATAAAAATATATTTTCCTAGAAAAGCAAAGTATAAACCATATTTTTTACCCAACAATCTCCCCCTTGGTTTATAGCTTTCTTTTCTAAATGACCCAACAAGCTCCCTCTAAAAAATAGCTGGCTTTTCTTGTGAATCTTCAATGGGAGTTTTGGCTTCAGCTTTAATCTTTGATTTCTTCACAGCTTCAAGATGAACTTGATGAATCTTCATGAATGACTTCATCTCGAGCGGTTGGACTTTTCTTCAAGATTTGACTCTGAACGCACATTGGGTGAGGAGGATTGATGAAAAGATTCTTGAAAGATGGCACTTTCAGCTTGAGAATCTTCAGAGAGAACAACGGAGGGAAATAATCTTCTGGATCACTTCAGCAGGTTCATAGATAGCAGCAAATTGATTGAGGAGGCTTCAATTCAATCTGTCACATAATCTTCAATTTCAGCTTCACCTTGCTTCTGGGGTTGACAAATTAAATGTTGAAAGAATAACCTTCATTTATTGTTCCTTCGAATGCAATTCTTCGATGCTCACGGATGAAGCCTTGGCTCAGATGATCTTTAATACAGTCTCCACGAGTCTCATCTATGCCTGGAATCACTTTTCAAGACAAAACAAAACTAAAAGAAAAATTAGCACACAAAAAAATATTTTTGGATTTTTGATATTTTCTGGAAAATTAAAAACAGAAACAAAAATATTTTTGGATTTTCTTAACAAGAAATAACACTATTTTTGGATTTTTTTATTTTCTGATTTTTGTTTGATTTTTGAATTATTTTTAATTCTCCCCCTAAAATTTGTGCATAGAGGAAAACTATGAACAAATTTAACAAAAATAAAATGATATCTAACTTTAAGAATGATTTGGGATCAAAGTTTTTAGACAACCTTTATCCGCTTGTCGGTACCTTCCATCTTCACGTCTTTGTCTGGTCGATCGCCGGTATTGTTGTCCACTTAAACACGAAAAATTGTGACAAAATTAGGACACACTATAAGTGACAAGACAATGCGATCCTGAGTTCCTAGATATTATATCTGATCCTAAGTTTCTAGATACTATATCTTAAGGACCATTCAGCTGACGACGACCAGGGATATTGTTGTCCACCTAAATTGAGCAGCGAGATCTATAGACAATCTTTGAGTGTTCAATGTTAATTGTAATGGAACATGTTTCCCGCTTCCAGATATGACCCGGTAATCAAGGACTTCCAGAGTACTCCTTACATCGGATGAGCAGACCATCATTAGGGGAGAAGATAGATTCAGAGTATTATCACTTATAGTGCATATGTTGTGTACCAGGTCGGATTGTTAGTCACGCAAAGGAGACAACATATGGCTAACAGATAAGAGGAATTTCATATATATATATATATATATATATATATATATATATATATATATAATATGCAGAGAAATAGAATTGCATATGTTATAGTCCAGGTCGGATCTCTTCCAATCATGCAGAGGAGGTAACATATGACTAACAGACAGAAAGGAAGAAAATGATTTTCTACAAACCTAATTTATCGGAATTTACCAGTTTCCCTATCAATACCAGAATTAAGGATAGAATCCGCACATGGAGGAAAAGTTAAACCACGGTTCCAGATACGGGTTCATTTAATGTGATGAGTAGATTCCCACATATATCTCCCTGCTCAACCTATCCAAGCGTCGTATTGTTAGGCTAAACAGATCTAACTAGGTCAAGATTTGTCAAGTCTATAGATTCCTTAAGTTCATCTGCACCTAGTCAAGTCTATTAAATTCTTCGTGCCTACCGACGCATCAAACCAGAGCATAGACCCTTCAACTTTGAGTACATTACGCAGACTCAGATTGCCCGTTATCACTCACTTCCCAAAACGTATTATATTTTTTTGTTTTTTTTTTAAATTTTCTAATTTTTGTTTTGTTTTTATTTCTCCCCCTAAATTTGTGCATAGGAGAGAAATGAAAGTAAATGCACAAATTTAAACTATCCTAAAACAAACCGCAAACACATATAATATTACGTAAAAATATATTTTCCTAGAAAATCAAAGTATAAACTATATTTTTGACCCAATAGCTACACTGGGCGTAGCGGGTCTAGACTCAAAACCCTAATTTAGACTTGAGCCCTATATAAGGAAGGCTATGGCCTTAATCTCAGCCACCATTTCGCAGAGAGAAACCCTAAGAGAGCATCTTCATCGTTCCATAGTGATGTATGAGTGTTTTGAGCTAGAAAGAGCCTTTGTATGATGCAGAAGAAGAAGAAGAGAAGGTCTTTATGGAGCCTAGAAGATGGAGTACAAGTTTGGATCTGTGTTCTTCAGATGGTGGAGCTTCTTCTAGAGGTAAAAAGCTCAGAGCTTTGCTTATCATGTCTGTGTTGTGCTTTATGGACCAACTTTTAGGGTTTTTGGTCCCAAGATGGAGGCTTTATAAGAAAATGGCCTCCATAAGCTAGAATCAGCCTTATTTCAATGTATTATGAGTTGTAAGTTCGTAAAAATTTAGTCTTGGTTGTTAATATTAAGACAAGCTTGAATTAAGGACTTAATGAGGAAAGAGGTTAAGAGTTTGGAGAGGTTGGTGGTCTTTATAGCCATGCAAAGGCTTAAAGGTTCCGACTTTATGGCTTAAGAGGCAGAAGAGAGCCAAGATTTGTGATATGAGCCCATGTCTTAACCTATTCAGACCAAAAATAGAGAAAGAATAAGTCTGGGACTTACGCTGGGCGTAAGTCTCATAACGCGCGGCACAGTACGTTGAGGTCCCGATCAGTTCTAGGCGCGCTTGAGTACGCTGAGCGTACCAAGGAGGTACGCCCCGCATAACTCCTACTGTGGGCTTTTGAGTTATGTTTTGGGCCTCGAGTGTTGGGCCTGGAGTTTGAGCTTCATGCAATAGAGTCTTGGACCAGAGAAGTGTATATATGTGCTTTGGGGCCCTTGAGTTGGGCTTGCCTTTTTTTTCGGGTTTTGGGCCATGTGAGGGCCCATTTATTGTTGGGCCTTGGTGGGCCCAATGGGTTTAGGGTATTAATGGGCTGGTAGATGGCTGTCTTTAGACCCAAATAAGTGAGAGGTTGGACTTAGCTCCTAATTGAGATAATTGTGGGTTTGGCACAGAGTTAGAGGTCGGTGCGTGGCAGCAGTGTTTATAGGAGCAATTCTTCATCCGAGGTGAGTCTTCTCACTATACTGTACCTGGAAGGGTACCTATGTGTGACTGGAAGGTCTTATATGTTATGAGATATATGTGCTACATGATGATATGTGATATGCATGTGTATGTATGCTATGTATGATAAGGACCGGAAGGTCAAGATGATATGGACCGGAAGGTCAAGATGACATGGACCAGAAGGTCAGGAGGTTACGGACCGGAAGGTCGATGCGGGTAGGACCGGAAGGTCTACCGGGATTCGGGACAGAAGTCCCCTAAGACACTTGGACCGGAAGTTTCCATAGAGTTATGGCCTGGAAAGGCGTATGTGTTGTATGTGGTATTTTGGGGAACTCACTAAGCATTTATGCTTAAAGTTGTTGTGTTATGTGTTTCAGGTACTAGCGAGGATCGCGGGAAGGCGCCGGCATGATATGTACACACTGGTGAAGATTCATGTACTTGAGATTCTGGGATATGTTTTATAATGATAAAATTGGATACATTGTGTTACCTTGTGAATAAAAGTATGATTTAAAAATGAAAGAATTGTTTTGAAAATTTACATCGTTACATTTGTCGCAATTAAGAAGAGTGTTTCTAGGTCACATAGTGTGCCTAATGGAGCTCTATTTGAGAACAAGGGCCTCTAGGAAACCTTTGTTTTTTGGTGAATCATTCGATTGGGAGAGGCCCTTCGATTGGTTGCAGTTATGTGTTGTATTTTGGTCGTTTTGTGGCATCCTGTGATCTTCTGGTGGTTGTTTTTTGTTGTTCACATGTCATCCACTTTATTGTGCCTTCAAATTACATTGTACATGGTTTGGTTGTTAATGTTCTTGATTATTAATTTAGTATGCTGATTGTTGTTTTTTATTTGTATAAATGAGCCATGTTGTCTATCAATTATAGATATAATTATTGGAATTGTGGTAGTGCTTGAGATAGATTTACAATATCATTTGATTAGTAACATGAATATTGATATATACTAATACATGGAAGTTCAAATGATAGGTTGTCCATTTATGTAAGAGATATGTTTACTTGAAGCCGCCTGAACGGAACAATATTGATTGGTATTAATTGACAAGACGGTATCAAACAACCATTAGCTATGATTTCTCTATTTTGTTTGCATTGATATAGTTTTTTTTATTCTTTGTTTATTTACATGATAATTTTAGGGAACCATATCTCTACTACCATTAAGAAGGATCTTCAGAAGTTTGAAGGATTATTGAAGGAGGGAAATGATTATTCTTTTTAGAATTTCATTGTTAGTAATAAGCTTGATCATTCAAAAATGGTAGATCATAGGCTTAAAATAAATTTTGCCAAGAACATGTATGTTAAGGTTATGGCATATGGATTCCCACATGGTTTGGGTTCATTTGGTTTTTGGAAAGTTTGGAGACATTATTTTTAGAATACGTTGGGGAGGAGTTTGCAATTGGTAAGTTTGCATTGTTTTCAAATACATGCTAACTCT
Source organism: Lactuca serriola (assembly GCF_051521515.1). Classification (NCBI taxonomy): domain Eukaryota; kingdom Viridiplantae; phylum Streptophyta; class Magnoliopsida; order Asterales; family Asteraceae; genus Lactuca; species Lactuca serriola. The sequence continues at coordinate 103,308,594 of NC_136412.1, forward strand.
TATCCTTTAGTAACAGGGTATACTAATTTGGTGTTGAAAGTGAAGGATGGTCGGTCAGTGTCATTTCAATTCCAATATCTTAGGTAAGGCCCAATCAGGTAGACTATTGTATGTAATGATGTTGGAATAAATCTTAAGACGCGTGCTAACACTAATGGTTGTTTGTTGTCAAGTAAGCGATTTATTCAGTGTACTCTATGGGCTGAGCATGCGGACGAATTTTCATCTAGGATTGGTAATATTGTTCCTCTTGAATGTGTGGTGGTGAACATTTAACTTATTAGAACTCGACAATGGAAAGGTAAGTTTTCTATATCTAACATTTAATAACTTTGTTGAAATATTGAAGTATTAACTTTCAAGTTTGTATAAGTTGGTCATGGTATGTATTGTTGATTAGTGTCTAAGTCCATACCTATATTTGGTATGTACTTGACCCGGTTGTTGCATGGTCCTTTTGGGTTGCCTTCACCAAAGCAACTTGACATGATGATTTATGGAGAGAGAGGATATTATGGTTTATTAATATATTATATGAATAATATATTAAAAGATAAATCATATAGTCTAATTAATATTGGTCAAGAATTAATTAAGAATTAATTTTCTGGCTAAAAGCGATTAATTAAATAAAGGGGACTAGAATTGCCAATTATAAGATAATTGAATTTCGGCTGTGGATCTCATGGATTAAGGGAGTGGACGATTTCAAGGTGGAAGCCCACATGGAAATCGTCCAAGGGCCTTATTCCAGAAGGTTCTTGGAGCTGCTTAGGGCCTATGCTATCCAATTAGGGTTTTAACTTAAACCCTAGAAGCTCAGCTATTTAAGGACCCCTAGGGCTTCATATTTCGGCTACCCTAGAAACCCTAGAGTTCCTAAGAGCCAAAATTTTACCTCCATTCCCTCTCTTCTTGATCATCTTCTTTCCTTGGTGTTTGTAAGCCATTAGAGTTATTACACTTGTGATACTAAGCTCTTGAAGATTAAAGATTCTTACTACTATCAAAAGGTAATCATCTAAACTTGTATTAGTTGTGGATCTCTTTATTTTACAGTATGCTAGTTTAGGGTTTACAAGCTTTGGATAAATTTGCATGTACAATAGAGAAACCTAGATCCAAAAGCTTTAGGATTTTTCATGTGCACATAGGAATGTTCTTTTACTCAAAACCCATCAGTGGTATCAGAGAATTGCTTGGTTTCTATTGTATTTGATGGATTGTATGTTTGTCCATTGCTTAAAATTAATTTTTCTGCCTTATGCCTGACAGACTCGTCGAGTCCCAAAGTGAACTTGGCGAGTTCTATAAGGGATTCAGCGAGTCGGGCTGTCAGACAGATGGATTTTCGGGATTTTGGCTGGGGATAATTACCATAAATGTTTTTAATTAATAAGATCTGAATTGTATTGATTCCTTGTGATTATCTTAGTCAAAATAAAAGATATTTATCATTTAATTTGATAATTATTGTCTTATTTGATAAACCTTAACTATTTGAATTATTTAATCAATTATCTTGCATGAAATTAGATTAGATTAAAATTAGATAATCACCAATTAATTGTTTAATTATATTATTTGAATTTTGACCTAGATCGTTTTGAAATGTTTCAAAACTTTCCCTCAAGTTTTGAAATTTAAATTTTTGATTAAAAGTTTAATTTTGAAATAATTAAATTCCAAACCCTAGAATTTTAAAAGTTTAAAATTCAACCTTATACTATTATAATACTATAAGAATAACTATTATATATGTATAAGAAAAATGCTAGTCTTACCATTAGTAGGCCCCATTCACGAAGTCGATCTATAATGGGGGTATAAGGTTGTTACCTATAAAATGGTAATTTAATGGGTATCCACTCTCACCCACTGCTTACTTGATTGTTGGAGGGTCGTTAGCCGAACGGGTAGGATAGGGCAACTAATTCCTCATTAAAAGTATAATAATTAAAAAAGTAACTAAATGTTTTTATAAAATTCTCAATCTTACTTACTTTAGGATAATATGAATTTGATGTTATTCCATGAAATTACACTTTGTACCCTTACCAAGACATTAGTGGAGCGTGTGTGGTTAACCGACACACTAATTTGGCTCCAGCAAAGGTGGCAAAGGGTGACTCGATGTTTGTCATAGATCAATGGAGCGTGTGTGGCTAACCGGCACATTGATTAGCTGATTGTAACATTGAGGGCACTGAGTACATTTGCATGGTGATTCACACCTTGTTTGTGATCCTCGGTATCCCAGTCACAAACTTGAATGGCATATCGAGACTTAAACATGCCACTGAAAAGTTAAATGAACCTCAAAAGATCTAGGAGTTTTCAATACATTTAAACATAATCTTTTCATTTTTTCATGGTGGAAATTAGTGAATCGTCATTCACTTACCTTCAAAATATTTGTTGTTTAGATTACGGCATCCCTTTCTAAATTACAAATAATGTTGTTGGATCCTAGCCCTAATTTCTCATTTGGGTGTCTAATTGGGGATTCTTATCTAATCAAACTTTGTCTCTCTTCCTTTTTAGATGTCGAACTCAAACAACAACACTTCAAACTCAATCTCTTCCGGCTCATTCTCACTCACGAACTTGTATGGGAGGGTGATCTTCGATGGGACCAACTTTAATGATTCGATCCGCAACATCCGAATGGTTACCCGCTACGAGGATAAGGAGTATGCCCTTGACAAGGAGCTTCAGGAGGTGAACGTTAACACTGCTACTCTTGAGGAGATCGCTGCCTTCGGGGCACACGAGCGAGATGCTACGAAAGTCCATTGCATCATGCTCGCGATGATGAATGCAGAACTCCAAAAGTCCTACGAGGACTACTATCCATATAAGATGCACCAGGATTTGTTGGATAGGTACCACCAAAGTGCCAGGAAGGAGAGGTACGAGATCATCATTTCGATGATCACGACCAAGATGAGGTACAGAGAGTCTGTCACTGCTCATCTACAGAAGATGAAGAGATATGTCGACCGCCTGCTGAAGTTAAATGTTAACTTCGTTGAAGTGTTGGCAATTTATATCATTCTTCACTCACTGCCACCCTGCTTCAACTAGTTTCACATGACCTACCACGTGAACAAGGAGGAGGTCAGCTTGAGCAAGCTTCAAGGCTTGTTGAGGACTGCTGAGAGCAAGCTCAAGGATAAATCTGTTGCATCAACTCCCGCTACAGCTGCCCCCGTCTTGGATATTGGGCAAGGGAACGGTAAGAAGAGGAAGGAGCGACTTTGATGCTCGACTGGTAACTGTTGTTATATGAGAATTCAACTAAGGGTAAGTGGGTATCCCATGACTTCCCAAAGTCTATCACACATACGCAAAGCATGTCTACACTTACGTCCATATAGCGCTTCGAAAGGAGCGACTTTGATGCTCGAACGGTAACAGTTGTTATATGAGAATTCAACTAAGGGTAAGTGGGTATCCCAAGACTTCCCAAAGTCTATCACACATACGCGAAGCATGTCTTCGTGCGTCTGGATGATTTGTTCGCTTTGACCGTCCGTTTGTGGGTGATAAGCGATGCTCATGCCGAGATGGGTTCCAAGTGCTTTCTGAAGTGATTGCCAAAAACGTGAAGTGAATCTACTGTATCTATCTGAGATGATAGACACTGGTACTCCGTGAAGCCTCATGATTTCTCGGATGTATATTCGTGTCAGTCTCTCCATCTTGTAGGATTCTTTTATGGGCAGGAAATGGGCAGATTTCGTCAGTCGGTCAACTATTACCCATATAGTGTCTAATCCGTCCGACGTCTTGGGTAGCTTGGTCACAAAGTCCATGGAAATCCCTTCCCATTTCCACTCGGGGATCACCAATTGCTGTAATAGCCCCGAGGGCTTCTGGTATTCTACCTTTACTTTAGCACAAGTAAGGCACTTGCTCACATATGTGGCAATTTCTGCCTCCATGTTAGGCCACCAATATTGTTGTTTAATATCCATGTACATTTTGTCCGAACCTGGATGGATGGAGTATTGCGTCTTGTGAACTTCATTCATGACTACCTCCCTAAATCCTTTGAGTTTAGGGACCCAGATACGGTTCATGAAATAGTATACTCTGTCCTCTTTTACCTCTAGATTCTTCTCCATTCCGCGTAATGCTTCGCTTGCTCTGTTTTCCGTCTTCATGGCATCTGACTGGGCTACCCCGATCTGAGTGGTTAGGTGAGATTGGATGGTTATTGAGAGAGTTTTTGCACGACGATTAGAGTACTCCTTCCAGCTCAAGGCATCAGCTACCACGTTGGCCTTGCCTGGGTGGTACTTGATTTCACACTCGTAATCGTTTAATAGTTCAACCCATCTTCTTTGCCTCATATTCAGCTCTTTCTGATTCAAGATGTGCTGGAGACTCTTGTGGTCCGTGAATATGGTGCACTTCGTACCATAAAGGTCATGCCTCCAAATCTTCAGAGCAAAGACCACTGCTCCAAATTCCAGATCATGGGTTGTATAATTCACTTCGTGTGTCTTTAGTTGGCGGGATGTGTAAGCTATCACTCTTCCACGCTACATGAGAACGTAGCCTAAACCCTGATTTGACGCGTCATAGTAGACCACGAAATCTTCCGTTCCCTCTGGTAGAGATAATACGGGGGCACTACAGAGTGCTTGCTTCAGAGTTCAGAATGCAACTTCTTGTTTGTCCGTCCATTTGAATGGTACGCCCTTTTGTGTAAGCGAGGTAAGTGGCTTGGCGATCTTAGAGAAGTTTTGAATGAACCTCCTATAGTAGCCTGCTAGGCCTAAGAATTGGCGAATTTTTGTGGGTGTCGTCGGGACCGCCCATCCTTCAACGGCTTTTACCTTAGAAGGATCCACATGTATTCCTTCCCAACTAACAACATGACCTAGGAAGTTCACGCTACGAAGCCAAAACTCACACTTGAAGAGTTTTGCGTATAGCTTCTCCGTCCGCAGGTTTCCAGGATTTGTCGGAGATGTTGGCCATGCTCTTCTTTGCTTCGGGAATAGACTAGAATGTCGTCAATGAAGACGATAACAAAGTTGTCGAGGAATAGTCGACAGGTTCGGTTCATCAGGTCCATAAATGCGGCTGGGGCATTCGTTAGACCGAAGGGCATTAAGACAAATTCATAATGTCCGTAACGAGTTCGGAAAGCGGTTTTGGGAATATCCTCTTCCCGGACCTTGAGTTGATGGTACCCAGATCGTAGATTTATCTTAGAAAAGTAACTAGCTCCTTGGAGCTGGTCAAATAGATCGTCGATTCGTGGGAGTGGATAGTGATTTTTGACAGTGAGTTTGTTTAGCTCCCTGTAATCGATGCACATTCTAAAAGATCCGTCCTTCTTTTTGACAAAGACGACCGGAGCTCCCCATGGCGAGTAGCTGGGTCGGATGAATCCCTTGCCCAAGAGTTTGTTGAGTTGGCTGGACAATTCCTGCATTTCAGCAGGAGCTAGCCGGTAAGGCTATTTAGCGAGAGGAGTTGCTCCTGGATCGAGATCAATTCGGAACTCAACTTGTCTCTCTAGGGGTACTCCAGGAAGATCTTCAAGAAATACATCTGGGAATTCACATGCTACTGGAATATCTTGAATGTTAACCCCTTCATTGGTTTTATCCACTATGTGAGCCAGGAACATCAAATCGTTCTTTCGCAGATGCTTCTGTGCCTGGATGCACGAGATGAGGCGAAGGTTCGTGCTAGGTTTGTCTCCGTAAATAACTAGGGTTTCGTGATTGGGAAGGTGAAGGCGAACGGCCTTCTCGTGACACATAATTTTAGCATGGTGGGGGCTTAACCAGTCCATGCCAATAATCACATCGAAACTCCTAATGGAAGCAGACATTAAGTCTATTCGAAAGACGTGTTGATTTAGGGTTAGGGTACATCAGATGTAGATTTCCCCAGTGGATTCGGTTTTCCCATTGGTCATTTCCACCGTAAAGGTTTCATTGAGCTTCTGTGACATCCCGGAATTTAAGGCATAGATTTCAAACGACTAAATTACGACAAATCTATTTCTAATTAACTCATTCAGCTTTAATTGCATCTAATGAAATATAAATGAGTTAAGTTCAATTATTATGTAATATCTGATGATATTTTTATGCCCAAACATGTAACCTGGTAACCAAATCAAAATGCTCAACTACAGTGTTGGGTAATACGTCTGAAAAACTGAAATTTAGCATTAATCATTTTTGAGAAAAACAAACACTAAAATATGATAGTACGTGTTCCCCTGTTTCCGAAAATATAAAGAACGTCCAAAATGGAGTTCGTATGCAAAAGATACAACCGTTATAAGAAAAATGGACAGTAAAACATTATTTTCTTTAATCGCATAAACCAAAACGATCCGTTGAGGCGCTTACACTTTGCTGACGGGATTTTCGAGAGCGTTTTTGGAATCAGGATATAGTATATTATTTAATTTCACACTCGAAAAAATTTTTACGAAAATATTTATGAAAGTCGCGAAAACGGACACCGCCAACCGTTAAGACGCAAAACTTCAAACGCAATTTCCCGGAGATCCGTAACTCCAAAAATTAATCTGTTTGATGTTCTGGAATCCTTGAATTATACTCTATCTAAACGGAGCTTTCGAAAAATATCCTCGATGCACGAATCCCAAGGCACCCGGTTTTTACATGTTTTGGACATGAAATGGAGGTATAACCCCATGTGGGGCTCACATGGGGTGATAGACTCCGAAAATCTGATCTCCTTCCAGCTGGTGATATCCCACATGCTTCTCCTCTTCATCTTGGTGTGCAAGACTTGCCAAAAGTACAATTGATGGGGCATAGGTATGGCTTCCATTGGGTTGTGAGTGAGTATGTTACACCATAAAAAGGGATATGAGGAACCCTCAAACTCACTCACAAATCTCCAGCAACTTCCTCTTCTTCTAAATCCTCTGAAAACTCCTCTCTAAATCCTTCATCCTACACTCACGTTTACACCCTCAACCACCCTAAAACACCTTCTTTTACCACCCAAATGTCTTCTTATAACCCCACAGTAGATTACCACCTCCGTCAGCCCCCCGCCGGCCTCCTGTTGCAGCGACAACCACCGTCACCACTTCTGGCCTCCATTTTCTCCACTGGTAAGCACCTCCACCCCTTAGAGAATGTTTCCAAATATCACATGCATCTTTGACTGATTAGCGAATGACATAAGAAATTTTTTTGGCTATAATAAACCTGCGACGAAGAAGAAGAAGAACAGGAGGTTTCCCTCCTATTCACGAATCAGATACACAAACATGCATGCGGTTTTGCCACATGCAGTCCCCCAAGTATGATATTGTCCAGATTCAACCCCTTACTCCCAAAAACTGTTTTTTAAACTAGGTCCTAAGTCCTAAACATACAATTGAAATATTCACAATCTACCCAAATTTCGAAAAATCCTTTCAATAGAAGTTCAAAATATTAAAATAGAAATTTCATAAATTCATTTTTTTACATATATATACATTTTATATTTGATTGTTGTTAAATCTTAAATTATAAAAAAAAAAAATTGTATTTTGATTTAAATAAATTTTTGGGATTTAAATATTTTGGGAAAATAATGTACATATATATAGATCTATATGGGGTCGACAACCCCACCTGCGGTTGCTAGCTACAACCATCGACTGATCAATCAAAGCAGGTGATATGTGTCTACGATCGTTACTACGACGCCCAATGAAGCGTCGTAGGGATGGGTACTTTTCGTCTATAGCTCGATTATAGAACTCACTAAAAACATTAACACGAATCTCTCTCACTTTTTCACTACAACCATAGGTTTGGTTGCTTTCAGAACTATTTTTAAGTATAGTGGTTACTTATACAATAGATATATTTAAACTTTCATGAAGTATTATATCAAACACGTCTTCTTTAAAAGCATAGATTTATTTATAAAATTACTTTTTGGCTTTTAAAGACTCATGACAAGCATTGTTTCAACTATTGTTATACAAGAAAAATATACTTTTAGACTATTGAAAGTATTATTATTGCGGCTAGCAGAAAACCTGTGACTCTCACCAACCTCGTGTTGACTTTCAAAATACATGTATTCTCAGGAAATCAGTGAAATTTCAGGCACACTCAGACGATTGAAAACATGGCTCGCAAGTTCTTTAATTTTTTTTTTACTTTTGAACTGTTATGCCTAATTGTTAAGGCAAACTCGTATTATTATTTTATTACTATCTGTAAGAACCATGTATGAAAACATAAATATGTAATGAAATGTTGTTTTGTTTATTGTTGTACTTGTGCTGTATATTCAATTTATCTGTGATCCATGAACTTAGTCGCACGGCCCGGTATGTTCCGCCGCCTCGGCCGGGGGTGTGACAGATTGGTATCAGAGCTAAATTGGCTATAGAGAACTCGTATCCTCGAAAGAGGAATACAACTATAGCAACTAGCTTCTAATAAAAGTATTATTAATGATAAAACTACTTCTCGACTACTTACGGTACGGTAGTTGGGAAGTACAACACAAAGATTTATAATACTACAAACCCCACCAACCTTAATATATAAGAGTTTATATATATACTCTGACCCGCGAAGAGAATACTTAATTAAAAAATAATAATAATAATAATAATAATAATAATAATAATTCTAAGCATCCCTTGAACTAAAACTAGCAACTCAACCTTTTAGGTCAAACGCCTCAATTAAAGGTTAGTATCGTACATAAGCCATACCACAAATAAACTTAGAACGCACGCCTATGTTATTTATGGTCGGGCCGGTGCACAACCAACCTTGAGCAAGGAGTTTAACAGACTACAACGGTTGAGCGTTTTAGAGATTGAAGAGTGTTCTCCAGATTCGCTGCAGCAACCTAGTACCTTAGAATCCATATATACATTTTAAAAGAATATTAAATTTCAAAACCATTAGAAATTAAGATCTTCTTCTATCATTCGGAAATCTAGAGGATTTCTGAACCAATCACCTTTCCCTGTCATTGGAAAATCGGTAGGATTTCAGGATTCAGTCTCACTCTATGACATGGAAATCTATGGGATTATAGGAATAAATGCAATAAAATTTTTACATGCTTGTTATAATTAAGTAGTACGAACAACTTAAGTGCGTCTTTTCTAAACGTTTAGGACAATGCCTCGACGAAAAGAACCACGAGTTCGTCCGCCACCGACTCCCCGAACTAACAGGAGAAGTGCTCCAGAGATAATTCAAACAACAGAAGAAACTCTAGACCCTGAAGAAGCCCCAAGTGCTACAAATGACCACCAAAATTTCCAGATGGATCCCACTATGATGCAAAACATGCTTGCACAAGGGATTGCTACGGCCTTGGCGACTTATGAGGCTGCTCGAAACGGGAATACTGAAAATAGTGGAAGTGGTACTCCTGTAGATGCCCAAAGAAATCCCAAACACTGCTCATACAAAGAATTCATGGGTTGTAAGCCTCGATCCTTCTACGGAACTGAAGGAGCTGTTGGCCTATCCCGACGGATAGAAAAGATTGAAGTTGTCTTCCACATCAGCTCTTGCCCAAATGACTGCAGGGTTAAGTACGCTACCTGCACACTCATGGATGCTGCCTTAACTTGGTGGAACAACCATGCCAAGACCGTGGGAATTCCGGAAGCCTATGCCATGGGATGGGAACAGCTGAAACTAATGATGACTAAAGTGTATTGCCCACGGTAGGAGATTCAGGCATTAGAACAAGAACTCTGGAACCTAACCATGCAAGGATCAGAGGTAGCTGCTTATACCTCCCGATTCGAAGACCTTGCAACTCTTTGTCCTGGAATGGTGCCTTCAGAAGACAAGAAGACGGAGAGATACATTTAGGGATTAGCATCGCCAGTCCAAGGTCTTGTTACTGCATCCAGACCCTCAACTTTTGACAGTGCCAAGCAACTGGCTTATGAGTTGACTGAACAATGTATCCGACGAGGCACCATGGCCCCCGCAAAAGAAAAGAACCAAACTAGGAATTCTAAGAGAAGGTTCCAGGGGGAGCCAAAAGGGAACTTCAAACACCGTAAGCGAAACCCAGAGCCTGTAAAGGTGTATGCTGCAATCACAACCACTCCCACTCCAGTAAAGCCCTACGCTGGAACTCTACCTCGCTGCCCTAAGTGCAATTATCATCATGTTGGAGACTGCATGATCTGTAGCAACTGCAAAATTAAGCGGTCATACCGCCAAATTTTGCAAAAAGAACCCAAGCAACACAGCCTCAACTACTACCGCAAGAGAAAGTCGAACCTGCTTCGAGTGCAACCAACCGGGACATTTTAGGAAAGATTGTCCTAAGCTGAAGAGACAGGGTGGTCAAGGAAGGACGTTTGTAATAGGTGCGGGAGACGCACACCAGGAACCAACTGTGGTTACTGGTACGTTTCCTATCGACAATATTTATGCCTCTGTATTATTTGACACTGGTGCTGGTAAGAGTTTTATTTCACACAAATTTAGAAAAATGATTAATCATGAATCATGCAAACTCAATAATGCTTACACGGTAGAAGTAGCCAATGGTCAAATATAAAGAACCTTAGAAATACTCACCAACTGCCTTCTCACCCTGAATAATCACGTGTTCCCTGTCGACTTAATGCCCATAACCATTGGAAGTTTCGATGTAATCATCGGAATGGATTGGTTATCAGCCCATCGAGCGGAGATTCTATGTTACGAAAAAGCTGTACGATTACCCTTACCAAACGATGAAGTCCTTGTGATTTATGGAGACAAGGCAGGGAAGAACCTACGAGTCATTACTTGCATGAAGGCAAGGAAGTATTTGCAGAAGAGATGCTAAGCTTTCTTGGCCCACGTGGTGGATACGCAAGGCAAGGGTAAGGAAATCAAAGACATACCACAAGTGTGTGACTACCCAGACGTATTTCCAGAAGACCTACCTGGAGTACCTCCTATCAGACATGTTGAATTCCGAATCGACCTTATCCCGGGTGCAGCACCAGTGGCACGGTCTCCTTATCGCCTGGCTCCCTCGGAAATGCAAGAATTATCCAGTCAACTTCAAGAACTCGACAAAGGCTTTATCCGGCCAAGCTTCTCTCCATGGGGAGCCCTGGTATTGTTTGTCAAAAAGAAGGATGGTTCGTTTAGGATGTGCATCGACTATCAAGAGTTGAACAAGCTCACTATCAAAAACCGGTATCCACTCCCGAGGATCGATGACCTGTTCGACCAACTACAAGGATCCTGTTACTACTCAAAGATCGACCTACGACCCGACTATCATCAACTTAGAGTTCAAGAAGTAGATATTCCAAAGACGGCATTTCGAACTAGATACGGTCACTATGAGTTTCTAGTGATGCCATTTGGACTGACCAACGCATCTGCCGTATTCATGGACCTTATGAATCGGGTGTCTAAACCCTACTTGGACAAATTCGTGATTGTCTTCATCGATGACATATTAATATACTCACGAACCAAGGAAGAACATGGCCAGCACTTGCGTTTAATTCTAGAACTGCTAAGAAAAGAAAAACTTTATGCAAAGTTTTCTAAGTGTGAGTTTTGGATTAATGAAGTTCATTTCCTCGGTCATGTGGTCAGCAGTAAAGGGATTCATGTCGATCCCGCAAAGATTGAAGCTGTCAAGAATTGGAAAGCACCAACAACACCAACCGAAGTACGCCAGTTCTTAGGGCTTGCAGGCTATTATTGGAGATTTATCGAGAACTTTTCCAAAATAGCCAAGCCTCTCACCGCACTAACCCAGAAAGACAAAAAGTTCAACTGGGGAGACAGTCAAGAGTCCGCCTTCCGAAAATTGAAACAATGCTTGTCATGAGTCTTTAAAAGCCAAAAAGTAATTTTATAAAAAAAATCTATGCTTTTAAAGAAGACGTGTTTGATATAATACTTCATGAAAGTTTAATCAAAATATTTAAAACTTACCCTAAACTGGACAAATCTTTTCAAAACAAATCCAACTACAAAATTAAATGAATAATGTTTATACGTATATTTTAGACATTTTAAATTTGATTTCAAGTTTAAATTAATTTTGGTTTATTTAAATACTTGCGGAAAAATAATAAATTAAATTTTAAAATTTATTTAAAATAATTATTTCAATAAGTTTTAAATTAGCAAAACTTAGGGAACTATTAAAGAAATTGTTATAATACCTAATCACGTCCAAATATTAATATATATCAAAATTTCTAGGAAATCGAACTAATCCCGGAGATCACGACCTCACGGCAATACATTCTGGTCTTTAGAACTACTCGTTTACCACTCGATAAGGTGAGAGTTACGGGCCTTTTCAATATTTTATTTATTCTTAGGGGAGAATACATGTGCTAAATAGTATTTATTATGCAAATACATAAGTCTTATATGATACGCATGCTACAATTTTAAAAGTTATAAAGACTTCCATATCTGAATATTATCATGCATAAGGCTTTACACACTTGTACAAGATCATTATGTTAAAATACATATCTCTATAAAAGCGAGAAATTTATACCTTTATAAATGAGACAACCATACTCGGCTTTTACGAATGCTATACTACGAAATTCATTATGCTTGACACTTAATCTTAATTAAGTTAGGGCTGAGAGTTATTCACAACTTGTCGTTAATGGTTTTTGAGTGAGACGTTACTATTCATTAGCTGAGTTTAATTACTTAGCCTGCCCCACACTGCTATAGTTGTTAATCTTCGGAGTGAGGTACATATATATAGATCTATATGGGGTCGACAACCCCACCTGCGGTTGCTAGCTACAACCATCGACTGATCAATCGAAGCAGGTGATATGTGTCTACGATCGTTACTACGACGCCCAATGAAGCGTCGTAGGGAGGGGTACTTTTCGTCTATAGCTCGATTATAGAACTCACTAAAAACATTAACACGAATCTCTCTCACTTTTTCACTACAACCATAGGTTTGGTTGCTTTCAGAACTATTTTTAAGTATAGTGGTTACTTATACAATAGATATGTTTAAACTTTCATGAAGTATTATATCAAACACGTCTTCTTTAAAAGCATAGATTTATTTATAAAATTACTTTTTGGCTTTTAAAGACTCATGACAAGCATTGTTTCAACTATTGTTATACAAAAAAAAATATACTTTTGGACTTTTGAAAGTATTATTACTGCGGCTAGCAGAAAACCTGTGACTCTCACCAACCTCGTGTTGACTTTCAAAATACATGTATTCTCAGGAAATCAGTGAAATTTCGGGCACACTCAGACGATGGAAAACATGGCTCGCAAGTTCTTTAATTTTTTTTTTTTACTTTTGAACTGTTATGCCTAACTGTTAAGGCAAACTCGTATTATTATTTTATTACTATATGTAAGAACCATGTATGAAAACATAAATATGTAATGAAATGCTGTTTTGTTTATTGTTGTACTTGTGTTGTATATTCAATTTATCTGTGATCCATGAACTTAGTCGCACGGCCCGGTATGTTCCGCCGCCTCGGCCGGGGGTGTGACAGCTTCTAAGGTTGTTGTGTTAACAAATGTTTAAACTTATTGCTCACAAAACTTCGCTCTGCTCCAGTGTCAAATAGGATGCATGCATAAGTGTAGTTTAGGGGAAACGTATCGGTAACAACAGCGGGATCCTGAATCGCCTCCCCCTGACCCATGGTCAGCACCCTTCCAGTTCCTCCATTTCCGAGATTGTTGTTGTTAGGGCAATTTCGACGGATATGCCTAGTCCTTCCACACCCATAGCAGGTGTGGCTAGGTCCTGCATTGTTGCCGCTGGTGTTGGTGTTGTTGTTGTTGTTGTTGCTTCCCTGTTGTTGATTCTGAGGAGGGTAAGTCCTGCAGTACCTTGTCGTGTGCCCCTTCCAATTGCAACTGGTGCACTGCATCTCCCTGCATTCTCCATTGTGATGGAGACCGCACCTGTTGCACTTGGGAAGATTAACAGAATAAGGTCTAGGAGCACTTGGAGCAGCTGAGGCTGGAGCATGTGGTGTGGGCGGAACTTGCGTAGTTGCAGCATTAACCGCCACTGTTTGCTACTTCTTGGAAGATTCGGAGCCTTAACGCCCCTTTCTCTTGTTGTTCTTCCCCTTCTTGCTATCATTTTCCTTTTTAGCTTCAGTCTCTGCTGGCTTCTCACCCTTCTTGTTGTTGTGGTCATACAGCTTCTTGGCCAATCTCTTAGCACTGTCGAAAGTTTCGGGATTTGCAGCTATCACGTTTCCTTGGATCGGGGAGGTTAGTCCCCAGATGAATCGCTCGATCTTCTTACCCTCTGAGGTAATCATACCAGGGCATAACAGAGACAGCTCGCTAAACCTTGATACGTAGTCATCTATATCAGCATTTCGGACTGTTAGATTCCACAACTCTTGTTCCATTTTCTGAATTTCACCACGAGGTCAGTATTCGGCCATCAGCATTTCTTTCATTTCTGCCCATGGCATGGAATTGGCTACGAGGAGTTTCATGGCTTCCACGTGTCCGTTCCACCAAGTGAGCGCTTGGTCAACAAAAGTGCATGCGGCAAACTTCACCTTCATCTCTTCAGGGCAATCGCATATCTCGAATACCAATTCCACCTTCTCGATCCATCGTTTCAGGGTGATCATTCCTCCAGTGTCGTTAAAGGTTCGTGGTTTGGTGTTCATGAAGTCTTTGTAGGAACACGTTTTGGTGGGTCCTTGATTCATTCCGTTGTTCGAACTTCCGGCCCCTTGTCCGTTGACTCCTCCATTGTTCCCATGGTGAATTTGTGCCATTGCTGCGGTGACCGCAGCAGATACAGCTGCTTGGAATGCAGTTGATTCAACTTCGGGTGGGGTTGGTCCAGGGTTTCCGCGAGTGGGTCGTCGAGGCATCTTTCTGCCAAGGAACAGAAAGATGTTGAGTATATGTGCTTCTTGTGAGAGCGTGATCCTATGAGCTAAGTGTGTGGTACTAACTTAGGTACTTTCAGAATTTGGCACACAATCATGGATTTGTACACATAGCAGATTACAACATCAAAGTAAAACACACAAAAGTTTACTAATATTATTCACATTTGATACATGAAAATTTTGCTCGAAAGAGCATACATAAGTTATATTAGTTCGACAGCATAACGGCTCTGTGAGTAGTGTAGTCACTTAAACATAGAGTCGGGGTATGTAGCATAGATCCTAATGTCCTAGTAAGATAAGTCCATCCCTAATCGCGGTGAGCTGTGCCCGGGGGTGGTGCTGAGGAAGTGGATGCTCCCTGAAGACGAGCCACCTGTCGTTATGTGTCCTGGAGTCGAGACTCCCACTTCACCTGCCTCATATGGAACTCTCAAAGAACCTCTCGTGTCTCCTGCTGTGCACGCTCGACCCTAGTCCACATCTGGCGTACCTGGTCGGCGGAGCTCTGAGTGAGGTCGCCGGTGTTCCGTAACCGTCTCACCATGACCGGAAGGGCTCGATTGGCCGGTCCTCCATCCCTCAGATCAAATAACTCGCGTGACATGCCGAACGGGGTTCGCTGTCCCTGCTGTCTGCTGCACCTCCAAAGATCAATACACCAGGGGGGTGTAGGACCAATGGGGCCCACCCGGTAAGCAGGCACCCTAATCAGGTAAGGGGGGTTGATGACTTCGGACTCCACGTCCGAATCACCCCCTTCACTGTCGCTGGGTTCCTCCTCAAAGCTTCCTTCATCTTCTTCCTCCTCCTGTTCTTCTTCTGGTTCGGCAGGCTCGCCCTCAGCTTCTGCCTCCGGTTCCCCGTCAGATTCCTCCTCGGGGTCTTCCTCAGGCTCTTCTTCAGGCTCTTCATCTAACCATCCGTTATTTCCCTGGTTAGGGAAGTAAGGATCTCCGGGGTGATGGAAACTAGCCATGCTGTCTACGAGAGTGTGTAAATATGCTAACATTATTCCTAAGACGCTACAACTATTGTATAGACTAAACGGATATTCTCTTCTTTGTGATAAAGGGGTATGTTTTTAGGTTCCCTAGCTATCACGATCTTGCCAGGACGTGTGATAGTTATACCTTGGAGGGAATGTAGTTGATCAGGCTACATCCACTCCTTGATATGACTAAAACAGTTCTGGATTAACCGAGATACTAGCATTATCATGTTTGGTTCGGTATTATGTTCTTGTTCCTAATATAAGCAAGGGTGTTTTTATTGTTATGTTTTAATTGTTTTGTTCAGAGTTGTGTTAGTCCCTCTTTTGGTTTACAGTTGCATATCAATGTGTGCTTAGATATGCTAGTTCACTATAAACAGAGCTCTGATACCAACCTGTCACACCCCCGAACCAGATGGCGGAAACGTCTGAGGGCTCTTGTGAATTAATTGAATACCATCACAATGATTATACGTGAATCATAACATCATTCATCACCATGCATTGAAATATTACAACTGATATTGTTTACATTTGATACATTGTTTTAAACATTACAATTCCATAACGTAATCTGTTTACCTGTTACCTGAGAATACAAGTTATTTTGAAAACGGTCAACATATGAAATGTTGGTGAGTTCATAAGTAATGTTATGGAAAATGATTTTTGTGAAGTTTGAAAACCCAGAAAATCTGATATTTTCTGAAAAGAGTATTGTTTATAAAAAGTGTGAAGATCCGTAAATATGCTTGTCGATTTTGAAAACATGAATAATTGTTGAACTTTGTATACATCACATAGGTAAAAGTGTTGAACTCCCGGGGAAAACCCGATGTTTTCCCCATACATAAAATTTTGTGTCTTAATTATTGTTTTACCGATACGACGATTGTTTTTGATTACCCAGGTGACATTGGATTAATTATGGGTTGTGAGTTGTTATAATCACGCATTAATGAAAATGACTAGTTTATAACTACCAATTACAAACGATCCTTTAGGCGTCGTCCGTACCACTCACTTAATCCAACCACCCTGACTTCTCTTGATTTACGCCACGAATCTCTCTACTCGATTTCTCATAGCCCCACAACCGAGGAGAAATGAGGGTATGAAGCCCTCTTTATTTCCATAAGTTGTTCAAGGCTATCGGGAATGCGAAAAGCACTTGGCCCAACTCGCATTTGACTTCACGACTTCGCTAGCAGTACCAATGGGCCCTTGGGGCCCAACAGCACATTAGAGCTATTGAAAGTCCTTTTACATGGAATTAGGTCATAGAAGGCCCAATAACATGTAAGCGCGTTCCCTTCGGGCCCAAAGATCATGTTATTGGGCTAGCAAGGCCCAACAAACACGATTTGAAACTTTCAAGCCCAAAGATTGAATATTGACTCCTCGTAGATCTCGCGTGTTTATTGAAGTACTATTGTTTATTAATTTTTGTCTTGTTATTGATTCGAGACCGAATCAATTCGTTTGGTAACGATATTCGTGTTGAAAGTGTATTTGTTGTTACGTTTCGCCGGTAGTCGTGGATCCCGTATTTTGTCTTAAGGGATTTATTTGTTTAAAAGTAAGATTTTACCTTTTCATGACCCTTCTTGGATAAAATTTACACTTTTAGTCCTTTATATAAAAGAATTTTCAGTTTAGTCCTTAAACCATTTTTCTTGACACTTTAGTACCATAACTTATTGAAAAAGACATTTTCAGCCCAAAATTACTTTGTAAATAGCTTAAGTCCTTCAAAATGAAGTTTTCTCGGTTGGAACCCCCATTTTCGCAACTTTTAAAGTTTTGGCCCAAAATGGAAAAGTTTTGCATTTTTGATCCCTTTTGAATTTGAAAAACATTTTTGACCTTTGAAATGGTTTTAATACACTTGAAACCCCCTTTTTTACAGAAAGTGGCATTTCCAGCCCCTCAAATTGAAAAATCTCGCAATTTGAAGCTTATTGGGCCGAAAAGCCCATTTTAGCCCATTAGGTTCAAAATTTCCGTTTTAAGCCCCTCAAAAATGTTGATATTCAGAAATATTGTTATAGAAACTATTTGGACCCTTTTTAACCTCGAGAAATTATAATTTGTCATTTTGGGCCCTTAGTTTTGTATTTTTGACAATTTAAGCCCAAAAATGGGTTTTATGTGCAAATATGATCATCCTAACCAAATGAACTATTTTCTTGACTTGATTAGTGTAAAATGGTTTAAGTTATGTTTATTTCATTCCTCATGTTATAGATCTCGGTTTTTAGATGCTTTTTGAATAACATATTCATCACAACACATGATATTACACACAAACATGCATCAAATCACACATAGCATACATTTACTCATAGATCTACACATTTGCTTGTATTCTCCCTCATAAAAACTCATAAAAAACCGAAAGAAAGGGGGTATGAAACTCACCTTGGGTGTGGTTTCGGTTTTTGGAAGGAAAGATGAGAAAAATTCGGCCCTAGCAACCTTTCTTGGAAGATCTCGAACTTGGATGCTTCTAAGGTGCTAAATCATAAGTTTGAATGAATTAAGAGATGATTCTTGAATGGAATGAAATAGCTAGCTTATCGATCTAAGCAACATCTTACCTTAGATGATGATTTTTATGTAAGAATCCCTTGAACACCTCTTAGATCTCGAAAATATGGAGAGGGAATGAGAGAGTTTCTTGAGAGAATTTTGAGTGAAATGTGTGTGTGTGTGTGCTTGGATTCGGCCAAGAGCAAGAGAGAGAGGAGAGAAGAGTGATTTTGAAGTGAGTTGCATGAAAACATGAGATGGCATGGATGTTTGAAGTGTAATAACCTAGATATCTTCCATACAAAGATGAGGTGTCATGCAAGAAGTCAACTTCTTCTTCTCCTTTTGGGCTTGGGCCGAGAATTAGAGAGGAAAAAGAAAAGAATTTGGGCCTTGTGTGCCTAAGCCTTTTTCATGGTTATGTTAAGTGATGTTTGGTCCAAATAATTATAAATGTGATTCTTATGACCTACTAGGGCTAAATTAGGTTAATTATGGCCCAATATGGTTCATTTATTTAATTTATTTCATTCTAGGCCCAATATGGCCCAAAATATTGAAATAAATGGAAGTGGGTCCAATTAGAGCCCATTTAAGAGTTCTAATCCCAAGATGGTCAAATTGGAAGCTTATTGGTCCATTGGGCCCAATAAGGAAGTCCTAGTCGAAAATGGACTTAAACAAGAACTTCTAGGGTTTCCAATTGCTTATTGACTACTTGAAATGCTTGTATGAGGTGTTTGATTGAAATTCTATTGTCATAGAGCATGCATCATACATGCTCTCATGTCTTTCATTCATAATTTGGCTTAAGTGTTGCAGTTACAAGGCACAAACATTTCTAGTTGTGACATATGGACCTCCAGCCATACACATGTGTACAGCCGCACACCCTGTGTACGGCCGTACACAGGGTGTGCTGTACGACCGTACACACAAACCACAAACACATACAATATTACATAAAAATATATTTTCCTAGAAAAGCAAAGTATAAACCATATTTTTTACCCAACAATCTCCCCCTTGGTTTATAGCTTTCTTTTCTAAATGACCCAACAAGCTCCCTCTAAAAAATAGCTGGCTTTTCTTGTGAATCTTCAATGGGAGTTTTGGCTTCAGCTTTAATCTTTGATTTCTTCACAGCTTCAAGATGAACTTGATGAATCTTCATGAATGACTTCATCTCGAGCGGTTGGATTGTTCTTCAAGATTTGACTCTGAACGCACATTGGGTGAGGAGGATTGATGAAAAGATTCTTGAAAGATGGCACTTTCAGCTTGAGAATCTTCAGAGAGAACAACGGAGGGAAATAATCTTCTGGATCACTTCAGCAGGTTCATAGATAGCAGCAAATTGATTGAGGAGGCTTCAATTCAATCTGTCACATAATCTTCAATTTCAGCTTCACCTTGCTTCTGGGGTTGACAAATTAAATGTTGAAAGAATAACCTTCATTTATTGTTCCTTCGAATGACAATTCTTCGATGCTCACGGATGAAGCCTTGGCTCAGATGATCTTTAATACAGTCTCCACGAGTCTCATCTATGCCTGGAATCACTTTTCAAGACAAAACAAAACTAAAAGAAAAATTAGCACACAAAAAAATATTTTTGGATTTTTGATATTTTCTGGAAAAATAAAAACAGAAACAAAAATATTTTTGGATTTTCTTAACAAGAAATAACACTATTTTTGGATTTTTTATTTTCTGATTTTTGTTTGATTTTTGAATTATTTTTAATTCTCCCCGTAAAATTTGTGCATAAAGGAAAACTATGAACAAATCTAACAAAAATAAAATGATATCTAACTTTAAGAATGATTTGGGATCAAAGTTTTTAGACAACCTTTATCCGCTTGTCGGTACCTTCCATCTTCACGTCTTTGTCTGATCGATCGTCGGTATTGTTGTCCACTTAAACACGAAAAATTGTGACAAAATTAGGACACACTATAAGTGACAAGACAATGTGATCCTGAGTTCCTAGATATTATATATGATCCTAAGTTACTAGATACTATATCTTAAGGACCATTCAGCTGACGACGACCAGGGATATTGTTGTCCACCTAAATTAAGCTGCGAGATCTATAGACAATCTTTGAGTGTTCAATGTTAATTGTAATGGAACATGTTTCCCGCTTCCAGATATGCCCCGATAATCAAGGACTTCCAGAGTACTCCTTACATCGGATGAGCAGACCATCATTAAGGGAGAAGATAGATTCAGAGTATTATCACTTATAGTGCATATGTTGTGTACCAGGTCGGATTGTTAGTCACGCAAAGGAGACAGCATATGGCTAACAGATAAGAGGAATTTCATATATATATATATATATATATATATATATATATATATATATATATATATATATATATGTATAACATGCAGAGAAATAGAATTGCATAGCATATGTTACAGTCCAGGTCGGATCTCTTCCAATCACGCAGAGGAGGTAACATATGACTAACAGACAGAAAGGAAGAAAATGATTTTCTACAAACCTAATTTATCGGAATTTACCAGTTTCCCCATCAATACCAGAATTAAGGACAGAATCCGCACATGGAGGAAAAATTAAACCACGGTTCCAGATACGGGTTCATTTAATGTGATGAGTAGATTCCCACATATATCTCCCTGCTCAACCTATTCAAGCGTCGTACTGTCAGGTTAAACGGATCTAACTAGGTCAAGATTTGTCAAGTCTATAGATTCCTTAAGTTCATCTGCACCTAG
This sequence comes from Lactuca serriola, assembly GCF_051521515.1. Lineage (NCBI taxonomy): Eukaryota > Viridiplantae > Streptophyta > Magnoliopsida > Asterales > Asteraceae > Lactuca > Lactuca serriola. The sequence goes on from NC_136412.1 coordinate 103,329,780, forward strand.
TCAAGTCTGTTAAATTCTTCGTGCCTACCGACGCATCAAACCAGAGCATAGACCCTTCAACTTTGAGTACGTTACGCAGACTCAGATTGCCCGTTATCACTCACTTCCCAAAACATATTATATTTTTTTCTTTTTTTTTTAAATTTTCTAATTTTTGTTTTGTTTTTATTTCTCCCCCTAAATTTGTGCATAGGAGAGAAATGAAAGTAAATGCGCAAATTTAAACTATCCTAAAACAAACCGCAAACACATATAATATTACATAAAAATATATTTTCCTAGAAAAGCAAAGTATAAACCATACTTGCCTAACAGCTACACTGGGCGTAGCGGGTCCAAACTCAAAACCCTAATTTAGACTTGATCCCTATATAAGGAAGGCTATGGCCTTAATCTCAGCCACCATTTCGCAGAGAGAAACCCTAAGAGAGCATCTTCATCGTTCCATAATGATGTATGAGTGTTTTGAGCTAGAAAGAGCCTTTCTATGATGGAGAAGAAGAAGAGAAGGTCTTTATGGAGCCTAGAAGATGGAGTACAAGTTTGGATCTGTGTTCTTCAGATGGTGGAGCTTCTTCTAGAGGTAAAAAGCTCAGAGCTTTGCTTATCATGTTTGTGTTGTGCTTTATGGACCAACTTTTAGGGTTTTTGGTCCCAAGATGGAGGCTTTATAAGCAAATGGCCTCCATAAGCTAGAATCAGCCTTATATCAGTGTATTATGAGTTGTAAGTTCGTAAAAATTCAGTCTTGGTTGTTAATATTAAGACAAGCTTGAGTTAAGGACTTAATGAGGAAAGAGGTTAAGAGTTTGGAGAGGTTGGTGGTCTTTATAGCCATGCAAAGACTTAAAGGTTCCGACTTTATGGCTTAAGAGGCAGAAGAGAGCCTAGATTTGTGATATGAGCCCATGTCTTAACCTATTCAGACCAAAAATAGAGAAAGAATAAGTCTGGGACTTACGCTGGGTGTAAGTCTCATAACGCGCGGCACAGTACGTTGAGGTCCCGATCAGTTCCAGGCGCGCTTGAGTATGCTGAGCGTACCAAGGAGGTACGCCCCGCATAACTCCTTCTGTGGGCTTTTGAGTTATGTTTTGGGCCTCGAGTGTTGGGCCTAGAGTTTGAGCTTCATGCAATAGAGTCTTGGACCAGAGAAGTTTATATATGTGCTTTGGGGCCCTTGAGTTGGGCTTGCCTTTTTATTCGGGTTTTGGGCCGTGTGAGGGCCCATTTATTGTTGGGCCTTGGTGGGCCCAATGGGTTTAGGGCATTAATGGGCTGGTAGATGGCTGTCTTTAGACCCAAATAAGTGAGAGGTTGGACTTAGCTCCTAATTGAGATAATTGTGGGTTTGGCATAGAGTTAGAGGCTGGTGCGTGGCAGCAGTGTTTATAGGAGCAATTCTTCGTCTGAGGTGAGTCTTCTCACTATACTGTACCTGGAAGGGTACCTATGTGTGACTGGAAGGTCTTATATGCTATAAGATATATGTGCTACATGTTGATATGTGATATGCATGTGTATGTATGCTATGTATGATAAGGACCGGAAGGTCAAGATGATATGGACCGGAAGGTCAAGATGACATGGACCGGAAGGTCAGGAGGTTACGGACCGGAAGGTCGATGCGGGTAGGACCGGAAGGTCTACTGGGATTCGGAACAGAAGTCCCCTGAGACACTTGGACCGGAAGTTTCCATAGTGTGCCTAATGGAGCTCTATTTGAGAACAAGGGCCCTTCGATTGGTTGCAGTTATGTGTTGTATTTTGGTCGTTTTGTGGCATCTTGTGATCTTCTGGTGGTTGTTTTTTGTTGTTCACATGTCATCCACTTTATTGTGCCTTCAAATTACATTGTACATGGTTTGGTTGTTAATGTTCTTGATTATTAATTTAGTATGCTAATTGTTGTTTATTATTTGTATAAATGAGCCATGTTGTCTATCAATTATAGATATAATTATTGGAATTGTGGTAGTTCTTGAGATAGATTTACAATATCATTTGATTAGTAACATGAATATTGATATATACTAATACATGGGAGTTCAAATGATAGGTTGTCCATTTATGTAAGAGATATGTTTACTTGAAGCCGCCTGAACGGAACAATATTGATTGGTATTAATAGTATTAAACAACCATTAGCTATGATATCTCTCTTTTGTTTGAATTGATATAGTTTTTTTTATTCTTTGTTTATTTACATGATAATTTTAGGGAACCATATCTCTACTACCATTAAGAAGGATCTTCAGAAGTTTGAAGGATTATTGAAGGAGGGAAATGATTATTCTTTTTAGAATTTCATTGTTAATAATAAGCTTGCTCATTCAAAAATGGTAGATCATAGGCTTAAAATAAATTTTGCCAAGAACATGTATGTTAAGGTTATGGCATATGGATTCCCACATGGTTTGGGTTCATTTGGTTTTCGGAAAGTTTGGAGACATTATTTTTAGAATACGTTGGGGAGGAGTTTGCAATTGGTAAGTTTGCATTGTTTTCAAATACATGCTAACTCTTATCCTTTAGTAACAGGGTATACTAATTTGGTGTTGAAAGTGAAGGATGGTCGGTCAGTGTCATTTCAATTCCAATATCTTAGGTAAGGCCCAATCAGGTAGACTATTGTATGTAATGATGTTGGAATAAATCTTAAGACGCGTGCTAACACTAATGGTTGTTTGTTGTCAAGTAAGCGATTTATTCAGTGTACTCTATGGGCTGAGCATGCGGACGAATTTTCATCTAGGATTGGTAATATTGTTCCTCTTGAATGTGTGGTGGTGAACATTTAACTTATTAGAACTCGACAATGGAAAGGTAAGTTTTCTATATCTAACATTTAATAACTTTGTTGAAATATTGAAGTATTAACTTTCAAGTTTGTATAAGTTGGTCATGGTATGTATTGTTGATTAGTGTCTAAGTCCATACCTATATTTGGTATGTACTTGACCCGGTTGTTGCATGGTCCTTTTGGGTTGCCTTCACCAAAGCAACTTGACATGATGATTTATGGAGAGAGAGGATATTATGGTTTATTAATATATTATATGAATAATATATTAAAAGATAAATCATATAGTCTAATTAATATTGGTCAAGAATTAATTAAGAATTAATTTTATGGCTAAAAGCGATTAATTAAATAAAGGGGACTAGAATTGCCAATTATAAGATAATTGAATTTCGGCTGTGGATCTCATGGATTAAGGGAGTGGACGATTTCAAGGTGGAAGCCCACATGGAAATCGTCCAAGGGCCTTATTCCAGAAGGTTCTTGGAGCTGCTTAGGGCCTATGCTATCCAATTAGGGTTTTAACTTAAACCCTAGAAGCTCAGCTATTTAAGGACCCCTAGGGCTTCATATTTCGGCTACCATAGAAACCCTAGAGTTCCTAAGAGCCGAAATTTTACCTCCATTCCCTCTCTTCTTGATCATCTTCTTTCCTTGGTGTTTTTAAGCCATTAGAGGTATTACACTTGTGATACTAAGCTCTTGAAGATTAAAGATTCATAATAGTGTCAAAAGGTAATCATCTAAACTTGTATTAGTTGTGGATCTCGATTTTATAGTATGCTAGTTTAGGGTTTACAAGCTTTGGATAAATTTGCATGTACAATAGAGAAACCTAGATCCAAAGCTTTAGGATTTCGCATGTGCACATAGGAATGTTCTTTTACTCAAAACCCATCAGTGGTATCAGAGAATTGCTTGGTTTCTATTGTATTTGATGGATTGTATGTTCGTCCATTGCTTAAAATTAATTTTTCTGCCTTATGCCTGCCAGACTCGTCGAGTCTCAAAGTGAACTCGGCGAGTTCTATAAGGGACTCAGCGAGTCGGGCTGTCAGACAGATGGATTTTCGGGATTTTGACTTATTTTGACTTGGGATAATTACCATAAATGTTTTTAATTAATAAAATCTGAATTGTATTGATTCCTTGTGATTATCTTAGTCAAAATAAAAGATATTTATCATTTAATTAGATAATTATTGTCTTATTTGATAAACCTTAATTATTTGAATCATTTAGTCAATTATCTTGCATGCAATTAGATTAGATTAAAATTAGATAATCACCAATTAATTGTTTAATTATACTATTTGAATTTTGACCTAGATAGTTTTGAAATCTTTCAAAACTTTCCCTCAAGTTTTGAAATTTAAATTTTTGATTAAAAGTTTAATTTTGAAATAATTAAATTCCAAACCCTAGAATTTTAAAAGTTTAAAATTCAACCTTATACTATTATAATACTATAAGAATAACTAGTATATATGTATAAGATAAATGCTAGTCTTACCATTAGTAGGCCCCATTCACGAAGTCGATCTATAATGGGGGTATAAGGTTGTTGCCTATAAAATGGCAGTTTAATGGGTATCCACTCTCACCCACCGCTTACTTGATTGTCGGGGGGTCGTTAGCCGAACGGGTAGGATAGGGCAACTAATTCCTCATTAAAAGTATAATAATTAAAAAAGTAACTAAATGTTTTTATTAAATTCTCAATCTTAGTTGCTTTAGGATAATGTGAATTTGATGTTATTCCATGAAATTACACTTTGTACCCTTGCCAAGACATTAGTGGAGCGTGTGTGGTTAACCGACACACTAATTTGGCTCCAGCAAAGGTGGCAAAGGGTGACTCGATGTTTGTCATAGATCAATGGAGCGTGTGTGGCTAACCGGCACATTGATTAGCTGATTGTAACATTGAGGGCACTGAGTACATTTGCATGGTTATTCACCTTGTTTGTGATCCTCGGTATCCCAGTCATAAACTTGAATGGCATATCGAGACTTAAACATGCCATTGAAAAGTTAAATGAACCTCAAAAGATCTAGGAGTTTTCAATACATTTAAACATAATCTTTTCATTTTTTCATGGTGGAAGTTAGTGAATCGTCATTCACTTACCTTCAAAATATTTGTTGTTTAGATTATGGCATCCCTTTTCTAAATTGCAAATAATGTTGTTGGATCCTAGCCCTAATTTCTCATTTGGGTTTTTAATTGGGGATTCTTATCGAATCAAACTTTGTCTCTCTTCCTTTTTAGATGTCGAACTCAAACAACAACACTTCAAACTCAACCTCTTCCGGCTCATTCTCACTCATGAACTTGTATGGGAGGGTGATCTTCGATGGGACCAACTTTAATGATTCGATCTGCAACATCCGAATGGTTACCTGCTATGAGGATAAGGAGTATTCCCTTGACAAGGAGCTTCAGGAGGTGAACGTTAACACTGCTACTCTTGAGGAGATCGCTGCCTTCGAGGCACACGAGCGAGATGCTATGAAAGTCCATTGCATCATGCTCGCGATGATGAATGCAGAACTCCAAAAGTCCTACGAGGACTACTATCCATATAAGATGCACCAGGATTTGCTGGACAGGTACCACCAAAGTGCCAGGAAGGATAGGTACGAGATCATCACTTCGATGATCATGACCAAGATGAGGGACAGAGAGTCTGTCACTGCTCATCTGCAGAAGATGCAGCGATATGTCGACCGCCTGTTGAAGTTAAATGTTAACTTCGATGAAGTGTTGGCAATTGATATCATTCTTCACTCACTGCCACCCTGCTTCAACTAGTTTCACATGACCTACCACGTGAACAAGGAGGAGGTCAGCTTGAGCAAGCTTCAAGGCTTGTTGAGGACTGCTGAGAGCAAGCTCAAGGATAAATCTGTTGCATCAACTCCCGCTACAGCTGCCCCCGTCTTGGCTATTGGGCAAAGGAAGGGTGAGAAGAGGAAGGCTCCTTCTAAGAGCCACCGTAAGGGAAAGTCCCATGATGACACAGAGTGCTTTCACTGCCATGACAAAGGAAATTGGAAATGAAGTTGCCTGAAATATCTGCAAGATATCAAGGATGGGAAGATCAAGCCATCCTTCGCAGGTATTTATACTATTCAATCTAATAACTCATTGCATGTTATTTCTTGAGTTCTTGATACAAGATGTGGTTTTTACATTTGTTCTGATTTGTAGGGCCTAAGAAGAAATAGGGATGTGGAGCATGGGAATATAAAATTGATCATGGGGAACAGAAGATCGTCGCTTGTCACCAAGATAGGAGTTTACTCTTTAGTACTTAGTAGTGGATTAGGACTAGAGTTGAATAATTGTTGCTATTGGCCAGAAATGGCAAGCAACATAATTTCTTTTCATGGTTTGTATAGATAAGGATTTAGATTTTCGTTTGATAATGAAAAGGGTTCTATTAATGCTTATCTTAATGGTGTTTTCTATTTTGAAGCATTACCTTGTAATGGAATATATGAAAATGTGATGGTTCTAGACAACTTAGTATATGATGTGTTGCATATTGACTCTTCCAATAGTTTGGACAAAGCATACTTGTGGCATTGTCGTCTTGGACATGTCAACAAGAAACGCATAGCCCAACTCCAAAAGGATAGAGCGTTGGAGTCATTCGACCTTAGGGACGATGACATGTGCGAGTCTTGTTTACTTGGAAAGATGACCAAGTCACCCTTCACTGGTACTTGTGAAAGGGGTGAGGGTTTGTTGGATCTGATACACACGGATGTGTGTGGGCCCTTTAGATCAACCATAAGGGATGCAAGCCGCTTCTATGTGACTTTCATCGATGATTATAGCAGATATGGGTATATCTACTTAATCAAGCACAAGTCAGAAACCTTTGAAAAGTTCAAGGAGTTTAAGCAGGAAATGGAGAATCGGTTGGGCAGGAAAATCAAGATGCTTCGATCTGATCGAGGTGGAGAGTACCTTAGTCTTCAATTCCATGACTACCTCAAGGAATGCGGAATCGTTTCACAATTGACACCGCCTAGGAAACCGTAGTTGAATGGTGTGGCTGAGAGGCGTAATCGAACCTTGCTAGACATGGTTCGTTCCATGATGAGTCATGCTTCGCTACCTATCTCATTCTGGGGGTATGCCTTAGAGACAGCCGCCCATATCCTCAACTTAATCCCTACAAAGAAGGTTGCCAAAGCACCTCACGAGATGTAGACAGGGAAAGCTCCCTCGTTGGCACATATCAAGGTTTGGGGTTGCGAGGCTTTCGTAAGACGAGAGACTCAAGACAAGCAAGAGCCTCATAGTGAGCGATGTATTTTCATCGGCTACCCATAGAAGTCCTTTGGATATCTCTTCTATAGACCAAGTGACAATGTTGTCTTCGTTGCGAGGATAGGGGTTTTCCGAGAGCAAGAACTCATAAGCCAAGGGGACAGTGGGAGGCAAATCGATCTTGAAGAGCTTCAAGAATCGAACGATGAAGGAACCTCAAACACTGGCGCTCAACTTGAGGAGGAAAGTCATGTTGAACCGATTGACGAGTCGTTACCTCTTAGATGTTCCAGTAGAGTTAGTGTTCCACCTGTGTTGTATGGTTTTCATATAACAAGTGAAGGTGATACATTTATTAGTGATAGTACACTGATAAATTTGGATGAACCTAACAGCTATAAGGAAGTTGTGGCAGCACCGGAGTCTGTGAAATGGAAAGAGGCTATGGACAGCAGGATCCAGTCCATGTATGACTATCAAGTTTGGAATTTGGTTGAAAATGTGACAGGTCATAAGACGGTCGGGTGCAAGTGGAACTTCAAGAAGAAGACCGACAAGGATGGGAAAGTCCACACTAATAAGTTGCAATTGGTTAAGAAGGGCTTTACTCAAACTCCCATAGTTTACTATGATGAGACCTTCTCACCGGTTGCGAAGATAAAGTCTATTAGGGTGATGCTTGTTGGATTAGGTGTCTAAGTTCATAACTATTCCTGGAATGTACTTGACCCGGTTAGCATGGTCCATTTGGGTTGCATGGCATTGCAACACTTGGATAGACTAAATGAGAGAAAGGACACTTAATGTTTATTAATATATTATAAGTTCTAATATATTAATAATATTATTTAATTAGTATTGATCAAAGAATTAATTTGGAATTAATTAAGTGATCAAAAAGAGACTAATTAAATATATGGGGTTGATTGTGTAAATCATCTAATCTTGTATAGTTGGCTAATGATCCATGGTTTATATGAATTGGCCTAAAACCAGTAAGGTGATCCATGGATAGTTCATGGAGGTTACAAACCCATGGATCATGGAATATGGAAAGCCATGTCAATTAGGGTTTACATGTTGTAACCCTACTTGTGACACAACTATAAAAGGACCCCATGACTAGCAAAATCGGCATTACTAAGTGAAGAACATGAGAGCTAGCCGATTTGAATGTTAGTGAACTTCTCTCAAGGTTATTCCAAGTGTTGTGGTGTTGTGTGAGACATTTGAGGCATCACACTTGAGGTGCTAGGCTCACAAGGTTCTTAAGGAATCCAAACAACAAAAGGTATGTTCTTCTACTAGTTATTATGTATCAATGTTCCCCATGCCATGCCAGTTAAGCTAAGAACCTTGGAAATCAAATTTGCATGTATCTAAGTAAAACATAGATCCAAGGTTTCTAGGGTTGCATGTACACCTTAGGAGTGTTAGAATGCTCAAAACCCTTCAGTGGTATCAGAGCCTAGTCTTGTTTTCTTGATACTTGATGGAAAATTGTTGGAAAAACTCAAAAAATCTGCTATCTGCTAAGTGAACTCGCCGATTCCATGGGGGGACTCAACGAGTCCATGAGATAATTCATACTACTCGTCGAGTAGGTTCTTGCACTCGATGAGTAGGAGCTCCTGAATGCAGCCTTTCGAGTTTTGTTGCTGGAAATGGGCTGGAAACATTACCCTAAACAGTTTTGATCTTATAAAACTTGTTTTAATGGTGTAATGGTAATGCTAATCCATTTTCAATGGCTATTATCAATTTTTCATGTTTTGTATGGTTTATTTATGATTCTTGAAATTGTTGATATGAATGTTCATGAACTTATGAGTTTAGAATATCATATGAATTATTTGTAATTTGCTTGTTAGTTTAATTCTTGATCTTGATGTGTTTTAATGGAATCCATAATTTGTCCTCAAGTTATGGATTACCAAAAGTCACTCTTTTAAAGTCCATTAAAGAAACACATAGGTTACATAGAAAGAAAAGCCTCTCATTTTAATAAACCATTAACTCATAAGTTATGAAAGATGAAAAGTTTTGAAAGTTACAAAACTTGCCTCAAGTTTTGGAACATGTAAAAGTCACATTAAAAACTTTAGTTCCAACCCCTAGAATTTTAAAAGTTAAAATTCAACCCTTATACTTTATAATATTATAAGTTAATAACATATATATATATATATATATATGTATACGTATAAGAACAAGTCGTTTTACCGTTAGTAGACCTCATTCATGAAGCCTGTCACACCCCAAAACCGGAACGGCGGAAACGTTCTGGGGTGGATGACGTCTTGTCAAGTATCACAACATATGCAGTATAGTAATCAAAGTACAACAACCATTGCATCAATAGTAATAGTTTTACATAGTTTACATTACATTAAAACATCAAAGTAATACAAGTAATAATATAGGTGCAGCTTGGTACTAACTGTCTTCACCAAAAGCTCCTGAAATGTACCTGTCTATTGCTGACCTGAGAATACAAGTTATTTGAAAGCAAGTATCAGCATTTTTATAAATGCAAGTGAGTACATAAGTATTTAGTGTCATTTTATTCAAATAACTTTATAAAAAGTAGTAGTTTAGAATCAACGGTGTATTAGAGTCCTTTCCAGAAAATCCTATATTTTCTAAATAAAAGCAATCTTCTACCAAGACCCGACAGTGTTATGTTTTAAAGAGAATTTTCCCTGAAATACTATCATTACCAAAATACGGTATTTGATTTTAAAGGAAGTAGAACGATATCACAAGTAAAAACATTAGGGAAAAATAACATATGCCTCAGCAGGAAATACTGCTGACTAAGGCAAAAGAAATCATAGACTCCATGAGAGTATCGAGTGAACGACACGCCTGGCTCAGTCTAACAAAAGGAGACACAGACCCCAGACGGAATCAAATGAAAGATACAGCTAGCAAGGCCTAAAACAGTGAGCACAGACCCCAGACAGTATCAAATGAATGATACGTCTAGCAAGGTCTAAAAACAGTGAACACAGACCCCAGACAGTATCAATTGAATGATACATCTAGCAAGGTCTAAAACAAAGATTGATCTTAAGAGTGTTGTTTCAGAAATACAGTGTTAATTCCCGTTACCTTAAGGCCATGAATTATAAGGTAACCCCGAGATACTCGTAACCATACTGATAGACACTAGAGAACTTGACGCCCTCCAAGCATCGGAAAGAATGTGACATTTGTCACCCCTTGGCTTGGTAGGTCGTGGACTGTAGCTAGCAGTCAGGGTGTGGGGGTGTCAATCTCGTATAGATTTATACACACAATGCCCGCTCTCCCTACAGGAGACTCTGGTTACCAACTTGACAACGGAGAAGGTCGTGTCCTGAAGATGCATCTCGTGTAGTGAGTTCTGATGTAAATACTGGGCTAATGATAGAGACTCACAAATAAATTGACCGATGTAAACCTTCATGTCTATACATGTATACATGATATATAATTAATGATTAAATGACCTTCGGACGGATATCCGATCCCACCAGACCACATCCAAACGAGGAAAGGAAATAGAGCGAACTAGCCTTCCTAAGTCCTTTAAACATTATTTATATAACTATACAAGTACAGGCATACGTTTAACTAAGTAGAAGCATTTAACGAAGTTGAAGTGTTTAACGAAGTAGAAGCGTTTCACAAGTAGAAGCGTATCACGAAGTAAAAGCATATCACGAAGTAAAAGCGTTAACAAGTAGGAGCGTATCAAGAAGTAGGAGTGTATCACGAAGTAAAAGCGTTAACAAGTAGGAGCGTATCACGAAGTAAAAGCATTAACAAGTAGGAGCGTATCACGAAGTAGGAGTGTATCACGAAGTAAGATCGTATCACGAAGTAAAAGCGTTAACAAGTAGGAGCGTATCACTAAGTAGAAGCGTTAACAAAGTAGTAGTATTTAACTAAGTGGGAGCATTAACTAAGTAGAAGTATAATGAAGCAGTAGTATCTAATGAAGTAGGAGTATAAAAAGATGGGAGAAAACTTTGATGAAAACTTTAGAAAACTCTTACACTTAAGAAAATCATGACTTGGTATTCTTTTGTAAAATAAGTTTGAAAACCTTTAGAAATCCTTTGAAAACCTTTTACAAACAAGTTTTTAATGAAATTTGATAAAACATTATAGGTAAAGAAATCCTTTGTTTAAAATACTGTTGTAACTAAATCTGAAGTAAAACATACAGCGTGAGAGACAATTTGAGAAAAGCTTTGAACAAGTAAAGACATTTCGGAAAAACATTTACAGTATCATACTTTGTAAAACAGTTGACAGTGTAATAAATCCTTGTGCATGCAGGTTATCAATCACATGTGATTGATATGATAACTGGCATGTTTTAACTTGTATTCCCCCCGCCCCCATAAAAGCATGTAAAAACATTTAAAAGGTTAATTAAGGGGTATGAACTCACCTGTTGTAAGCGGATCGCACGCAAGTGCCGAATGGGTGCTCGGTGTCAAGTAAAGACTTGAACACACTTGGCGACCTATTAACATATGATGACATATGTTTACATCCAATTAGTAAATATAATACTAATAAAACACGTATACGCATCCTAAAGTGCGGAAAACACTTTGGTTAAGTGCTAGGAGTGTCCCGGGTAACATCTAAGGGTGTGTATGGCCTAGATAGGGAGTTTACTCTTCAAGAGTAAACTCTTTATAGAGTTCACGGCCCTAAGACCATATCCCCCATGAGTTTACGGCCGTAAACTCATGGGTGGTGTGTTCTAGGATGCTTCAAGGTCTTATATGGTAGAGAATAAAGTTCTATGCATTTTTCCAAGTCAAATGAAGAAGTTAGGGCATCATTTGGGCACTCTTTGGGAGTTTACGGCCCATGGATCAATCATAGGGGGGTTTACGGCCGTAAACTCCTATTTCCTTGGTTTAATTGATGTTTAATGCCATTACTTCAATGGGGGTTGCTTCTAGACATTTTCCAAGGCCATAGGAGGTGTTTGAGGGCATTTCTAACACCTTAAAAGGTGTTCACGGCCCTTGAAGAGGGGTTTATGGTCCAAGAGTGTTCTTGGGCCATAAACTCATGTTTACTCTCCAAAATGCAGGGTTTTAGTGTTCTAAGCTCGAAGGTGTAAGTCCACAAGTCATATCTAATCCCTAGGAGTAGTTTAGAGGGGTTTTGGGGCTTAAAAACCCCACTTAAGGGTGTTCACGGTCCAAGAATGTTCTTGGGTCGTAAACACATGGATTTGCCTCTATTTGATGTCTTAAACACGAATTTGCATGTTAACTAAGCTATAAAACAAGTTAGGATGGATTACTTACTAGTTTGGGGCTCAAAACGGGCATTTTTGGCTCGAAAACAAGTTGTAGAGAGAGAGTGGAAAGAGTGTGAATGGAGTCCACTCCCCCTTATATAGGGGTTTGAGTTGGGGCTCAATGGAAATCTACCCGATACTGACGTTAAACGGGGCTTTTTCACAACTATTATTAATCACGGCAAATTTTAAAATTATACAACCTTAATTTTGGTTCGCTTGACGAATATTATTTAAAATATTCTAACGGGTTTAAATCCGGTCAAAATATTTTCGGAATAAATTTGACTAATTTTTGACATAATTAATTTCGACGTTAAAACTAACGGAAATTTTTGGGTTGTCACAAAGTCGGTCTATAAGGGGGGTATAAGGTTGTTGCCTATATAATGGCAGCTTAATGGATGTCCACTCCCACCCACCGCTTCCTAGACTGGTGGAGGGTTGTTAGCCAAACGGGTAGGACAATGACTTTAAATCCTCATTAAAAGTATGATGAATGTAAAGTAGTTAAATGTTTTTATAAATTCCCAATCTTAGTTACTTTAGGAAAATGTGAATAAAGTGCTAACCCATGAAATTACACTTTGCACTTTGCTTATTTCTGTAGTGGAGCGTGTGTGGTTAACCGGCACACTAACCTGGACTTAACAAGGTAGGCAAAGGGTGGCTTAAGGTTTATCATAGGTCGGTGGAGCGTGTGTGGTTAACCGGCACATCGATTAAGTGATAAACATTAAGGGTACCAAGTAATTTGCATGGTTACTTCACACCTTGTTTTGTGATCCTCGGCATCCCAGTCATAAAACTTGAAGGGCACACTCAAGATTGAAACATGCCGTTGAAAAGTTCAATGAATCTTGAAGAATCTAGGAGTTTCAAAACCAATTAAAACCTAATAATATATTTTGTTTTTCATGTTGGAAATTGTTGAATCGTCATTCACTTACCTTCAAATATTATATAGCTTGGATTACGGAATCCCTCTTGTAAGTTATAAAATATTATGTTGGGTCCTAGCCTTAATATTACATTTGGATGTCTTATTAAGGACTATCTTTATATCTAATCTAAACTTGTCTTTCTTCTCTTTCATATGTCTTCTAACAATGTTGCTTCTGCCTCAAACCCTACCGGCTCCTTATCTCTCATGAACCTTTGTGGGAGAGTCATCTTCGATGATTCCAACTTTATGGATTGGATCCGGAACATCAGGATGGTCACTCATTACGAGAACAATGAATATGTCCTCGACAAGGAGCTGAAGGAACTTGATGAGTTGTTTTCTACTCCTGAGGAGATCGCTGAATTTCGGACACATGAGAGAGATGCCACGAAGGTGGCATGTATGATGTTGGCCACGATGATAGCCGAGCTCCAGAAGTCCTATGAGGACTATTACCATTTTCAGATGCACCAGGATTTGATGGACCGCTACCATCAAAGTGCTCGTCAAGAGAGGTATGACATCATCTACTCCATGATAACAACCCGGATGAAGGATGGTGAACACATCACCATCCACTTACATAAAATGCAAAGATATGTGGATCGGTTACTGAAGCTAAATGTGAACTTCCCCATGGAGTTGGTAATTGACATCATTTTGCACTCCTTACCTTCTTGTTTTGATCAATTCCGAATGACATACCACATGAACAAGGAGGTAGTTACACTCAGAAAACTTCAAGGACTCTTGAACACCGCTGAAAGTGGTCTCAAGGGTAAATCGGTTGTTACCACTCCTACTCCTACCGCGGCCCCTGTCTTGGCAATCAGGCAAGGCAAAGGAAAGAACAGGAAGAGCCCTTCGAAGGGTACCACGGGAAAGTCCCTTGATGGCTCCTCTTCAAGTGGAACCAAGAAAGGTTCTGTCACTCCTTCTGCCAACCCTAAAGAGGCTGAATGCTTCTATTGTCATGAAAAGTCGCACTGGAAGCGAAACTGCCCAAAGTACCTGCAAGATGTTAAGGATGGAAAAGTGAAACACAACCATGTAGGTATTTACATTATATTGTCTAATAACTCACCCTATTCTAACTCTTGGGTCCTTGATATAGGTTGTGGTATTCACATATGTTCTGATTTGCAGGGACTAAGAAGAAGTGAGAATGTGGAGCATGGGAAGATAAACTTAATCATGGGGAAGAGGAAAGCTTCACCTGTCCCCAAGATTGGAGTTTATTATTTGGTTCTTAGTGGATTAACATTAGATTTGAATAAATGTTGTTACTCATCTGAAATGGCAATAAATATTATTTCCTTTCATGGTTTGTATAACAAGGGTTTACATTTTCATTTGATATTGAATGTGGTGGTATTAATGCTTTCTTTAATAATGTTCTTTATTTTAAAGCATTACCTTGTGATGGTGTATATGAAACTGTGTCGGTTGTAGATAACCTAGGAAATATTGTGTTGTGTATTGATTCTTTCGATAGCTTGGATAAAGAATCATTATGGCATTATCGTCTTGGACATATAAGCAAGAAACGCATAGGCCAACTCCAAAAGGATGGAGTCTTGGAGTCATTTAACCTAAATTCAGATGATAGCTGTGAATCTTGATCAATTGGAAAAATGACAAAATCACCCTTCACTGGTTCTTGTGCTATGGGTGAAGGTTTGTTGGATCTGGTACACACGGATGTGTGTAGACCCTTCAGAACCGCCACAAGAGATGCTAACCGCTTCTATGTGACTTTTACTAATGATTATAGTAGATATGGATATGTTTACTTAATCAAGCATAAGTCAAAAACCTTTGAAAAGTTCAAAGAATTTAAGTAGGAAGTGGAGAATCAATTGGGCAGGAACATTAAGATGCTCTGATCCAATCGAGGCGGTGAGTATCTTAGTATAGAGTTCCTTGACTATGTTAAGGAATGTGGGATTGTCTCACAATTGACACCTCCCAGGACACCACAACTTAATGTTGTGGCTGAGAGGCATAATCGAACCTTGTTGGACATGGTTCGTTCCATGATGAGTCGAGCTTCGCTACCAATCGCATTTTGGGGTATGCCTTAGAGACTGCCACCCATATTCTTAATCTAGTCCCTACAAAGAAGGTTGCCAAAACACCTCACGAGATGTGGACTGGAAAAGTTCCCAATCAAGATCACATCAAGATTTGGGGTTGCGAGGTTTTTGTGAGACGCAAGACTCACAATAAGCTCAAACCTTAAAGTGAGAGGTGTATTTTCATCAGCTACCCACATAAATCCTTTGGTTACCTTTTCTACATACCCAGTGATCATGTGGTCTTTGTAGCAAGGAGGGGAGTCTTTCGCGAGAGAGAGTTCTTAAGCCAAGGAAATAGTGGGAGGCAAATTGACCTTGAAGAAATTCAAGATTCAAGTGGTGAAGGAACCACAAACCCTAGCAATCAACCCGAGGAAGAAACTCCTATTGATTCGACTGATGAGTCTGTACCTCTGAGGCGTTCCACAAGAGTTGGGAATGCACCTGAGCATTACTATGGTTTCCATATTACTGCATAAGGTATACACTTATCAGTGATAATACACTAGTAAGTCTGGATGAACCTAACAGCTACACGGAAGCCATGGCAGGCCCTAAGGCTGCTAAATGGAAAGAGGCTATAGACAACGAGATAGAGTCCATGTATAACAATCAAGTTTGGAACGTGGTTGACAATGTACCAGGTCGTAATACAGTTGGGTGCAAATGGATCTTTAAGATGAAGACCGACATGGATGGTAATGTACACACTTATAAGGCGCGTCTGGTTGCGAAGGGCTTTTCTCAAACTCCGGGAGTTGATTATGATGAAACCTTTTCACTAGTAGCAAAAATTAAGTCTATTAGGGTTATGTTAGCCATTTCCGCATTTCATGATTATGAAATATGGCAAATGGATGTCAAAACTGCTTTCCTTAATGGAAAGTTGGCTGAGGATGTTTACATGAGTCAGCCAGAGGGTTTTGTCACTACAGAGTACCCTAATAGAGTGTGTAAGCTTGAGAAATCCATTTATGGGTTGAAACAAGCACCTCGCAGATGGAATCTTTGTTTCAATGAGAAAGTCAAAGAGTTTGGCTTTTTCGAGGAGCAAAGATGAACCTTGTGTATATGTCAAGGCTAGTGGGAGTATAGTTAGCTTTTTGGTATTGTATGTGGATGACATACTACTCATAGGAAATGACATCCCAACTTTGCAGGGTGTGAAATCGTGGCTTGGGAAGTGTTTCGCTATGAAGGACCTTGGAGAAGCTGTCTATATCCTAGGGATAAGGATTTTGAGAGACAGGAGTAAGAGACTAATTGGACTTAATCAGAGTACCTACTTGGATAAGGTACTGAATAGATTCAGCATGCAGAGTTCCAAGAAAGGAGTGTTACTGGTCCAGAGTAACCCTAGACTGAGTAAGACTCAGAGCCCGAGTATAGAGGCTGAGATGGATGAGATGAGTCGAGTTCCGTATGCTTCTGTTGTAGGCTCGATCATGTATGCTATGACTTGTACTCATCCTGATATGGCCTTTGCATTGAGCATGGTCAGCATATATCAGGGGAACCCTGGCAAGGCTCACTGGACTGCGGTAATGAACACTCTCAAGTACCTTCGGAGGACTAAGGACTGGGTCCTTACCCTCGGTGGGAGTAATGACATGAGAGTAGTAGAGTATAGTGATGCTAGCTTCCAGACTAATAGGGATAATTTCCACTTGCAGTCTGGCTGGGTCTTTACCTCACTACTAGAAATACAGCCTTTTACGATGCTCATTGTGCGTCGTAAAACGCTCAGACGACGCGCAAATGCGCGTCAAGAAAGGCCCTGTCATAAAGAGAGACGACGTGCTTTTGCGCGTCGTCTATAGACGACGCGCATTTACGACGCGAAATTATGACACGCATTGACGACGCGCGGTTATGACACGCAATGCTTATCAAGGAAGGCCCTGTCATAAAGGAAGACGACACACATTTGCGTGTCGTAACCTTACGACGCGCGTGTTTATGACACGCATTGCGTATCAAGGAATCCCCTGTCAAGAAAGGTCATGTCATAAATGAAGACGACACACATTTTTGCGTATCGTAATTTTAATTTTTTTTTTTTTAAAATTTATCTATAGATTTACTAAATTTCAAATTAAATTTGCATATCATGTCTCATAATAGAAAATAAAATGCAATATATAAAAAATACAATACATTGCACAAAAGTTAATGTCATACAAATAATCATTCCAATAGTAGACAAATGTAACATTTCAACATTTTTTATATAATTAACTAAATTATTAGCCAAATTTCCTAAAATACCAACATACTTTTCTATGAAGAGCAGTAACACTATTCTTTTCCATCAAAAACTTCAAAACCTGCATAATTAAATTAATGTGTAATCAGCTACAGAAATTTGTGTGAGCATATGGATAATTCTCTATAAACACCACATAGAGGTATATAAGTGAAGTCAGAAGTTAGAACTGTAAGTAAGTCTAAAGATGCAGCAACTCACATTGAAAAAGTTGACTGATAACACTCTAGAACTGTTCTTGCATCATTAGTAGAGGAGCAGGGGGAAAATGGGAATTGAGGACAAAATGATGTCGTTCCTGTTTCAAGGAAAATACCACCAGTTGGACTGATAAGGTGACAGAAGGTCCGTAAATATGAATTTTTAAAACAAAAAATGATTAGTTTTTAACATTTTTTTATAGAAATCCACACGTGTCGATTTTGTCTCCAATCACCATGTAATAATTGCTACTTATATGGTGCATTAAGATACACAAATTGATTTCTTTTCTATAGGACTTTAGAAATGTTATAGAAAAGTTGTATTCAACTACAAATCATTCTGAAAGTTCGTATCACAAGAATGATCAGAAAAAAATGTGAGTGTCATATTGTGAGATATTTTTATCCAATTTTGTTATGTTTTCTGGTTAATAATTTGGTGTATCAAATCTTTCAGCTATTTATACATATATGCATTAAGAATACCGAAATAAATATAAAAAAAATCTTAATGTTATAATGTATTACCCACCATATACTACACCATGTACCATTGATTGAAATTCATTTGTAAGAAACTACCCTGAAGCAGCAATCTGCAGATACAAACATTTAATAACATAAATAGAATAGAGATTCTTCATTTTTTATTGTTTTAGCCACTTAGGTATTTTCTGTAGTGATCGAACACTTATATGTTTTATGATGGTTAAAAAAACATTATTTTATTTGGTTTACCTCATTTTGGAAAGGTTACCTACAGGAAAAAAACAATGTATACTCATTTTTTTTGAATTTAGCCACCAAACTATTATGTAGCTATTGATTTTTATAAAGTATACTTTTTTATCAATTTCATTTTACTAAATTTATAAAATATATATTCTTTTACCTTATTTACAAGCATGTGTACTTGTTCTCTATACATCTCCTTCAGGTCCACAATATTAGCACAAAGCTCTCCCAGCAACATACAAGCAAAATTACCATGAAACCAATCAGATATTCCGTTTGTTACTAAGATAAAACAAACTAGTGATAATAAAATAAGTAAACAAACAAAATAAGATATAACTACCAAGATGGTACTAGTTATATGAAAACACCAAAACTACCCTTAATCAATCAAGGGTGAAAAGGTAATTTTACCTCCTCATCTCTTTCACCCATCAACTACAGTACATCAGAGTGCCTTTGTCTTAATGCTTCTAGTTCTGCTTTTAGGCCAGACAACATACACTTTTGACCATAATTTTTCACACTGCACCAAAAAAAGCATATGAGATCAAAGGGTAATATAGACATTTATCATCCAAAATGTATAACATAATGAAAAAAAAGGAAACTCTACCTCCTCTATCAATTCAACCAACGCCTCAGCAAGAGAGTCGTGAATGGATTCCATGGATGCTTGAATGCTACAAATTAATACAAAACCCTTGATTTCATTGTTGTCCCTATTTTTCACCAATCTTACCTGTATAATGATGGAGATATAAATTAACATAATTTTCATCAGTTGATATAGCACATGCCTAACAAAGATTCACCAAATAGCACCCAAAATGTATTAGCACTTCTGTTAAAAGAATGTTAAAAGTTTTAGTAATCAGTTAATCATCACATCACCTTCTTCTTTACCCTTATGGACATGAATGGCCACCTTGACACAAATCTCAATTATCTGAACAGGGACATCATATTGAAGGGTATCCTTCCTTTGTTCAGCAATAAAAAACAGAGACATTATAAATATTTTGCATGAGATACAATCTTGTATAATTTATAAAAATGAGAAAGCTAATTCAAATAAAAGTCTGACCTGATAAGCTAGTTCTTTGCAACAAATCTCACCCAAGACACAAAGAGTAAGACATGGGTGAAAATTAACATTTTCAAATTGTTGGAGGGTTACAAATGAAAATCTGACATGATAAGCTAGTTCTCTGGTGTGGCAAAGGACAAGTGCAGCAACTTGACTTGCTACAGGATCGATTTACTGTAGAGTAGAGAGAACAAAAACATCAGTTTTCCCCATTCCAGACTTGGCTTGACAGATGACATCCATTCCTAAGATAGCCTGTGGTATGCACATGAATGGCCACCTTGACACAAAAACATGTAATCAATATGGTTATAAATTTTTTTTATATAATCTATATAGATACAAGCTTACCTTTATGATGGCTATTGGGACATGAATGGCCACCTTGACACAAAGAAATAGCTTTCAAATCCCTCTACAAACTGTAATCTAGTTAACAGAGAATCATTGATGCATCCTGGTGCACCTAATACACATATGATATACCTAAACATTAGCTTGCTCAAAAGTATTTAGTATTTACTACTCCCTCATGTGAAAAAATTAAAAGATGTAAATATAAGACAGATGAAAAAAACACACATACTTGGTTTCAGGGATAATCTCTTCTTGGGTTTCTTAACCACGCATAAAAATACTCTTTAACATCATTTATGCAAAACAACAGTTAATAGTAATGGGTCATACCTTGGAAAGGGGTTGCGATGGTTATCCACTTATTCACATACTTTCCAGGAGAAACAGCATGGTTGTGAGTCATAATTTGCCTCAAATTAAAGAGAAACAAAGAGACAATAAGTACCTCATCAGCACCATCACTTATTTTTTATCCAACAACAAGTGATAACATCTACAAACCGCTAAAATGAAACCTAAATCATAACGATCCTCTGTAAAAAAGATAGAAATAGATATAGTAGATATATAATTGAAACCCTCCCCGACTAGAAAAATTACCTCTCCATGCCCTAAAATGATTGAAAATGATAGTGAAGCGAGTACTCTATGACTACATTCATAATCATCACGAAAGATTGAGGTATCCATAAAATATGAAACGGAAAGGTCATTTCTTACAGAAAACTCGCCAATCAAATGACGAATCTAACAAACACAGGAAGGAGAAGTGTGGTGAACCAGAGAGAAGACAAAGGGTGGTGGGTGCCTGTTACATGAGAGAGAGAGAGAGACTTGTAGATTAAGACCATGGCGGATGAGGCATTTTATCAAACATGTTGCATGCATCATCGATTCTTCCCCAGTTACTGTATAAGTCGATTTCCCGATTTCTATTTCTCTTTCTCCCATTCCAGTCTCCGACTTTTTGTTGCTGTGATAGAGAGTTTCCTTCTGTCACTAGGATTTGAGTACAGTAATATTAGCATAGGTAGGCGATGTTAGAGGTAGGAGAGGATGGTGGTGGGCAACATGCGAACTGTTTAGAGTTAAAGAGGAAGCGATAGTATGTCCAAAGAGCAGCGGAGAAGGGAAAGTCATCGGTGTTGGTGAAGGATTTTTTGGAAACCGATGAGATGTGAAAAAGAGAGGATTCAGCGGAGGGTGAAGAAGCAGCCGACTGAGGTGGTGGCTCATACGGTGATGGGCTGAGGACGCAAAGCCGACATTGGACGATGGCTATCGAGTCAATAGGTGAAGATAATGATTGATCGTTATTACGATTTAAGTGAGATATGCAAAGCCTTGGGAGATCTCTGTGAAATCACAGGTTGGGTTTTAGGTTAGAGAGAGAGAGAAAGGAAGACGAAGACCTAGGTTTCTTTCTTGCTAATTAGAAGCGGAGGGGGTTTTAATTTTTCACATAGGGGGGTTTTTAATTTTTGGGGATTTCATTTCCCACTCAAAACGTGTGTTTCATTAAAAAAAATATAAAGCGACATCCTTACATGACACACATTTTACAATAGGCATCCTCCGTATTTCTTTTTTTTTTCTTTTCTAACACTAATTTCAGGGCACGCACAAATACGTGTCCTCTATCTTTCAAATTTTATAAGAGATGGCATTTATTTTAGGACGCATGTTTTTGCGAATCGTAAATCACTGCGCGTCATTGTTTGCGCGTCATTAAAGGCTGTTTTTCTAGTAGTGCCTTAAACGGTGGAGTAATTGCTTGGAAAAGTTTTAAGCAGGAGACAGTAGCTGATTCAACTTGCAAATCAGAGTATATAGCAGCAAGCAAGGCTGCAAAGGAGGCTATATGGCTAAAAAAATTCATTGTAGACCTTGGAGTTGTACTAGCTATAAAGAAGCCTATGGAAATTTTCTATGATAGTGAAAGTGTTGTTGCCTTAGCCAAGGGACCAAGGGATCACGGAAGATCCAGACACATCGACAGAAAATACCATTTCATCAGACATCGAATAGAAGAACGACTCCTCGTGGCAAAGAGGGTATCATCGGATGAGAACCCAATAGATCCCCTCACGAAGGGACTGGGTAGGGTTAAGCATCTCCAGCATGTGAGGCGCATAGGGCTAAAGGATGATATTAGTTTTAGTAATTAGATAGATTTGAAATGTGTAAAGTGTAATTGACATTTGATGATAAATAAAAGTTGTTGTTTATTTATAAGTATAAGTGATGATATCTTCTTTCAATCGTTTACTATCATTTCATTTTGCATGTTTTGACTTCTAGAATAATTATGTTATCGTATATCATATTATTCAAATTCCCCACAGTCGGTCATATGTTGGAAGTAGATATGAATTAATACTGTCATGATTTGGCTTGTAGATGTCTAAGATGTTGGACATAACAAGAGTTGCTACAACACTCATGAGTGCTCATAAGTTCTGAGTATTGGATTCAACCCACACTCACTTGTATCACTTCTTGGAATTTATCTTGAGTGATTGTGAGACGGTAATATCATATAAGTCTTCAAACCTAGAGATATGAGTTGTTGACTATGAGTTGGTTACACATTGATTGTACGAAAACGCATTGGTAACTCGATGTTATAAAACGTGCCTTTGTGTATGATTCAACAAGTAGTAGAACAAGCATATGAGTCGAAGTTTATCTGTTCCTTCTTGGATTAGAAGCGATATCTGGGCCCCTCGATGATTTTGTTGTGACCTATGTACCGGGCCCGGTCAGAACTAAATTGATGTGTTCGGTTAAGTTCTATGTCAAACAAATCGGAAATCGGGAAACAAACTGCTGGACAATAAGTAAGACATTGTTCCATGTATTTGTCCGACTGATATCTAGAACAGAGGATTATATGATCACTTATCTTAAACGGCGTATCATAGTCATCTCAGTTCCGCGAGACCTTGAAAGAGCTATGATTGCTGATCGGTTCCTGAAGTCATTCTTGCAGTTATAGTTGTTAGAATTATCCAAGTGAGAGACTATTGGATTAGGTGTCTAAGTTCATAACTATTCCTAGAATGTACTTGACTTGGTTAGCATGGTCCATTTGGGTTGCATGGCATTGCAACACTTGGATAGACTAAATGAGAGAAATGACACTTAAGATCTATTAATATATTATAAGTTCTAATATATTAATAATATTATTTAATTAGTATTGATCAAAGAATTAATTTGGAATTAATTAAGTGATCAAAAAGAGACTAATTAAATATATGGGGTTGATTGTGTAAATCATCTAATCTTGTATAGGTGGCTAATGATCCATGGTTTATATGAATTGGGCTAAAACCCATAAGGTGCTCCATGGATAGTCCATGGAGGTTACAAACTCATGGATCATGGAATATGGAAAGCCATGTCAATTAGGGTTTACATGTTGTAACCCTACTTGTGACACAACTATAAAAGGACCCCATGACTAGAAAAATTGGCACAACTAAGTGAAGAACATGAGAGCTATCCGATTTTGAGTGTTAGTGAACTTCTCTCAAGGTTATTCCAAGTGTTGTGGTGTTGTGTGAGACATTTGAGGCATCACACTTGAGGTGCTAGGCTCACAAGGTTCTTAAGGAATCCAAACAACAAAAGGTATGTTCTTCTACTAGCTATTATGTATCAAAGTCCC
Source organism: Lactuca serriola (assembly GCF_051521515.1). Taxonomy (NCBI): domain Eukaryota; kingdom Viridiplantae; phylum Streptophyta; class Magnoliopsida; order Asterales; family Asteraceae; genus Lactuca; species Lactuca serriola. The sequence goes on from NC_136412.1 coordinate 103,353,533, forward strand.
CCTTTCCATGCTAGTTAGGCTAAGAAACTTGGAAAATCAAATGTGCATGTATCTTAGTAAAACATAGATCCAAGGTTTCTAGGGTTGAATGTACACCTTAGGAGTGTTAGAATTCTCAAAACCCTTCAATTCTAGCCATAGCTACATTTCACGATTATGAAATATGGAAGATGGATGTCAAAACCTCTTTCCTTAATGGGAAGTTGACTGAGGATGTTTACATGAGTTAGCCAGAGGGTTTTGTCGATGCGAAGCATCCTAATAGAGTGTGTAAGCTTGAGAAGTCCATTTATGGATTGAAACAAGCATTCGCAGATGGAATCTTTGCTTTGATGATAAAGTCAAAGAGTTTGGCTTCCTACGAAGTGAGGATGAGTCATGTGTATATGTCAAAGCTAATGGGAGTATAGTTAGCTTCCTCGTATTGTATGCCGATGACATAATACTCATAGGAAATGACATCCCGACCGTACAGGAAGTTAAGTCCTGGCTTGGGAAGTGTTTTGCTATGAAGTACCTTGGAGAGGCTGCCTATATTTAGGGAATAATGATAGTGAGAAACAGGAGTAAAAGACTAAGAGGACTTAGTCAGAACACTTACTTGGACAAGGTACTAAAACGTTTTATTATGGAGAATTCCAAGAAAAGGGGAGTTACTGATCCAAAGCAATGCCAAGTTGAGTAAGACTCAAAGCCCAAGTACCGAAGTCAAGATAGCAGAAATGAGCCAAGTACCTTATGCTTCCGCAGTAGGCTCGATCATGTACGCTATGACTTGTACTCGCCCCGATGTGGCCTTTGCTTTGAGCATGGTCAGCAAATACCAAGGGAACCCTGGCAGAGCACATTGGACCGCTGTCAAGAATATTCTTAAGTACCTTCGGAGGACCAAGGAATGGTTTCTAGTCCTCAGTGGGAGTGATGACTTAAGGGTGCAAGGGTATAGTGACGCCAGTTTTCAGATCAATCGGGACAACTACCGTTCTCAATCGGGCTGGATCTTTACCCTGAATGGAGGAGCAGTGACATGGAAAAGTTCCAAGCAGGAGACCGTAGCTGACTCAATGTGCGAATCAGAGTACATAACGGCGAGAGAAGCATCAAAAGAGGCGATATGGTTGAAGAACTTCACCGGAGACCTTGGAGTTGTGTCATCCATAAAGGAGCTTATGAAGATTTTATGTGATAATGAAGGAGCGGTTGCCTTGACCAAGGAACCGAGGGATCATGGTAGATCCCGATATATCGACATGAAATATCACTTTATTATACAATAGGTGGAAGAGGGACTCCTCGTAGTGAAGAGGGTATCGTCAGAGGATAACCCAGCAGATCCCCTTAGAAAGGCATTGAGTAGGGTTAAGCACTTGCAGCACGCTAGGAACATTGGGCTGAAGGACGATATTAGTTTAGATTAGATAGTTTCGAAACGTGTATTAGATAAATTGTAATTAGCATTTGATGATTAAATAAAGGAGTATTATTTATAAGTAAAGTTACTATCTTGTGTTAATTATTTCCCTATTGTTTCACTTTGCATGTTTTGACTTCCTGAATAATAAGATTATTCGAACAGTCCACAGTCGCTCATACTTTGAAAGAAGGTATGAAAGAAGACTGTCATGAATTGGTTTGTAGACTGTATAAAGTGTATTAGACATAGTAAAATTTCGTAGCAACGTTTATGAGTGCTTATGAAATAAGATTTGAGCATTGGATTAAACCCACGCTTGCTGGTATCACTTCATGGAATTTATCAAGAGTGATCGCAAGACGATAATATCATATATTCTTTTAACCTAGATATATGGTTTATTGTTTGCAAGTTGGTTGTGCATTGATAATGCGTAAACGCATCAGTAACTTGATGTTATAAAATGCATTGTTATGTATGATTTGATGAGTGAATAGTAAATACATATAAGTCGAAGTTTATCTGTTTCTTTTATCCTAAGAGGGTAAAAGCGATATCTGGGCCCCTCGATGATTTGGTTTGAATTATGTGTCGGGCCTGGTCAGGACTGAATTGATGTGTTTAATTAAGTTCTATTTCAGAAAAATCAGAGATCGAGAAACAAACTGCAGGATAATAAGTATGACTATGCTCCATGTAATTGTCCGCACGATATCTAAAACGGAGGACTATACGATCCCTTATCTAAAGGACAGATTATTGATAAGATCAGAGTTCGACAACGTTTTTTGAGAGCTACGATTGCTAATCGGATCCTGAAGTTGTACTTGGATTTATAGTTATTAGACTTATCCAAGTGGGAGACTGTTGGATTAGTGTCTAAGTCCATAACTATATTTTGTATGTACTTGACCCGGTACGTATTAATGAGTTGCATCCACAATATCTTTCACTTCAATATCCTTTATTGTTCCCTTATGCCGAAGATGGATTTCGATTGGATATATTACATCGTTGTGTTGAAGAACCAAACTCCAAAGGACAAATAACACTTACAACACGAGAGTTTTTTGCTTATCATATGCAACAGAGAACTAATGAAATATCATTGATATTATGTTCCAGAAAGTTCTTACAACAGTTTTTGGTTGATTCGTATACAATGGTTGAAAATGACCGGTTGAATTATATTTGGTTTAACCAACCAGCATTACGTGTCGCACCTTATGGAGACTTGGCCGAGGCTGCTCAAGAAGGAACTGAAGATGCTTCTGCGATGGGAAACTGCATTATTATTCTGTCTTCTTTTACGGGTGGCAACCATTATATGCAACATAATTACTTAGACGCAATGACTTTGGTTAAGTTGTTTGGTTATCCTGATCTTTTTTTAACCATTACATGTAATCCTAAATGGCCAGAGGTAATTAGATTCGTTGAATCTGAAAATCTTAAACCCGAAGATAGGCCCGATGTTTTGACAAGAATATTCAAAATAAAACTTGATTCACTAATCACTAGACTCAGGGAAGAAAATTTTTTGGGTGAAGTCGATGGAGGTATAAATCTAAAATCTTATTATTCATTTTATTTTATTTTGATTTTATAATATCATGCGTTAACCAAGTAACATATTTGCATCATACAGTTATATATACGATCAAGTGTCAAAAAATGGGTCTTCCACATTGTCACATATGCCTATTTTTAGAAAAAAAAAAGTCTAAACTTCCAAATCCCAAAGACATAGATCGTGTTATATTTGCTAAATTGCCAGACAAGGAACTTGAACCAGATTTGTATCAAATTGTTTCTGACAACATGATACCTGGACCTTGCGGCAATGATTTTCCATTTATGCCATGTATGAAAAATTGCAAATGATCTAAAGGATTTCCAAAAGACTTTACAAATGATACGTATATTGACGATGATGGCTATCCAGTTTACCGAAGACACAACAACGGAAACAATGTCGTGAAAACGGAGTTTCTTTGGACAATAGGTATAAAAATTAAATTTTTATTTATATAAACATTTATTTCTTTATAAATGTTATCTTTTACAAGATATGTTAAATGCTCTTAATTTTCTTTATGACATTTTGTTTCTTTTTTCAGATATGTTGTTCCATATAATAAGATACTTTTGAAGCTATACCAAGCCCATATGAATCTTGAGTGGTGTAATCAGCTTGGATCGATAAAGTACCTTTTTAAGTATATTAACAAAGGTCTAGACAGTATCACCGCGTCTTTTTATGACGCCAAAAATAACAAAAAACAACATAAAGAAAATAACGATCGTGATGAAATTGTTGAGTATTACAATTGTCGTTATATTTCTACTTGTGAGGCATGTTGGAGACTTTTTAGGTATGACATTCATTATAGAACACCACCTCTTGAAAGGTTGTCGTTTCACCTACAAGACAAACAACCTGTTGTGTTTAAACCATCCCAACGTGTTACTAATGTTGTTTCTAAACCAACTATTGTTGCTTCTCAATTTTTGGCCTGGATGGAATGTAATATGTTTGGAATAAATCAGATAAAGTATGGACAAAAAGAAAAACAAAGATAAAGTCACTTGGCAGAATTAATCATGTGTCTCCTAAGTCTGGTGATGTTTATTACTTGTGCATTTTTCTCAACAAAGTAAAGGGTCCTATTTGCTATGAAGATATTAGAACAGTTAACAGGGTCATTTATGACTCTTACAAAGATGTTTGTTACGCTATTGGTCTATTAGACGATGATAGTGGGTACATATCTTCTATACAAGAAACAAATCATTGGGTCACCGCCTCTTTCTATAGGTCTCTATTCGTTATGTTGATTACATCAGATAGTCTATCCCGGCCTCATCATGTTTTTAAAAAGACATATAATTGTCTTTCTGATGATGTCGTTCATGTTCGTGAACAAGAAATAGACGTGAAAGGTACATTTACACAAAAAAACATTCCCACTTTAATTGATATTATAAATAAATTATTTCATTACTTTTTAATGTTTTCAGGCTTGAGCTAAAACCGGAAGCAATTTACCACTTAACGTTGTCGTACATTGAGAAATCTTTATTGAGTTGTGGACTGAGTCTTAAGCAAATACCCAATATGCCATTACCTGATCACAAATATATTCAAGATTCTTGCAATATGTTAATTCAAGATGAGCTTAATTATGATCTATCTAGTCTTGAATCTGAACATCAACAACTGCATTCAAAATTAAATGTCGAGAAAAAAATGTTTATGATATAATTATGAATGCAGCTAACAACAAATAAAGGTGGTGTATTTTTCCACTATGGTTATGGAGGAAAATGAAAAACATTTGTTTGGAAGACATGGTCTGCTGCTATTAGATCTAAAGGTGAAGTAGTTATTAATGTTGCTTCAAGCGGAATTGCAGCACTCTTGCTTTCTGGTGGTAGGACAGCGCATTCAAGATTTCATATACCAATTAACTTGAATGAGAATTTGTTTTGTTCTATTACGCCAGGTAACGATGTAGCTGCCTTGTTGAACAAAGCGAGCCTTATAATTTGGGACGAAGCCCCGATGATGCATCATCATTGTTTCAAAGTAGTTGATAGGACACTTAGAGATATTATCCTTCCATTGGACAATGATAAACCATTTGGAGGAAAGACCATTGTATTTGGAGGCGACTTTCGACAAATTCTTCCAGTAATACAAAGACGAAATCATTCAGATATTGTGCAGGTATCATTGCATTCATCAAGATTATGGCATGAATGTATAGTTTTATGTTTGACTGTAAACATGAGGCTTCAGGTCGGTTGTCCAAACAATGATTTCGAAGAGACAAAATCATTTGTTGATTGGATTCTTAAAATTGGTGAAGATACTATCGATGGTCCTAATGACGGTGAAGTTGAAGTTGAATTTCCAGAAGATGCGATCGTTCCCTCTATGGGTGACCATATTCACTCAATTGTATCCTGCATTTATTCATCCTTTCAGAACCATCTTGATGATCCATTGTATTTTCAAGATAAAGCTATTTTGGTCCTTACTAATGAAGAAGTTGATGCTATCAACGACTACATGTTAGAATTGATGAAAGATGAAGGGAAAACATATCTGAGTTCAGATTCCTTATGATCGAGGCAGAAGATTCTTTGAGGAATCAGTATACTCTCTAGATGTGCTGAATGCTTTTAAGGCCTCCGGAATTCCCAACCATAAACTTATACTAAAAAAATGTGTTCCAGTCATGTTGCTTCGTAATATCGACCAAACCAGAGGACTATGCAATGGTACTAGATTACAAATCGTAAGGCTTGGAAGACACGTCATTGAAGCATGAATCATATCTAGTAGATCTTTCAACGAGACTACTTATATACCTCGCATGAAGTTGACCCCATCCGATAAAAAAATTCCATTATGTTTTCAACGTAGGCAATTCTGAATAGCAGTTTGTTTCACTATGACCATTAACAAAAGTCAAGGACAGTCATTATCAAATGTTGGATTATACTTGTATAGACTTGTCTTCACCCATGGTCAGTTATATGTAGTTGTTTCTCGTGTAACAATAAAAAAGGTTTGAAGGTACTTATATGTGACGAGGAAGATCATTCAACTAATAAAACAAAAAACGTTGTCTATAAAGAGGTCCTGCAACGTTTATAGATATTTATCGATTTTAGTGTTTCTTCTTTACATTTCAATAATAACTCGTTGAGTAGAGTCACGATGTGCCACGTGGATTAATGATCTACTCGACGAGTCCGAGAGCCAACTCGCTGAGTAAACGTTGTGAAGAGAAACCCTAAATCCCCGGGTTTGGTGCCTATACAGGGGCATTTATAGCCTCATTTATGGCTCATCAGCTGCTTGCCTTCACTGAGAGAAACCCTAATTTCCCTTTGAGCTAATAGAGAGAGTGTGTGAGCTTATATTGAGTATCTTGGTGCATTTTTGGAAGAGAAGAGAAGGATTTCAAGCAAGGAACGAGAGGACACTGTTAGATCTGTTGCTATTCATCCAAGAGCTTCAGTAAAAGGTATAAAGTTTGTACCTTTCTCATTGGTTTGGGTAGATCTCATATTATTGGAGTTTAGGGCTTCTTTTCTATCTTATTTTGGGACTTTGAGTGTATTAAGCACATATAGAGGTTTGGACATCAGATCTGCACTTTGTGAGGTCCCTAGAGCCCAAAGGTCTCTGCTTTATTCAGCCATAATAGATCCTTGAGTGAAAACCCTTAATGAGCATGTTCTTGGCATTTCAAGCCCTAAGTGTCATGCATGAATGTAAAGCTCGTGGCTTTACGTGATAAGTGAGCCGTGAGAGCTTAGATATAGAGTGTGAGAGGGTTTTCTTCCTTGAAATCGTCTGTATTTGACATAGGTCTAAATAGACTCGTCGAGTCCATCCAACTCTGCGTGTCAGTTAGGGTTTGTCCCGATGAGTTGGCCATGCCATAGCTCGGCGAGTTAGGGGTTAACTCGACGAGCTGGACCTTCACGAGACTTATGAGGAACGAGTGGACTCGACGAGTCACATGAGTGCACTCCGCGAGTCAGGTCAAACATGGACTATTGACTCGAGTTTGACTTCTGTTGACTTTAGGGTTTGGTCAGCATGAGTAATGGAGACCATGGAGGGGTAAAATGGTCTTTTACCCATTCCAAGAGTTAGAGAGAAAGAGAGAACAACCTTTCGTGTATTGAGTATGAGTAGAGTATTAATTAGAGATAATTATCCTGTATGTTAGGCGGAGGCTAGTTCGAGATTCCGAAGTACGATACTTTTACTTGCTAGCTTAGGAGGTGAGTCTTCTCACTATACTTATCATGAGTGGTATCCTTGTGTAACTGAGATGTCTTATGTGCTTATATGTGTATTATGGTACTCTGCATTTTGTCTTCGTGGTTTATGCATATTGTTATAAACTTACTGAGTTAGGGCCGGAGGGTCCACCCGAATTGTGGGACCGGAGGGTCTCCATTGGAACACACTGACCAGAGGGTCGTATTGAGTTAGCCTCGAGTGGCTAATGTGATGTGTTTGTTATTTTGGGGAACTCACTAAGCTTCGTACTTACTGTGTTATGTGTTATGTATTTAAGGTACTTCTCAGGATCGCAGGAAGGCACCGACTTGAGTGTGCACACACTCGCATTGACGATTTGTTTTTGGAGAATCCTGGATTTAATATATATATATATATATATATATATATATATATATATATATATATATATATATATATATATAATACGTTCACCGCGTTTAACGCAGGTTATAATCTAGTTTAAAGACTATTATATCATTCTTTTCCATTTGTTGATATAAACAAAATTATTGAACATCTAAAACAAAATTTGTCTATTTATTTTATTTTATTTTATTATTTAAAAAAAGCATAAATCCAAATAGATCCCATTTACAAATTGTAAATGGAATCAATTCCATTTCATTTCTTGCACCAAACTTACCCTAACATCAAGAAATACAAAATCGGATGTTGGATTCTTGGGTAAGAAGAAAACTACATCAATTATACATTAGCGGCACGCCTAACCATCCACCCCAACTAGAAACAGTTACACAGAGGTTTATCAACGCGGTTTAAAGGGTTTTGAAGTTTCGGATACTCTAGCATAATCGTTCTTCATCTGTTTCATGTTCAGATTACACGAATCCATTTTTCGTTTCATACATGCCTGTCCTCAGGGTTTCGCTGTTTTCCCATGGAAAGAAGTTTGCAGAGTCTCTATTTTCTTCCACGAGGTGATCCATTTTCATCTACAACTTTCTCTTAATTTCTGCTACCGTTCTTCCAACTTCAATGCACAGTTTCTTTTCGTTAATCACTTAGTGTCAAATGGTGAACAAGTGAATTCTGCACTTTTAGGTCAACTCAGGGCTTTTTGTTCTTAGTTTTACGCACAGTGTCGAAGTCAATAGATTCGTACTTCTATGAATGTGGAAATTAAATAAACCGTAAGCACCAATTGCTGCATTAGATGTTAATTTATGATCTGAATTAGATTGTGTTGTGGAACTATGAACATTTTGTTTTGGGAAAAGGGTTATTCACATTGGAACTAATACTTCCATACTTACACCCAGAGTCGTTTCGGGCTAAATGCAACAAAATAGCAACTTACTTCCATTGATTTGTGTGTTATAAAACCTTACATTCATCTCTTTCGATTACAAGATTGTACGTTCATTGATAATATTGTACATTATCTCTTTTTGGGCATCAAAATAAGGATCAATTTGTTTCACTTTTGGGTAGGTGTGTCACACCAATGAAGTTTCGTTCTTCAAGCTACATGAGATCAGCAAACATGTCATATAAGAGTGGGCCATTACTTACACAAGAACAATCTACTTCACCAATTTGGCGATCTTATTTGATTGTATGTTCTCTGATTTCCTTGAAACATCTGTATGCAATTGACATGAATGTTTGTCATTTTGGATTAAGACACAACTCTTTTGCCCTTAATCATTAACTTTATTGCAGCCAACTTCTGTTCTTGGTGGAATCGGGGGTGCTCTTCTTTTTTGGCATATGAATGATGAGAAGCGAGCTATTCTAAAAGGTAGAAAATTTATTATCTATTTATTAATGAATGAAAATGAAGATATCTTTTTTTTTTTTTTTTTTTGGTTTTGAATATATTTATTTAACAATCTTGGTTGACTGAATCAGGACAGGGTTCAAATGAGGGATGTAGTACTGGTAAGGGTCCGGTAATCGGTGGCCCTTTCAGCTTAATTGATTCAGATGGTAGATTAGTTACAGAAAAAGACCTTCTGGGAGAGTGGATACTTCTTTACTTTGGTTATACTTCATCTCCTGACGTGGGGCCCGCAGAACTTTCCAAATTGGCCAAAGCTGTTGATACATTAGGTTTTAATATCTTCCTTTCTTTCTCTATCTCCCTCTTCTAAGTACCATATCTTATGGTGGATAAGACAGAGCATGATCACCTAGTACTGTGTTTGGCATGTATTGAACTGGACCACTAGTCGGTGGAAAAATATTGTACAAGGTGTTCAAGTGTAAGATATATCTGTGTAAAAGACGTAAATGCCCTCCTCATCCGCATCAAGAAACTCGTCTAGTTTCGTCTAACAAACGCAACCTAAGGCTACATGGACGGGATAGATAGACTGTCTGTTCTGGGCTAGTTTCGATGATAAGGATAAGGAGGGTATTTACGTCTTTTACACAATAATGAGTCAATGTCCCACCTTTTTATATAACCATTAACTTTTTATCATGTTTATATTTCATCTTTCACAAGGATCAAAACGGAATATTAAAATTCGACCTGTATTCGTTACAATTGATCCACAACGTGATACACCATCTCAACTTCATGCCTATCTCAAAGGTTTATTTCTCATTTATTAGAGATATAATAATCATACCAAATTACCAAATCCCATCACTTCTCATATAATTCTTGTATCATTGACCATGAAGTGTAGAATTTGATGGGAGAATAAAAGGTTTAACTGGACCAGTTGGTTCTATAAGACAAATGGCACATGAATACAGAGTGTATTTTAAGAAGATCGAAGAAGATGGTGATGATTATCTTGTAGAATCTTCGCACAACATGTAAGCTGCTACTTTTAATTTTATCCAAAATTTAGCCATTTTATAACTTTGTCAAATCGTAAATGGGGTTGTATTGTATCATGTATGCACGAAATACCAAATTGAATCCAAACATGGAAATTGCTCTAATTTGTATGCTTGTGTGTATAATGATTTATAGGTACCTAATGAATCCAAACATGGAAATTGTTAGATCCTTTGGACTCGAATACAATGCAGAACAACTATCCGAAGATATTCATAAAGAATTTCAAAAAATAGCAACATAATTTTTTTGTAACGACATCATATTTTAGATGATAAGCACTCTTGCTGTTTTGAAACTTTTTCTAACATTTGTAGATGAAATTTGATTTGAACTTTGAATTGTATCCAACTCCTCTTGAATGTAGACTCCAATAGCAACACTTACATGGATTTACTAGGGTTAAATGCAAGAAATACTTCATAATTTCATTGATTGTTTAATCTTTTATGTCTTTCTATTACAAGATTCTACTTTCAAAACACTATCCAATTGTAGCAACATCATCCAAACACAAAAGCAATTTGTTACTATAATTGGTTGTTTTTAGAGTACAATGTTCTAAGACCATCTCCAATCCTAGCACCATGAATGGTGTAATATTGCTTTTGGGTTGGAGATGCCCTTATAAAAGAAACAAAATGGAAATAACACCATGTCCTTAAGGATGAGATTAAAGGGAGGTAATATTTTTAAAGTATAATGTTATAATTAGGTAATATTTTCAAAGTATACAGTTTTTTAATTAAAAAAAAAAAAAAAGAAGTTAAGTATGGAATGGTGTTAATAGGAAGAAATAAATATTTGATTGTTACAATATACAAATAAATGAAATTACATTGTTATTTTTTGTATTTAGCCATTTGTTACAATATACAACTATGTTTCTTTTGTTGCTTATTACTCTATTTTATGCATGGCTATGTTAAATATTTAAACCAAGTTTTAGTAGACATGAGGAATTTGTGGATAAATAAGTCGAGATCTATGAAGGAGAAATATTGTAATACCTTGATATGGTTAATCTATCTTTTTACTTAATATTGGAGCGTATATAAATCCATTTCATATCAACTAAATGGCTAGTTATTGTTGTTCGGAAAACATTTGGGTGGCAAAATGTAAATAATAATAATAATAATAATAATAATAATAATAATAATAATAATAATAAAAAATAAATAAATAAATAAATAAAACTTTGTTAGTACCTTACATTTTGGGTTTAGACTTAAAGCTTTAGGGTTTATGTATCTCTTTTTATATTATGTTTAACCTCTATATGGTGGTTTTTGTTTTTTTAAATCAGATTTTTTTAGCCTCTTTTGTCTATGTTATGTGTCATCCACCACGTACAGATATTAGCATTCGTAGATTGTTTGTTTATTTTTTTTAGAAGAATGCATACCTAAAAAGATGTGTGCATCCTCTTTTTAATGCATATATGGACTAGGGTCTTCTAACTTCTTCAAACATCTTCTAGCCTAAAAAAAACATATGTATTTTTGTTTTTTTACAACATAGATTTATTCCAACTTTATCCGATATAAATAATTTGAAAAACAAATGCAATAGTTCAAGAAAAAATGTTCGACACATAACTATGACCTTTGTGACAAATTCATAAATAAAGATTTAAGTACAATAATGGTCGTTGGAACTGTTTATATAGATATGAAAACAATCCTAAAATTATCTGATATTTTTATCCCAAAATTTATATAAAAAAATTAATGAATCATCATCTATTTCATTAGAAATGTATTTAGGGTTAGTTTTAATTGATTTAATTGCATAAAAGTAAAATTAAAATTTTCATTTTGATATCAAAGTTTATTTTCATTAATTTTATGTGTTAAAATTTTTAATCCCTAATTACAATCTTTAGATATAACTTTGCGACCAAAGCTTGTTGGTATTTATCAAATATATTTGTTAATTCGTATCATTTTATTTTCATTTTTTATACAACAATACATAAAATTTGATCTCATTTGCTAACTACATAAAAAACATAAATTTATTGAAAGACTATTTTAAGTTTAAAAAAACAGTTTACTTAAATTTTAGTTTATTGTAGCAATCTACAGACGTTAAAAGATAAACAATTTTTTTTTTTCAGACTGCAGACGTTTGGTCTACCTCCTTTACTACAGACTCTATAGATGTGATCCGTAGACTGCGGACGTTTTGTCTCAGAAAAAACAAACATCTATTAATCAAGAAATTTATCATATTTACATAGTATCAAAGTCAAACACTCTCAATCCTCTCTACTTACCGCACATCATTGGAACCTAGTCGAAACCGACAACTCCTAAATACAATCTTCCCTTTTCAACTATCTCATTTTCCTTTTTCTCTCCAGCGAGACTGTAACACTCGTACTTCAAGTATATTGTTTATATATTTATTTGGAGAACTATTGAGCAACTCGATGAGTTGGTGCTACAACTCGTTGAGTAGGGTCACGATGTGCCACGTGGATTAATGATCTACTCGACGAGTCCGAGAGCCAGCTCGCTGAGTAGACGTTGTGAAGAGAAACCCTAAATCCCCGGGTTTGGTGCCTATACAAGGGCACTTATAGCCTCATTTACGGCTCATCAATTGCTTGCCTTCACTGAGAGAAACCCTAATTTCCCTTTGAGCTAATAGAGAGAGTGTGTGAGCTTATATTGAGTATCTTGGTGCATTTTTGGAAGAGAAGAGAAGGATTTCAAGCAAGGAACGAAAGGACACTGTTAGATCTGTTGCTATTCATCCAAGAGCTTCAGTAAAAGGTATAAAGTTTGTACCTTTCTCATTGGTTTGGGTAGATCTCATATTATTGGAGTTTAGGGCTTCTTTTCTATCTTATTTTGGGACTTTGAGTGTATTAAGCACATATAGAGGTTTGGACATCAGATCTGCACTTTGTCAGGTCCCTAGAGCCCAAAGGTCCCTGCTTTATTAAGCCATAATAGAGCCTTGAGTGAAAATCCTTAATGAGCATGTTCTTGGCATTTCAAGCCCTAAGTGTCATGCATGAATGTAAAGCTCGTGGCTTTACGTGATAAGTGTGCCGTGAGAGCTTAGATATAGAGTGTGAGAGGGTTTTCTTCCTTGAAATCGTCTGTATTTGACATAGGTCTGAATGGACTCGTCGAGTCCATCCGACTCTGCGTGTCAGTTAGGGTTTGTCCCGATGAGTTGGCCATGCCATAGCTCGGCGAGTTAGGGGTTAACTCGATGAGCTGGACCTTCACGAGACTTATGAGGAATGAGTGGACTCGACGAGTCACATGAGTGCACTCTGCGAGTCAGGTCAAACATGGACTATTGACTCGAGTTTGACTTATGTTAACTTTAGGGTTTGGTCAGCATGAGTAATGGAGACCATGGAGGGGTAAAATGGTCTTTTACCCATTCCAAGAGTTAGAGAGAAAGAGAGAACAACCTTTCGTGTATTGAGTATGAGTAAAGTATTAATTAGAGATAATTATCCTATATGTTAGGCGGAGGCTAATTCGAGATTCCGAAGTACGATACTTTTACTTGCTAGCTTAGGAGGTGAGTCTTCTCACTATACTTATCATGAGTGGTATCCTTGCGTGACTGAGATGTCTTATGTGCTTATCTGTGTATTATGGTACTCTGCATTTTGTCTTCGTGGTTTATGCATATTGTTATAAACTTACTGAGTTAGGGCCGGAGGGTCCACCCAAATTGTGGGACCAGAGGGTCTCCATTGGAACACACTGACCAGAGGGTCGTATTGAGTTAGCCTCGAGTAGCTAATGTGATGTGTTTGTTATTTTGGGGAACTCACTAAGCTTCGTGCTTCGTGCTTACTGTGTTATTGATGGGTTTTGGTCATAAGACATCCTATGTGCTCATACAAACCCTAATGCTTGGATCTAGGTTTCTCTATTGTACATGCAATTTATCCAAGGCTATAAACCCTAATTCTAGCATATGGAAATCGATATTAACATATAAATGGGTTTAAGATCATACCTTTGATTGTTATGTAGCAATAACAATCGAATTCCTCCTTGAATTCACTTTGGAAGGCTTAAAGTCACAAGTGTCACTCCTCTAATGGCTTACAAACACCAAGAGCAAATGGAGAAGGTATAAAGAGAGAGGAGAGGTATAAGAATTCGTTTCTAGGACCTCTTGGGAAGGCATGGACGAATTCATGAGCCTTAGGGGTCTTTATATAGGTGTAGAGATTAGGGTTTTAGTCTTTATCCTTATCTAGTCGCTTGCCCACCAAGTAACCATAAGATAAGCCTTGAAAACCCTTATCCTTTATCATTTGGACGATTTCAAGGATCCTTATCTCCTTGAATTCGTTCAACCTATATTTAGGATAACCATTACCATATTTTGTAACTATCACATAATTACAATTCAGCCCCTCTAGTTTAATTAATTACACTTGATCACAAAATTAATTCTTAATTAATTATTGACCAATATTAACTAAACAAATATGATTTCTCCTTTAATATATTACTCTTATAACATATTAATAAATCATAATAACCTCTCTCTCTATTTATTTCTCCAATCAAGTTGCTTTGGTGAAGGCAACCCAAAAGGACTATGCACCATCGGGTCAAGTACATACCAAAATAGTTATAGACTTAGACACTAATCCAACAGTCTCCCACTTGGATAAGTCTAATAACTATTATGCGTATGACTTCAGATCCTGATCTGCAATCGTAGCTTTCCAAAGCCGCTGTCAACTCTGATCCTATCAGATACGCGTGTCATTAGATAAGGGATCATATATTCCTCCATTCTAGATATCATATGAGATATGGTTTCAAATCATTCTATTTGTACTATATCTCGATTCCTGATTTATGACAACTGACTAATTGAACAAATCAAATTAGCCCTAGCCCGGCCGAGCATTTACGTTTGTCATCACTAAATCATCGAGGGGCCCAAAAGATATCGCTTTTATACTACCTTGGATAAAAGGAACGGATAAACTTTGATACAATGCTTGCTTGCACTCACTAACCAAATCACACACAACAATATGTTTTATAACACCAAGTTACTAGTGCGTTTACATATTATCAATGTGCAACCGATTCGCAAGATACAACTCACACATCTCGGTTTCAAGAATATAAGATGTTATCATCTCACCAATCACTCGTGATACAATTCATGGAGTGATCCAAGTGAGCGTGGGTTTAATCCAATGCTCAAATCACATTCATAAGCACTCATGAACATTGCAGCAAACATTTGCTTATGTCTAATGCTCTTTAGACAATCCACACACCAATTCACGACAGTCTTCATTCATATCTACTTCCAACATATGAACAACTGTGGCCCGTTTGAATAATTCGATTATTCTTAATAAACTCAATTATTCTGGAAGTCAAAACATGCAAATGTGAAACACAAGAATAATACTAATCCCATATGGCCTCAAACCTTTGAGTATAAATAAAACGCCTTTTATTTATCACCATATTGATTACTCATTATTTTTCGTTTCGGGTAATCAACTTCTTACTTGAATTACAACACTTGTCCCATGCTCCTAGCATGCACACAATGTTTACCTATGGTTCTTACTTTGTGAAATAGATCACATTGAACACATTTCCAATCATTCTCATTTCACAACTCCAAATCCTTTTTCCATAAGTTAAAGAATATCAAATTCTTGCTACTTATAGAATATGCTAGATTCTAACATTCTATGCAACTATCCTTTCATAATGTCACTGCACCAAAGTCACAAAGACTATGCCAATGATATTACAAAGTCCTCTGTCGGAGATTGTTACAAGACAATTCCTTAGATATGATGTCTCTCACTCAAAGTACATTCCTTTGAACATCCTTTTGCATAAAGGTTCCTAATCTAGACGCAAATTTTCAATATTCAATTCCCAATATGGACACGCTTCCATATTTTCCATATGACAACTCATTCTTTAATAGAATCTTATCTATTCATAATAATGTCGATATGGTCCATCCAATATGGAAACATTTCCATATTTTCCAATACTATACTTCCAACTACTCACAGGCAACCAATCCTCGTCGAACTTTGGATTGTCCTTTGATAGTTGTTTAATTATTTTTTTTAGTCAAAACCGATTCTAGTCCTTTTTCCCTCTAAATGCGCTAGATATTTGGAAAATTTTAGAATGGTCAAATATTATAGCATTTGCAATCGATCCTATACCCGAAGCGTATGGGACACGACGCATAATGTTTTATTTGCTATGTTCTCAAAATTCGAATTGTGAAGAGGAATGTCGTAATCATAATCGAAATTTTAAGAACACACTATGTACCTTTGACTAAATTTATTAACATTTCTCAACCTAAGCCTTTAGATTTGAAATGAATCATAATATTCTCTCCCTTAATTATAGCAAAACAACTTTATAACCCTTACTACTTTGCAAGGTATAACTCTGGTTTTCTATAATTAATATTGCCAACTTGCAATACGTGCCTTAATAATCATACAATCATAACATTTATGCTCCCATTATCATGATGATTATTATAAAACATAACACTTATGCTCCCACTAGCTTCGACATGTATTCATAAACATCTTAACTTTCAGAAGAACAATTCTTATTGAATTTCTTAAGTTCATGTTTCTAATACTTAGTGCTTTGATAATCTTTTATCAAGGCTTCTTGAACTTATACACCTTTGCCTTTCGATAGTTCATATGTGTGTCTAAACACTTAAGACTAAATGCAAAACCTCACAATTCAAATTATGGAAAGGGATATCGTAACCATAATCGAATTCGAGAATGCAATTTTACAATCACTATCTTCTTAAAATCTTTCTTAGTGAAAGCATTTCCTCACAATCATTTTCATGAAGGAGGAAATCTTATGACACTTAGATTTAAACGGTGTATGTGTTCCTATCCATGTGAATTTGTTAAAACCAAAGTTTACGACAAATTTAAACTCATATGGACCGAACTTTCTTAATCTTGATTTCTTGCCTTATGGTAGCACAGCTGCCCACCATGTCTTCCAAGTAGTTAAGCAGCTCACCCTTTCCTATCAATGTACATTTCATTGATTAAGGTGCTTTGCCTTTTATGCGTTCAAAATGAGAACTCATAGAACTCTCATGCATAATTAACTCGATTGGATTGGCACAGAAACAAAATAATGTCATCACGATAGGTTGTAAACCTCAACTTGTGTGCTAGTGATGATCGATAAGGTTTATTTGATTTGTTCTTGAAACCTTTCAAGACCATTAAGACTCCCACTGACTCCTTGACATATACCATTCTCTTGTTAATAACCATTTCTTAACAAACAAATATTCAAGAGTTAGTGTAGCTCTTATCAAAAACACTTCATAAATTGGTTCTAGTTAGTCTTTGTCTTATTCAAGACATCACAACTTTCCACATTGATGAATGTTATAAACCTTCTTAATACTTTTCACTCACTGTCAGAATCTTAACTCTAAGACTTGTCTTGGAACGAAGTATGATTGACTTCTTGATTTAACCGTTTCTTCAATTCTTGATCCCTCTTCTAAGACTCACTTAGAGGATCAATTGAGATATGGTTCTTAATCATTAAGATCTATCATAAAGCATAAAAGGTACTCTCCCTTCTTATTAGAATGGAGAAACTTTTATCTTTCTGCCTACTTGATTCTTCTTATTCGTTCTGCTATTGATTTAAACTTTTTCAATCAATTCAGAATTACACTTAATCTTATAAGTATAATCATATTTACTAAACATTTAGTAAATCATGACGAATATCTTGTTACTCTTATGGTGGACTTTGATCAACACACAACTTTGTGTACTCGATCTCCTAGTCCTTCATTTGACACTTTGTCAATGAATTAGTCTAATTTCCAAATACGAAATTTCTCATTCATCGTGCATCCACGTTGCATGATTACAAGTTTCTGTCCAATTGAAACTTGGGCGATGAGAAACTCTCCCTATTTGGTAAATTCTCGACTTTTCCATAAACACCATAAATAAGAATCATATCCATTTGTTGTAGAAATATGCAAACACCAATTTTTATAACGATTTCATTGCAAGGAAATAAACAAATAAATAAGTCAAACGAAAATTTATTTTATTTGTTTATAAAAGCAGCGGAAAACATTTGTCCTTACAATGCAAAATCCATTAAAAACTATGTATTTCAAAAGAAAAAATTTCTAACAACTCTATCATAACTATCTAAGCTCAAAATCTAATCTTTAAGTCCATGCGATCAAGATCCATTCCTTGTGATTAGATTCATCTTGCTCTTTCACCAAGCTTCCTTTCTTTTCACCGATCCTGTAAAACATTCAAATGCAATCTTATCACATTATGTATTAAGAATCAATGAATAGAAACTGAAGCGTAGCCATACTCTTTGACTCTCCCATCTTCTGGATTCTTCAGGCTCTTTGGGCAGACTTGTATCCAACTCCCTTTCTTTTGGCAGCAAACGCAGGTCGGTTCTCCTAGAACGTCCTCGGAAGCATGGTTGGTTGACTTTCCCAACAAATACGCTCCATTGCTTCGCCAAATCATTTCTGATTCAGCAGCAATGAGCATGTAAGTTAGGTCAATGAGGTTTTCGTCATGATCCATCATATAATACTTTCTTTTGAACTCATTATATGATTCAGGAAGTGACTGCAAAACCCAATTTACAGCCAACTGTGATTTCATTCCTAGAACGTGGGTACACACGGGTTTACCATCTTCATGTTTCATTTCCGATAGGGCTTTAGTGATATTGAACCTTTCAATTCTTCGATCTTGTGGGTTGGGGAGAACAATAGGAGGAGGAGGAGGAAGTGAAGCATGATTTCTCGTTCCTCGATTGAATCGTGGAATACCATCTTCATGTGGAATGCTTGTTCCACGGGATTTGGGAAGACCATAGTTGTCGAACTTTGACATCTACAAAACGGGAGAAAAACAAATTCAAGTTAGTTGATTGATTGAGTCCTTAGTAAATCACCCAAATGAGATACTAAGGCTAGGACCCAACACAATATTCTATAACTCGGGAGAGGGATGCCGTAACCCTAATTGCAAAATATTTCAAGGTAAGTGAATGACGATTCACTAATTTCCACCATGAATAAACGGAAAAGAAATTTAAGTTTTAAATCTATGAAAACTCCTAGATCCTTTGAGATTCATTGAACATTTCAATGACATGTTTAAATCTCGATATGCCCCTCTTGTTTGTGACTGGGATGCCGAGGATCACAAAGCGGGTGTGAATAACCATGCAAACTTACATGGTGCCCTCAAATGTTACAGTCACCTATTCGATGTGCCGGTAAACCACACACGCTCCACCGAACTATGACAAACATTGAGTCACCCTTTGCTACCTTTGCTTAGAACCATTTAGTGTGCCGGTTAACCACACATGCTCCACTAACGTCTTCGCAAGGGCACAAAGTGTAATTTCATGGAATTACATCAATTCACTTTTTCCTAAGTAACTAAGATTAGGAATTTTATGAAAACATTTAGTTACTTTTATACTTCATTATACTTATAATGGAAGGTTTTGTCCCATCCTACCCATTCGGCTAACGACCCTCCACTAGCCAAGAGTGCGGTGGGTAAGAGTGGATACTCATTCAATCGTCATTTTATAGGCAATTTCCTTAAACACCCCTTATAGACCAGCTTCTTGAATGAGGCCTACTAACGGTAAGACTGACTTTTACTCATACATATATAATGTTAGACTTTTAATGTTATATATAGTATAGGGTGTATTTTATACTTTCAAAATACTAGGTGGTCTAATTTAACAATTATACTTTTAATTCAATTAAATTGTAAACCTAAACTTTTATGGATTTATTAAACTTCTTTTAATTATACACCTTAATTAATTAATAAAACCAAAAGGGTGTGATTTGAACTTTTTCAAAACAATACTAGAGTTTTAGAATTTAACATTCCTAATTAAACTTTTAATCAACTTTTAAATTCCAAAACTTGAGGGCAAGTTTTGAAACATTTCAACACATTAGGGTTTAGAATTTAAATATACATTAAAATTAAACTATTAATCAAAATTTAAATTCCAAAACTTGAGGGCAAGTTTTGAAACCTTTTTCAAAACATTAGGGTTTCAACTATTTAAATTTCAAAACAACAAAACCTTTGGGTTCAAATTTAAACTATAAAAACTAAAGGGGAAAATATGAAACTTTTCAAAGCACAAGGATCAAATAACAAATAATCTAAATTAACATTTAATTACATAATTATCCATATTTGATTTATTTAATGATTTCTTGCAAAACAATTTACCAATTAAGTCAAAATAATTAATTAATTATCACATAAGGAAATAATTATCTTATTAATTGATAAATATCTTCAATTAGATCAAGAATATAGTCAAATATATCATAAAATCGGATTAATATTGATCTAATATGATAAGGTAACTATCCATAAGAAAAAACAGCAAGAAATCCCGGATATACCTCTGTCTGACGAGTTGACTCGTCGAGTCTGCATGGACTCGGCGAGTCCAGCCTCCAGAACATCAAAAATCGAATTTTTTGAACATGTAATGCATCAATACAATTGAAACCAGTCTAGGCTCTGATACCACTGATGGGTTTTGGTCATAAGACATCCTATGTGCTCATACAAACCCTAATGCTTGGATCTAGGTTTCTCTATTATACATGCAAGTTATCCAAGGCTATAAACCCTAATTATAGCATATGGAAATCGATATTAAAATATAAATGGGTTTAAGATCATACCTTTGATTGTTATGTAGCAATAACAATCGAATTCCTCCTTAAATTGACTTTGGAAGGCTTAGAGTCACAAGTGTCACTCCTCTAATGGCTTACAAACACCAAGAGCAAATGGAGAAGGTATAAAGAGAGAGGAGAGGTATAAGAATTCGTTTCTAGGACCTCTTGGGAAGGCATGGACGAATTCATGAGCCTTAGGGGTCTTTATATAGGTGTAGAGATTAGGGTTTTAGTCTTTATCCTTATCTAGTTGCTTGCCCACCAAGTAACCATAAGATAAGCCTTGAAAACCCTTATCCTTTATCCTTTGGACGATTTCAAGGATCCTTATCTCCTTGAATTCGTTCAACCTATATTTAGGATAACCATTACCATATTTTGTAACTATCACATAATTACAATTCAGCCCCTCTAGTTTAATTAATTACACTTGATCACAAAATTAATTCTTAATTAATTATTGACCAATATTAATTAAACAAATATGATTTCTCCTTTAATATATTACTCTTATGATATATTAATAAATGATAATAACCTCTCTCTCTATTTATTTCTCCAATCAAGTTGCTTTGGTGAAGGCAACCCAAAAGGACCATGCACCATCGGGTCAAGTACATACCAAAATAGTTATGGACTTAGACACTAATCCAACAGTTATGTGTTATGTATTTGAGGTACTTCTCAGGATTATAGGAAGGCACCGGCTTTATTGTACACACACTCGCATTGAAGATTTTTTTTTTGGAGAATCCTGGATTTAATATATATATATATATATATATATATATATATATATATATATATATATATTTACTATCTTATAAAAGAAATCCTACTATTTCTAAAAATAGATTGAATATAATAATATTATTTTTTAAGACGTTCAAATCATTAAGCTAATAGTACAAGTAGTCATCAATAAAATAATATTAAATTTTAACCTGTGTTTTGAATCCTTATATTTCTCAACAGATTCTATCTCCTTCTCTGAATTTCGGATAATTCAAAATTTGAAACCATCATATAATACATGTTGATTCAAATATCCCTCCTGCAAATGGCTCTTTCTTAACAGGTTTTTATTTTAATCCTTACTTGTAATTGATTTCATCATTTTTAACTTTTTGTATTTTTATCTTATAAATATATTGGGTGAAGGCTTTATTATATCAGGTTTGTTCCTAAAAAGGTTTTTACTATGTTTCTTTAATGTGTTGGCTTTGCAGGTTCAAAGAACTCATGAATTACATACCATCGTTGAAAATGTTTTAATTTGTGACCAAACTTTGTTTAAAATCACAGTGAACAAGTTGACAGCTGAGTATTTTGGCCTTCTCAAAGGTCTATTTATCGACTTTTGAATCACAACATCTGATATTTTAAAGTTTATTTTTATAAACTATTATTTATATTTTAGCATTTTACTTAGTAGCACATTAAATTAATAAAGGAATTAAGGAAAACGAAAAAAAAAAAAGAGGACGATAAACAGTACAAGTGGTTTGGGTATGTATAAATAGAAGTACTAACCATTTAGGGGGTGTTTGGCAAAAAAAGCTTATTGCTTATTAGTTTATTAGCTTATAAGTTAATAAGTAAGTGTAGGGTAACTTATGAAAAAATGACGTATTAGAGGTTCCCCACCGGAATAAGTTATTTTAATCCAAACACTTTTTTAACTTATAGTGATGTGGAACCTAATAAGTTGTTTTAAAAAAAGCTTAGCCAAACACCCCCTTAATATGGTATGGTAATGCTCTTGAAAAATAGATGTCATTTAATATTCATTTCTCGAAGTGAACGCAAAATGGTTTTAACTCTAAAGAGATCAAATTATTCGCCGTCCGCCGCTTTGCGTGGGTAGACGGCTAGTATATATATATATATATATATATATATATATATATATATATATATATATATATATATACAATTTTTGGATATAAGATTTGATGATTTGACATTTTGACATTTTGTGATTTTATTATCCAGACAAGGCGTTTTTAAATTGAAAAATTTTGGTTTAAAATTTACGTTGTTACAAGTTGGTATCAGAGTCTTGGTTTGAGGGATTTGGATGCACCTCCGGGTGTGTTTGGACTCAAACCGAGGATTTGAGAAGAATTTTCAAAACAAATGATTTTTCTAAAACTAGAAAGAGTTTTAAGAGAAAACGAGCTGGAGTGGTGTGTACTATCAGCTAGAGCCCAAACGGTGATTTCTCAAAATTCCCTTAGTTTTGTGTTATGAAATATTTATGAGATATTTTACTAGAATTACACGCTAGATGGTAGGCTAAGTATTTCATAGTCTAGGGCTAAAGTTGCCTGATTTGTGATGCCTTAGCCTAGGAGATGCGTTTGAACAATGTTATCTGTTATTTGCTTGAGTATGTGCTGAGTTTTGAGTCGGAGATAATCTAGGAAGAGATACTTAGATGAGCTTGAGAGGGTCTTCTGAGGGAGTAGCATGTGATTCGTGATATATAGAGTAATTGTGAATTAGAATCTTAGGAGGAGGACTTGGGGTGACTACAGGTGGGGTGTGGAAGGTAGTATTGGTCTCGTACTACTGAAAGGACCTAGTATGTATGCAATCCAAGTAAGACTCCTTAGGATGCTAAGGAGCAAGTAGGGATGAGTAGTCGAGTGTGAGTATGCTAGATCGAGTCTCTGATGATTTTTATGTTGTGTTTCAGAGACATCATGGTAGGTACACGCCACACCCCAGCGAGCAGTGGAGTTAGTGATGATGAGATTCGCAGGATGATTCATGACGAGGTGGCCGCAGCCAAACGAGAGGCTATTCCGGATATGTTTGGTTCTATTAAGACTAATTTGAGCAAGACGTTTGACGAGCGATATGATGCAGTTCCTGAGGCGGCTGCTGCCAGGCCATAGGGAGGTGACTCGTTGCTGTACCTAGAGTTCAGCAACACGAAGCCACCAGAGTTTGATGGGACTCAGGATCCGATTCTTGCGATGAGATGGATCTATGATATCGAGGGGTGTTTCAATACTTGTTCAAGCCCAGAGCATTTGAGGGTGAGGTTTGCGTTGAACCAGCTTCGCTTGGGAGCGAAGGGCTGGTGGAAGTTTGCAACGGTCAGTTTTACTCTTGCAGAGCACGCTGTGGTGACTTGGGAGAGGTTTACTGTGATGTTCCGAGATGAGTATCTTCCCCCGGTGGAGAGGGAAAGATTGGTCCAGGAGTTTTTATCTCTCAAGCAGAAGACAGGGTCGGTGACTGTGTCACACCCCAAAACCTAAATGGCATAAACGTTCCGGGGCGGAGGACGTCAAGTACAGTATCATAACAATGCAAAGTAGTAAATAAGCAACAACATCATCCATTGCATTAATAGTATAATTTCATACAACTGTGTTCTTTAATAGTAATAAGACTCCAAAAATGAATAATCAAAACAAAAGATGAGTCTTGACTGTGTTCCGTCTTCTCAAAACCTGCCATCGGTACCTGTCTACTGATGACCTGAGAATACAAGTTACTTTGAAAGTGTAGATCAGCATTTAAGTGTTGGGTTTTCTATGCATCAAATTCACTCTAAAACTAGGCAGCGGAAAAATCGAAACAACGATATACCTAAGTGTACATGCATCCTATGGATCTATGGCTTCATGCTAATTACATCAACCCTAGAAAACTAAAACATAAGTAAGAAAACATACCTCTTATGTAGCCCTTGTTCTCCATGCTTGAGATTTTGAACCTCCATGAAGTTGCTTAGATGAAAGGACCCAAACCAGAATCCCTATAATGGTATCACTGTTGGAATAGTGTCTAAGGCTGAAACTATATTAGGAAAGTATTTGACCCGATTGAGCATGGTCCTTTTGGGTTGCCTTCACCATAGCAACTTGACAGGATGATTTATAATGAGAGAAGAAATATTATTAATATATTATGAGAATAATATAAGGAATAATAATATTATCATTTGATTAATATAAGTCATAAATTAATTAGGAATTAATTTGGTGACTTAAAGAGATTAATTAATTAAAGGGGCATAAACTATCAATTGATTGATAGTTGTATTTTAGGCTATAATCCCTTAAGGATAAAGGGGGACGGTTTTGAGGGCTTAAGATAGGCCTTAAAATCGTCCAAGGCTTATCATTAGGGTATTGGATTGCTTAGGGCCTAAGTTATCCAATTAGGGTTTAAGGGTGAAACCCTAGGAGCCTCACTAGTATAAATAGACCCTATGGGTTAAGGGAAATCGGCACTCTTGTCTCTAAAGAAACCCTGGCCAATTTCTAGCTCTCTCCCCTCTCTCTAATCATCCTCTTTCTAGTTGGTGTTTGTAAGCCATTAAAGGAGTGAAAATTGTGACTCTAAAGCTCCAAGGACAAGAAGATTCAAGCAAGTGATTCAAGGTAATCTTCCAAATCTGATTTCTTATGTTATTATACTAGAATTGTCATTAGAAGTCTTGGATTCAATGCATGTTCAATTAGAGAAACCTAGATCCAAGCATTAGGGTTTGTATGTGCACATAGGAATGTTCATATATCCAAAACCCATCAGTGCTATCAGAGCCTAGATTGGTTTCTATTGAATTGATGCATTGGTTGCTTGTTTCTTGCTTGCAAAATTCGATTTTTATTTTTCTGACTGGTGGACTCGGCAAGTCCCATAGTGGACTTGACGAGTAGGCTCATCGAGCTTGAAGAGATTCAAGAGTCGATTGATGAAGGAACCTCTACTGATGGCGCTCAACCCGAGGAGGAAACTCCGGTTGAACCGATTGACGAATCATTAACTCTTAGACGTTCCGAAAGAGTTAGAGTTCAACCCCAGTTTTATGGTTTTCATATTACTACCGAAGGGGACACGTATATTAGTGATGGTACACTAATAAATCTAGATGAACCTAATAGCTATAAGGAAGTCATGGCAGGCTCGGAGTCTGCGAAATGGAAAGAGGCAATGGACAGCGAGATCCAGTCCATGTATGACAACCAAGTTTGGAATTTGGTTGATAATGTGCCCGGACGTAAGACCGTTGGGTGAAAGTGGATCTTCAAGAAGAAGACCGACGTGGATGGAAATGTACACACATATAAGGCGTGATTGGTTGCGAAGGGCTTTACTCAAACTCCCGGAGTTGACTATGATGAGATCTTCTCACCAGTTGCGAAGATAAAATCTATTACGGTGATGCTAGCAATTGCCGCATTTCATGATTATGAGATTTGGAAAATGGATGTCAAGACCACTTTCCTTAATGGGAAATTGGCTGAGGATGTTTACATGGCTCAGCCAGAGGGTTTTGCTGATCCAAAGCATCTGAATAGAGTGTGTAAGCTTGAGAAGTCCATTTATGGACTTAAGCAAGCATCTCGCAGATGGAATCTTTGCTTCGATGAGAAAGTCAAAGAGTTTGGATTTGTACGAAGCGAAAATGAATCATGTGTATATGTCAAAGCCAGTGGGAGTATAGTAAGCTTCCTCGTTTTGTATTTCAACGACATACTACTCATAGGAAACAACATCCCGACTCTGCAGGAGGTTAAGTCCTGGCTCGGGAAGTGCTTCGCTATGAAGGACCTCGGAGAGGCTTCCAATATTTTGGGAATAAGGATAGTGAGAGAACGAAGTAAGAGACTAATAGGACTTAGTCAGAACACTTACTTAGATAAAGTACTAAAATATTTTAGTATGGAAAACTCGAAGAAGGGAGAATTACCGATACAAAGTAATGCCAAGTTGAGTAAGACTAAAAGTCCGAGTACCGAAGCTGAGATAGCAGAAATGAGCCGAGTTCCATACGCTTCCGCAGTTGGCTCAATCATGTAGGCTATGACTTGTACTCGCCCTAATGTAGCCTTTGCTTTTAGCATGGTTAGTAGACATCAAGGGAACCCTGGCAGAGCCCATTGGATTGCGGTCAAGAATATCCTTAAGTACCTTCGGAGGACGAAGGAATGGTTTTTAGTCCTCGAAGGGAGTGATGACTTGAAGGTGCGAGGGTATAGCGACGCCAACTTTTAGACCGACAGGGACAACTACCGTTCGCAATCGGGCTGGGTCTTTACCCTGAATGGAGGAGCAGTAACTTGGAAAAGATCCAAGCAGGAAACCGTAGCTAATTCAATATGCGAATCAGAGTACATTGTAGCGAGCGAAGTGTCGAAAGAGGCAATATGGATGAAGAACTTCATCGGTGATCTTGGAGTTGTACCTGCCATAAAGGAGCCCATGGAGATTTTTTGTGATAATGAAGGAGCGGTTTCCATGACCAAGGAACCGTGGGATCATGGTAGATCTAGACATATCGACAGAAAATATCACTTTATTAGACATCGTGTAGAAGAAGGACAACTCGTAGTGAAGAGGATATCATCAAAAGATAACCCAGCAGATCCGCTTATGAAGGGACTGAGCAGGGTTAAGCACTTGCAGCATGCTAGGAGTATTGGGCTGAAGGATGATATTAGTATAGATTAGATAGTATTGGAAATGTGTAATAGATAAATGTAATTAACATTTGATGATTAAATAAAAGAGTATTATTTATGAGTAATGTTACTATCCTATGTTAATTGTTTAACTATTGTTTCACTTTGCATGTTTTGACTTCCAGAATAATTGAGTTTATTAAGAATAATCAAATTATTCAAATTATCCACAATCGTTCATATGTTGGAAGTAGGTATGAATGAAGATTGTCATGAATTGGTGTGTAGATTGTCTAAATGGTATTAGACATAGCAAAAGTTTGCTGCAACTTTCATGAGTGCTTATGAACTAGTTTTGAGCATTGGAACAAACCCACGCTTGCTGGAATCACCTTATGGAATGTGATAAAAAGGGTGATCACGAGACGATAATATCATATGGTCTTAAAACCTAGATATATGGTTTGTTATTTGTTAATTGGTTGTGCATTGATAATGCGAAACTGCATTAATAACTTGATGTTATAAAATGCACTGTTGTGTATAGTTGATTAATGAATAAGTAAATGCATATAAGTCGAAGTTTATATGTTACTTTTATCCTAAGAGGGTAAAAGCGATATCTCGGCCGCTCGATGATTTGATTTGACTTATGTGTCGGGCCTGGTCAGAACTGAATTGATTTGTTCGATTAAGTTCTATGTCAAATAAATCTGAGATCGAGAAACCAAATGCTAGACAATTGGTTCCATGTAAATGTCTGCATGATATCTAAACAGAGGACTGTACAATCCCTTCTCTAAAGGACAAGATTGATAAGATCAGAGTTTGACAGCGTCTTTGAGAGCTACGATTGCTAATCGGATTATACTTGTATATAGTTACTAGACTTATCCAAGTGGGAGACTGTTGGAATAGTGTCTAAGGCTGAAACTATATTAGGAAAGTATTTGACCCAATTGAGCATGGTCCTTTTGGGTTGCCTTCACCATAGCAACTTGACAGGATGATTTATAATGAGAGAAGAAATATTATTAATATATTATGAGAATAATATAAGGAATAATAATATTATCATTTGATTAATATAAGTCATAAATTAATTAGGAATTAATTTGGTGACTTAAAGAGATTAATTAATTAAAGGGGCATAAACTGTCAATTGATTGATAGTTGTATTTTAGGCTATAATCCCTTAAGGATAAAGGGGATCCGGTTTTGAGGGCCTTAAAATCATCCAAGGCTTATCATTAGGGTATTGGATTGCTTAGGGCCTAAGTTATCCAATTAGGGTTTAAGGGTGAAACCCTAGGAGCCTCACTAGTATAAATAGACCCTATGGGTTAAGAGAAATCGGCACTCTTGTCTCTAAAGAAACCCTGGACGATTTCTAGCTCTCTCCCCTCTCTCTCTCTCTCTCTCTAATCATCCTCTTGCTAGTTGGTGTTTGTAAGCAATTAGAGGAGTGACAATTGTGACTCTAAATCTCTAAGGACAAGAAGATTCAAGCAAGTGATTCAAGGTAATCTTCCAAATCTGATTTCTTATGTTATTAAACTAGAATTGTCATTAGAAGTCTTGGATTCAATGCATGTTCAATTAGAGAAACCTAGATCCAAGCATTAGGGTTTGTATGTGCACATATAGCCAAAACCCATCAATCACACCTAATGACACCAAAGAGTGGAATAAAATTAACTAGGAGAAGGGTCAATTTCACAAACCCAAAGGGGTTAGAAATCGTCCCTATGAGGGGGAGGAAGAAGGGTTGGCGAAACTTCAAGCCAAGGTGCAAGCAGGAATGAAATCCCTAAGGCCCTATTTATAGCTTTGGATGCCTCCTTAGGTGTAGTACTCCTTCCCATGTGGGATGGAGGCATAACCACGGAATTGCACTCCTTTCCCATGTGGGATGGAGTGATTTTCATCCAACCCTAATCCCATAAAGTTCTGGAACATTCCTGATTAACCAACTATCGATTAATGAACATTCAACCCTTTAATTAACTAAACTGTTAATTAGTTCCCAAAATATATTTCCAATTAGTTTCTAATTAATTATTAACCATAATAATTAATAAAGCAATTCTCCTTTATTTATTCTACTCAATTTGGGTCTTGAGGGCAACCCAAAAGGACCCTGCTATTATTAGAAATATTACCATTAGTTAATGACCTTGGACACTATTCCAACAGTCTCCCACTTTGACAAGTCATCAACTATACGAGGACTAATATTTCTCCAATAATAAACAGAGAGTTAGCCATCCAATGCAACTACCAAACTCTTGATCTAATCAAGATTCAACCCTTAGATAAGTGATCAACTATCCCTTCGTTCTATGATATCTGTATGAATTCGAGACATGGATAATGGTCAATCTCAAGAATTCAAGATTATGTTTCTCGATATAGATTTGTGACGACTGCATCTGACTACTAAATTGAACACATCAATTCCAGTCAGGGCTCGGCCAAGCACTTTAGATGTCAGCACCAAATCATCAAGGGGCCCATAGATATCACTTCTCCTATTAAGGCAGAAGGAACGAATAAACTTTGACTACATAGTTTTTGTCTATTTCATCATGTCACACATGGACATACCCTTTATAACTACCAGTTACGGTTAGCGATGGAGTAGACCAATGCATAACAGAATCATAAAGAAAAACCCCATATGTATCTAGGTTTGAAGAATAGAAGATATTATCGTCTTAGAATTACTCGTGACTGAATCCATGAAGTAATATCTAAGCGTGGGTTGGTCCAATACTTAAATCACTATTAAGCACTCATGAGTGTTAGCGCAATCTCTATGCTATGTCCAAACAATATGGACAATCCACTAATACTCACGATAGTCTTGAATCACTACTTACTTCCAAGAGTATGAACGACTATGGACGTTTGAGTAAATTAATACTCGGGAAGTGGGTTCTAAACATGCAAAAGTGAGAACGCAGTGATAGGCTAATTGAAATGACCGAAATCCATCATTTATTAAGATCACCATTTAATAATTGCCAAATCAAATTAAAACTTATACCACTTAAAGTTCTCGGGTTTTAAAACAAACCAAACTAAGAGTTCTTAAGCCTAATCATTTGCAAATCTAATGCCTCTCGACTTTGTCTGACTGTCAGACTTGGTCAATGACATCGGCTTATGGAATGGATCGACAAGATTATCTTTCGATATGAATCATATTGACTATGATGTATTTACATTTGACTCGCTATCAAATGTGTTGGTACTTACTGAGTATGTTTCATGTGAGCTCATGTGACTTGGGATCCATACTCGAGGTAAGTTCACCCAAAGTCACAAGAAACTTCATAAGGACCATTAATGATTGAATCTAAACAAAAATGTCACTAATGAATCTCTTTTAGTCACATAGTCTTCTTTGCAATCAACTGCAATATACTCTAAGTATGTTAAATCCACTATGGTGTATTACCCGATACTATTTCAAGCTAATATACCACCATTCAGTAAAAGCACGAATTCCGACTGCGAACGGAATTGCCTTTATTAGTGCGGAACTTAGCATCAATGTAACTCTTATAATGATCTCTTCCATACTATTAAGATCATCTCTTATGTCCTCCAAGGACACTTAAGAATGTTCTTGATCTTGATTCATTGATTCTTGCCAAATTGATCTAATCCAACTTGTCATGCTCAAGGCATACGAGTCATCAGATTTGGTACATATTATGGCATATATGATCGATCCCATAGCAGAAGCATGTGGGACACGACTCATAACTTCTAGTAGAACTAGGACATTAGCATTGCTCAATGTCATGCTAGCCTAAACTCCTTTTTGAGTTCTGCTTGTCAAGTTTCCTCAACATTCCATGCACTTTGGCTTAATCCAATGAATCACTTTGATCTATCTCCATAGATCTTTATTATGTACGTGTTTTGTATCTCCCATCTATATCATAGTGAAACAATTCTCATACCAAGCCAAGCTTTTACACTTGCTAAGTTAGAGTACAATTTCTTATGAATCGTACATTATCTATGTACAATACAAGGATGACTACAGTGCTCCCACTAGCACTGACATATATATGGCTTATCTATGTTTCTCGAAATGCAAACTCCTTGAACTTTTCTCATTGAAACAAAGATTCCAATTACTCCCACTAGTTTTGACATATATACAGCTTATCTTTATTTCTTGAAATTCAAACTCCTTGAACTTTCTCATTGAAATAATGTTCCCACTTGCGAGATGCTTATTTCGGCCCATAAATGAACTTATTAAGCTTCACATCCTTCAAAACCTATGTTGGTTTAATTATGTGTTTGTTCCTATCCATGATTGTCTCTACTTGAAGATCCACTTGCACCTAAGGGTTAAGGTCAAGTGCAAGGTCTACCAAATAACAACATACATGGATTGAATCTCGCTTTCCAATTCCTCTTTCTATGTTGTTGCCTTTAGGGCCTACCATAGCTTCCGATAGCTGGTACATTCTTGCTAATGTCAGTTCTTAATCCTTAGTAAATACTCAAGGTTTAGAAGTTATGTTTTGATGGCATTATAAATCCATATATTTGTTTGAATAACAAACATGGAAGAACTAGTTAACCTTTGATCCAATGGAAAGTAGCACGGGCTCATGATCCATGATCAAATTTAACTTCTTCATGTTCCATTCCTTTCACCTCAAATATACATTTGGCCAAGTTTGATTTCTTAGTCCTTTTCTTGTTATGGAAACAAGCAGCTATCAGAACATGTCTTAGAATAACCCTTCCTTTATCCTAGGTATTAGGGCCTTGATTAGGTATACCCACACTAATTGCCTTTTAAACTGTGGGCAATTGGCGTTCTTCTTCTTGACACTTCTATTCATGATGGTAAAATATGGGAGTGTTTTGAAGTATGAGTTTCTATGATTGGCCATGCTAGTTCCAAAAGGAAACCTCAACATGCTACACAACTCCTTAATGGACATTCCAAGTTGTTCATATCAAAAGCAGAATGAAATGATCATATGTACATGTTAGCTAGTCGACTAACCATAGTCCACTCCTAACTCAAGGAAATTCCATTTTACTTCAATATGTCAATTTACAACGTACATTTGATAATTGCTCTTTCTACCAATTTATAATGCAATGTTTGAAGTAACCCAGGAAGAGCAAAGGCGTGATCTTTCCTTTTGTTTATGAGAACTATTCCCAAACTACGACATTGACAAGATTGATCATCCTCATAGATAATCCTCTCAAAGGTTTTATAGAAGTAGATTTTAGTGGATAAGGTTTTCGACATCATTCAATAAAATTCCATTATAGTTTGTTTTACTTATCCTTAGAAAATAATCACCCTAAATTATTTTAGAAGGCTAGGATCCATATTTGGCTCCATGATGTGTAAAGGGATGTCGTAAACACACCATAAAGTGTACATGCATCCTATGGATCTATGGTTTCATGCTAATTACATCAACCCTAGAAAACTAAAACATAAGTAAGAAAACATACCTCTTATGTAGCCCTTGTTCTCCATGCTTGAGATCTTGAACCTCCATGAAGTTGCTTAAAAGAAAGGACCCAAACCAGAATCCCTCTAATGGTATCACACCCAATGACACCAAAGAGTGGAATAAAAATAACTAGGAGAAGGGTCAATTTCACAAACCCAAAGGGGTTAGAAATCGTCCCTAAGAGGGGGAGGAAGAAGGGTTGGCGAAACTTCAAGCCAAGGTGCAAGCAGGAATGAAATCCCTAAGGCCCTATTTATAGCTTTGGATGCCTCCTTAGGTGTAGTACTCCTTCCCATGTGGGATGGAGGCATAACCACGGAATTGCACTCCTTTCCCATGTGGGATGGAGTGATTTTCATCCAACCCTAATCCCATAAAGTTCTGGAACATTCCTGATTAACCAACTATCGATTAATGAACATTCAACCCTTTAATTAACTAAACTGTTAATTAGTTCCCAAAATATATTTCCAATTAGTTTCTAATTAATTATTAACCATAATAATTAATAAAGCAATTTATCCTTTATTTATTCTACTCAATTTGGGTCTTGAGGGCAACCCAAAAGGACCCTGCTATTATTAGAAATATTACCATTAGTTAATGACCATGGACACTATTCCAACACTAAGTTGGTGAGTTCATAAGTATTTAGTGTCAATGTTTGTATAAGTTTGATAAGGATGTTTGTAAATGTATAATGTAAATTTTTGCATATGTTTGAAAACTCCTATAAAATCTTATATTTTCTACTAGTATAAAAAGTAGTTTTCTACCAAGACCCGACTGTTTTGTATGTTTGTTTCTCTGTAAAAGTGAATGCTTTTCCCAAATATGACTACCATTACCAAAATATAGTTTTATATTACCCTTTATGTGAGAAGATCACAATTTGAATATAATGGGAAAATGTATATGTACTGCATTATTATTTGTATTAACTACGGAAGTAATAACTACCTTAAAACCAATGGTTTAATTAAGGAAAAATGTGATAAGCAACTGACTATAACACGACGATGAGAGACGTCAGAAGAAATGACATTTGGCACCCATAGACTTGCAAATTCCACTGTAGCAAACAACAAGGGTGTAGGATAGTCAATCCAGTATAGATCTATAGGCAAACTCACACTCTCCAAGAGATTCTGGTTACAAAACGTGACACAACAAAATAGTCGCTATGTCCTGAAGTAGTATCTCACATTATGTTATTTTTGAACCTTGTTATAGTATACTTGTTATAGTAATAGTATTCTCTGTATAGTATTCTTTGTTATAGTATTCTCTGTTATAGTATTTATATATGATAGTATTCTCCTAAACTATATCTATTATAGTTTACTAGTGATTTCTATAATTGAATTAATGATTGAATGTATACCTTTGCTACCCAAAGGTACTGAACTGATTGATAGTACTTTTATATCTACATATGTATACGTAATATATATCTAATATTTAGACGACCTTCGGACAAATAACCGATACCCTAAGTCCACATCCAAACAAGGAAAAGGAAATAAAGCGAGTTAGCAGTCCTAAGTCCTTTAAACATTATGTATATAACTCTACTTATATAGACATGCTTTTGACAATATATAAGTTTAAAAGAGCTTTAGTAATAAATTTAAATAGTTTTGAACAATAAATAATAATGACTTGAACTCAGTTTATAAAACGATTTAAAAGTAGTTTGTTTGATAACACTGTTTAAAGTATATGAAATTCTTTGTTTGAAACACAGTTATAAATCACATCTGATTGATTATATAACTAACATGTTTTCTACTTGTACCCCCCCCCCTAAAAGCATTTAAAATCATTTAAAAGATAAGTTAAGGGGTATGAACTCACCTGTAGTGAGTGGTGTGAATGAAAGATCTTTTTGCAGGATTGCTAAGTGTCAAGTGAAGACTTGAGCATAATGGATCCTAAATAGCATATAATGACACATAGATGTATCTAATTAGTGTTTATAACATATAATCATGAAATGAAACATCCTTAGGGACTAGGTAACACTTGTATTCAAGTGTTAAACCACATAGGATTGCATATAAGGGAAGTATGACCTCACATAGGAGTTTACGGCCAACATGTATGTCACACATGAGTTTACGGCCAAGGGGTTCATGGCCCTAAGAGTTTACGGCCGTAAAATCATGGTATTTTGTACCAAGTTGTGTGTTAAGGTCTTACAAGTCATTAGGAAGTGTTCTAGGTTCAAGTCTAAGTGTTAGGAAGGAGTTATGGCACAATTGCACCACAAATTAGGGTTTACGGCCCAAGGAGATTACCTTGGTCGTAAACACCTTTTCTTATTGAGTTTCTTGATGTTTTCTAGTTGTTTAACAAGTGATTCAATCATATAACAAGCTAAGGGTAGTGCACTTACTTATAAGAAGCTTGTAAGGGTGTTTATGGTCCAAGAACACTAGTGTGTGTTCTTAGTTTTCTTGGTGAAATGAAGAGCACTTGAAGATCTATCAAAATGAAGAGATTTCATCGATGAAATCATGTACAATCACTAGATAAAGAGATGTAACAAAAAATCAAAAGAAAGAATTCTTACATTTTTGGAAGATCAAGATGAAGATCTTATGATACTTGAGAGAGAAATCGGGTTTCTAGCCTTGAAATGCAAGAGAAATAAAGAAAATGACATAAACTCATGTATTTAACATGAGTTTATGGCCAAAGCATGAGTTTACGGCCCAAATATGTAGGTTTGGCCGTAAACTCCCCATAATGGGTTTAAAGTTTGATTAGGGCACAATGAACTCAAATAGATACTTCCTAACACCTGATTCTTGAATATACTAGGCTTAGAACACTCGAACAGACTCTAAACAATGCTAAAAGATAGCAGAAACAAGTTTGACTTTGATTGAATTGATTTATTATACAAGATAGAAATTCTGGGTTGTCACAGACTGAGATTACACGGATGTTTCAAGAGAGGGCACTGTTTTGCCCTGAGCATGTGTTGATGCAGCAGGCATGCATGAGTCGGTATTTGAGCATTTTGAGGAGGAATATTCAAGAGTTCATGGAGAACTCGTCTTATCGGACATTTGCAAAGCTTCAAGCAAATGTCAGGTGGAGGGAGATCGAGCTGGAGACTCAGGCTTGGGAGGATGTGGAGTCTCAGGGGAGAGACCGGAGGCCGGCACAGTCGCAGTCGGTAGCTAAGCGGGCTAAGCCCGCTGATTCGAGGACTGGGGGCCAGAAGGGCCGCACTTGCAGAAAGTGCGGCAAGAGACACGAGGGGTCGTGCCGAGCGAGGATCTGCTACAAATGTGGCAATGAGGGGCACATGGCGAAGGATTGCCCCAAGGGCTTTGTAGTTGCTATCACTGCAACCAGACTAGCAACCGGAAGGCCGAGTGCCCCCAAATTCATCAAAGATCAGCATAGGGATCTGCACCTGCTGCCTTGTGTGCTACTGATAGTCAGCCGATGAAGGCCAAGGTTCCGAGGGCTAGTGGTAGAGCTTTTCAGTTGATATCGAAGGAGGTCCGTGCAGCACCTGATGTCGTGGCTGGTACATATTTCCCTTTTATTTAATTTTTTGAGATTTAGTGTGCTTATTCTGTGTTATATTTAGATACATTTCTTGTGATTTCTGTAACTACTTTAGTGTTATTCGAATCGGGTACGAGTCGATCCTTCGTGTCCTTAGCTTTTAGTCATCACATCAGTATACGACGGGAGGCATTGAGTCGACCTTTGAGGGTTTCTATAGCTGATGAGCATGCAATTTTTGCTACTGATGTGTTCCGAGGATGTGTGCTGAAGATTTTTGGTGTCGAGTTTCTGATTGATCTGGTACTGATTGCGATGGGGGATGTCTGTGTCATCATGGGCATGGATTAGTTGAATTGATTTGGAGTCGTGATCGACTGCAAGCGTCAATTGGTGACTATACAAGACCCTAATGGGGGAGTGCTTACAGTGTATGGTGAGGGTACTAGTTATGGGTTAGCCTTCTGCTCTAATACCATGCCGAGGCAGAGTCTACAGCAGGGTTGTATGGGTTTTCTAGCATATGTGTTGGATACACGGATTGCTACCGAGAGACCGAGATCTATGGCCGAGGTTCCGATAGTGAGTGAGTTTTCGAATGTTTTTCCCGAGGAGTTATCGGGCGTGCCTCCCGAGAGGCAAGTGGAGTTCTGGATTGATTTGGTTCCGGGAGCGGTGCCTCTCGCCAGGGCACCTTATCGCCTTGTGCAACCCAAGATGCAGGAGTAATCCTCACAGCTCTAGGAGCTGCTGGGGAAGGGATTTATCAGACCGAGTAGCTCGCTGTGGGGAGCGTCGATCCTTTTTTTCAAGAAAAAGGATGGTTCACACTGGATGTGCATTAATTACCAGGAGTTAAACAAGCTGACGATTAAGAACCATTATCCACTTCCGAGGATCGACGATCAGTTTGATCAGTTTCAGGGGGCGTCATGGTTTTCCAATGTCGATTTGAGGTCTGGATATCATCAGATGAGAGTTCGTGAGGAGGATATCTAGAAGACGGTCTTTAGGACTCGTTATAGGCACTACGAGTTCGTGGTGATGCCTTTTGGGCTCACCAACGCATAGAAAACATTCATGGATCTCATGAACCGTGTGTGCAGGCCTATGTTGGATCGATCGGTGATCGTGTTCATCGATGATATTTTGGTGTATTCGAGATCCAGAAAGCAGCATAAGGAGCATCTGAGAGAGATTCTTGGAGTTTTGAGATCGGAGAGGCTGTATGCCAAATTCTCCAAGTGTGAATTCTGGTTACGAGAGGTCCAATTTCTGGGACATCTTGTTAATCAGAATGGGATATTGGTCGGCACGACCAAGATTGAGGCAGTTATGCTATGGGAGGTGCCGAGATCCCCTTCCGAGATCAGGAGTTTTTTGGGATTGGCCAGTTACTATCGGAGATTTATCAGAGATTTCTCCAACATTGTTGTTCCCCTCACCAGGTTGACACGGAAGGGTGTTACTTTTAATTGGGGTCCCGAGCAGCAGGCTTCATTTGAGACACTTCGCCAGAGATTATGCGAAGCCGCAACATTAGTTCTTCCTGAGGGAATAGGGGACCTTATGGTATACTGCGATGCATCTATATCAGGGATGGGTGCGGTGCTGATGTAGAGGGGGCACATGATAGCATACGCGTCGAGGCAGTTGAAGCCCCACGAGACGAGATATCCCACCCACGATCTAGAGCTGGGGGCGGTGGTGTTCGCCTTTAAGATCTGGCACCACTATTTGTACGGGGTTCGATGTACCATATACATGGACCACAAGAGCCTGAAGTATTTCATGGATCAGCCCAACCTAAACATGAGACATATGAGATGGTTGGATGTGGTGAAAGACTATGACTGCAAGATCTTGTATCATCCGGGAAAGGCTAATATGGTAGCCGACGCCCTGAGCCGTAGAGCCGAGAGTGCTTCAATCCGAGATGTGTGTATGAGGATGACAGTGATGACTCCAGTCTTAGATACCATTCGAGAGACCGAGGTGGAGGCCGTGAGACTAAAGAACCGCAAGAGGGATTTGGTGATTGGATAGGTGCCTGAGTTTCTAACGGAAGGTCGTGGGCTTATGACTTTCCGAGGGTGGATTTGGGTGCCCTATACAGGTAGAGCTCGGTGTATACTGATGGAGGAGGTGCATAGGTCTAGCTTATCGATCCATCATGGGGCCACTAAGATGTATTTGGACCTGAAAAGGAATTACTGGTGGCCTTGTATGAAGAGGGATGTGGCTTAGGTAGTTAAGAGGTGCTTGACTTGCCGCTAGTTTAAGGTAGAGCACCAGCGTGGTCCATTGTAGCCTCTGGAGATTCCCCAGTGAAAGTGGGAATAGATTTCTATGGACTTTATCACCATGTTACCAAGGACTGCGCATGGAATTGACGCGATTTGGGTGATTGTGGACCGGCTGACGAAGAGCGCTCACTTCCTCGCCATCAGTGGGAGTTCTTCTACAGAGAGATTGACCAAGATTTATATGAGGGAGGTGGTAGCTCGGCATGGAGTGCCGACCTCGATAGTGTCAAATCGAGACGCGCGCTTTACTTCCAGATTCTGGAAGAAATTTCATGAGGAGTTTGGTAGCCGGTTACACTTCAGTACCGCGTACCATCCGCAGACAGACGGGCAGAGCGGGCAGACGATTCAGACGTTTGAGGACATGCTGCGTGCATATGTTATGGATTTCGGAGGAAGTTAGAACACTTATTTTCCCTTGGCTGAGATTTCTTACAACAACAGTTATAATTCGAGTATTGGTATGCCTCCCTTTGAGCTTCTTTATGGGAGAAAGTGTCGGACTCCCATTTGTTGGGGAAGGGTAGGGCAGCGAGTGATGGGTGGCACTGAGATAGCGTTGAAGAAGACTGAGCAGACTCAGCAGATCAGTCAGAGATTACTGACGACCCAGAGTCGCTAGAAGAGTTATGGAGACAGGCGACAATCCGAGTTGGAGTTCCAGGTCGGAGATTTTGCACTCATGAAGGTATCCCCTTGGAAAGGGGTGATATAATTCAGAATGCGGGCAATTTGGGGCCCCAGTACATTGGCCCTTTCAGTGTGACCGCCAGAGTGGGGAAAGTAGCTGTGACAACCCGATATTTCGAATCAATGTAATGACCTAAAAAGTCAAGAATTGTAATCTCTTTTGATATAATGAAATTAGCATCAAAAATAAAATGTTCAAAAGTCTCTATTGGGTTGCCTAAAATGATAGTTATCGTGTCAAGGTTTTCAGAAATATAAAGAACACTAAAATCCGAGTTATAACGAAGAAGTTATGACCAATCAAAAATTCAAGTCAAAACCGGTAAAACACTGACTAACGTAAAAAGAGAAATTTCAATAAAATACTTTTTAGCCTTAGGTATCTAAACAGAAGTCGTAGATTATACTAGACTGTGAACATGCATAAATAGAACATCAAAATCCGACTTCGTATGATGAAGTTATGATTTTTCTCAGTTTCAGGATAGCGTTAGACAACTAAAAACTCGAAATAGAGATCGAGGGATTTTTGGCCGAAACAACTTAAATGAGAATCAAAGATCTCAACAATAGTAGTGCAACGGTAAAAAGTCTGACAATAACGGACACCGGATGAAGAAGTTATGGATTTTTAACAGACTTTTCCTGTCATGGCCTGTTAAAAATATAATATTAAAAATAAAGTCAAAATTAGCCGAAAGAGTGTGGACATCGTTCTTCTTGTCTTTGACCATTTTGGATGGGAGTATCATGGTCCGAATTCTTTTTGGGATGCATGTGGTGGGCCACCCGGCGATTTCTCGGATTGGCGTTGCTTGTGTGTTAATGGTTGTGACCGTTAATGAGCCTTTGGTTGTTCTGAACTTAACCATGCCATGTATTGTCGATGGATAGCCTGTAATTGGAAGAGAGCCAGACACCCGAGGATTATATTGTTATCGGATCTTTGCTTGACTACCAAGAACTCGATTATCCTATTTACTTGTTCCTTCCCATATACACTGACTATAGTCAATGGTAGGTTTATGGTGTCGAGTGGCCACAACTTGTGTTACGTGAAGCCAACAAGCGGTGCCTAGGCTGGGCTTTCAGGTTCTTTTTCCAACATGGCAGAAGTTGCTTGAAACAGTGATCGTAAAGAATATCGATGCTGCTACGTCCATCGACTAAGGCTCGTCAGGTCTTCTGTTGTATGACTGTTATAGGGATTATGATTAGATCTATGGGTCCTAGTCGGGAACTCGCGGGTCAGATGGTGATAAACTGATCTTTAGAGTGTCTCTGGCAGGATTCGTATCGCCTTTTTCCAGTCATTGGTACTTGTCTCGATCCTTCGCTATCGTTGTTGTGAAAATCTCCTCTTTTTTTGGTTGTTTGCCTGCTTCCTTGCGGGTTCTCCCATCTTTTTGGTCAACTTTGAACTTTGACCATAGGGTCCTTGCTATTTATGTTAGTTCTCTTTTCTATTGCTTGTCCACGACTTGTCTTTTGAATATCGTGCATTCTCTGTCATCATGTGTTTTACTTTTGTGGTATTCATACTATTTTCTTTTTTTCCTTCTCTAACTGTTGTGGGGTGTTTTTCTAGGGCATGTACTTTCGACCTATGGCTCCTCTGATCGTCTTCGATGAACGGGCGGAATATGCGGGAGGAATGTCTCGAATGTCTACTCTGTATGTCGTGGTTTCCATCGTTGCGCTTTTTATGGTTGTGGCGGGAGTAGGATTCGGTTGATTATTGTTTGAGGTAGGCATTCACTATGACCTTTAAATTTGCTTGTATGCGTTCTTCCCTTTCGACCTGTCAGAGGTATTTCTCGACCCTGTATTTAAGCTCGCCTCTGGATTTCGGTATTGTGCCTTGCATTTTCCTTGACAGGGGGCCTGGGAGTATCCCCTGGGCGAAGGCGCCTGTGACTAAGAATTTTTCATGTCCTGGGACGCTTAAAGTTGCTAAGGTGAACCGATCATAATATGTTACGATGGACTCTCCCTCCTTTTGCTTGCATGCCATGATCGGGTTGGCATCTCCTTTAACTTTTCTCAACTGCATGAAATTATGGAGGAATAGATGTCTCAACTATTCGAAGCTAGAGATGCTTCGCGGCTGTAATGCCTTGAGCCACTTGTCGGCTTGTTTATTGACAGTCTGACCGGGAAGAAGGTGCAGGTGAACCTCTTGTCCATCCGAAGCAATGTCATCATCCATTCATAGTGTTTCTGTGTTCGTCGGGATCTGTTGTGCCATTGTATTTTGGGATATTTGGGACTATAGTGAAATATGGCATTTCATATTGCAGGAGCTCGTGGAAAAATGTCGAGCAAATGCTTGGTACTGAGTCGTACATGTGTGGGTATGAAGGTGCTCCACTGGCAAAATGTCGAGCAAATGCTTGGTACTGAGTCAACGATCAAGGTCAACAGTCCATGTTGACCCAACTCGTCGAGTGTAGCTCACTGACTAGTCGAGTCCTTCCAGAACGCGAGAAGTCGTGAAACCTCCAGTTGACTCGTCGAGTTTCCAGACAACACATCGAGTCCAAGCGTGTCCACAAGTTGAGAAAACCCTAACTGATTCGTCGAGTCGTCTCGCTGACTCGTCGAGTTCATGCAGAACCTTCAAAGGCTTATCTTCATCAGACTCACCGAGTTGGACATGCAACTCGTTGAGTCTCTTCAATCCTTTCTCCATTCAGACGTTTTTAAGCCACCCCAAAGCTCCATATTGCATACCTAAGCTCCTAAGGCATACTTCCTACGTAAAGTTGCAAACATTATGTACATTCAAGGTGTTAGGGTCCAAAATCAAGTTAAAGAAGAAGTTCTAGGTGAGGAAAAGGCATTATCTTGCTAAAGGCTAAAGCTTTATGATTATAAGGACCAGGATAAGCCTAGATCTAAAGTTGCAACTTCCGATCATGGCCCAACACCCGAAATGAATCACCAATTATGCTAAAATGGCCCTAATCTCAAACATAGAAAGATCTAGCTAGAAGGAGGTCAAGGTGATGACTTGTTACCTTTTTTAGTGATGCTAGAATGGAGTAGAATTCAGACCCACAACTTTTTCTTGCTCCAAGCTTCTTGATCTTCAAGCTCCTCTCACCAAGATCTTCCTTCCAAGCTTAATAACACACAAATATGGAAAGTAATTTCAATTTAGGGTTTCTGACCTCAAAGGGAGCTGTAAGGGAGGCTAATGACCCTTTAAATAGGGTGCAAAACCTCGGAAATTAGGGTTTCATCCTCCAACTCCAACTCGTCGAGTCGTGTCCTCTGACTTGTCGGGTTGGTCACTAAAGACACGCGGCCAAATCCATTCCTACACGACAAGTTAGGGCATCCAACTCGTCGAGTAGACCTTTCAAAATGAAAATATGAGACTGAAAAGTTTATACTAGAGAGTCGGTGTGTTACAATTCTCCCCGACTTGAACTAGACTTCATCCTCGAACTCCACTACGGTGAACAACTTCGGATAATGCTCTCGCATCTCAGCCTCCGGCTCCCACGTCCACTAAGATCCCCTCTGGTGCTCCCATTGTACCTTTACCAAAGGTACCTCCTTGTTTCGTAGAACCTTCACTTTCCTCTCCAGTATGGCCATTGGCCTCTCTATGTAATTCAGGCGCTCATGGACCTGTATGTCATTAAAGGACACCACTACCTCCACATCTAATATGCACTTTCACAACCACGACACATGGAAAGTGATGTGGATAGGACTAAGCTCCTATGGTAGCTCTAGTCTATATGTCACCTTGCCATCCTTGGTAATCATCTTGAACAACCCGATGTATCGAGGACCCAATTTCCCCCTCTTCCTGAAGCGGATCACCGACTTGGAACTCCAATCCCGATCAACATCTGTCAGTGTAACTCTTCTGCCAGCTATGTGCGGTCTGCTACCGCTATCTGATGTAACACCATGAATTTCAAAATAATTTTTCGCAAAATATAAAAACATTTTTCATTTAATTTTCATAAAACATCAAGTTTAAAACTCCAATTCACATCATACAAAATCCCAAGATCACATATCATAAAATCCCATGCGTGTGTACAGATCAAGCCGGCGCCTTCCCACGGTCGTCACTAGTACTTGAAACAAACAACACTAACACTGTAAGCACGAAGCTTAGTGAGTTCCCCAAAATACCACACATAACACATATTAGCCACTCGAGGCTATAACTCTGTGGGTCCGTAGACCCTACTCTGTGAACCCACTGGTTCTAACTCTGGGAACCTTCCGGTTCCAACTCTATAAGCATGCACAGCATAAATCACATAGACATCATGCAGTACAACATATAACATACATATAACATACACATACTCTGTCACATAACTCTGATTACCTACTCAAGGTAAAGTATAGTGAGAAGACTCACCTCGTATATCTCGATAACTCGCGAATCCTGGAAATTACTCGTGCTCGATCCTCCGAGCTATAATCCTCATATAACATCATATATCTCTAATTAACACTTTTACCACTAAGGTTGACTACCCCTATCAAGTCAACTCTGGTCAACAGTCAACGGTCAACTTTGACTGGACTCGGCGAGTGCACTAGGGCGACTCGGCGAGTCTATACGTGTTCACTGACTCCCTAGGATCCTCTCTTGACACGTCGAGTACTCCCCTGACTCGACGAGTTCCACCTGGCATGAATCGCGGGGCCACCACGACTCAACTCGCCGAGTCTCAAGAACAACTCGGCGAGTTCCAGCTCGACTCAGTCCACCTGTCAACCCTCTCTAACTCTCCCTGACTCACTGAGTCAACCCATAACTCGGCAGGACCACTCGCTGAGTGGTTAAGGACAATCTTCATGCTACTCGCCAAGTCTGTTCTTCGGACTTGGCGAGTCCATGCCATGCATCAACTCAATCTCGCTTCTGAGGTCAGATCCGCTCCATCAACTCATAGATCTGGCCCTCCTAAGCTCATTCATCACATAAAGTCATAGTCTTGGCTACCATGCAACACCTACAAGGCTCTTTTTGAAGAAATGACCTCTAAGATGGCAACCCTAGTCTCCAACCCAAAAGGAAGGACATAAAGCATGGCATTTGGGACTCTCTGGACCTACTAAGGTCCAGATCTAGGTACCATATCCCCATGGGACCTCTCACACTTCAATTACAAAGCAAACAAGGCATGAAGAAACCCTAGATTTGACCATATCAACAAAAACACGGAAATAAGCTCTGAATGATACCTCAAGAAGCTTCCCTTGACGAAATGGAAGTAGATCCAAGCTCCCCAACTCTTCTAGCTTGACTTTCCCCTTCCTTTCTTGAAAATACACACAAATTTGGTGAATAATGGCCTCTTATCTCACTCACAAGAACCCTCAGCTGCTTTGGTGCTCTCAAGGTCAAGGTAGCCGCAATGAAGGGCCATAAGGTCCTTTAAATAGGGCTTAGGATTGGGAAATTAGGGTTTCATTAAACAGCGCGGACTCGCCGAGTCCATTCCTTGGACTCGCCGAGTCCAGGCGCGAACCCACGTCCAGAACCGCGATCCTACTCGGCGAGTTTGAGCTCCAACTCGCC
The DNA here is from genome assembly GCF_051521515.1 of Lactuca serriola. Lineage (NCBI taxonomy): Eukaryota > Viridiplantae > Streptophyta > Magnoliopsida > Asterales > Asteraceae > Lactuca > Lactuca serriola. Next base: position 103,398,420 of record NC_136412.1, read on the forward strand.
GAGTCCCCTCACAAAACACCAAAAATATATGAATAAAAGATACCTGGAAATCCGGGCTGTTACATCTGATATGTTGAATCAGCTTGGTAGTCTGTAGGACCACCTTGGTCCGACCCATTACCCTGTGACCGACCTCCCCCCAACAGACTGGGGTTCGGCATCTTCCTCCATACAATAGCTCATATGGTGGGGCAACTATACTGGAACGAAAGTTGTTATTATAGGAGAACTCTATGAGGGGTAGGTAGGAGTCCCAACTCCTACCTAAGTCAATAACGCAAGCTCTTAGCATATCTTTGAGAGTCTGTCTGCTCCACTCACTTTGGACATCTGTCTGCGGATGCTAGGCTATACTGAAGTGCAGTCAAGTGCCCAGTTCCTCGTAGAACTTCTGCCAGAAACGGGAGGTGAATCGAACATCACGGTTTGAAAAAATAGAGACCGGTACCCCATGGCGGGCAACAAACTCGCGGCTATATATGTCGGTCGGCTTCTCGGCCGATGATCTCTCCCGTATTGCTAAAAAGTGGCCACTCTTGGTCATTCGATCCACGATGACCCAAATAGCGTCGAAGCCCTTTGCCGTCCTCGGCATCTTGGTGATGAAATACATTGTGATCTGTTCCCACATCCACATGGGAATATGCAAGGGTTGTAGCTGACCGTGTGGCCTGTAATGCTCGGCCTTGACCATTTGGCAAGTCAAACACCTCTCGACATACCATGCAATCTTGCTCTTCATACTTGGCCACCAATAACTCAATTGCAAATCACGGTACATCTTGGTGGCCCCCCGGTGAATAGAGAAGCGAGACTTATGAGCTTCCTCCAATACTGTATGTCTGACCCCACCAGACATCGGAACCCAGACCTGACCATAACGGGTCAATAGCCCCCGGCAATCCTGCAAAAACCGGGTGTTCTCACCCCTAATCTTCTCAAGCTTCCAATTCTCCTGATGCATACCCTCAGCTTGAGCTTCTCTAATCAAACCCACAAGCAGAGAATCCACTAATATCCTCATACATATTGCCAGAGTGGAAGATCCATCTGACTTGCAGCTCAGAGAGTCCGCCACCACATTTGGTTTACATGGGTGGTAGTCCTTGACTACATCTAGTAACCTGCGTTGTCTCATGTTTAGGTTCGGCTGATCCATGATGTGTCTCATGCTCTTGTGGTCCGTGTAAATGGTACAGCAGACCCGAAGAAGTAATGTCTCCAAATCTTGTGAGAGAATACCACCGCTCCCAACTCCAAATCATGAGTAGGGTATCTCGTCTTGTGCGGCTTCAGCTGCCGAGATGCGTAGGCTATCACCCGTCCTCTCTACATAAGGACCGCTCCCAGTCTCGTGATGGATGCATCACATAACACCACAAAATCCTCAACTTCCTTTGAAAAAGGCAATACTGGAGCCTCACATAAACGTTGTCGGAGGATCTCAAACGCTCTCTGCTACCCGGGACCCCACCGGAAATCCACCCCCTTCCTTGTCAGACGAGTGATGGGTACTACAATCTTGTAGAAATCCTATATGAATCTCCAGTAGTACCATGCCAATCCCAGAAAGCTCCTGATGTCTGAGGGAGATTTCAGAACCTCCCAGTGCATAACTGCCTCGATTTTGGCCGGATCGACCAAAATCCCCTCCTGGTCAATGACGTGTCCAAGGAATTGAACCTCGCATAACCAAAACTTGCACTTCGAGAACTTTGCATAAATTCATTCCCGTCTCAAAACTCCCAATAACTCCCGAAGATGCTCCTCATGCTGCTCTTGGGTCTTGGAGTATACCAAGATATCGTCTATGAATACGATAACCGAGTGATCGAGCATCGGTCTACATACCCGATTCATCAGGTCCATAAATACTGCTGGTGTGTTGGTGAGTCCAAACGGCATCACCACGAAATCATAATGTCCATAACGAGTCCGGAACGCACTCTTCTCCACGTCCTCCTCCCTAACCCTGACGTGATGGTACCCGGACCTCAGGTCTATCTTGGAGAACCAAGATTCTCCGTGTAACTGATCAAAGAGATCATCTATCTTCAAGAGTGGATAACGGTTCTTGACCATCAGCTTGTTCAACTCTCGGTAATCAATGCACATCTGGTGTGAACCGTCCTTCTTCTTGACGAAGAGAATCGGTGCTCCCCATGAAGAACTGCCCGGACGAATGAACTGGTTGCCTAGCAGTTCTTGTAGCTATGATGACAGCTCCTGCATCTCTGGTGGTTCCAACCGGTACAACGCATTGGCGATAAGGGCCCCACCTAGCACTAGGTCGATCCTAAACTCGTCTTGCTTCTCCGGAGGAAACCCTGGTAACTCCTCTAGGAACACGTCAGCAAACTCTCTGACTACTGGAACCTATGAAACTGAAATTTGATCCCTGACTCGTGTATCCACCACATACGCTAGATAACCCGCACACATGTGCTAAATGTATTGTCAATCCATGGCAGCTGAACAAAACCCTGATCCCAATCTGGTACCCTCGCCATAAACAATCAATTCTCCCCCACTTGGGGTTCGAACCACTACCTGCTGACTCTCGTAGTCGATCATGGCACCGAAACGACTAAGCCAGTCCATACCCACAATCAAACACACATCCCCCATGGGAATCGGAATCAAATCTATCAGGAAGGACACCCCAAAGATCTCCAACTCACATCTCTGGTAGACTGAAGAAGTAGAAAGCTCGTGTTCGATGGCGATAGACACTCAAAATGGAGACTCTAGCTCTCCTACTGGCACACTGAACTCCCTACTAAATGTCTGAGAGACAAACGACCGACTCGCCCCCGATTCAAATAATACCAAGGCAGGTAAGGAGTTCACTAAAAACGTACCTAATCACAAGTACAAACAGATAAGCATAAAATATATATATAATCAGTAAGATAACGGATAGAAACATACCAGCAACCACGCCTGGTGTTGCCCTGGCCTCCTCTGCTGTGAGGTGGAAGGTTCATCCCTAAGCTTTCGGGGGCTCCGCTCTACCCTGCCACCCATCGGTAATCCTCAGTGTAGACGGCACGGGGCAGACTAGCGGCAATATTTCGCATAATGCCCCGCCTTGCCACATTTGTGGCACCCTCTACCTGCTCGACAAACCCCCGAATGACCCTTGTCGCACTTTCCACAAGTGCGGCCTTGCTGACCTCCGGTCCTAGAATCAGCGGTCTTAGACCGCTTCGGCACTGGCTGCAGCTCAATCTCCAACTCACGCCACCTAGCGGCCTCCTATAACTTTAGTAAGGTATCAGACCGCTGGGTAGCAACAAACTAAAAGATGTCAGTCTTGAGCATGCTCAGATAATGTGTCATCTGAGCCTACTCAGAGGCAAACTCTGGGCAGAACATCGCCCTCTCCGTGAACATGCGGGTGAACTCCGTCACCGACTCACCATCCTGTCTCAGCCCCAAAAACTCCTGAGCTAACCGTTCCCGCTCAACCCGTGCAGTGTAATGAGCGCAGAACATATCCCTGAACTGCTCCCAAGTAACTGCAGCTCTCCGATCATCCGAGTACGACCCAGTTGTCAACCTCCACCAATCTTTTTCCCCGGACCTCAGCAGGTTCAGGGCACATCTGACCTTCTGGTCAGTAGGACATGAACATGTAAAGAAGCACCCCTCCACGTCAGAAACCCACCTCATAGCTTTGATGGGGTCCTGAGTCTCATCAAAAGTAGGGCCCTTCGTGTTATCAAAGTCCCTGTACTGAAAAGCCCGACTGGCTCCTCCCCCTGCCGCCATTACAGCTGATGCAGCTTCTGCGGCATCCGTCTCTACAAGGGTTGTGTAGCACTCATCAAAATACTTAACTATGGTAGTCTTAATAGACCCAAACATCTTCGGCAGTGGTGCCTAAAACAAAGTAGCAACCTCATCATGCAGGATCTCTCGAATCCTGGCGTCTAGCTCATTCGTTCTCATCTGACCAACAACCTCCGGCGCTGTAGGTCCCTCCTGACCGCCATCCCCTAATCCTAATCCTGATCCGGATCCAGTCACAAAGTGCCTCATAACCACCATGCTGAAAACATACCAGGAAGATATCATATAATCCGCATAAATAACATGGAACCAACACCTAACTAAACCCTAGGGTTATGACTTCCTTGCTATGCATATGGGTCATGTGCTTTCTGTAGTACGGGCCCATACTATTATCCACACCTACCCATATTTGTCTCAAGTATCATCACAACGCCCTAACTTTATACATAACATGGCGAGCGCTCAATCCTCACTCCTAGAGGAATGCTTAATATCTCATAACTGGCCTAACGGCCTCGCACAACCCACCCATGAAACTTCCACCAACCCTGCAACATTCGTGTATGCTAGCCATACATAACACTGGACCCTATAGACATTCGAATACTTGGCCCTACTCTAAGCCCACAACCAGACGAAGAACGGGAAATAAAGCTAAACCAAATATTCTCATGCTATAAGATCTTAATTATGTACAGTCGTGATGCACACACTAAGCAACTACAGTAATGATGTCAATATCATATAAGGAAAAACCTAGGCTATCAGGCATCATATAATCAGGCAATTCTATCATGAAATTCCTGAAGATCCCTAGCCTAGTACTAGCATGTTGTTCTAACATATCACAATATCAAATAACCACATTGTATTTTGGGGTTTACTTACTAGCTTGGGCTGATCGTACCCTCTGCATCCTCCTTTGATATTTTGAAAACCATTTGAAAATCATTTTGAAAATCTTTTCCTTGGTTTGAGACTGGATTCACACGAGTGTTCCTCCAATTCACTCAAACCAACACTCTGATACCAACTTGTAACATCCATAAAAATCATGCCAAATTTAAGCTTTTTAAAACATTTAGAAACCAACAGTTATTACAATTTTTTTCAAAACAGTTCTATATCAGAGTATCCCAGAAACAGTCATAAAATGTAAGGAGTTGTACGATCACGTTTTTCCTTTCCCCTGATCATCTGAGGTACCTGAAACCAAAACTGAAATTGTAAGCCCAAAGCTTAGTGATTTCCACTAAAATACCGATACACATCAAATAGCATATATACAAATAATAGCATGTAATGGGTCCATAACTTTACAGATTGGATTACCCCTGGGCCCATAGTGTGAGTCTGGCTTACCTTCCGGGCCCACAACTCACATTTGGCTTGCCACTGAGCCCACAGTACGAGTCTGGTATGCCCTGACCAGCCCTCAACTCATATCTGGAATGCTCTTGAGCCCACAGTACGAGTTTGGCATGCCCTACCCGGCCCACAGCTCGTATCTAGAATGCTCATGGGTCCTCAATATGAGTATGGCATGCCCTACCCAACCCTCAGCTCATATCTGGAATACTCTAGGATTTGTTTACTACCACACAGAGCAGTACAACCTCAACCCATCCCACATAACATGTTGACATCTAACATAACTAATGTACATACAAATAATCAGATAGTAACATAAGTAGTCCTACAGATCTACCAACTGGCATAGTAACTAGCATGCATAACCAATCCATACTCAATCATAACACCAACTACTAGGATATCATATCTAATGAGCCATCATTGGTGCCTTCGAACCCTTAATATAGTGAGGATAACTCACCTCACAAATGTCATACTAAAGTGATAAGCTCAAACTCTCGAATTACAGCCACGGACTCCACCACCTATATTTGCCACAACACCATTTCCATAAATTTCCAATTTACTAAAATACCCTCGGAAGTCAAACTGGTCAATCCTTAGTCAAAGTCAAAGTCAACGATCAAGGTCAACAGTCCATGTTGATCCAACTCGTTGAGTGTAGATCACTGACTCGTCGAGTCCTTCCAGAACTCAAGAAGTCGTGAAACCCCCAGTTGACTCGTCGAGTTTCCATACAACTCGTCGAGTCCAGGCGTGTCCACAAGTTTAGAAAACCCTAATTGATTCGTCGAGTCGTCTCACTGACTCATCGAGTTCATGCAGAACCTTCAAAGGCTAATCTTCATTAGACTCACCGAGTTGGACATGCAACTCGTTGAGTGTCTTCAGTCCTTTTCTCCATTTAGATGTTTTTAAGCCACCCTAAAGCTCCATATTGCATATCTAAGCTCCTAAGGCATACTTCCTACGTAAAGTTGCAAACTCTATGTACATGCAAGGTGTTAAGGGCCAAAATCAAGCTAAAGAAGAAGTTCTAGGTGAGGAAAAGGCATTATCTTGCTAAAGGCTGAATCTTTATGATTATAAGGACCAAGATGAGCCTAGATATAAAGTTGCAACTTCCGATCATGGCCCAACACCCGAAATGAATCACTAATTATGCTAAAATGGCCCTAATCTCAAACATAAAAAGATCTAGCTAAAAGGAGGTCAAGGTGACGACTTGTTACCTTTTTTAGTGATGCTAGAATGGAGTAGAATTCAGACCCACAACTTTTCCTTGCTCCAAGCTTCTTGATCTTCAAGCTCCTCTCACCAAGATCTTCCTTCCAAGCTTAATAACACACATATATGGAAAGTAATTACAATTTAGGGTTTCTAAGCTCAAAGGGGGCTGTAAGGGAGGCTAATGACCCTTTAAATAGGGTGCAAAAACCTCGGAAATTAGGGTTTCATCCTCCAACTCCAACTTGTCGAGTCGTGTCCTCCGACTCGTCCAGTTGATCACTTAAGACACGCGGAAAAATCCATTCCTACTCGATGAGTTATGGCATCCAACTCATCGAGTAAACCGTTCAAAATGAAAGTATGAGACTATAAAGTGTATACTTTAGAGTCGAGGGGTTATAGTGAAGTTGCAACGTTAGTTAGCCGTTTCTCTTTGGCTGGTCCGTTTGTTGACCTAGTTATTTTGTTATCTTTGACGGATTCGCGGTGGAATACGTCAACAATTTATCTCAAAACCAACTTATATTCTCTGTTTCTCATATATCTTCCACATTTTAAGACTAAGAATGGCTACACCCAACCTAAATCACTTAAACTATGGGCCTGATACCAATTCTAAGAACCCAGACTTTCTATCATCTATTCTAATGGGATTATCAAAGTTATTACTAAAAATTTGTGGAATTCTATTAACTCATAAAAATTAAAAGCATTTGATTTCCTAAGAACAGTCACAAGTTTACAATAAAAATCATACATACAGATTGAAACAACAAGGAAATAAAACCTATTATAAGTCCTTGTGCTTCTGTCTTTAGTTCTGGTACCATGGTTGTTGTTACCTGAACCTGCAAAACATAAAACATCTTTACATCATTAGATAACAATATATGGTGAGCTATATTCTTTTTATTTTCTTGTTCATATGCTCTTTCTATCTTTTAGACTCTAATCTTTCTTTCTATTCTTCTATCTCATGGTCTACATCTTAAACTCTTATTCTCATGGTATAGACTACTAGTCCCTTCTCATCTCATCACATCTATCTCTGTTCTTCTATCTCTTCCCATACCTCAACATTCTACTCTCTCATTCTCATACTTTATCTGAGACTACTCCAAGGATTATGACATGAGTAATTCTAAGATGGCAATATCTCATATTCCTTGAAAGAGGTGTATGAGATTTTGTCCAAAACGCTATTATGCATTGGCTTTTCCCTTCCATTATTCGTAACTGGCAGTCATATAGTGATTGACAGGTCTATGTAGTCAAAATTTATGTGTTCCTTTGCCTTAATAGGGTAAATCGATATCTCTGGGTTCCTCGATGATTTGGTGATTGACAATCAAATGCTTGGCCAAGTTGAGACTAGATTAATCTAATCAACAGCTAGGCTGATATGGTCATGTAACATTCATATTTCATGTATTTTTCCCTTTCTGCCCTCAACTTAAATACTCTTACATTTTGGTCCATGCCCAAGAATGTTGGGCGTACACTAGGAGTACCTTGTGCGTACTGGGTCAAAATGATGACCGCCAAGGCATCCACGTACGTTGGGAGTACGTGGAGTACGCGGGGCATATGACCACCTGGGACAAACACTAATGTTTAGGGTTTGAACCCTATTTAAACATTTTAAGTTGCTCTTGAACCTTCTTATGACCAGCCTCCACCTTTCCAAACCCTGAGAACGAAACCCTAATGGCCTTTTGAGTGTTTTGAGCTTCGAAGCGACATTTGAGAGTGTTTTTGGTGATCTTGAAGGAAGAAGGGCTCTTGGAAGTTGCATTGGTGTAGTTGAAGCTTGTGGATCTAGAATCATCACCAACTTGGAAAGATTTGGAGGTATAAAGCTCTTAACTTGGTGGCTCTTTATGACAGATCTAGTTTTGGGCATGATTTGTGCACTTTATGGTCCTATGAGTCCTCCTTGTGGGTTTGAGCCACCCCAAGAGCTAGGAATGCTAGATCTTAGCCTCTCTATGTTCCTTATGCATAAATACGCTATCTTGATGTGTTATATTGGACCATGCATGAGTTAGGGTTCATATTATGGGTCTTAATGGTTAAAAACGAGTATTGGGTCCCAGTAAGTCATGCAAAGCGATAAAGTTGCCAACTTTATGTGTTAGAACCTTAAAATGATGTAGATATGAGGTCTGGACATTATAGTCTTAAGGGATTAAGGCCCTTGATTATCCTTTGGGACTCTGACCAGTATGTCGAACGTATTCCTTAGTACGTTGTGCATACTGGTTCAGCAGCCCATTTCTTGATCAATGCAGAGTACGTGGGGGTACGTATGGGGTATGCGGGGGTATGCCATGCAGTGAGCTTTTATTAGTTTTGGTCCTTTTTCAACTTGGACTTCTTTTGAGCTTTGTGCCTTAACTAGATTTTGGGCCTTGTATATGTTGGACCATAGTTAGACCTTAGGTTGTGAGTTGGGTTATTTGAGGGCCTTGGGCCACTATAGGGTTATTGGGCCAAGATAGTTGGTCCCAGTAAGGAAAATGTAAAATAGTCTTTTACCCTAGTGGTTGAGGATGATGAGTTGGGGCCCCAGTTATGGTTTATGATCTAATTATTGATTATGGTATAATTTAAAGATATTTAGTGCGGAGATTTCCTGGATCAACAGTCTGAGCATTTATCTTGTTGTTTCAGCAGTTTGAGGTGAGTCTCATCCTAATGTTTAGCTCGTCGAAGGCACCAATGCTGACCCATGGATTATGGTTATTTGTTATCTATGTGACCTTGCATATGTGTTTGTGTCGTATGTATGTCGGGCGGGGCCTGATGAGTGAGTTGGGCGGGGCCCATCACATGGTACAGACAGATATGTTATTAGTGGGGCCCGATGGTTGTGGGGCATGGCCCATTGTATGTTTTATATGTATGGTATGAGGTATTTTGGGGAACTCACTAAGCTTTGTGTTTACGGTTTTCAGTTTATATTTCAGGTACTTCCGGATCGAAGGGGAAAAGCTCGGGGTGATCGCATCGCACACACCATGATTTTCACCTTATTTGACTTTAATGTATTAGGATGACTGATTGACATACTCTAATTTTCCTTTATAGTTTTATGAACATGTCTGGTTGATGGTTTTTATTATTATGAAAACAAAATTTTTGGTTTTAAATTTTAGGACGTTACAAGTTGATATTAAAGCCTTGGTTTGAGGGATTTGGGCACACTCCCATGTGTATCTAAACTCAAACTGAGGATTTGGTAGATTTTTCATATAATAAATTATTAATAAAAAGAGTTTTCTAATAAAAGAAAGGGGTATGGTGCATGCAATCGACCGAGATCAAGTAAGTTTTCCCAAATTACCCATACTTGTTGTGTGTAATGCTTTGAATTGTGAATCTGTGAATCGCATATTTGATTAGGGCTAAGGATCCTCTCAGGGTTGCATGATACAATGCTAGGAGAGATGACTTTATGTGTCTGTTGTATGAGCTTGTAGACTTGCATGCTAGTATTGATCAGTCAGTGGTAGGATGGTTTGTTTAGGTTATGCCTTGATTCCGATTACTCGATGCTTGAATGTTGCTTGCTTTGTACTTTTAGGAGTTCCCATTAACATTAGCTAACTAGTAAGCGAATATGTTAAGTTACATATTATTGAGACTATATATTTTTAGAAGGTTAGGTTTTAACTCCATTGTACAATTCTTATTTGAGTCCAACCGTTGTAGTGTGATACCTTTCATTTGAATAATTATCTACTGTCAGTGATATGTAATAGTATTTGTGAGATAGCTAGAGGTTGTTAGAGGGAGTTCCTTCTGCAGCTAATGGCGGAGAGTGATGAGGTGGTAGCCCTAGGAAAACCTAGGAGGTGATTCGATGTTGAGAGTCTTGTCTTGTTGAGGGTTGTTTGGATTGATAAGGAAGTGAATTAGAGGACTCGAGGTAATCCTTGAGGAAAGTATGGATAAATGTGGAAGCTAATATGGGCTCGTACTACTGAAAGTAGAGGATTCGTACTCGAGTCAAGGAAATCCACCTTAATACCAGGGAGCTTCTAGAGTGTGGGATTTTTCTTCAAGTATGTTCTCATGGTTTATACGGTTAATGTTTCGATATGGTGGTCACTCGAGGAGATTCTAGTGTCAGTGCTAGTGCTGGTGATGGTTCAGGTTCGGGCTTTAGGGTCGGGTTTATGGATGATCAGATGTGGGGTTCATGTCAGCAGAGATTACATGTGGTATTCTTGAGTAGACTCCTGTGATCTTTGGTACGTTCAAGGAGTCATAGAGTTCTTCTATGAGTTTCGGGAATGTAGAGCCCCAAAGTTCTTCAGGAATAAAGACCCGATTGTGAGCAGGCGTTGGTTGGCAGACGTCGAGAATGCCTTCTGATCTAGCCTCTCTCCCGAGGAGGCGAAGGTTCGACTTCCATCATGTCTTCTGAAAGACAGACCTCGAGAATGGTGGGAGGGTTTAGACACGCTTTAGGAGGCGAGGTGATAGAGTCAATGACTTGGGAGGATTTCGTGATGAGGTTCCAGGCTGACTTTTCACCGGTGATCGAGGTCTAGCAATTGGCACGGGAGTTTCAGGACCTTCGCCACACTACTGAGATGGTGGCAGCGATCACTGTTATGTTCCAAAAGAGGTTGTTACTGGTTCTGTAGTATGTGGCGGACGAGGAGATCAAGAAGGCAAGATATCATGAGATTTTGAGGAGCAATATCGGACAGTTTGTGAGTAGATCCAGTTGTAAGATACTGGACGATATGATAGCATGATATATATATATATATATAGAGAGAGAGAGAGAGAGATTGAATTGGAGATGGAGAGGAAGAGGAAGTTGGATCAAGTTCAAAGTGCAGAGGGTTTAGGCAAGAGGCCCAAGGTTTTTGACTCGAGGTCGAGGGACAAACAGGGTCGGGGCCACTGCAGAAAGTGCGGCAAGACGCACGATGGGGCATGCAGTGTGGGTGCTTCTGGCTGCTTCAAGTGCGACAGGACGAGTCAATTCAGCAGGGATTGCACTGCTGCCACCACCACCCATGTATCTGATATGATTTGATTCCATTGCAATCATAGGGGCCATAAGAAATCCAATTGCCCGATTTTAGCAGTAAAGGGACCATTTGTAGCACCCGCTCCAACGACTTTGCGGATTACTAATCGTCGGCAGGGTAAGGCGAAGGATCTTATTATGAGGAGCAGGGCATTCTAGCTATCAGCCGAGAAGGCTTGTGCAGCACCAGATGTGGTGATAGGTATGTATCTTCTCCTTATCTATTAATTTATGTTAATTTTCCTGCTTATATTTTGTGTGTTCTTTTAGGGTCATTCCTTGTGAACGGTATCACTTCTCTGTATGGGTATCGAGGGTTCATCAGGGTTGTGTTTTGTAGTTGTTCAATAAGTGGTCCCCGATTGATTTAGTTCTTATTCCCATGCGTGAGAACAAGGTTATTGTGGGGATGGATTGGCTAAGCCCCAATGGGGTAGTGATTGATTGCGAGAAGTATTTGGTGCATATTCGGACCCAAGTAGGAGAGAGTTGGTGATTCAAGGATAAGTAGAAGACGGCCTTCTGGACTCGTTATAGTCATTACGAGTTTGTGGTGATGTCTTTTGGGCTCACCAATGGTCTAGTCGCATTCATGGATCTCATGAATAGTGTATGCATACCTATGTTGGATTGGTTTGTGATTGTGTTTATTGATGACATCTTAGTCTATTACAATACCTAGGAGTTGCATGAGGAGCATCTGAGGGAGGTATATGAGATTCATTCAGGATTTCTCCAAGATAGCGGTTCCTTTGACCTGGTTAACGAAAAAGACTGTCACGTTTCGTTGGGGGCCTGAGCAGAAGGTAGCTTTTGAGACCTTGAGACAAAGATTATGTGAGGCACCAATTCTGACCCTGTCTGAGGATGTGGAGGCTTTTGTGGTTTATTGTGATGTGTCGATCACATGTGTGGGTGCAGTGTTGATATAGCGGGGTCATGTGATTGCTTAGGCTTTGCGGCAGCTGAAGCATCATGAGGCGAATTATCCTACGTATGATTTGGAGTTGTGGGTTATGATGCTTTCCCTCTAGATTTGGCGACATTACCTCTATGGGGATAGTCGTTGTACTATCTACACGTATCAAAAGAGTCTAAGGTATTAGATGGATCAGCTGAAATCTGACCATGAGGCAGCATAAATGGTGGGATGTGGTGAAGGATTATGATTATGAGATCCTTTATCACTCGGGGAAGGACAACATAGTGGCTGATTATCTCAGCCGCAAAGCAGTCGCAGCTCTGATCAGGGATGTGTGTTTGAGGATAACAGTGATGACCCTACTCTTAGGGAAGATTCGAGTGGCTCAGGTTGAGGCTATGAAGGAAAAGCATCAGAAGAGTGAGCGCATAGTGGGTCAGGTGGCTTCCTTTGATTGTGATAGCCGGCGATTATTGACCCTTCATCGGAGGGTGTAGGCTTCGTACTTGGGTGGTGCGAGCCAGGTTTTGATGGAGGAGGCACACAGTTAGACATTTTCTATTCATCGCGGAGTGAAAAAGATGTATAGGGATCTCCGGCTCGATTATTAGTGGCCATGCATGAAGAGAGATGTGGGCTGGTATGTGGAGAGGTGCTTGACATGTAGGAAAGTCAAGGTCAAGCATTAGCGACCCCATGAAAAAATGAAGTTGTAGGAAGTTCGTGTTTGGAAATGGGAAGAGATTACGATGGATTTGATCAACAAGTTGCCTCAGATGGCACACGGGGTAGATTCAATATGGGTCATCATTGATTGATTGACCAAGAGCGCGAATTTCATCCCAACTCAGGAGAGTATTTAGGCAGAGAAGCTTGTTGACATTTATATCAGGGAGGTTGTGGCACGACATGGGATGCCGGTTTCAGTATTTTTAGATAGGAATGTTCAATTGACTTCCAGGTTCTGGAAGAGGATTCATGAGGAGCTAGGTACTCGTCTACATTTCAGCCCGACTTTCCACTAGTAGATTGATGGACAGAGTGAGGGGACTATCGATACCTAGGAGGATATGCTTCGGGCATGTGTATTGGATTTCGGTGGGAGTTGGGATACATATCTCCCTTGGTGGAGTTTTTGTATAACAGTTATCATGACAACATTGATCGACCTCCTTTTGATATGCTATATGGGAGGAGTGCAGGACCCTAATATGTTGGGGTGAGGTCGGTCAGCGAGTTATGGGGAGTACTGAAGTGGTACTCAAGATGATAGAGTTCATACAGAAGGTACGGGGTAGCCTTCAGACAACACCGATTCGGTAGAAGAGTTATATCGGCAAGCGTCGCTGAGATCTAGAGTTCCAGATTGGGGACATGGTGCTCCTGAAGGTGTCACCTTAGAAAGGTGTCATCTAATTCAGGAAGAGGAGCAAGTTGGTCCCCAGGTATATTAGTCCTTTCAAGGTTTTGACCCGGGTGGGCAGGGTTGTTTATCGCTTGGATCTAATTAAGGAGCTTAGTTAGATCCATTGCTTGTTTCACATTTCATAGCTACATAAATGTTTGGTTGATGATTCTAAGGTGGTTCCATTGGAGGATATTCAGGTGGATGATCACCTGAATTATATTGAGAGACTGATTGCCATCCTTGACAGGAAGATGAAGGCTCTGGGAAACAAGTCGGTTGATCTGGTAAAGGTGCAATGGCAACACCACAAAGGTTCATAATTGACATGGGAGCTTGATTTCAAGATGACGAAGCATTATTTGGAGTTGTTTGCAACATTAGACTTTGAGGATGAAGTCTGATTCAAGTGGGGGAGAATTATAACATTCGAATTTCAGGTATTTTTCCCTTAACTTGAAAACTCTTATATATTTCGTCCTTGTCCGAGTACATTGGGCGTACTGGGTCGAAATGATGATCACGGAGGCATCCACATACATTGCACATACGTGGAGTAAGCGGGGTGTACGACCACCTGGGAAAACCCCTAATTTTTAGGGTTTGAAGCCTATTTAAACACCTTAAGTTCCTCTTGGACCTTCTTATAACCAGCCTCCACCTCTCCAAACCCTGAGAACAAAACCCTAATTTCCTTTTGAGTGCTTTGAGATTGGAAGTGACATTTGAGAGTTTGGGGATCTTGAAGGAAAAAGAGCTCTTGGAAGTTGCATTGGTGTAGTTGAAGCTTGTGGATCTAGAATTATCAACAAATTGGAAAGCTTTTGGAGGTATAAAGCTCTTAACTTGATGGCTATTTATGATATATCTAGTTTAGGGCATGATTTGCATATTTTATGGTCCCATGAGTCTTCCTGTGTTTTTAGATAGAGAATACAGTAGACAAAAGAGACATAGATGTAAGAGAGATTTAGACAAATTAGAAATAAATGGTGGATTTTTTTAATTTAAAAATAATTTTAAAAAAAAAAAGATATTTATAAGGGCATTATAGTCTTTTTATGTTCGTTATGGACAAAAAAAACAAAACAAAATAAAATGTTGGAGATTGTCCAAGTGCAAAAAAAATGTTAGGGGTCAAACACGAAATTTTTGCAAACCATAGGGACCATTTTATTAATTTGTTCTAAAAACTAATATAAAACTAAAATTATATACATATATTAAAACCCAATACATGAACGGTAAACTTCCAATGTTTCAGACTTTCACCACATCACTTTGGACATAATTATTGTTTCACCTTCTACGTTTTGAACATCTTAATATCCAAATCCACAAAAACATCGACATCATTTTGTAAATTCCTCCAACCCTTTCTTCTTCATTCATCTCCAACCATGTTTGTTTGAGTCTCCCGATGACTTCTCATGAACATCTTAATATCCTAATCAACAAAACCATCAACATCACTTTGTAAATTCCTCCACCCCTTTTTTTCATTTAGTGATCAAAAGAGACTAATTAAATATACATTGACTGATTTAGTAAATCAATGATTATTATAGTGTAGGCCAATGGTTATTTAGGATGGACTAAACCAATATGGTAGTCCATGGATAGTCCATGGAGGTTTAACCCATGAATCCTAAGTAAGATGAAAGGTCATGCACATTAAGGTTTACATGGGTGTAACCCTAATCCTTGCCACACTATAAAAGGAGTACCTTAGCTCAGGAAATCGGCCACTAGTGATCTTTGGAAGAGCATAGCTGATTTTTGGTGCTAGTTATTCTCTCTCAAGTCCTCCATTGTTGGTGGTGTTTCTTGAAGAATTTGAGGCATCACATTTGGGGTGCTAGGCTCTTAAAGGTCCAAGGTATCAAGCTACAAGAAAATGTACGTCATATAACTAGTTTTTTTTATACAAGTACCCATGTTTTGTATGTTAGTTAGGATAATGCTTTGGAAAATCAAATTGCATGCATAATTAGAGAAAACATAGATCCAAAGCATTTAGGGTTGTATGTGCACCTTAGGATTGTTAGAGTGCTCAAAACCCATCAGTGGTATCAGAACCTAGGATTATTTTCTATTATACTTGATGTTTATTGGTTTTCAAACTTGAAAAAAATCAAATTTATGCAATATGACTGGTGAACTCGTCAAGTCCACAGGGTTACTCGACGAGTCCACTCAGAAACAGACCAACTCAATGAGTCCAGCTCATGTACTCGCTGATTTGGTGCTCCAGTGTGCGGAATTTCAAGTTTTGGCCAGAAATTGGATTAGGATCATTACCCCAAACTGTTTTTTGAACCATGAAATCTGTTTTTGATAAGGTAATGATCATGATTATCCAATTAAAAGATAATTGTCATAATTTCAAGATTTGTATTAGTTTATATGAATAGGCTAATTTCTTGAAGATTGATGATATGAATTATCTCGTTTTTATGAGTTTAACTAGATCATGTATGAATTATTTGATTATTGTGTTAACTAAAATAATGATCTAAATGCTTTTAATGGACTCCATAACTTGTCCTCAAGTTATGGAAAATGAAAAGTCTTTTCTTTAAAAGGTCATTAAACTCATAAGTTATGAAAATGAAAAGTTTTAAATAGTATCAAAACTTGTCCTCAAGTTTTGGAATTTGTAAAGTCACACTTATGAATACTTTAATTCCAAACCCTATAAATTTAAAAGTTTAAAACTCAACCCTTATATTATATAATATTAAAAGTTTAATGAATATATATATATATATATATATATATATATATATATATATAAGGAGAGGATCAAATGAGAACACCTAAAAGGTTGAGAACGCGAGAACAATTCTGGACCTATGAATGTATAAGGGCATACTAGTAATTTTATATTTTAATTAAATTAAAATAAACTAAAATTCAATCAAATTCCCTTAAATTTAGGATCGGTTACCAAAAAAGAAATAAATATTCAATTTTTTATTTTTCTTATTAATGGAATATAAAAACCATTTTTACCAAAATTTATTTTAAAACTGAAAAAAAATTCTTACAAAAATCAATTTTTTTTCTCCTATTTCACGGTTTTTTTTTTGTGTTCAAAAAAATGAATAGAAATCGAACACCAAATTAGTACATTTGTATTCATAAATGATTTTTTTTTTAAAAAACCTGATACTACTCCAATCACAAATAAATATGCATCAATTTACAAGTAATCCAATTTCTTTTTTTAATCAATTGAGAATAAAAAGTGTGTAAAAGTTATCATTTCTTCATAAAAAGAATACCTCTAATAATAAATGAATATACTCATTAACACATGCTTACACTGTTATTCACAAATGAATACAGTGCTATTAAGAAATAAGTACCCTGTTATTTGGAATTGAATAAATGAATACCTCTAATCATAAATAAATACATTCATTCACTGTTATTCACAAATGAATACATTACTGTTCACACATGAATACACTTCTGTTCATTCACTGTTATTCATACATGAATGCACTGCTATTCACAAATGAATACACTACTATTCATAGATAAATACAAATTTTCATTCTTCCATTTCCTCTCACACTCCCTTCTTTTTCGCCTGTCTTCAAGGTGCAACAAAAACACCCCCACCATAGGTGTTTGTTGGTGGTTTCCGGCGAGC
The DNA here is from genome assembly GCF_051521515.1 of Lactuca serriola. NCBI lineage: Eukaryota > Viridiplantae > Streptophyta > Magnoliopsida > Asterales > Asteraceae > Lactuca > Lactuca serriola. The sequence continues at coordinate 103,415,860 of NC_136412.1, forward strand.
CAAGGGTAGCAGCCCCCTCTGTTTTCTCCCACTCTTTTACAACAACAGGGGGTGTTTGGGTTTCTTCATTGTTGTCTATGGAAGCTTCATTTGATAGCAGTTCATTCATAGGGGTATCTTGGTAATTTGAGCCGTTGCTAGCCCCACCATTGAACGCCAAACCATTATGTCCATAAAACTCTTGGCTAAGCCAGTCTGCAAATAAAATCTTTGGTAATTTATTGATCTGAGTTTGCGGGATCAGTTGATCTGTGTCAGCATAGGAACGGTTTGCAGATTCAGATGAATCAAAGCTTAGGTTTCTTGACATTGAATTCATATATGATGATGATGATTACGTAAACAAGAACATTCAAAAAATTGGAACAAGAAATTAGAAAAAGAAAGAGAAAACCTAGGATTAACATAATTGCCCCTCATATTGCTTATTAGCAGTTATGTCGGCTGCTATAATATCTTGGATCATACGGAGCCTTTCTTTTCGATCTTGTTGAAGCAAAAAAAATCTGAGCTGTTTTCTTGCTTTTGAATAGATTATCTTCCAATTTTATAAGATGACTGAACCTTAATTCGTAAAATGAAAGCAACTCATGAATAGCTTTAACCAAATCTTTCTGCCAATCCATTGTCCCTGAAGTGGAATCAAGATCGACACTTTTACTGTTATTGTTACTCTCATATATTGAACATGGGATCGATGAGGTTTTTATATGCTTCATCTGAAAAGAGAAAAAAAAATCACCAACCCCTTAAATTTATTTCTAAAACAAGTGAACCTTAGTGATGATTTACCATTGACATGGGCATCACCAAAAGACCCTTAGTTAAGGTCCTGGATGATGATGTAAACAAAGAACCAAAATATGATCGCAAGTACTTACTTTTAATGAAGAAGATAAGAATTCTTCAAGATCTCTGGACAGAATCTATCAAATCAGTTCCTCGTGTTGTTAGAGAGAGAGAGAGAGAGAGAGAGAGAGAGAGAGATGGGTATGACGATGCTGGATGCGGCGTGAGGTGAAGATGCTGAACAAATCTTCATGGTAGTATGTATATGATGGAGGCGGATTTGTTATAAAACCCTAGAGAGATAGAGAGACGGGGGAATACAAGAAAGATGAGAGGAAATAGGTAAGTGGGTGAGAAATTATAGGAAATAGATAAAGTTGCAATTCCTATTATGCCCTTCTGATCATTTCAAAGTTACATTTTAATACCATTAGTTTTAGAAATTTTCATAAATAGTCCATTTAATAATAACCTTAGATCTAAGTATTTAAATGGTTCAGATATGTTCTCGCGTTCTCAACCTTTTAGGTGTTCTCATTTGATCCTACTCCTATATATATATATATATATATATATATATATATATAAAATAAAAAATCAATAGTTTTTAACGAATATAACTCAAGCGTGTTGTATTTCAATTGAAAAAAATATATCCAATGATTTTGTGAAAAGCTTGATTGAGTTATGACATGTTCTTCTTTTATCTTTTATTCTATTAGTTTTCATTTATAATTTATTAGGGTTGATGAAATGTTCACGACTTTTAATGCTTTAAGTTCTTAAACACAATGAAGAAAAAGAATATAAATTTAATCGATTTAGTAAGTCACATGATTAATGAAGAATAGTAAAAGAGATATCATGATTAGTTTGGATATAAATATATCAAAACTACATTTTTTGGAGGGTTCTATATATAAGCTTAGGTACATAACAGCCACATATTCCCTAAGCCCATATATATATATATATATATATATATATATATATATATATATATATATATATATATATATATATATATATATAACAAGTTAGTCTTATCGTTAGTAGGCCTCATTCACGAAGTCGGTCTATAAGGGGGTATAAGGTTACTGCCTATAAAATGGTGGTTTAATAGGTGTCCACTCCCACCCACCGCTTCCTTGACTGGTGAAGGGTCGTTAGCCGAACGGGTAGGATAGGACACTAATTCTCTTTAAAAGTATAATGATAATTATAAAGTAACTAAACGTTTTATTAAATTCTCAATCTTAGTTACTTTAGGAAAATGTGAAATTGATGTTAATCCATGAAATTGCACTTTGCACATTGCCAAGTCGTTAATGGAGCGTGTGTGGTTAACCGACACGTTAACTTGGACTGGTAAGGATGGAAAAAGGTAGCTTGATGTTTGTCATAGATCGGTGGAGCATGTGTGGTTAACCGACACATCGATTAGGTGACAAATGACATCAAGTGTACCAAGCTAATTTGCATGGTTATTCACACCTTGTTTGTGATCCTCGGTATCCAAGTCACAAACTTGAAGGGCATAATCGAGATTTAAACATGTCATTGAAAAGTTCAATGAATCTCAAAAGAATCTAGGAATTTCAATCCAATTAAAACTTAATAATCTATTTCGTTTTTCATGGTGGAAATTGGTAAATCGTCATTTACCTACCTTTAAATATTTTGCACGTTGGATTACGGTATCCCTCTTCCAAATTGTGAAATGTTGTGTTGGGTCCTAACCTTAGTATTTCATTTGGGTGTTATATTAAGGACTATTATCTAATCTAAACTTTGTCTTTCTTTCTTTTCAGATGTCTTCCAACACTGCTTCTAAATCAAACCCTACTAGCTCCTTCTCTCTCATGAACTTGTGTGGGAGAGTCATCTTTGATGGCACTAACTTCAATGACTGGATTAGGAACATCAGGATGGTCACTCGCTATGAGGACAATGAATATGTCCTAGACAAGGAGCTTAAGCAAAATCGATGATCCTTCTGCTACTCCTGAGGAGAATACTGAGTTTAGGACTCATGAGAAGGATGTCACCAAGGTGTCTTGTATCATGTTGGCTACTTTGACAGCTAAAATCCAAAAATCCTATGAGAACTTCTACCCTTTTGAGATGCACCACCTGATGGAAACATACCATCAAAGTGCTCGTCAAGAGAGGTATGAAATCATCTCTTTCATGATAACAACTAAAATAAAGGATGGAGAGTCCATCACGGCCCACTTGCAGAAAATGCAAAGGTTTATGGACCGCTAATTAAAGATGGATGTGAAATTTGATGAGGAGTTGGATATAGATATCATTCTACACGCCTTACCTCCATGTTATGATCAATTCCACATGACCTATCATATAAACAAGGAGGAGGTCACACTTAGCAAACTTCAAGGGCTTTTGAGAACTACTGAAAATAGTCTCAAAGGTAAATCGGTTGTTACTACTCCTACTACTGCTCCTGTTTTGGGATTTGGGCATGGCAAAGGGAAAAAGAGGAAGACCACTTCCAAGGGTCACAAAGTAAATTCTCTTGATGGATCCTTTTCAAGTGGAACCAAAGGTGGTTCTGCTACTTCCTCAACTAACCCAAAGGAAGCAGAGTTCTTCTATTGTCATGATAAAGGGCATTGGAAGCGAAACTGCCCCCAAGTACTTGCAGGATGTTAAGGATGGGAAGGTTAAACCCACCCATGCAGGTATTTACACTATTCTATTTAAAAACTCATCACATGCTAACTCTTAGCTCCTTGAGACAGGATGTGGATTTTACATTTGTTTTGATATGCAAGGCCTAAAAAGAAGTAAGGATGTGGAGCACGGGAAGATAAACTTGATCATGGGGAATAGGAAAGTTTCACCTGTCACAAAGATTGGAGTTTACTCTTTATTTCCTTTCATTGTTTGTACAAACAAGGTTTTAGTTTTTCATTTGATAATTAAAATTAGTGTTATTAATGCTTTTTATAAAGGTGTATTTTATTTTAAAGCATTGCCATATAATGGTATAATATGAAACTGTGATGGTTGTAAACTACTTAGAAAATAATGTGTTATAAATTGATTCTTCCAATAGTTTGGATAAGGCATCCTTGTGGGATTGTCGTCTTGGACATGTCAACAAGAAACGCAGCTGATTCTCCACTTCTTGTTTAAACTCTTTGAAATTTTCAAAGGTTTATGACTTCTTCTTGATTAAGTAGATATACTCATATCTGCTATACTTATCGGTAAAAGTCACATAAAAGCGGTTTGCATCCCATGTGGTGGATCTAAAGGGCCCACATACATCGGTATGTATGAGATCCAATAAACCCTCACCACTTTCGCAAGTACCAGTGAAGGGTGACTTGGTTATCTTTCCAAGTAAACAAGACTCGCATGTGTCATCGTCCCTAAGGTCGAATGACTCCAACACTCCATTCTTTTAGATTTGGGCTATGCACTTCTTGTTGACATGTCCAAGACGACAATGCCACAAGCATGTTTTATCCAAACCATTGGAAGAATCGATAACACATCATTTCCTAAGTTGTCTACAGCCATCACAATTTCATGTATACCATTACAAGGTAATGCTTCAAAATAGAAAGTACCATTAAAGAAAGTATTAATAGAACCAGTTTCATTATTAAATGAAAATCTAAAACATTTTTTATACAAACCATGAAAAGAAATAATGTTTTGTGTCATTTCTGATGAATAGAAACAGTTATTCAAATCTAAACCTAACACACTACTAAGCACTAAACAGTAAGCTCCAATCTTGGTGACAGGAGACGCTTTCATATTCCCTATGATCAAGTTTATCTTCCCATGCTCCACATCTCTACTTCTTTTTAGACCCTGCAAATCAGAACAAATGTGAAAACCACATCCTGTATCAAGGACCCAAGACATAGCATGTGATGAGTTATTAGAATGAATAGTATAAATACCTACGAATGAGGGATTTATCTTCCCATCCTTGATGTCCTATAGGTACTTCGGGCATCTTCATTTCCAATGCCCTTTGCCATGGCAGTAGAAGCAATCTGCATCCTTCAGGTTGGAAGAAGGAGCAACAGGACCAGCTTTGGTTCCACTAGAAGAGGTGCCATCATGGGACTTTCCCTTGTGGCTTTTAAAAGGAGTCTTCCTCTTTTTTCCCATTTCTTGCCCAATAGCCAAAACAGGGGCAGCAGCAGGAGTACACGCAACAGATTTTCCTTTTAGACTACTCTCAATAGTCCTTAGCAGGACTTGAAGCTTGCTTAGAGTGACCTCCTCTTTGTTCATGTGGTAGGTCATACGAAACTGGTCGTAACAAGGAGGCAAGGAGTGTAGAATGATATCTATGGCCAGCTCCTCACCGAAGTTGACGTTCAACTTCAGCAAGCGGTCCACATACGTTTGCATTTTCAGCAGGTGCGTCGTGATAGACTCTTCATCCTTCATTTTGGTAGTGATCATCCCAACAATGATCTCGTACCTCTCCTGTCTAGCACTTTGATGGTACATGTCCATCAAATCTTGGTGCATCTCGTACGGATAGTAGTCCTCGTAGAACTTTTGGAGTTCAGAGGTCATTGTAGCGAGCATGATGCAATGAACCTTCGTAGCATCTCGCTCATGAGCCTCGTAGGCAGCAATCTCTTCGGGGGTAGCAGTGTTGGTGTCAATCTCTTTCAGCTCCCTATCGAGTACATACTCCTTGTCCTCGTAACGGGTGACTATGCGGATGTTGCGAATCCAATCATTAAAATTGGACCCGTCAAATATCACCTTCTCACATAAGTTCATGAGTGCGAATGAGCCAGAAGAGGTTGAGCCAGAGGCGTTGTTTGGAGTAGACATCTGAAAAGGAAAAGAGATAAAGTTTAGATTAGATAAAAATCCCCAATTTAACACCCAAATGAAAAATTAAGGCTATGACCCAAAACAATTATTTACAATTCAGAAGAGGGATATCGTAATGTAATTGCAAATAATTTGAAGATACGTAAATGACGATTTACCAATTTCCACCATGAAAAACGAAAAAGACAATTAAGTTTTAAATGAATTGAAATTCCTAGATTATTTTGAGATTCATTTAACTTTTCAATGACATGTTTAAATCTTGATATGCCCTTCAAGTTTGTGATTGGGATACCGAGGATCACAAACAATGTGTGAATAACCATGCAAATGTACTTGGTAATCTCGATGTCATTTACCACCTAATCAATGTGTCGGTTAACCACGCATGCTCCATTGATCTATGATAAACATCAAGCTACCCTTTGACACCTTTGTTAGTCCCAAATTAGTGTCGATTAACCACACACGCTCCACTAACGACTTGGTAGGGTGCAAAGTTTTCATTGAATAGCATCATTTTCACATTTTTCCTAAAGTAACTAAGATTGGAAATTTATAAAAACATTTAGTTACTTTATAGATAATTATACTTATTAATAAGGAATTAGTTGTCTTGTCCTACTTGTTCGGCTAACGACCCTCCACTAGTCAACAAGTGCGGTGGGTAAGAGTGGATACCCAGTGGCGGTCATTTTATAGGCCGCTTCCTTAAACACCCCTTATAGACCAGCTTCGTGAATGAGGTCTACTAACGGTAAGACTAGCTTTATCTTATATATATATATATATATATATATATATATATATATATATATATATATATATATATATATATATATATATATATATAATTAATCTTATAATAGTATAATAGTATAAGGGGTGAACTTTAAACTTGTAAAATTCTAAGGTTTGGAATTTAAATATTTCAAAATTAAAACTTTTAATTAAAATTTAAATCCCAAAACTTGAGGGTAACTTTTGAAACTTTTTCAAAACATCTTTTTAGATCAAATTTGAAAAATAAGTAAATAATCATATTATTAATCTTTATCATATAATGTAACGTAATCTATATTCTTTACAAGATAATTCAAATCAAAATACAAATAATTAATCTTTATCATATAAAACAAGTAATTATCTTATTTATGATAATTATCTTTCAATTGTATTAAGAGTGTAGTTTGCCTCACTAGAGGTCAAACCACATTCTGCCTTACCTTGTTCACTCTACCGAATTAAGGTATTCGTGAACAAAATATGAAACAAGTAATGCCTACATAATAGGAGAGTTAGTGTAACTCACCTCTCTTGGTAACTTGAAATACTCTAGTTGCAATATCCACGTAAACTTCCTTCTTTTGAACACCTGCACAACAATTATAACACTTATTTCACTTGTGCTTCATAACTATACTTTAAAATACTTTCCTTTGCATTACTTTAACTTTTCTTTGGTTTTTGTATTCTGTTTGGGACATGAATTCGTAACTTTAAATCCATAGTTAGACTCTGATAAAATTGTATTAATATAGTTCCCTCTTTTAGCTTTTCGGGAATATAAGGATCTTGTCCTAACGATTTTCGATTGATTTTATACAAATTTTACAAGTTAACCATCTTGAGCTGTTGTTTTCTGGACTCACATGCAAACTCGGTAACTTTTAATCTAGGAGGGTTAAGAATTAAATCATAGGAAAAATTCATGGTTAACAAGACATTATTCTCTAACCATAACCTCTGACATTTCATGAATCGGAGTTTTGTAGGATTAATTATGCATATCACAATTTGATGTAACATTTCAGTAGATTTCTGGACCACTCTTCACTCTTTGAATAAACTGTACAAATATACAAGGAATTAAATCAATCCCTTTATATGCAGGAAACTAGACATCGATATCTAACTATAGGATTTGGAATTTTGGCATTTGATGTCCAAATGAATTTATTATGATTTTTAGAAGACAGCACATGAAATCTGTGATAGCATAGACCCTTCTGAGAAAACTGACCATTTTAGCCCTCAAGGGTTTGGAGTTTGGAAAAGTGATTCAAAGTTTGAACAAACTAGACATTCTAAATTTTCCAGAAAAGTAAGTCTCATGATTTTTAGATGTTCGGATTGCCTCAAACGGATTTTAGAAGTTGAAGGGCAGAATTGAAAAAACGTGTCATTTTAGCTTTTCAATCACTTTTGGTGTTTTATTAAGGACTTAATGGTTAAGCTTATAGTTTAATATTTTTAATACAATTATTGAATACATATGAGGTTTCTAAAATATACTAAACAACTTTACTCAAAAGTCTTAATGAATGACTTAATGGAGTATAAAGTTAAGGCTTAAACAAAAATTATAAACTTTTACATGTTTTAGGGTTAAGTTTTCATCTGAACCCATTAAGCTCTTTATGGCACCATATCTGGATATTAAGTCCTTATACAGGTCCACCACATGTTGTTGGTCCAATGGTGGTGTCTTGGTGGTCAATGGTGGTCAAACCACCAAAAACGAAAATAAGTTGTTAACTTTGGTTTACCAAACAAATGAATACTTTCATGTGAATGTTACTTTAGGGTTCATTCTCTTGCACCTAAACAATATCCAAAAGAATAAAAAGACATAAATATAGCACGATCATCGTCACCACCCACTGCCACCATGGCAGTGGTGGCCAGCGGCAGTAGCCACCACCTCAATGGTGGTGGTGATGACGTTTTGGACAAGAACAAGAAGAAAGGAAAAGGACACCAAGGGAGATACCTATGAATTGAAACCCTGACCTAAAAAACCCTTGTTCCAGCCTTCCTCCTTCTCGTATCCTTCTTTTCCGGCGAGCAATTCCGGCAGCCCCCACGTCTCTTCGCCGCTGCCCTCTCCTAAGAACCGATGAATCACGTTCTCGACTTCTTTTTGGCACTAAAACCGAGAGCTTGTGACTACTAGGGTTACCACGAGTCTTATGATCGAAAAGGAGATAGAATCGGCCCCTAAAAACATAGCCCAACCCTATCCTGTCGATTTGGAGAATGCATTCAACGAAATTTCCTTTTTGACCCCCAACTATGCCATAATGGCAAAATCTACCCTCACAGGAACTTCCTTTACAAATGCAGTTTCAATTTTTGACATTATTAGCCCCTATTACCTTGATATCTTTCAGTATTGATTCTTAAATGCTATTACTCTCAATACTTTTATATTATCTTGAATTATCCATTTATTTAATTAATAAGTTTACCGTATTATTATTATTATTATTATTATTATTATTATTATTATTATTATTATTATTTTATTTTATTTTATTTTATTTTTTTATTATTTAACCACTTCCAATTTATCAAACGTCTTTTCTTTGAGTATTCATCGATAGAATTCTTTAGAATATAAATCCCTAATCATATGATCAAGGCTGACTTTATTTGTATTTGACCAAAGATAGGGCTTAGGACCCCACTTCTAAGGTGTCTCATTTAACCCAAATACCTAATACCTATTATCATAAGTGAATCCTGATTACTAGCCCTTATGCACACCAATTTTGTTCTTTTCTTCTACAAGCTACAACTTTCTTCTCCGTTCTTGATTTCTCAGACTCTAAATCAGTAAATCCCTAATTAAAGATCATGATTCTAGCCTCCTCCATTCTTGGCTTCTCCTGTTCTCCATAACAGCATTCTGATAACTCATTCTCAGTTCTCACGATTTGTAGTTTTGTAGGCAAGCTCCATTGTTCAAAAATCAAAACATTACAATCTGTTAATATGATCGATTATTAGGCAGCATTCTGATCTCTAAAGGAAAGATCGATTATTGTCATCTACTCATCCGATTATCTATCACTGAAGGTAAACTCCATCAGTCCATTGCTCAAAAATTCCTGATGTTTCCCAAATTCAAAGTTCACTGTTACTGTGTTACACTGCAATGGTATTTTATATTTTCAGTTATACTTTGTGAATTTGTGAATTATTCATTGGTCATTGATTACAAGTTTACAATAGATTACAGAATAATTGTATTCTCAATCCGTTATCTCTTTATTTTCAGTTATTATTTTTTAACAAAATGGTATTTTTTTCAGTTTTCCAGATTTGATCTTTCCAATTTCCGTTATCTTGTATACTTTTATTCTCAAATCTCAAGGCAGCAAGTTGTAGGTATAACCCTAAATCCTAACCCTTCTTGGTGATTGTTAATTGTTGATTGTTATTATTAATCAAATAATTAGTAATTATGTCTTAAATATATTCACAAAAAGCATATACATAATAAAAAAAATTAACTCTACCATTTTTATATTTTTTAGTTTATTATTGTCGGTCCCAAGTCCGGATAAAGGATGAAGGTTTATCACATTAAATATAATAAATGTGAAAGGGCCCCAAATTGTTGGTTTTCTTAGAGTCCTCAAACTTGTAGAGCCGCCCCTGCATACGATTATTCTTATAAATTAACAAAATCATTTTTTGAAATTACTAATGAGGAATATGGCGCTACACATCTTCTGCACTTAACTGGGTGAAGAGAACCTGTAACGTCCCAAAATTTTCAACAAATTTAAACTTTTCAAAGCAAATTATTTATTAACAAAAGTGTTTACAAAAACTATGTTTCCAGAACATGATTTAAAACCAGAGTTTCCCAAAATCCGATCTGATGTAAAACCAAGGATGTGTACGATCACACCTTCACCTTGCCACGAATCATCTGAAGAACCTAAAACCATAAATGTAACATCCCAAAAATTCGAACCAAAAATTTTTCTTTAAATCATTACTAAAACCATTTTTAGAAAAACATATCATAACGTATAACATAATTCAGAGTATTAATTCCAAAACATAGTTTCATTATTAGAGTAAAACATCTCAGGCTGACTAATCAATGGTGTGTGCCATACGATCACCCTGAGCTCTTCCCTCCTCTACCGGAAGTACCTAAAACCAAAACTGAAAACTATAAGCACGAAGCTTAGTGAGTTCCCCAACCTACCACATACCCTGCACAAACACATACAACATATATTGGGTCGTGCCCGCTATTTCGGGCCTCGCCCCCTACCTCGGGCCCTTCCCGCTACAACGGCCCCGCCGCTCTAGGCCTCGCCTGGCTTCGAGCCCCGCTCGGAATACAGATCTATTTCTTTTAGGCCCCGCCTGTCTCTGGGCCCCGCCCGCTAACCACATAATACAATTAGCATATAACACATAACTAAACATACCCTACTTATAATCCTATCCTTAGGCCTCGCCTGTCTTGGGCCTCGCCCTTGTCCTATCACTAGTGAGTCATGGAACCCCGTCCAAACTCCTACGGTAAGTGAGATACGGACCACGCCCACACTCACTCCATGCCTATCTCGGGCCTTGCCCATGCTCTACTACTAATGAGATATGGAACACTGTCTATACTCTACTATTGGTGAGATATGGAACCTCGCCCACACTCACCTTCCTACCAGGCACATACATGCATCACACAAACAACAAGTATACTCTAACATGAAAACCATTCCTTGGGCACCCGCCCGACATCAGACCTTGGTCTGAAATATCATACTAGCAAACAGTTCCTAGGGCTAACCCCCGGGTCTTCCTACTCATAACTACATGGGCCGGCATTGTGGCCGTAGACCCATTCACACAAAGGGAAACTCACCTGCACTGCTGAACTGGTTGATAACCCTCTGGCTACTACCCGATAAGTCTCTGAACCGCTGCTCCACTAGCGCCCCGAGCTATCAATATCAATATATATAACACTTAGTCCCAAACTGAACTCTTAGAAGCCGTCTAAGTCCACTCTTGCCAAAGTCAAATTCCTGGTCAAAGTCAACCTTCTTGACTGACTCTACTCGTCGAGTCGCCCCAAGACTCGTCGAGTCCATGCATTCAGAAACTCCCATGAAACGACTCAACTCGTCGAGTTCAACGATCTCTGAGTCCCTTCCAGCCCAACTCACTGAGTCACCACTCAACTCACCAATCGAAGTCTTAACAAGAAGGGGTTAGTGCTTCGCGACCTGACTCGCCGAGTCCAAGAACAGACTCGCCGAGTTGTTCTTCCAACTCGTCGAGTCCATGCCCATCTTCATCCAACTCGCCAAGTTCACCCATGTGACTCGCCGAGTCACTTCAGTACTTAATCCATACAGTGGCTTTTTTAGCCATGCAGGGGCTCTAACTCATAGATCCACCATTCCCAAGTCTATTCCTCACGTAAAGTTGCAAACTTTACGTGAAACCAAAGAGATATGGGCTTAAAACACTCTAGGGCTAGGTTTTGTGACCAAGGGGCTTCACCAACAACTTATTGGCATAAACTTTATGGCTTTCTGGATCCTTAATAGCCTAGATCTGAGGTAGCAACCTCAGATCTTCTCCAAACTCGGAATAAATCTCCTCCATACTCAAAAATGCCCAAAACTCAACCATAAGATAGATCTAAATGCAATAGGGTCAGCTTATTACCTCAGAGGATCTGAAAAGCCACACCAACTCTGGATCTAAAGACAATCCTTGAATCACCAAAGGTTCCCTTCCTTCTTCTTCCTTCAAATCACCCAAAATGGAAAGAAAGCTTGAATGTGCAAAAATGAAGGCTTAGGGTTTCGTGTTCTGGATAAGAGAGGATGTAGAGAACCCTAAGGGAGAGAATGAGATGATTATATAGTGCATAAAGCCCTGGACTTAGTGTTTCCTAATCCATACCGAACTCTCTGAGTCCACTCTCCGACTCGTCGAGTCGGTCACTTACTCTCCGACCCGGATCTCGCTCGGACTCGTCGAGTTCCACCCTGGACTCGACGAGTTGACCCCCCTTTGACCTAGAGTTTTCTTTTCCTTTCTTGGTCTTTTTGATTATGGGTGTTACAACTCTCCCCCACTTAAACTAAACTTTGTCCTCGAAGTTTCTCTACGGCCGATTGCCCTGCAATCTGCTTTCAACACTCTGCTTGCTTGACCTAAAACCCGTCGACTACCTCCGCTGGCCTTCCGCCCGGTCATTCTGACTATCATTATTCCTTGCGGATAATATTCTCGGGTTTACCCTAACCCTGACCATCCTAGAAACACAAATTACTCAACTGACAATCCTTCTGGTACTCCCCGAGTACTTATGTTGGACACCCTAGGGGTTCACCCCCTTTTCCTTGTGCGTTTTCTGGCCTCCCCAAGGCAACGTTCCACAACCAACTACTTCCCTTGTCACTGTGAAGGTCCTATCCTTCACCAACTCCATTACTGTTGCTACTTCCAGTACGGTTCATTACTGCCAGTATCAACTGGACACTTCTCACTACTATAACTTGGTGTTGAGCACCCCTCGATCAACTAGTTGAGTCCCACCATAGTTTGCTTACCACCACTGCCACTGACTGAAAATTTCCGCTGTCCCTTATCCGCCTTCCGAATGAACCGAGACCACCCTGGTCCCTACTGATCTACCACTATCTGGATTACCGACTCCCACCGGTCGCTAGCCCCAACACAAACTTCTAGTCACTCCCAGCGACTTCCGATGAAACTTAGGCTACCTAATCCTGCCCCCTCTACTCTACCACTCTAGCGCTACTAGTCCTGGGATCCTCGATCCCCCCTAACTCGACCTTAAGGTCCTTACCAGGTCCCACCTGTGCTACTAAAACTCACAAGCCTCACCCACAGGTTTCACCCGACTATACTACTAAGTAACCCTGCTCTCAGGTCTCACCTATACTGCTACTCTCATACGGGCCCCGCACACGGGTCTCACCCAACTACATCCTGGAGCAGCCTCTCCCAAGGTCTCACCTCTCTAGGGCTATGCAGGCAAGCTCCATACTATTCTCATCCACCACCCATTCCTGATTCCACCTGGATCACTAGGAGGTAAGGGCCTCCCCCCAACTCCACTAACTAGGAGATACGAGCCTCCGCCCACACCCCGCTAACTAAGCTGCTAGGGAATGCTATGGCTTACCCATAGTCTTACAACACCTTCCATACTCACTGACAGCTAGTGAACGCTACGGCTACCCCGTAATCTTACAACACTTCCCACCTCTGGCTCGCTGACGCAAAATGTTGCGGCTCTCCTGCCGCTCTACCATGCTCTACATGTTGTCGTTGCCACTGACTACTAACACGAAAGCATCCCATGCTAACCATTCTCAAAATCCTCATTCCAACTCTTTTGAGTCCTGCAGGCGATCCTCCATCCGAAAATTCCAACCATATACTAACCATCTTGATTACATGAACTAACTGTTGGGAAGTCTCCCAAACTTCCAACACTGAACTCCTCAACCCATCAATCGTGGTGCTACTTCTTTTCCTTCTCAGAGGTCGTGAACTCATTCTGGATCTGCGTGCTCTTACCCTTGTACAATTGGAGGGTTCTCCCCCACTTTGATCCTGCTTATACCTCACTACTCAAGGCTTGAGAAGAATTCCCAATCTTCTCTGCTATATCGCAATCAATCTGTTGAAGAACCAAGCTTACCATAACTAGGGGTCTAAACGATCCATCACTCGATAACACCTTCCTGAATCCAGCGGGTCACTACTGAGTTCTACACAAGCATGCTATAGTTACTGCATCCTAAGTAACCTGCTTCTACAAGGCACGACCCCTAACTACCATTTTAATACCCAAGGTATGCAGATGGCATATGACTAAATCACAAGCAAGCCACACCATTCTAAAATACTCATACCAATAATGATGCAGAAACATAACAATATAATCATGAACAAAGCTAACAAAGAAATGAAAGACACACACCTGCTACGTCCAGCACTGCTCGCGTCTCCATGGTAGTCATCTGAAAAGCCCTGCCTCCTACCGTAGGCGCCTCTGCTCGGCCCTGACGACCTTCTGTGATCCTCAAAGTTGCAGGGGCAAGTGCTATCACCCGTCCTGCCGAAAACAAACTGGGACACTGGGCCTTCTTGTGGCCCCGCTGACTGCAGTGGAAACATATCAAGTCTGATCCCTGTGTGGTGGTAGCAGTATAATCCCTGCTAAGATGACCAGTTCGGCCGCACTTGAAGCGGCCCGAATCTCCACCACTACCACTCCTACACGCACCCTCGTGCATCCTGCCGCACCTCCCGCATCGGCCGCGGCTATGGTAATCCCACGATCTCGAATCTGACCTCTCGGGCCTTTTGCCCGAACCTGTGGCTACCTGAACCTCATCCTGGCTACCTGAACCTCATCCGGCTTCCTCTTTCGGATCTACTCCAAATCAATCTCTCTCTCTCTCTCTATAGCTCGTACGATCATATCCTCCAACGTTTTGCAGCTGGACCTGCTCACAAACTGCCTGATGTCATCCCTCAACATCTCGTGGTATCGGGCCTTCTTCATCTCCTCGTCCGCGACATACTGCGGAATAAGAAGGGACCTTTCCCTGAACTTGGCGGTGATCTCCGCCACAGTCTCAATGGTTTGCGTCAAATCCTGAAACTCCCGTGCCAACTGTTGCACCTCAATAATCAATGAAAACTCAGCCCTAAACCTGGCCGAGAAATCGCTCCACGTCATCGCATCCAACGCGGCATCATCACCAATGGCATGACCAACCTCCTCCCACCAATCCCTCACTCTGTCCTTCAGAAGACAGGAGGCGCGTCTGACGTTGTCCCCCTCGAGACACCGGCTCGTACGGAATGTGTTGGCAACATCGGCCAACCACCTGCTACTAGCGATGAGGTCCCTAGCCCCATGATAATCTAGCACTCCGCAAGCTCTAAACTCTCGGAATGTCATAGTATGCGTTCCCATTAAAGCCATTATCTCGGTATGAAAGGCTCCCAGCCTCTCATCCAAGATCTCCAGTATACCCTCCTTGATCGTGCCAAAGATCACAGGAGTCTGATCTAGGATACTACACGTAACCTCGGCTGACATCAACTCTCTCATCCGCTCCTCGATCTGATCGGCCCCTGAACCCGAGCCTAATCCTTCTCCGGTGCCTGATCTGCCCACTGGTCTCTCTCATAATGTCACCATGCTGAAAACATAACGCAATACTATTAGAATACTCATCACTGCTGAGGGATCATACGCACACACTACAAGTTTCCCGGTCTCATCTCAGCCTTTCTCGGGTCGAGTACGGACCCTCTGCTTTCAGTAGTACGGGCCCATACTACGTTCCACATCTATCCGTACTTTCCTCAAGAACTGCTTCGACTCCACCAGGTCCCTTTTCTACTACTACTGCTCCTAGCATTATCTCATCCTAGGATTACCCTAGGGAAACCTCTGACTCAACTCATACCAGTCCTCAGCTGCTGAAGGCCTCCTTGTGATGCCAATTATCCATCACCTGAATACCATGACATGTGACGAGGCTCGGATAATCCTTCGAGTAAAAGACTCGTCCCTACAATGGTTGGACTCAGACAAGAGTTGCGCAATAGGGCCAAATCCAGCACTCTGAGATTATTCAACCCTGATCACATGTGACGTGACGTATTCACCTAATTGCTAACTCCCATCACTCAGAATCCCACAATTCACAAAGCAAGCAGCATTCAGAAAAGGTAAAAATCTAACCATAACATACTCAACAATCATAATCTCATATCAAGAATCTGCACTAGCATACGTCATAAGCTCATAAACTCAGGCATAACCTAAACAAGCTATCCTACTACTGTCTAATCAGCACTATCATGCAGCTCAAAGCACATATAACATGCACATAAGGCATCCTCCCTAGATCCTTAGTCCTAATCTAGCATGCTATTTTACTAACTGATAAACATAACATAAACTTGTATGGGTATTTTGGGGTACTTACTTGAGCTCGGCTAATTACATGCACCACACCCTTTTCTCTTATCCAAAATACTTTTCTTTCTGAATTCTTTTGCTTTACTAAAACTGTTTCCTTTCTAAAAACTCTTTTTACAAAACTGTCTTTTTATTTTGAAAACTTTTAGACCAATCCCTTAGTTTGAGATCAGACACACCAGAGAGTATGTCCGAATCCCTCAAACAAAGGCTCTGATACCAACATGTAACATCCAAAAAATCTGAACCAAAAATTTTTCTTTAAATCATTACTAAAACCATTTATAGAAAAACATATCATAATGCATAACATAATTCAGAGTATTAATTCCAAAACATAGTTTCATTATCAGAGTAAAACATCCCAGGCTTACTAAACAATGGTGTGTGCCATGCGATCACCCCGAGCTCTTCCCTCCGCTATCCGAAGTACCTGAAACCAAAACTGAAAACCGTAAGCACGAAGCTTAATGAGTTCCCCAACCTACCACATACCCTGCACAAACACATACAACATATACTGGGTCGCGCCCGCTATTTCGGGCCTCGCCCCCAACCTCGGGCCCCGCCCGCTACAACGACCCCGCCTGGCTTCAAGCCCCACTCGGAATACAGATCTGTTTCTTTTAGGCTACGCCTGTCTCTGGGCCCCACCCGCTAACCACATAATATAATTAGCATATAACACATAACTGAACATACCCTACTTATAATCCTGTCCTTAGGCCTCGCCTGTCTTGGGCCTCGCCCTTGTCCTGTCACTAGTGAGTCATGGAACCCCTTCCAAACTCCTACGGTAAGTGAGATACGGGCCACGCCCACACTCACTCCATGCCTATCTCGGGCCTCGCACATGCTCTGCTAATAATGAGATATGGAACACCATCCATACTCTGCTATTGGTGAGATATGGAACCTCGCCCACACTCAGCTTCCTACCAGGCACATACATGCATCACATGACAATAAGTATACTCTAACATGCAAACCATTCCTTGGGCACCCTCCCGACATCGGACCTTGGTCCGGAATATCATACTAGCAAACAGTGCCTAAGGCTAACCCCCGAGTCTTCCTACTCATAACTACATGAGCCGGCAGTGTGGCCGTAGACCCATTCACACAAAGGGAAACTCACCTGCACTGCTGAACTGGCTGATAACCCTCTAGCTGCTACCCGATAATTCTCTGAACCACTGCTCCACTAGCTCCCCAAGCTATCAATATCAATATCATATAACACTTAGTCCCAAACTGAACTCTTAGAAGTCGTCTAAGTCCACTCTTGCCAAAGTCAAATTCCTAGTCAAATTCAACCTTCTTGACTGACTCTACTCGTTGAGTCGCCCCAAGACTCATCGAGTCCATGCATTCAGAAACTCCCATGAAACGACTCAACACGCCGAGTCACCCCAAGACTCGTCGAGTTCAACGATCTCTGAGTCCCACCCTGCCCAACTCACTGAGTCACCACTCAACTCACCAATCTAAGCCTTAACAAGAAGGGGTTAGTGCTTCGCGACCTGACTCGTTGAGTCCAAGAACAGAATCGCCGAGTCCATGACAATCTTCAATAGACTCGCCGAGATGTTCTTCCAACTCGTCGAGTCCATGCCCATCTTCATCCAACTCGCCGAGTTCACCCATGTGACTCGCCAAGTCGCTTCAGTTCTTAATCCATACAGTGGCTTTTCGAGCCATGCAGGGGCTCTAACTCATAGATCCACCCTTCCCAAGTCTATTCCTCATGTAAAGTTACAAACTTTACGTGAAACCAAAGAGATATGGGCTTTAAAAACTGTAGGGCTAGGTTTTGTAACCAAGGGGCTTCACTAACAACTTATTAGCATAAACTTTATGGCTTTCTAGATCCTTAATAGCCTAGATCTGAGGTAGCAACCTCAGATCTACTTCAAACTCGGAATAAATCTCCTCCATACTCAAAAATGCCCAAAACTCAACCATAAGATAGATCTAAATGCAAAAGGGTCAGCTTATTACCTCAGAGAATCTAAAAAGCCACACCAACTCTGGATCTAAAGCCAATCCTTGAATCACCAAAGGTTCCCTTCCTCCTTCTTCCTTCAAATCACCCAAAATGGCAAGAAAGCTTGAATATGCAAAAATAGACGCTTAGGGTTTCGTGTTCTGGATAAGAGAGGCTATAGAGAACCCTAAGAGAGAGAATGAGATGATTATATAGTGCACAAAGCCCTGGACTTAGGGTTTCCCAATCCAGACCAGACTCGCAGAGTCCACTCTCCGACTCGTTGAGTCGGTCACTTACTCTTCGACCCGGATCTCTCTGGGACTCGTCGAGTTCCACCCTGGACTCGACGATTTGACCCCCCTTTGACCTAGAGTTTTCCCTTCCTTTCTTGGTCTTTCTGATTATGGGTGTTACAATAAACAAAACTGTAAGCACAAAGCTTTGTGAGTTCCCCTAAAGTACCAACACATAAGCAGATCACATATACAAATAACAACATATTATGGGTCCAATCAACCATCAGGTTGGAATACCCCAGGCCCTCAACCACCGGGTTGGAATGCCAACATACTATGGGTCCAATTAACCATCGGGTTGGAATACCCCAGGCTATCAACCATCAGGTTGAAATGCCAACATACTATGGGTTCAATCATCCGCGGGATGTGTAACGACCTAAAAATCAAAGGTAAAAATTTCATTTTTAATATTGCTAAAACATTGATACCATTTACTCTAACAATTCAAATCATCATTAAGTAAATCATTTATTAGAGTTCATCCCAAAATCATTCATTGCGGAAATCATAGGTGTGTGCACTGCGACCAATCTGAGCCCTTCCTTTCCAAAACGATGATACATGAAACCATAAATTAGTCCATTCTGTAAAATAAATTGCAAAACATCCTTTTCCTTCAAATATAAAGTATTTGAAAACGAGCCCCTTTAGTTTAAAACATTACCAAATAAACCCTGAAACGTTTAAAAGTCCGAGAACGGTTACTTTACGGTTATTCACGAAGAGCTTCACCAAAAGAACCGAGATCGGGATCACGCTTCGAATGTAAGTTTCTACGACCCCTCTTTTACGGTTTTAATATTTGGGGGAGAATATATACGTGTGTATTAAAGTTTAATGATTTTCAAGTTTTATATACAAAATAGCATCATACTTTATTATTGGTCAAAAGTTTATGATATTGCAATCTAAAAATGTGATAAATCACCAATAAATCTAATAAGTTAAAATAGATTGTTAAAAGATGATATATTTATACTTTACATCAAATATAAATATAGATATTGAGGAAATTCTTAAGATTATAAGTAGATTGCTATATTAATACATGTTGATATTATAAGTCACATGAATGATGATTGTATATGTATAAGTTAAAGTGTCTCATGGAAGCATGGAAAGGTATAAAAATGACCAAAACTTATTATCCGTATATAAAGCGAAAGTACATTGTCATAATTGATGGAATGATTAAATTCATGAAATTATATGATTATTAGTTAAAATTATAAGATTTTACTTTTAATACATATATAAGGTTATGTATAAATGAAGTGAGAATTTATTAATATATTTTTATATTAGTTATAACAACATAACTTCATTATACTAAGCTATTTATTCTTATCACAATAAATAACATGATCGACTTCAGAGCTTAAGAGTCGTTATTTACGAAATAAATACTTTTCGAGTATTGTATTTAAAGACTTTATCTGTATCCCAAATTAAATGTATTAAAATTATTCTCGCATAATTTATATAAAATATGGGGAATGTAGATTTACGGTCAATCCAAACTTGGATAAATGCAAAAATTAGCTATTATGCTAACACGACATCGAAACTATATCTAGTGTGATAATTTCTTGAAGTTATAAGAATTTTAGTTATCGTTTTCCTAAACAGTGAATAATGTTACATATCCAGTGAATTTAGAATGGATGATATAGGTTTATTATACCTATTCCATATAGGTTTAGCATACCTAATCCAGATAGGTTTATCATACCTATTTCATATAGGTTTATCATACCTACTCCATATAGGTTCATCATACCTATTCCATGTAGGTTCATCATACCTACTCCATATATTCCATATAGGTTCATCATACCTATTCCATGTAGGTTCATCATACCTACTCCATATATTTCATATAGGTTCATCATACCTATTCCATGTAGGTTCATCATACCTACTCTATATATTCCATATAGGTTTATCATACCTATTCCATATAGGTTCATCATACATATTCTATAGGTTTATCATACCTATTCCGAATACCATATCCAATACATTTGAGTTTCCATTATAAACTATTCTGGGTTCCGCGAAAGCTAAGATCTCAATACTTAGTATAAACCATCCAATTCATAACCGTTAATCATTGAGGGAACGACTAACGCTAGGTATAAGTGTCATAATATTGATCTTATACGGTATACCCGCTCGCCTAGAGTTGCTAGCTACAACTACATCTGACGAGATGAATTTTGGCGCTGGCGTTAGCATTATCGAACATTACCCCGTGTTACAACGAGGTGAATGACTTTAGCACGCGTGCCTTATTATGGTGTCGGTGCAATAATAAAGTACAGTGTCACGAGTTCGGTTATGATTTCAGTATAAAATCCCAGTTTTGTTTCGTTACCGTGTAGAATCGAGATTGGATTTATATGGAGTTTATGTTCACTCATTCTAGTTGAAAGAAACTGTATTTAGTGAGATAGCTTGTGACTCAAAACGATAAGTGTCAATACCAAAAATTAAGTTATTTATATAAACCATTTGTTTTTATAATAAAACACAATGTTTACATGGGAGGAGTTTGCCCCACCAGTTAAGTGTCGATTTTCAGATTAAGTCAGATAATACTTAATTAAAGCCACGACATGATTTTACAAAGTTCATAATTTCAATACTTATGAGTTTTTCATATAAATGATACAAATTCTTGTATAAGGTTTCAAGGGTAAAGTTGGTTATTTTATGTTCTCACAAAGGGTAACATTTCCGATTTTTATATAATTTGATATTCAAAATCTTTATATAAAAATGCATCACTACTAGAAAAACAGCCTTTTACGACGCGCAATGTGTGTCATAAAATGCTCAGACAATGCGCAAATACGTGTCAAGGAAGGCCCTATCATAACGAGAGACGACACGTTTTTGCACGCCGTCTATAGACGACGTGCATATACGACGCGCAGTTACGACACGCATTTATGACGCTCATTTACGACACACAATGCGTATCAAGAAAGACCTTGTCATAAATGAAGACGACACGCATTTGCGTGTCGTAACCTTACGACGCGCATTTAGGACACGCATTGCGTATCATTATAACCTCTATCATAAATGAAGATGACACACATTTGCGTGTCATAAACTTCAGTAACCATTTACAATATGCGTATACAACATGCCTTTACGATACTCTTTTACGCTAAATACAAAAATATATACCAAAACAATAAATTTCATCCAATAACATCATGTCAAAAAATTGTAATACATTGATATTAAAGGGATCTAATTGTACATTGTTATTAAGAGGTTTTCCCTAACTATATAACTAATACTACATTGCTATAAAGGGGCACCTTTTTGTTTCACATATCATGTTAAAAAAATCCTCCATATCATTAGTTTGTCATGACCTGGTGTATTGTAGTGGGCTACTGTCCACCAGAAAGAGCATCCCAGACTCCATCACTTGAAATTACAAGCCGCCTACCAGCAGAAGATGGCTGAAGATCATGAATAAATAAAAGTTGTTAATAAAAAGAGAAATAAATTGAGTTTAATTAAAAACTAACCTTCACTTGTTTGACATGAGGAACTGGAATAATGAACTCCCCAACATCTCTATCTCCAATAGATCTTGAAAGTCATAACCCACCTCGCTAACATTTTAAAGTACCAATCTATCATAAATAAAATCCACCAGACCATAATACACACATATTTTTTAAATCTATTATTTATTTCATTCAAAATTAACATACCGGTGATCCAATAGCCACTAATGCTCGGTATTTCGCATCAACTTCTAAAGTCTCCCCTTCTGTAATTTGTAGGAAAAAAACATTTTATAAATTTGCCCTTGTTAATTTTCTAATTCACGTATTTAAGAAATGTTTATGTGTATGTTACCTCTAAAGCTGCTGAAAGAACATGAGATTGCCCTCCTTCATCCTTCTTTTCAATCAATAGCACGACATAACTATAACGCTCAAAATAAGTGGATCATCCATTTTTCATAATTTTCAAAATATTAAAAAGAAAGAAAGAATCCAAATCCAAATGGCAAATTTACTTACTTGAGCACCAATGTAGAATAAGATATTTGGACATTCTTGTTTGGAGATGAATAACAACTAGCAAATGCATCAAAAATCTACAACCTCGCCAAAATGGAATTCAGTAGTGTTTTTCATTATAATATTCGGACAAAAAGATAAATAAATAAATGACACCTCAACACGATGATTTTGCAACCATAGATGGAAACTTGAGTTAATTCTTAAAAAGATTTACTACATCACGTATACTGGTTAGAAGATTTGGGGGAAGAGGATTACTTGTAACCTTCTTGATTAAATCCATGAATATATCTGAAGAGTTAGAAAAACAAATCATATATTACAAGTAGAACCTTGTGTGTGTGTGTGTGTTAATATATTAGTGATAAATTAGTATAGATAATTAGATACCATTTTCATCAATAACACGTTTCAAAACAGATGGTCCATCTGGATGTAAAATGACCATCCTTAATATGTCAATAACTGCAAAAATATTTGATGATTTTGTTATATAAAAGTTTTAGAGGTGGTTAATCATTAATAATAATATAATATAATATGCTTATATTATATGCAATTCAAAAGATGCTGACCTGGAAACATCATGGAAAGTGGCCATGATTTCAGTAATTTTGACAATAAGCTGATGTCATCATTTGAAAATTTACTAATATGGTAATGTGATGTGTCCTTTAACGTTTTAGCTATGCCACTCAATCTTGATATTTCTGACTCACTGAGTGATAAGCCCTGTTGGTCCTAAAATACAAACCCAAAAATGGAAATAAAAATCTAACTTTATAATCTTTTCTTTCTATTTTGTGTATAGGAAAATTTTATGATGCTTGTCGCACAGACAGAGAGTGAAGAAAAAGCCAAGCCTCTAAAGATCCAACATTTAAAGATTTCATCTAATCTAACCTAATGAAAAAAAGATACAACTTACCGGGTCAGAGCCTAAAGCATTGTTGAATTCTGAAAGCTTTTTAAGGATTCCATCAAATTGAACAACATCAAAAACAACCATTCCTTTCTATAAAGAGTTATTGCCAATTGTCAGTTATTAAAAAAAATTATAAAATAAACAAACCTTAAAAAAGTTTTGAGATGATTTATGAGATTTAAATGGATTAAAATTGGCATGTGTATTTCTTACATTTTATATAAAGTGGAGAAATCAGTGGAATTTATACAGACCATCAAGAAGTTTTTGGGTATTATTAATAATTAAAGGGGAGGGAAATGAAATGATAGAAGAGTTCAGTGGAAGGGAGGGTCCAAACTATAACCTGGAGGCTTTTATATCTATATTGGTAATAAAGACTAGATTTTATTATTATAAAACCCTAACCTTGGCTTGACGCTGAACACACACACGCACACTAAAATTGGTGTTAGGGATTAAGCTTAATCTAGACACAAATGGGCGTCCTTTTAGAAATTAAAAGAAAAAAGAAGGACTTGCAGAGTTACTTTTACTTTAATTGATGAAAATGATGGATATTAGTTCCTAAAAGCTTCCAAATTAGGTTTACTCAAACATAAGAAAATGGTTATCTTGCATATAAATATAATATAATGGATTAAGCATACCTTGGGAATGTGTTTGAAGGTTGGTTTGGTTGATACAGTTGTTCCAAATATTTGCAAACAAAATTGATCAGGAAAAAGAACATCATCATCATATTATTTGAAAAATGAGAAAAATGAATAAATAAATAAATATGTTTAACATGTTAAGAGTCTTTCTCCTTTCCA
Source organism: Lactuca serriola (assembly GCF_051521515.1). Lineage (NCBI taxonomy): Eukaryota > Viridiplantae > Streptophyta > Magnoliopsida > Asterales > Asteraceae > Lactuca > Lactuca serriola. The sequence continues at coordinate 103,440,385 of NC_136412.1, forward strand.
ATATTCCAAAGGCCTCCTTTTAATTCTACTGCTTTGTCTCACTCCAGATGTCCTAGAAGACCCCGCTCCTATCATAATCATCCCCATTATATCATAAATAAATAAATATGTTTGATTCATAATTTTTAACAAGGAACAGATGAAGAAACCTGCAAGGCTCTGGCGACGTTTTTTCAGATCAATCTTACTCTTACATGCTGCTATCTTCTTTCTCTTATTCGTTCTTGTCCTTGGATGCTCCTCCTATTTATAATATATATTTTAAATATTGTTTTTTAGTTTTACTCATAAGTCATAACACGAAATTTTTTGACTTTACAGCTGTCAATATATTTTTATATACACACATGTATATATATATATATATATATATATATATAAGAAATAAAATGGAAGGAAATTGACTGATGTCACACCCCGAAACCGACGGCGGAAACGTTCCGCGGCGGAGGACGTCATGTGTACTATCACAACCATTGTACATAGTAAGCATAGTAAACACAACCATAACATTACATAAGAATATTTACATTTGTTTACAAGCATTGAAAACATAGTTTATATACATCAATGTATAATCAAAAGTATAGACAAGACTTCTATATGCACCGTCTTCTCCAAAAGCAAGTGTGATACCTGTCTAACGTGAGCCTGAGAATACAAGCAGTTTTAGAAATATCAGCATAAAGTTGGTGAGTTCATAAGCAAGTTTTGTAAGGAAAAACTGTTTACTAAATCTTGTGAAAATACTTCAGTTCCATTGATAAAGATTTCAGTAAATATCGAAAACCATTATTATTGAGTTATGAAATACATATGCATGTTTTCCCAGAAAATCCCATATTTTCTAACATGTTTGTCGATTCCCATACGGTATGAAAACCCTGGTTACCACCAGTAAGTATAGTAGTTTTACTACTTAAGATAAAACCATAAGTTGTCCCTGGAATACCCTCCAGTAAGTAAGTAGGTAGTTTTATTACATAAATAAAACTATAGAAGAAAGAAAGTAATCCGTGAACAAAGTTAGTTTATATGTATTGTCAGTCCCGAATAGATCTATCCATAAATTTCACGCTCTCCCTCCAGGAGACTCTGGTTATACTACTGGAGAGGATATATTGGTACCCCGTAGGGAATAACGAAGATAAGTCTCACAAGCTAGTATTAACTAATTCACGAAATATTTAGCTGTTATCGAGTTTCGAAGTCGTTTGGAACAAAGTAGAGTATAAATAATTAAACACAAAGTAATTATTTAGTATGATACTCTAGATTAATAATGGATAAACTAAATCAGACATAGTTTATATTAGAATCTGAAAACAAGTAATGAAGATCCCAAATTATTCCCATAATAATTTGAATGGTTTGATAAGTTCCCATGTTGTTTAAAAAACTATGTAATTATATTTAGAAGGCGTCACTTATGCTCCGCATATTACAAAAGGGATAAAGGTATCTAAATGTTTGATTGAAAATCGTTATAATTACATCAGTTTTTGAATTACGAAATCCTTTATGATTTGCTTGTATTCCCCCCCCCCCCCCATGAAAACATGAAAAACTCAAAAAAGTGTAGGGGTATGAACTCACCTGACGTGGGTGTGCTGGGTAGGACGCTAGGTGTCAATTTAGGACTTGAACACACGCGAGGATCCTATGTAACATGAAGTGATACATAATTGTATATAATTAGTCATTAAACCACTAATTAAGCAATTAATTACACTCTAATGCGTGGAAACACTTTATTTCAAGTGTTAGGAATGATACGGGTTGCATCTAAGCAGTGTATGGCCTCGTTAAGGAGTTTACTCTTCAAGTGTAAGCCCTCAGGGGTGTTTATGGTTTCAAGACCATATCCCCATGAGTTTACGGCCGTAAACTCATGGGAGTGGTGTTATTGGGTGTTTAAAGGTCTTATCTCACTCAAGGAAAGGTCCTAGGGTTGAATCAAAGGCTATGAAAGTGATTGGGGCTTGAAATGGACCTTAAAAGGAGTTTACGGTTTTTGAAGGCTCCATTGGTGAGTTTACGGTCGTAAACACATGAGTTTACAGCCATAAACTCATGTTTGTCACTTTCTTGCATGTTTTGGTGCTTCTACAGAAAGCATACAAGGTTCTAATCACTTATTCAAGCTATAGAAGGTGTTTAAGGGCACTTTAACACCCTAAAAAGGTGTTTACAGTTTTGGGACATTCCCAAACCATAAACTCATGTTTACTCCTATTATTTCATGTTTTGGGGTTCTAACATCATTCATGCAAGTTTCTAGGTCATAAGCCAAGCATTGGAAGGGTTTTAGGGCATCAAAACCCCCTTTTAGGGTGTTTACGGTTTTGGTATGCTCCCAAACCGTAAACACATGTTCTTGGGGTTTTTGGATGATTAAATCACGAATTTGCAAGTATGTTAGGCTAAACAACAAACTAGGAAGGTTAACTTACAGTTGTGAAGCTTGAAGGGGCGTTTCTAGATCGAATCCCGAGTTATAGAGAGAGAGAGAGAGAGAGAGTAGAGAGAGGAAGCTCTAAGGGTGTGAAAAAGGTTCAAATGGATACCACTCAACCCTTATATAGGGTTGAGTTCACGGCCAAGTGGGGATCCACCCAATCCCGACATCAAACGGAGTTTACGATTGTACCCGATTAAATGGCCGTAATCTGACTTAGTCGTGAGCTAGAAATTTTTCCGAAAGAAATCGAGGGTATTTCACGTGATTTTATTGCTTTCAGACGCATATGAAAAATACAACAATAACCCAAATGGATTTACTTAACTCAAAAGTTAACGGAAAACTTTAATAAAAATAACTTTTTATTAACGGAAGTGGGTTACATTGACGGAATAAATTTCGGGTTGTCACAACTGACAACCTCATTTTGCTCTTGAGGAAGAATATTCAGAATTTGAGTGGGTGCACTAACATCTGGGTCCTAAATAGAGTTGACATTTGTTTGAGTTGAAAAGGCTAAAAATTGCAATCCCAAAAGCAAACTAAACATAATAGATGATGCACAAACAAAAAATTACTTATCATGAACTAATAGGATTTGGAATGGAATGAAAATGAATTTGAAATCCAATATTTAAAAAAAAAATCTTGTTTCGTTTTCAAAACCTATCACATTTCAAATCTATATATGACAAAACTATAATAATATGATAAATTCAGCATTATAGAAAGCATACAATTAACAAGAGAAAGGTCCAAACAACATAAACCTGATATCATTGTGCTACTATTTTAACAGGAAAATATAATGCCTGATATCATAAAGTGACACTCTCCTCACTTACCTAATACAACATACTTAAGAAAGTGAATGACCATTTTACCCTTGTATCTGCAAAACTACTAAATCTAATAGAAACATGGGTAGAACGGGAAAATGCAACATATTAATTCATAGAGGGAGTGAAACCCATTACGACATTGCTAAAGAAAGTAAATGAAGTGTCTGAATGTGTGTAAATGACCATTTTACCCTTGCATTCACAAAACAATAGTGCTACTATTGGCTACATGATGCTAAATGTATTCAAGTCAAAAAGAAATGAGCCTTCAGTATTCTTCAAGTTCTCTTTTTTCTTCTCAACATAACTCTTGAGATACTCTTTATTTGCATTATCAAAATTCAACTGCAAACTCAAAATAATAAAAAAAATGTTCAGATCAGATAGAGCATGATTTACATGAATATACATGAAGAAGAAAGACAGAGAATGCGGAAACCATACCATGAGCTCCTGACCATCAATACTTAATTTACTCAGAAGCCTTAAAGCATGTAGAACTCCTTCAACATATATAAATTCACAAAAACCAAAGCCCTTAAAAGCCCCAGTAGTGGGATCTGGTACATGTTTCCAACTTTTAACAGGCCCATAGATCTTCAAAAGACATATAAATGTGTAATAAGTCCATGAACATTGGGCAATAAGATCTATTTCGAGTAAAGATGTGAGAAAAAGAAGAACTTACCTGCAAAAGGGAGAGCATGAACTCATTGTCCACTGACGATGCTATCTTGCTAACATAAACGGTGGTCATTGGCTTTTCAGCTGGAGTTATTGTATTGATGGGTCGCCTAATGATTGTAGGGACCACCGGACCCCGCATAGCCATAATTGGTGGGCGTGCTAACATGGAATGATTCCCACTGCTCCAATTGGCCTTTGAGGATATGTTGGTCGCAACATTTGTAGATATGGAGAGGCATAACGGAGAATCCCTGCAAAAATAAGGCAAAAATACTATCACAGAAAAGAGAGATCAAATAGTGAAAGTATCACAGAAAAAGTCAAACATATCGCACAGATTTTCATCATTAACATATATAACTATATACCAAAAAATCAAATCTGATATGAAGTTTAAAAAAAAAAAAATTAACTGAATTGAAAATTAAAACCTGAAGGGCTGTAATGAAGCCAATGCTCTGTTCCTTGGAAGGCTTGTGGAAGGTCAATGAATGATTTGATTGTTCCACTTCCATAACTCTCTGTCTCTAGCTGAATCACGAGCTTAAAACAACAAATTTACGGGAAATTCAAGAAGAAGTGATCATTTGATATCAACAAAAGAACCCCAGCTTTGAATGAATGAGAACAAACCCAACAGCCTTGTTGTTGCTGATTTAACATTCTATCAAGGCTTATGAAACCACTGTAAAACAACATAGAAACGGTGGTTCGTCATTAATATATAAAACCCTAAAAATTATGTCACTTATGATACATGGCATTAAAAATGAAAGCCTAATTAGTTTTGATAAAGTCAGCAGCGCATGCTATGATATGCCTCTTAGGAAACCATAAAAAGCCCTAATTCCAAGCTAATGGTCTATACCGTAAGCATAGAGCTAACAAAATGGCTTCCTTGTTTTGTGGTTTAAAATGCAATAAAATATTCCTCAAAAGTGTTCACAGCTAAAGCATCGGGATCATTGAGAAAAAATTATCAGCATACGTAACCAATATAACCTTACACGCATGTAATACACAATCTTGAACATTCTTTCTCTTTGTTCCTGATAATCCCTCCAGTTCCTTCACCCGATCTTGAAGTTCTTTTATGTAAATAGGTGCATCTTCAAGCACAGATGCCTTGTCCATCTACAAAAGTTGAAACAATAGTTAGTTCCAATATTTTGTTAATGATTTATGTCTTTTGATTGTGGTAACAAGTTCATTAGACAAATAAGTACTCATCTTAAGAGTTTTATCGTAAAAAAGAAACAAGTACCTTATTAAGCGTAGGGATGAGGGAAGATAAGGAAATAAAGTTTTGATTCAACTTTTCTCTTCTCTTTCTCTATGCCAAAACATGATCTTGTGCCTGAATCGGATTTCTGGAAATTATTGGAATCTTTGTGGCACCAACCACTTCATATCCAAGTGAATCATCAATATGGAGCATCTCGTTTTTAGGTTTTACATCACCAAAAGATATGGTGAAAGTGTTGGATAAGGGAACACCGAAGTCTCTTGGTGATATTCTCAGTCTCCTCATGAAACTAGACACCGGAGGTGTCGCTCTTGTCGGAGAAGAGGGACTCCACCGGCTGGGTGTCACTGGAAAGCGTCGGAAAGGAGGGGATCCACCGGCTGGGTGTCGCTGGAAAGCGCTGGACGACAAGGCGGGGCTGGACGGAGGTCAGAGGTGGGAGCCATCGGCGCCAAGAGAAACGTCGGAGGTGGGAGAAGCTGTCGACATCAAGAACTGAGAAGAAGAGAAAAGGTTTTGTCAAAGTGAGAAAGAGAGAAAGGGAAATTGAAGAGAGAACGTGCAGTAGAGGAAGGAGGCTGGGGCAGTTCTTGACAAAAAGCCTTGGCTATTACAAACAAGAAGGCGAGGTTTTTAAGTTTTTGGGATTTCATTTTTCCCTCTAGATGGAACACGCGCATGCTATTAAAATTTTTATAAAGTGACAGTTAGACGACGCACATTTTATTATAGGTGCCCTCCGTGTTTTTTTTTTGTTTAGACACTAATTTCAGGGCATGCAAAAATGTGTGCCCTAAATCCTTTAAATTTTAAGAGAGATGACATTATTATTAGGGCACGCACACAAGCGCATCCTCTATCAGCGAGTGTCATTGTTTGCGCGTCATTAAAGAGCTGTTTTCTAGTAGTGCATTTTGATATAAGTCTGAATTACTTATATGTATTTTCCAACTTTTGTACATTTGTATTTGAACAAATGGTATTTATGAATGAGTCATAACACAATGTTATTACCCAATTATTTTATACTTTTAATAGAAAAGTAAATATTTATAAAAGCTAGTCATCCAAGTTCAAAAGAAGGATACCTACACGTACTCTTCGTCTTTTGTGACCCTTTTTGAAGGAAAATAAAGCCGACTCGATAAAAACATGAAATATCAAAATTGTTAGGAATATTGCCTAGTTTCCAAAATATCTCGATTGAAATGAATAAAAATTTTAGAACTAGAGATATAGTCAAAACATCGTGTAACAGTCAACTTTCCTTGTAGCATCTTCTTCGTGGACTTGCACCACTTGACCCAATACTTGGTTGTTTCTTTTCACTCATTCCAAGTGTAATAATTTCACCCTTGTTAGTACTGTAAAAGTTTGCTACATCTAATACTCATAGTAGAGTCAATCTCGGGCAAACCCACATCGATTCTACACATTGGCATGTTAGGCATGTCAAACCCAACAAATAAAGGGTACAAATGACTCCTTAAACACTACTACTATGAACTAATAATGTAGTACAAGGTAAGCAGGGTCGATCCACAGAGACACGGGACAAGTGTTTATACCTTTTTGCGGAAGGTACAATAATGGTCACATAAATGGGGGGTTGGTATGCAAGGATTTAAACAAGAGGATAAAGCAATAACTAAATGATCAATTAAATGAAACAAATTCAGGATTTGTGAGAACTCCAACTCTATGCAAGACAATTTAACAATGTGATTCCAAGGATGAAATGATTTCTACTCAATTCCACCTAAGTTGGTACTTGAAAGTGTTAACAAGCTCTAACACTTTCCATTCACCATAATAATTAACCAAAACAAGCTCTTTGATTAATCCTAACCTTACTAACCTAATCTAAACAAGCTCTTAGAATTAGATTGGAAGATTGCATGAAGCTTTATGTGAATGTTCCCAACAACACCCAATACTCCTCATAAGCTCGGGAGTGTAAAAGTGTATGTGAATAAGATTTACACTAAATCCATTCAATGGAAATCAATTTAGTGTTTGTTACTTAGTTCAATTCACAAAACAATTACGGATTTTGCAATTTGATAACTTGAATGACCTAACCCTAATTCAAATGGCCAATAAGAATCACAATTAGAATCAAACATTCAATTGAAACAAAATCAAATTCACTAGGTAGGAATTAGAAGAAAACATCAAATCACATGATTGAAATCACAACTAAAAAGTCAAGACATGAAGTTGGAGAAACTAGGGTTCTAGCCACTCATGACTAGAACAAGATCACAAATCTAGAAAATGAAATTAAAGTTCTTACAAAATGAAATCAAATGTTCCCAAGTGTTAATCAACTCCAAAATCCTCTAGAAAATCACCTTCTTTGCTCCCAAAATCGACCCCTTGGTAAAAAGTTGGTTCCCCCCTTTAATAATGGTGAAAAACTGCTCTAAAAACCACGTTTACGTTTACACGGCCCGTGTAAATTAACACTGTCATTTACACGGCCCACGTAAACGCAAAAATATACTGCGCAGAAATCTACGTTTACACGGCCCGCGTAAACGCAAGGCTTCCATTTACACGGCCGTGTAAACGTTTGTAAAGCCAAAATCTTCGTTTCTTTGATATATTGCTCCTCGGTGCTCCGCAAGTCCTGAAATTTTGTCCGCAACTTTTATTTACCTCCTCCAACAATATCCTTCCTCCAAAAGTCCCTGAAATATCACAAAAGTATTTGAATGAAATTGCCTCATGAAAAATCCCGAAAACGTGCAAAATGCATGAGTTTAAGCCTATATGCAATGTACTTTTATAAAATAAAGCTACAAAATGGGTACATGAAATGCACCTAACATGGCACAATTGTAATATTATCGTATATATTTTCACGAGACTCATTTTTCCTTGAACCAATTGTAACGAGATAAAGATATGTCTCACAAGGGACCAGTCAGTGATCGTTTTCCTCTGGGCGTACGCTAGGCGTACGTCTCCAACACCCACGACTCCTTATCCACTCTACGTTGGGCGTACCCCAGCTTATGCTGGGCGTACTCACCTGGCCGCCACCTTGCATGGGCTGAAAAGCAAGCTTTTCCATTCAGGGACCAATTCTAACAACCACTTCAAAGTACTATAACTTCTTTGTTCTAAGTCCGTTTCCAACGAACTTTATATCCATGAAAAGGTGACAAGAAGCCCTACACTCCTAGCAACACCCCAAGCCTTAAAACCTTTCGAATAAAACCTGGGACTCATAAAAGACTGAATCATCAAATTACGCTTATACCCTTGGTCTCAGAAGACACAATCGAACACTTTCAAAACCGAATGTTACAACTCTCCACCACTTAAATTAGATTTTGCCCCCAAAATCATTCCTTACCATTCCTCACGCCAAATAACTAAGGCCTCGTGGTCATATCCCCGAGCATACCATCGCCTTTCCAAGGCAACCGAAACCAACCCTCGTAGGGTTCTAGAACCCGAAGATGAATAAATTCCTTGCAACCTGATCACATCTGCTTCATCTGAATCCTGAAGTTCGAGATGGTCTGTCTCCCTGACGGTCTGCCCATGATGAATCATCTTCGAACTGATTTCCCAAGAAATCAGTCTACATAGAATACTTCTCACCCGCAACACCTTAAGGATTCCTAAAGAACGAAATCACCGATCAATAGCGTCTACCAAATAACAAGTAATTCCACACACAGACCCCAAATCACTGAAGCAAAATCCTGCATGAATTCCAATTCGGGTTCCAATCCAAATCCGAATTGTTACCCCGCTCCTAACCAGAGACCCTTGAATTGGCATTTTCATAATGCACCTTGACTTCCCATCCTCCCTTACTCGACCGGTTAATCAACACCCTTATCCGATTCCCTGAGACTACTAGTCTCGCACCCGGTCCAACCACCAGGTTCTTATGAGATCCAATATCAGGGCTACCCAATCGTAACCCTACCGAGACATGTATTATCCATCCACATGATCCTTTCTCTCAAGACCCGACCCTCAGCTCAACAGTCTCTATTGGTTCCAACCTAGATTCCCATAACCACCCGGGCTCGCCCCCGGATAACTGATCGGTCAATCACCTATGGTCCTGATCCTCACTACATTGTGGCTCCCCCACAACCCTACGAACTAGCCTGTCCTAGTCCAAATCACCCGAAAGAATCCGTGCACCCTCGCAGTCTTACAACACTCTTTACTACTAGTGAATGCTACGACTCCCCCGCAGTCTTACAACACTACACCCTAACTGACCATTAGTGAATGCTACAGCTCCCCCGTAGTCTTACCTCACTTTCACCCTTGCTTCTAACCTGGATACCTGGACGGTTCTCCCACACTTAGATTCAACTAAGTCCACTCGGCACACGAGAATTAAAGGATTCCTAATCCTCATTATGCTCCAACATTCACCTTGCTGACAAGCGGTACTTACCAAAGCTAGAACACCATGAATAACCCTGCCCAAATAGCACATTGCCTGAAATCCAGCTAACACTTCTTGTATCCCAACTACATCAATGACTTCAAACGCTTAAAAGCGACATCACCCACAGATCTCAGAGTCCAACAAACGAATAGTCTAACCAAAAGCTCAGCGACAACTCTCTCCTTCCCTGGCAATCCCGATGGCTCCTCCAAAACATAAATACCAAGGCTACTAAAAACTAGCCATACTCCCTTGTTCAAGCCATTGAACCAACCCCGAGAATGGCTGGAGCAGGTACACTCACTGCTCTTCCCTGATCGTCCGACAGTCGACCTCCTTGTCATACAAACAACGAAAAAGTAGCGGGATTGCTCCCTATGGCCAATCCCTAAAGACGTGGCCAATCCTGATACACCCGTAGCAACCCAGATCACTAAATAGATTCGGACAACGACTTATAGCAATCACAGAACATGCAAATTACGCTCCGTAAGACACATCTACGTGAAGATCCCTCAAAGATTCCTTGACATGATGAATGGCATCTGACAACCCTTGCTAACCCAGAAAATAGCATAAAACCAACCCAAGATCCAACTCATCCAAATTCCCCAAGCGATACAAATACCCGGTATCCACCGGAAATGGCCGAAGATAGCATATCCATGAACATCTGAAGGGTTCCTGACCACCTCCTCTTGTGGTACCTCGACCACCCTGATAACATAATGTAGCACCTCATTCTGATCCCAATAACAGTCCAAACCCTTGGAACAAAACTTCATCGCCCTGTTTCTGCAAGCTTTGCTCTGGATCCGACCCTACTGGCCTCTCAAGAGTTGATCCAAACTCTTGGGTCTCCACTCGAGACCCTCCAATAATTCGCCTAACCTTAACCTCTCTCATGAGGTACTCCTAATCAATCTTCCTTCCTCGACTCTAATATCTATATCATTCAGGGTCTTGCACCCTAATCCACTTGCTAGCTCAATCGCCACGCCTATACTGCAATAGCTGGATCAATCTCTGCTCTAAACCGAGCTACAAACTATCCCTGAGACTTGGCCTCCAAACCCAAATGTGAAATAGATCGAACAATCAACCCTTTCCGCCTAATACAAGAGATATGAGGCGAACTCAAAATCCTGGCAGTCCTTCCACTAACTGGCTCACCACCAGAGTTAGGACCAAACCCTGTCCCATCCCTGCGTGCTCATCCTCATTCTGCAAAGCATCTATTCCCACGATCAAGGCATAACCAATAATTCTCCTTCCCATAAGCTTCTCAGATTCTCCAAGACTTTCATTGATTCGAGTATGGATCCTATGCTTTCAGTAGTACGGGCCCAATACTACCTTCCACACCTATCCATACTTTCCTCAGCACTCCTCCTAAATCCTCTGAGTCACTTACTCCGCCCATATACTAAATGCTTTCTATATAGCAAGACAATCTATATAGTAGCACCTGCCGCTAACCTCAACCTAGGCTTACCCTAGGGTAATCTCCGACCTGCAAAATATCATAGAACATTTGGTCCATATACCATAACCCCTACTGACCACATCCACCCTTGTTGTCGGTTGCCTTATGCATGCAAATTATACACAGAACAGGATCTAATAGACTGTCGAATAATAGACTCTACCCTAAGACCACAGGAAATAAGGTTAAATCAGCTATTCTAAGGCTATAAGATCCTAACTGTATATAATTTTCAAAACATACACATTGCAGTTACAAATACCAGTTATCGTTCTCATTCTAGTATGACATCCAATATCATCATGGCTACAAGCACCACATATCTGGCCAACCTATTGCTAACTGCTCAACACTAGCATGAAAATTTATCAGCTCATACAACATATACAGGCATCTCCCCTAGCCCTAACTAGCATGCGATTCATAGGTTCATAATCAAATCATAATAGGTGATAGATGTGGGTATTCTGGGGAAACTTACTCGAGCTCAGCTGATTGCATGAACCACACCCTTTCTTGTCTTAGAAATTCTTTACTCAAAACTTTTTTAAAAGCTTTACAAATCCTCGGTCTAAGTTCAGACACACCCAAAAGTATGTGTGAATCCCTCAAACCAAGGCTCTGATACCAACTTGTAACGACCCAAAAATCAAAGGTAAAAATTTCATTTTTAATATAGCTAAAACATTGATACCATTTACTCTAACAATTCAAATCATCATTAAGTAAAACATTTATCAGATTTCATCCCAAAATCATTCATTGCGGAAATCATAGGTGTGTGCGCTACGGCCAATCCGAGCACTTCCTTTCCAAAACGATGATACCTGAAACCATAAACAAAACTTGTAAGCACAAAGCTTAGTGAGTCCCCCCAGAGCATACCCCACATACAATCCACACAACACATATCATATCAGCTATAAAAGCCATCTCTATTGCATACCACATATCCATTAGCTATAAAAGCTACCTCTACCACATAATACATAACAATTAGCTATAAAGGCTACCTCTACCACATGTCACATATTCATTAGCTATAAAAGCTACCACTACCACGTATCACATATCAATTAGCTACCGAGCTATCTCTACCATTAGCCACAAAGGCTATCTCTACCCTTAGCCCCAAAGGCTATCTCTACCATCAGCCATAAGGCTATCTCTACCATCAGCCATAAAGCTATCTCTACCATCAGCCACAAAGGCTATCTCTTCCGCATATCATGCATACATACATATCACACACCTCTACATAAAAATTATACCAACTATCATAAAATCGGTCGGCCTTGGTGCCTTAGACCCATTCGTATGGTGAGAAGACTCACCTCGCACTATCGAAGCTTCCCGCATGAATTCCTTTGTTGTTGCCTTGCCAACTTCCCGAGTTGCCTCTACCAAACAATATACCCAATTAGCAATTGGGTCCCAAACCATAATCCTTAATCCAGGCATGGGGTAAAATGACCATTCTACCCCTGCCCAGTATGATCCAAACTTAGGCCCAATTCCAAAACAAAAGCCCAACACTAGGTAGGCTTTCCAAGCCTACTAGTGGCCCATTAATGGCCTAATTTGCCAAATTGGTCCCAAATCCTCTAATGGGCTTTACCCTAAGCCCCAACATCTCCTTGGCACACATTATCAGACTTCTGATGGCCCACTAAGGCCCAAAGAACCAAAATCCCTTGCATGGCCAAAACGGTGGCACAAAACAGCCCAAACCCATATCTGATGAGTACGTTGGGCGTAGTCCTATGTATGCTAAGTGTACAAGCCAAATGGTGAGTACGCTGGGAGTACCTGTATGTACACTCAGCGTAATCCCCATGTTAAGTCACTTTCCCATTAAGTGCTTAATACTCTACTCCAGAAGCTACAATCATAGATCCAAGTCCTTATTAACGTCTTAATCCATAAAGTCGCTGACTTGGTGACTTTTCATGCCCCAAACAAGTCCAGACTCCAAAAATGATAATCTACTTCCATGGAAATGGTCTTAACTCACACATGAACCCATAAAGACCTCCAAGTTGGCAACTTTCTGCCTTAGGGACTCATTTAGCACTGAGAGTGGCAACTCAAAGTCCTAGAATTCGGATTGAACCACAAAGCTTAAACCTTTGGACCAAAATGGTCCAAAAACTTACTCTAAGAGATATAAGAAGATAAATGATTAAGATCAAAGCTTTATACCTTCATCAAGCTGACAAAGAGTCCCAAATGCCATATCCACAAGCTCCTCCTTGATTCCCATCTTTGCAACAAGTTCTATTTTCTTGAAATGCACCATAACCACCCAAAAAGCACCCACCAAGCTCACAACACTCTTGGATGAAGCTACCACTCGAATTTAGGGTTTAACATTCTGTGAATGAAAGAGAGGCGCACCCCCTCAGACTTAAGGTGCTTAAATAGTGAGCCAGCCCTAAAAATTAGGGTTTAAAGACTCTGGGCATACGTCTCCAACACTCGTGACTCCTTATCCCCTCTATGTTAGGCGTACTCACCTGGCCGCCACCTTGCATGCATGGGCTTATGCAAGCTTTTCCAATCAGGGGCCAATTCTGCCAACCACTTCAAAGTACTATAACTTCTTCGTTCTAAGTCTGTTTCCAACGAACTTTATATCCACGAAAAGGGGGCAAGAAACCCTACGTTCCTAGCTACACCCCAAGCCTTAAAACCTTTCGAATAAAACCTGAGACTCATAAAAGATTGAATCATCAGATTATGCTTATACCCATGGTCTCCGAAGACACAATTGAACACTTTCAAAACCGGGTGTTATAGGATGGAATACCCCAGGCCTATTGACTGATGCACAAAGCAGTCCAATCTCACCACATGTCATACAATCATATCGGGTCCAATCAACCATCAGGTTGGAATACACAGGCCCAATCAACCATTAGGTCGGAATGCCAATATATAACGGGTCTAGTTATCCTTGGGATAGAATACCTCGGGGACCAATCAACCATCAGGTTGGAATGCCCCCGATTTGTTGGCTCATGCACATAGTAATAAAACATCAGCCATCAATCAACATATAACCAGTCAACATACAATCAAGCAGATATATAGATCCCTAAGCATATCAACATCCTATCTACCAGGATACCGTTCTAACAGATCATAATAGCATAGCAACATCCTATTTACCAGGATACCGATCTAACAAATCATAACAACATAGCAACATCTTATCAACCAGGATACGGATCTAACAGATCATAACAACATAAATAGCATGCATAACATGATATCAATATAATGGGTCAGCATTGGTGCCTTTGACCCGTAAGTACAGTGAGGACAACTCACCTCGCATTGTCGAATCATATAGGCGATCCTTGGCTGCTGGCTGACTGACAGATCCCTGAAGCGTTAACATCAAGACAATACCCCATCAACAGTTGGCCCTATGAATAATCTTTGACTACAGATCCGCTATAATCCATGCAGTATCAGATACCGCAAAGATAACCCATCAACATCTAGCCCTTGACTCACACAATGAGTCCAAATTAGAGTAAAATACCTTTTTACCCTTCTACAAGCTTGGCCCAAACTAGATGACTAAAGGCCTAAAATCCAAAAATAAACATCTAAGGACCAAATATGGCCTAATTTTCCAAATTGCGCCTAATTCCTTTCATGGGCCTTTACCCAAGAAGGCCCAACAAGATACAATAGCACAACAATAAAAATCCAGATGGCCCAACACAACCCATCCCAAACCGAAGCCCAAAACGCAAAAAAGCCCAAGTCTGCTGAGTACGTGGGGCGTACTCAGCATGTACCCTCAGCGTACTGCTTGGGAGACATGTACGTGTAGCGTACATACTTATACACCCAGCGTACTCACCAGCCCAAAGCCAACTTTCCAATTAAGCACTTAATCCGTTAAGACTTGGATCCAAACTCGGATCTGACTTCCCAAAGGTGGTTAATCACATCAAGTTGCCAACATTATGTGCATGCTTGGCTAAATGGGACTCCAGAACTCATAAGAGCTTAATACTTGACTTAATACATGCATGGAACCAAAACCACCATAAAGTTTGTACCTTTAAGCCAAAGGCACCCATGATATAACCAGATCTACAATTTCAAGTTTCACAAATGAATTAGACTCCCAATCATCCACCAAAAGGGACAAATGACCAAAAATGAACCAAGAAGAAGATATATGAAATAGAAAGTCAAGGTTGTGACTTTATACCTCCCAAGCTACCAAAAGGAGGTGCAAATGTTGGATCTCAAAGCTTTCCTTCAAAAAACAAGTCTTCAAGTTTCCCCCTTCTCCTTATAGATCCACAAAACCTTCCATAAATCTCACAAGAGCTTCCAAATCACCAAACATGGGCTAAAGGTGTCGAATTAGGGTTTCAGAGCTTGGAGTCTGTCTTAGAAATGAACAAAATGGACTGTCATTAAGCTTTTATATGACACAACACAAAATTTAGAGTTTTCCAACTTACCCTCGTACGCCCAACATACTCCTCGTACGCCCAATGTATGAGGCTTCGCACCCCCGCACCAACCTTCGCATTATGCCCAGCATATGCATCTCTACGCCATGCGTACTGATTTTTGCATTTGTACACCCTGCGTACTCTCTTTGTACGCCCCGCGTACTAGGGTTCCTTGCAAAACCCTAAATATTCTTGATGCGTGTAATTAGCTACACATAATTTTAAATTTATAACCTAACTACTTAACTAACTAAAATGCACCTAGGCAGTGCACCTAGTCAAATTATAGAATAGTTTGAGTAAGTCGGGTGTCGATCACATGGAAAGGTTTTAACTAATAAATCTACCTACTATTAAATTAACCTAATTTCTAATAAAGGAAGGGGTTTTATCTAATTTTACAAGTTAAGAAAACTTAATTCTTTAACACAAATTTAAACAATAAACAAAACACTTTTGTTAGTTCGAATCCACTTTCCCTCAATGATTTATAAATTAGTTATGACAATTACTGTTGGTTACCAATTAAGATAGTATTAGCAATTCAGTTCTAAATTTACTAACATTAATTAATTCATGTAAGTCTATGTATGGTCACACAACAGTTAACATAGAATCAATTATTGAATATGATTGGATCCATGTAAGATTGATTTGGAAAACATACTTACAGTCATAATATGAGTTCTCTAGCACAACTTAATTCAATAGTTCAATTAATTATCTATGATTGGTTTGATCTTAGCTCTAATAAACTAGTGTTCGCTAAATTATTAGGTATTCAAATTCATGCATCTTCATATTCACTAACTACACAGAACAAGAATTTAAAGCAATCAAACATTAAATCAAACATGTTAGGTTTAATCAATCAAACACAAGTCATAATCAACAAGTCAAATCTAAAGTATTAACACCATGAGTTCCAACTTCATCTAGCTAATAGAAGCAGCTAGATTTAGCTGGACATTCTAGCAAATAAACAATCACAAGTCATATTTAAAAGCATGCTAAATGTACCAATTCTAGAATCAATTTATGAACTTCTCTTCTCCCTTGGTGTTGAAAGCCAATTCCATACCTCTTCTCCCTCTGAATTTCGTCTCCAAAAACCCTTCAAGTTGGCCAAAAGTCTCCCAAGTCGTAATGATTAAGAATATATATATATATATATATATATATATATATCATAAAATTTGCTCTCACGTCGTGAATAAGTATAACTCACGACGTGAATTCAGTAGATATCCGTGTTCTACAAGGATTCCTCCTCCGCGATGTCTATCTTCTGGAATATCCGTACTCACGTCGTAAATCCTAAATATTCACGTCATGAGTTTAGCTTTCACATGGGTTTTCATTCTTTTAAGTCTTCATCTTCCAAAGTTCCATCTTTTGACGCTTTTAGTCCTTTTTCTTCAAAAAGTCTTTTATTTGGCTGCAATATATATTAACCTTATAAGTACCATTATTCAATGCAAATAACCAAAATATTAATAAAAATATAAGTAAATATTGCCTAAAAACATGCATAAATATGGTAATATCAAAATACCTGACACTTATTCCTTGCTTGGCCTCAAGCAAATCAAATTATTATCACTAACATCACATAAAGAAATCCATTTCAAACTCAACCATTATTCTAAGATCGCAACGCACGCATTTGTGTCTAAAATTTTCCTAAATACCCCCCTAATTCTAAATACTCACAGTCCTCATAAACACTAGCCCACTTCTTTTGAGCAATGCTCATTTTATGCATCTCTCTGAATCCATCCGCATAAATCTTTCTAACCTCAAGGTATTTTTGTAAAGCTACCCAAGCATACATACTCTAGAGATTACAAATTTCGATACCACAATGGAGTTCTTGGAATTCTTCACTTCTTTGATATTTGATCTTTAATTTCTTTGAATTCATCACTCTTTTGTGTACTTTTTGTATCTTCAACTTTTGATTCTTCAGAACTTTGATCTTTTGATTTTCACTTGATTGCTCCAAAATTGTTCAACTTTTCTTGTAATTCTCTTTTTTTACATGTAACTCACTTTTTTCACTCAAAACCTACATGCTTAAACAGGGGTGCTTAACTTCAACCTTTATTGGTTAAGGTATTAGCCTAAGTGCAATGGCTACATAAGCTTCCTTGGATACATTTCTAGTACACGATGCTAAACATATTGTGATCCTCAAACTAAGCGAGGTTGTGTTTTTGTTCCATGATTTCACTAGAATAAAGGGGACCACAAATGCATTATACCGTATATTAGCTCAACTAAACATTTTAGCTCTCATCGAATCACCCCATACAATACTAGCAGCTTAAGTTCAAATTATTATCACTAGATTAAATTATTAGATTATTATTTCAAACCTATTAAAATTTATTTCTAACTTTTTTAAATTTTACCAAATTTTATAGAAATTTACTTTATCTACCCCCTACCTCACACTTACTACATGCAATGCCCTCATTGTATGCATGGAAAAAATTAAAAGCAATAAAAGGGAGAAAAAGGAACAGACTCCCCTGGGATAGAATTGGCAAGATCGAACTCTAATTGTGTGGATGAAGTGTGCATCTTGAATATGGACCTCTTCTTTGAATAAGGAACTTGGATCTTGAAGCTTGCGAGATATGTATATTTGCCAACAAAATATAGAATCGAGCCTCCAATCTTCAACAAATGTTTCGGAAATCTCCAAATCAGAAAGAACAACGTGGGAAAGCATTCGCCACATCGCATAGTAGAGGAAACGAGCCATAATAATCTTCATAATAATTCCAAGAAGAAAAGTGGTGAACCATGGTGTAATATGCATCGATGGTCCTTATTTGTATAGAAATACCTAGTTCACGACGTGATTGCCAAAGGCCACGACGTGAAGTCACTAAAACACGTAATATGGAAACCATCAAAACTTGACTCACGATGCGAACATTAAGGATTCACGACGTGAGTACTGGTTAAACAGAAAGTAATTATGCCTTCAACTCTTGACTTCAACCAAATGTCTTAATGGATTAAGACCCTTCTAGTGCAACATTTTATGACTTTTTTCTAACTTTATCCTCTCTCTTAACCCATCCCACACTTATCTCTAACCGTGGGTCTCGACTCTCAATTCTAATGCTCGCTCGGCTTAACATTAACTCTTTCGTATCTCGACAATTCTCTCCCGTGACTCCTAGCAAATCTGGAATAACAAAAAAAGAAGATACAAAGTAACATAATAACCTTGATAGTTTTACAATCCAAAAGCAATCCAAAATTCAAAACAAAATATAAAAAAAAAAAAAAACAAACCAGATAAAATTAAACCAAAATAAACTAAAAACTAAATATCACTCATCCTCCTCATCATCTTGTACGCCACTTGTCCCAGCCCCATCGCCTCCACGATTCTGGTACCAACTCCACCTTGGGAAAATTGGGTAATGGTAACCCAAGTGTGGTGGTTGCTCAATATTGAAATGTCACACCATGTTCTCCATTGCTCCACTAACCTAATTAACACTCAATGACAACTGATCAAAATAACCCGCCATGTCTTCCCCAAAATGGGCTCCTCCCAATTGAGCACTTTGTTGCACCGATTGTCCTCTATCGCCTCTTCCTCTAACATTCCTTCTGCCTATTGGTCTTGGTTGAGGTGCGGGTTGATCACCTTGTTTGGTTGGTTGGTCATCATCCTCTTCACCATCAGAATGCACAATCCCCCAATGCGTCCCATAATTCATTACCACCCGCATTGTCTCCAAATACCCCAATGAAAACTCACCCCCATCCATGCAAGTTAAGGTCCTCGTGATGTCAGGAATTAGTATACTGTAGGACCGGGCCAACCGGTTCACAAAATGTCCTCCACATATCGGGCTTCCAGGTTGGGAACTCACTGCATACTCCACCAAGTAGCGGGCCAAAAAGTACGGGATGTTGCAACACGTTCCCAGCTGCAAAATAGACCATAAAAAGAACAAATTAATCTTTGTAACCCTGTCTCCATGGCGCCTATGATGAATGGAAAAAGTGATGAGCCAGTGAATGAGACGGTGAATTGGCGATTTGATACTGCTTTCTGGTGACACCCCGGAATTGAACACCCCCGATGCGATGTTGCATCAGAACTCGGAACCAATATCTCCTCCCTCATATCCATGAACAGCCTCATGTAAGAACAAAGCAAACTCCATGGACATAGCCTCATGGGTCTCATATAATCCCATCCTCCATGAAAATTCAACCAGGCTACACTCCCGATATTCTACTCCCAAACGAAAAACCAAGGCATGCGGATAATTGGGATCTTGAACATTCTCATGAAATGTTACAGTCGAGAAAAAATCCACACACAACTCCTTATAGACCCGTTCTTGAATAGCAAACAGGTTGTTCCACCCTTTTCATGTAAAACAGTAGCCATTCCCCAAAAATAACTTTGTAAGAAGTGGGTTTAACCGATCAACCAATCCAACCTCCCTCAACCATTTCGAATTAACAGTTAGGGAAATAGCGAACTCACAGTTATGTAGCCACCCCAAACAGTTATTCCAACATGTAAGAACATCTCATGACACAGTCTTTGGGAAGACATAAAATGGGTGCAAGTTAGCCACCCCTACTGGAATCTCGTGCCTAGGAGCCATTTCTGTAAAACAATAAACAACAAAAACAAAACACAAAATATCCAGCAGATTAGAGGTTAAATAGCATAAGGTTTTATCAGGCCCAGAATTCACGTCGTGAGTTCGTCCGTCTCGTTTAATCGGCCACGATAGAAGACAGAATCGAGCCATAGACTTTGTTGGGGTTTTATGCTAACTTAATTCTAAGTTCATTCGATCCACATGCAGTAAAGATTTCACACATATTTGGAACTAATTTTGTCAAGCCAATAAACTACAAAACCTAACCCCAAAATCAAACAAATAAGTCAACATTAAACCCTAAAAGTAATATTGGATTACCTTAAATGGGTGTTTACGTAACCACAAGTGGATAATCGAAGTTAATATGGCTGCAATCGGAATGGGGGACCAGCACAAAACACCTTCACTTCGTGGGGATGGAGAAATGGGTTTAGGCCAAATGGTTTTTGTCCTTTATCTATGGCACCATGTTTTTCACTATTCATGTCATGAGTTTTAGGTGACTCACGTCGTGATATGTCTTGGGCTAGTCAGTTGGGCCATCTAATTAATCAACAAATGGACTTATACACTTATTGGGCTAACATATTAGAGGTCCACACATTTCTTATCGGCTCACGTTGTGAGTCACTCGTACTCATGTCGTGAGTTTGGTCTGATCAAATTTTCATTTAATACATCCAATTTATTAATTAACTACAAATCTTAATTAATTACCACTTAATTCAGGGACCCTATACTTAATGTTTTACCATTTATAAGACTACTTGGAAGATGAGATGAATACTTTTCCTAATAATAGAAAAAAAAACTAGAAAGAAAATCAAATCGGGCTCGGGTTGCCTCTTGAGAAGCACTTCTTTTTTATGGAGTCGTGAGTCGGACTCCGTGCCGCCTTACATTGAATCTTTTTAAGAGTCCATCACCAACTGAAACTTCTGCTCCTTCCATCACCTTTTGTACACTTGTACTCGTCATTTATTTGCTTTTTTCTAGTTTTCCTTTTTAACTTTCATCTCATTTTCATCAAGCTTTCTTTTGGTCCCTTTATTCTCCAAGTTCTCTTTATTCTTTTTAAGCTTTAATTTAATCTTCTCTTCTTCCACCACTGGACTCGTCTCCTTAGAAGTTACCTCGTCCTCATCCTCATCACTCAATAATTCATCGCTTTCTTTACTTACCCAAGAAGTTGGATTTGTATAGGCAATGACTTCAACTAAAAACGGGACGGATGCTCTCGGTTTTGTTCGTTTAACTTGTTGAATCGTTTTCATCTCTTCTTTCATCAACTTCTCTAATTCCCCAAGTTCATCATCTTCATCAATGTTACAAACCTCATTTTGATAATCATTTCCCTTGAAATCTTCTTCTATTCCAAAAATTTCCTTTTCATCTCCAACTCTTAAAGTGAGCTTGGATTCACGAACATCAACCAAGGCTCCAACAGTATTAAGTAATGGTTGACCAAGAATAATCAGAACATTGGGATCTTCTTTCATATCTAAGACTACGAAGTCTATTGGAAAAATGAACTTCCCAATTTTTACTAGAATATCTTCCACAATGCCTCGGGGTTGTGTCACTTAACGGTTTGCCATGTGGATAGTCATTTTTGAGGCCTTCAACTTTTGAATATTAAACTTCAGATAAAATGAATAGTCATCAAATTTATGCTAGCGCCAGAATCGACTAAAGCATAAATCTTCATTTTATTCCCAAACTCACATGGAAGAGTGAGGCGTCCAGTATCTCTCATCTTCTTAGGTAACTCTCCCAACACTGTTTTGAACTTTTCTCATTTAAAATAACCTTGGGATTCTTCTTCAATTGTTGACGAGTGTCTATCAAATCTTGTAAGAACTTCGCGTACTCGGGAATTTTTGATAACGTCTCAATAAAAGGAGTATTAATAGGAATACCCTTTATGTGCTTTATGAACGCCAAATGCTCCCATTCCAGTGGACTAAGATTAGCTCGAGACGAAAATAGTAAAGGCGGGCGATAAGCCGGAACATTTACTGAAGTTTTTTGTTCAGAACAATCCCACGTCGTGAGCATAGCGGGCTCACGTCGTAAGTTTGGTATTTCAACAGAATTTTGATTTTCGATCTTTAACTTCTTCGGTTCTGGTTCGGGCTCCCTTGGCTCCACTTCTAATGCTTCTATAAACTCATAGATGGCCTCTTCTTCAGTCTCGATCATCATAACATGGGATTGAGCATTCTTTTCGGGAAATTGGGAGGATAATTTGTTGCTCACCAAAGTAGTTAGTTAACCAATTTGGACTTTGAGATTAAGGATCAATGCTTGATGATTTCTTAATGAAGCTTGCTAGTCAATTCTAAGGCCCCGATTCTCAGGTATTATTATTATGGCTTTAATTTTCAAGTTTCAAGGTCTACTCGACGAGTTGGATGCCTTGACTCGTCGAGTAGCAGTGACATTGGGCCATGAGTTAAGTGACCAACTTGCCGAGTCGGAAGAGTAACTCGACGGGTTGGAGTTGGAGGGTGAAACTCTAATTTCCGGGGTTTTTCACCCTATTTAAGGATTCATTAGCCTTCTCTTAGTACCTTACAACCTCCAGAGAGTCCAGCAAACCTTATTCCTTGTGTGAACTTCATTTGAGTGTGTTTGAGCTTTGAAAGGAGGAATTTGTGAAGGAAGCTTGAAGGTCAAGTAACTAGCAATAAGAAGCTCGTGTGGATCTACAAATCCTGCCTTAGTTAGCTTTATTTTGAGGTATCAATTCGTGATCTTGGCATTATTTCCTTCTAAATCTCATATGGGTGAAGTTAGGGTTTTGCTTTGAAATGGAGTTACTATGGTGTATGAGCTCGATCTGAAGTTGCAACTTCATATTTGAACCCTCCTTGGGATTTAGGTTCATAAAGTTTCTAGATCGGGCATGTATGAAAACCCTCTTTTGTTAAACCCCATTTCAAGTTGGATTTGGCATTATGAACCATTAGAGCCTTACATACACGTAAAGTTTGAAACTTTATGTGACAAGTATGCCCTAGGAGGTTAGATCTGCAATATAGAGTCTTTGCATGGCTTAAAAAGCACCTGTATGGATAAAGACCCGTGGGAACTCGACGAGTTGCAAGGTCGACTCGGCGAGTCCTATGAAGATAGCCTTAGGCTCGACGAGTCCTATGAGAAACTCGGCGAGTCTGATGAAGAATGTCATAAACCCAGTGAGTCCGATGAAGATTTCATTAGGCTCGGCGTGTTAGATGAGTGACGCGACGAGTTGGTAAATTATATAAGGAACTCGCCGAGTAGCTGAGGGTACTTGACGAGTTGAGGTCAACATGGATTGTTAACCTTGACAGTTGACTTTGACTTTGACCAAGGGTTAACCAGTTGACTTCTAAGATCGTTTTGGTAAATAGGATAACTATAGCAAAGGTCTTTGGTGAATATAGGTGTTGGAGTTGGAGCTACATTTGGAGGAGTTTGACATTACTTTCTGATCTACTTACGAGGTGAGTTACCTCACTTTACTAAGGGGTCTAAGGCACCAAGGTCGGCCCATTGAATATGTTATCCTAGCAGTGTTAGTATGTTGAGTATGAAGTGGACTACCTGTTTTGTTATATGATTATATGCATGCTTAGTGGTTATAATATATGTTCATATACTATATGGGATGGGTTGAGGTAATACTGCTCCGTGAGGTAACCAACAAACCCAAGAGCATTCTAGATACGAGTTGAGGGAGACTCGTACTGTGGGCTCGATGGCAAGCTAGATGTGAGTTGTGGGCCGGAAAGGCAATCCAGACTCACACTATGGGCCTAGGGGTAATCCAGTTTGTAAAGCTATGGACCCATTGCATGATGTTTAGTTTGTTATGTCATGATATTGTTGACATGGTTATGTGGATTGTATGTGCATCGGTATTTTGGGGGAACTCACTAAGCCTCGGGCTTACAGTTTCTGTTTATTGTTTCAGGTACATCAGGGGATCATGGCAAGTTGAAGGCATGATCGTATAGCTCCTCATGTTTTGTTTGTTTCTAGGAAAACTCTGATATTTTACATTTTGAAAACAAAGTGTAATGATTCAAATGGTTTGAAATGCTTCTTTTAAAAATTCAAATTTTGCTTGAAATTTTGTGTGTTACAAGTTGGTATCGGAGCCTTGGTTTGAGTGAATTGGAGGAACATTCACATGAATCCAATCTTAAATCAAGGATAGGTTTTTAAAAAAAAAGATTTCTAAAATGGTTTTCAAAATAAGTAAAGGAGGATGCAGGGTGTACGTTCAGCCGGAGCCAGCAAGTAGACCCCAAAATAGCATACAGTTATTTGATTATATGATATGTTAGAATAGTAAGCTAGTACTAGGCTAGGGATCTTTAGGAATTGCATGATAGAATTGTCTGATTACATGATGCCTTCTATCCTAGGGTTTCCCTTATATGAGATTGACATCATTACTGTAGTTACTTGTGTACGCATCACGGTTGTATATAATTAAGATCTTATAGCCTGAGAATGTTTGATTTGGCGTTATGTTATGTTCTTATTGATTAGGGCTTAGTGTAGGATCGGATATTCGAAAGTATATAGGGTCTAGCGTTATGTATGGCTAGCATGCACGAGTGATGTAGGGTTGGTGGAAGTTTCATGGATGAGTGAGTAGTGTGAGGTTGGTAGGCCAGTTACAAGATATTTAGCATTCCACTAGGAGTGAGGATTGAGCGCTCGCTATCATTATGTGTATTCTTAGGGTGTTGTGGTGATACTTGAGACAAATATGGGTAGGTGCTGAAGGTAGTATGGGCACGTACTACTGAAAGCACAGGACCCATACACGTAGCAAGGAAGTCACAACCCCTATGGTATAGTCGGGAGTTGGATCCCAGTTATTATTTGGATTATCTGATATTGTTTGGTATGTTTCAGAATGGTGATGACGAGACACTTTGTGATGGGATCTGGTTCAGGATCAGGAGCAGGAGACGGAGGCCAGGAGGGGCCAACAACACCTAAGCATGTGGTGCAGATGGGTACAGAGGAGTTGGATGCCAGGATTCGATAGATCCTGCATGATGAGGTTGTTGCTATGTTTCGGGCACAGCTGCCAGAGATGTTTGGGTCTATTAAGACCACTATGGTTGAGTACTTTGATGAGCGTTACGCATCCCTTGCAGAGACGGCTGCCGCAGCAGCTGCATCATTTGTATACGCGGCAGGGTGAGGAGCTAGTAGGGGGTTCCAGTACCGAGACTTCGATAACACGAAGCCCCCTACTTTTGATGGGACGCAAGATCCCATCAAGGCTATGAGGTGGGTCTCAGATGTGGAGGGGTGTTTCTTTATCTGCTCGTGTCCTACTGAACAGAAGGTCCGGTGTGCTCTGAACCTGCTAAGGTCTGGGGCTAAGGACTGGTGGAGACTGGTGACTGGGTTGTACACTGATGATCAGAGAGTTGCTATTACTTGGGAGCAGTTCAGGGAAATGTTCCGCACTCGATACATTCCTCGGGTTAAGCGGGAACGATTGTCACAAGATTTTTTGAGTTTGAGGCAGGATGAGGAGTCGGTGACGGAGATTACCCGGATGTTTACAAAGAGGGCAATGTTCTGCCCAGAGTTTGCTTCCGAGCAGGCTCAGATGACCCGATATCTGAGCATGCTCAAGACTGACATCCGTCAGTTTGTGTCTACCCAGCGATGTGATACTCTTCTAGAGTTACAGGAGGCCGCTAGGCGACGTGAGTTGGAGATTGAGCTGCAGTTGAGGGAGCAACGACAGGCCCCGGCACAATCGCAGTTGGCGCCTAAGCGGTCTAAGACCGCTGACTCTAGGATCGGGAGTCAACAGAGCCGCATTTGTGGAAAGTGCGGAAAGGGTCATTCTGGGGTATGTCGAGCTGGTAGTGGGTCCCATAGGTGTGGCAAGAAGGGGCATTATGTGAAGGATTGTTGCTAGGCCACCCCGGTTCCGGGTATGAGGTTATGCTACCACTGTGATCAGGTTGGCCATGTGAAGGCCAACTACTCATTGCTAGCCGCCAAGCCGGCGCAGGTTCCAACGCCAACTACATTGGGGATTGCTGATGGGAGGCCAGCTAAGGCCGAGCCTCTAAAGGCTCAGGGGGTGCATTCCAGCTTACGGTAGAGGAGGCTAGGGCAGCACCGGATGTGGTTTTTGGTATGTTTCTATCATTCATCTCATTAATTATATATGTGTTATGCTATCTGTTTTACCTGTGTTTAGGTATGTTTTTAGTAAACTCCTTTCTTGCTTTGGTTTTATTAGACTCGGGGGCGAGTCGGTCTTTCGTATCTCAGGATTTTAGTAGGGACTTCAGTGTGCCAGTAGGCGAGCTAGAGTTTCCGTTACGAGTCTCCATCGCCAACGAACACAGAGTTTCTGCTTCTTCGGTCTATCGAGGATGCGAGTTGGGATCTTCGGAGTATCCTTTCTGATATACTTGATTCCTATTCCCATGGGGGAAGTGTGTGTGATTGTGGGGATGGATTGGCTTAGCCGATTTAGTGTTATGATAGATTGTGAGGGCCAACAGGTGGTAGTTCAAACCCCAAGTGGGGGAGAACTGATGGTATACGGCGAGGGCACTAGAGTGGGATCAGGGTTTTGTTCAGCTGCCAGGGCTCGGCAGTATATTCACCATGGGTGTACAAGTTTTTTGGCATATGTAGTAGATACGCGAGCCAGGGACCAAATTTCAGTTTCAGAGATTCCAGTAGTCAAGGAGTTTGCAGATGTGTTTCTGGAAGATTTGCTAGGGATACCTCCAAAGAGGCGGGTCGAGTTCTGGATCGACCTAGTGCCGAGTGCGGCTCTTATTGCCAAGGCGACGTACCGGTTTGTGCCACCCGAGATATAGGAGCTATCGTTACAACTGTAGGAACTGTTGGGCAAACAGTTCATTCGACCTAGCAGTTCTCCATGGGTAGCACTGATCCTCTTCGTCGGGAAGAAGGACAGTTCGCACAGGATGTGCATCTATTATAGGGAATTGAACAAGTTAACGGTGAAGAACCATTATCCACTGCCGAGGATAGATGATCTCTTTGATCAGTTGCAGGGTGCATCTTGGTTTTCCACTATAGACTTGAGTTCGGGATATCATCAGGTACGGGTTGGAGAAGAGGATGTAGAGAAGAACGCGTTTCGGACTCGTTATGGTCATTACAAGTTTGTGGTAATGTTGTTTGGGCTCACCAACGTGCCGACAGTGTTCATGGATCTGATGAATCGGGTCTGAATACCAATGCTTGATCACTCGGTCATTGTATTTATTGATGATATCTTGGTATATTCCAAGACTCAGGAGTAGCACGAGGAGCACCTCAGGGATCTATTGGGAGTTCTGAGATGAGAACGGTTGTATGTTAAGTTCTCAAATAGTGAGTTTTGGTTACGAGATGTCTAATTCCTCGGACATCTCGTTAACCGGGAGGGGATTCTGGTCGATCCGGCCAAAATCAAGGCAGTCATGCAGTGGGAGGTGTCAAAATCTCCATCGGATATCAAGAGTTTTCTGGGTTTAGCAGGGTACTACCGGAGATTTATTAGGGATTTCTCCAAGATTACAGTACCCCTCACTCGTCTGACAAGGGAGGGGGTGGATTTCCAGTGGGGCCCTGAGCAGCAGAGGGAATTTGAGACCCTCCATATTCGTTTGTGTGAGGCTTCAGTTTTGACTCTCCTGGAGGAAGTTGAGGATTTTGCGGTTTTTTGTGATGCATTCATCACATGCTTGGGGGCAATCCCCATGCAGAGAGGATGGGTGATAGCTTATGCATCGCGGCAGCTGAAGCCGCATGAGACGAGATGCCCCACGCATGATTTAGAGTTGGGAGCAATGGTGTTCGCTCTCAAGATATGGAGACATCACCTATATGGGGTCTGTTGTACCATATACACGGATCACAAGAGCTTAAGACATATTATGGATCAGCCAAACCTGAACATGAGGCAGCATAGGTGGCTGGACGTAGTCAAGGACTATGATTGCGAGATCCTTTACCATCCAGGTAAAGTGAATGTGGTGACGGACGCCTTGAGCCACAAGTCAGCTGGGTCATCCATCCCGACGATATGTATGAGGATAGTAGTGGACTCTCCGCTTGTAGATTTTATTAGAGATGCTCAAGTGGAGGGCATGCGGCCAGAGAACTGGAAATTGGAGAGGATCGAGGGTGAGAACACCCGTTTTGTGCAGGATAGCCGAGGATTGTTGACCCAATATGGTTAGGTATGGGTTTCCATGTCTGGTGGGGTCAGACAGACAGTTATGGAGGAGGCCCATAAATCTCATTTTTCTATTCACCTGGGGGCCACCAAGATGTATCGAGATTTGAGTTTGAGCTACTGGTGGCCATGCATAAATTAAGAAATCGCTTGGTATGTTGAGAGGTGCTTGACGTGTAGGATGGTCAAGGCTGAGCACCATAGACTGTACGGTATGTTGTAGCCCCTGGAGATTCCCATGTGGAAATGGGAACAGATCATGATGGATTTCATTACCAAACTGCTGAGGACGGCTAAGGGGTTCGACGCCATATGGGTCATCGTGGATCGATTGACGAAGAGTGCTCATTTCTTGGCTATTCGGGAGAGTTCGTTGGCCAAGAAGTTGGCCGACGTGTATGTTCGCGAGATCGTTGCTCGCCATGGGTCCTGGTCTCCATTGTTTCTGACCGAGATGTTAGATTTGTCTCCTATTTTTGGCAGAAGTTCCACAAGGAACTGGGAACAGGACTACATTTTAGTACAACATTTCATCCACAGACAGACGGTCAGAGCGAGCGGACCATTCAGTCCCTCGAGGATATGTTGAGGGCGTGTGTTATTGACTTTGGTGGGAGTTGGGATTCCCACCTACCACTTGCAGAGTCCACCTACAACAACAACAATCATTCCATCATTGGCGCCCCGCCTTTCGAGCTGTTGTAAGGGCAGAGATGTCGCACCCCGGTCTGTTGGGGTGAGGTTGGGCACAGAGTCATGGGCTAGACGGAGGTGGTTCTGTAAACCACCGAGAAGATCCGACAGATTAGGCAGCGATTGCAGACCGCTTAGAGTTGGCAGAAGATTTACGCCGACAGACGCCGATCTGAGTTAGAATTTCAGGTGGGTGATATGGTACTCCTGAAGGTCTCACCCTAGAAGGGCGTCATTCGCTTTAGGAAGAGGGGGAAACTAGGTCCCCGTTACATTGGGCCGTTCAAGATCATTGACAGGGTTAGCAAGGTGGCATACATGTTAGAGCTATCGGAGGAGCTTAGTCGGATCCACAGCACTTTCCACATTTCGCAATTGCAAAAGTGCATTATAGATCAGGAGGCAGTTGTAACTCCTCGATTCTCAGTTATTGCTTGTATAAGATTTTTTGGGTTAAGCTCTACTCAACGAGTTGGTTGACCTACTCATCGAGTAGCAGCGGGATGGGATTGCAAGTTAAGTGACCTACTCGGCGAGTAGGAGCTGGCGGTGGAAACCCTAAAGCCCGGGGTTTGCACTTCTATTTAAAGGAGCCTTAGCCTCCTTTGGCCTCTTTAAAGTCTTTGAGAGCCTCCTTAAACCCTAATTCGTGTTTGTGTGCCTTGGTGTGGTGTTGAAGCTTGAAAAGAGGATATTGGAGGAAGAAAGTTAGGAGTGCAAAGGAAATTGAAGCAAGGAAGGAGTGGGAGGTCGGATTTACCTCAGCAAGCATCCTTTGGAGGTATCAAAGTGCCATTTCTACTTCCCTTTTTTCCTTTTGTTGAGTTCTAGGGTTTTTATGGATTTTTAAGTTGGTATGATGAGTTATGAGTTAGATCTGAAGTTGTAACTTCAGATCTGGACCCTCCTTGGATTTAAGAAGCATAAAGTTACAGTCTTGGTTGTGATTAAGGTCCCTCTTGAGCATGAAGTTCCATTAAGAACTTAGAATAGACGTTTGGAGCCTTTAAGGCCATGCATGCACGTAAAGTTTGCAACTTTATGTGATAAGCATGCCCTAGAAGCTTAGATCTGTGATTTGGAGCCGCTGCATGGCTCAAAACAAGTCTGTATGGAAAGAGGACTGAATGGACTCGGCGAGTTGCAAGGTTGACTCGGCGAGTCATATGAAGATGGCTGGAAACTCGACGAGTTGGATGAACAACTCGGCGAGTCCGATGAAGATCGCCATAAGACTCGACGAGTTGAAGAACAACTTGGCGAGTCGGATGAGTTTTCTCTTGGATATGTATGAGTGTGTATCCGTCGAGTTGCAAGGAGGGAACTCGACAGGTGGCCATAAAGTTCGAACGAGAATCAAAGGAACTCGACGAGTCACCTCGATGACTCGGCGAGTTGGTTTGTACTTTAGAGAACTCGGCGAGTACCCAAGGGTACTCGACGAGTTAAGGTCAACATGGACTGTTGACTTTGAATAAGAACTTTGACTTTGACCATGGGTTGACTAGTGGATTATGGGGTACCTTATAAGGTTAAGGACTCATGAGTATATTGTACTATGATGATAGGTGGTGGAGCCCGTGTCAAGTGATCCGAGAGTTGGAGTTTACCCTTCGTGTCGACATTTGCGATGTGAGTTATCCTGACTATATCGGTAGGGTCTACGGCACCAAGGTCGGCCCTTTAATTGTTATTGTTATGGTATGTTGCATGTGGTTATGATTTGTTAGTTCGGAATCGAGGTAGATAGTATGTTATGCTTTTATGATCCATAGGGATTGGTGTGTTAGTAACCTGATAGGTCGGTACTCTAGTTACAGGAGAATTCTATGATTGATGATCAGTGTGACAGATATGTTTGATGTTTATATATTTCTGTATATGATAGTATGCACACATGGTTATTTGCTTGTGGCGGGGTTGAGGCGGTCCTGCTTTGTTCTGAAGGCCAATATCCCCTATGAGCGGACCGGGGGGGACTGTAGGCCCACGTGGCGGACCATTCATACCGAAGGCTCAGGATGGATTCAAACAGACTGTAGGCCCGGTAGAGCGGTCCAGTCAGGCCGATGGCCGAGTATGCATGTTGACCGAATTGATTATTACTGTTGTGGTATTGTCAGTGTGGTATTGGTATTTTGGGGGCAGCTCACTAAGCCCTTGGGCTTACAGTTTTCAGTTTCGCTCCTCATCCTTATGTTATGATTTTTGGGACACTCCGATGGAAAATGATTTGAAAACATTTTGTAAACAATGCTATGTGGTTTTTTATTTATGATTGAAAAAGTTTAAATTTGACGTAAAATTTATGGTTTTTACAGCGGTGGTGTCGTTGGATGATATTCAGGTCGATGAGCATCTAAATTACGTGGAGAGGCATGTTGCCATACTGGAGAGGAAGACAAAAAAAATTCAGAACAAGGATATACCTTTGATGAAGGTACATTGGGAGCATCGAAAGGGGTCTGAGTGGACGTGGGAGACGGAGGCTGAGATGCGGGAGCACTATCCATAGTTGTTCACCGCAACGGACTTCGAGGACGTAGTCTAGTTCAAGTGGGGGAGAACTGTAACGCCCCCATTCTCAGGTATTATTATTATGGCTTTAATTTTGAAGTTTCAAGGTCTAATCGATGAGTTTGATGCCCTGACTCGTTGAGTAGCAGCAGGATGGGCCACGAGTTAAGTGACCAACTCGCCAAGTTGGAAGAGTGAGTCGACGAGTTGGAGCTGGAGGGTGAAACCCTAATTTCCGGGGTTTTGCACCCTATTTAAGGATTCATTAGCCTCCTCTTAGTCCCTTACAACCTCCAGAGAGTCCAACAAACCTTATTCCATGTGTGAGCTTCATTTGAGTGTTTTTGAGCTTTGAAAGGAGGAATTTGTGAAGGAAGCTTGAAGGTCAAGTAACTAGCAACAAGAAACCCGTGTGGATCTACAAATCCTGCCTTAGTTAGCTTCATTTTGAGGTATCAATTCGTGATCTTGGCATTATTTCCTTCTAAATCTCATATGGGTGAAGTTAGGGTTTTGCTTTGAAATGGAGTTACTATGGTGTATGAGCTCGATCTGAAGTTGCAACTTTAGATTTGAACCCTCCGTGGGATTTAGGTTCATACAGTTTCTAGCTTGGGCATGTATGAAAACCCTATTTTTGTTAAACGCCATTTCAAGTTGGATTCGGCATTATGAACCATTAGAGTCTTGCATACACGTAAAGTTTGAAAATTTATGTGACAAGTACGTCCTAGGAGCTTAGATCTACAATATAGAGTCTTTGCATGGCTTAAAAAACACCTGTATGGATAAAGACCCGTGGGAACTCGGCGAGTTGCAAGGTCGACTCGGCGAGTCCTATGAGGATGGACTTAGGCTCAACGAGTCCTATGAGAAACTCGGTGAGTCCGATGAAGAATGTCATAAACCCAGTAAGTCTGATGAAGATTTCCTTAGGATCGGCGTGTCAAATGAGTGACGCGACGAGTTGGTAAATTATATAAGGAACTCGGTGAGTAGCTGAGGGTACTCAACGATTTGAGGTCAACATGGACTGTTGACCTTGACAATTGACTTTGACTTTGAACAAGGGTTGACCAGTTGACTTCTAAGAGCGTTTTGGTAAATAGGATAATTATAGCAAAGGTCTTTGAGGAATATAGGTGTTGGAGTTGGAGATACATTTGGAGGAGTTTGACATTACTTTCTAATCTACTTACGAAGTTAGTTACCTCACTTTACTAAGGGATCTAAGGCACCAAGGTCGGCCCATTGAATATGTTATCCTAGCAGTGTTATTATGTTGAGTATGAAGTTAGTGTTGCATGCTAGCGGTTATGCCAGTTAGGTAGATCTGTAGGACTACCTGTTTTGTTATATGATTATTTGCATGCTCAGTGGTTATGATATATGTTGATATACTATGTGGGATGGGTTGAGGTAATACTGCTCCGTGCGGTAACCAACAAACCCGGGAGCATTCCAGATACGATCTGAGGGAGACTCGTACTGTAGGCTCGATAGCAAGCCAGATGTGGGTTGTGGGCCCAAAAGGCAATCCAGACTCACATTGTGGGCCCAGGGGTAATCCAGCCTGTAAAGTTGTGCATCCATTGCATGTTGTTTAGTTTGTTATGTCAAGATATTGTTGATATGGTTATGTGGATTGTATGTGTATCGGTATTTTGGGGGAACTCACTAAGTTGTGGACCCCTGCGTACTCCCTTGGTACGCCCCACGTACTAGGGTTCCTTGCAAAACCCTAAATATTCCTGATGATTGCAATTAGCTACACCTAATTTTAAATTTATAACCTAACTACTTAACTAACTAAAATGTACCTAGGCAATGCACCTAGTCAAATTATAGAATAGTTTGAGTAAGTCGGGTGTCGATCACATGGAACGGTTTTAACTAATTAATCTA
Organism: Lactuca serriola; assembly: GCF_051521515.1. NCBI lineage: Eukaryota > Viridiplantae > Streptophyta > Magnoliopsida > Asterales > Asteraceae > Lactuca > Lactuca serriola. Next base: position 103,474,032 of record NC_136412.1, read on the forward strand.
CCTACTATTAAATTAACCTAATTTCTAATAAAGGAAGGGGTTTTGTCTAATTTTACAAGTTTAGAAAAACTTAATTCTTTAACACAAATTTAATCAATAAACAAAACACTTCTGTTAGTTCGAATCCACTTTCCCTCAATGGTTTATAAATTAGTTATGACAATTACTGTTGGTTACCAATTAAGATAGTATTAGCAATTCAGTTCTAAATTTACTAACATTAATTAATTCATGTAAGTCTATGTATGGTCACACAATAGTTAACATAGAATCAATTATTGAATATGATTGGAGCCATGTAAGATTGATTTGGAAAACACACTTACAGTCATAATATGAGTTCTCTAGCACAACTTAATTCAATAATTCAATTACTTATCTATGATTGGTTTTATCTTAGCTCTAATAAACTAGTGTTCACTAAATTATTAGGTATTCAAATTCATGCAGCTTCATATTCACTAACGACACATAACAAGAATTTAAAGCAATCAAACATTAAATCAAACATGCTAGGTTCAATCAATCAAACACAAGTCATAACCAACAAGTAAAGTCAAATCTAAAGTATTAATACCATGAGTTCCAGCTTCATCTAGCTAACAGAAGCAACTAGATTTAGTTGGACATTCTAGCAAATAAACAATCACAAGTCATATTTAAAAGCATGCTAAATGTACCAATTCTAGAATCAATTTATGAACTTCTCTTCTCCCTTGGTGTTGAAAGCCAATTCCAGACCTCTTCTCCCTCTGAATTTTGTCTCCAGAAACCCTTCAAGTTGGCCAAAAGTCTCCCAAGTCGTAATGATTAAGAATATATATATATATATATATATATATATATATATATATATATATATAGTTATCCTAAAATTCGCTCTCACGTCGTGAATAAGTATAACTCACGACGTGAATTCAGTAGATATCCGTGTTCTACAAGGATTCCTCCTCCGCGATGTCTATCTTTTGGAATATTCGTACTCACGTCGTAAATCCTAAATATTCACGTCGTTAGTTTAGCTTTCACGTGGGTTTTCATTCTTGTAAGTCTTCATCTTCCAAAGTTCCATCTTTTGACGCTTTTAGTCCCCTTTCTTCAAAATGTCTTTTATTTGGCTGCAATATATATTAACCTTATAAGTACCATTATTCAATGCAAATAACCAAAATATTAATAAAAATATAGAGTAAATTACACAAATGGTCCCTATGGTATAGGGTAATTTGCACGTTTGGTCTCTAACTCGTTCTTTTAACTCGGAAGGTCCCTACTGTTTGTTTTTGTTATGCGTTTGGTCCCTGTCTAACCTAAGAAACTATATTTCCCTTGATTTTTTTTAATTTATTTAATTAAACACACCTCCAACTCTACACCTCTCGCCTTACCTTACCTACCCCACCATTTTTCTCTATTTAAATAATAGTTTTTTAAGGTATGACAGGGACCAAGCGTGTAACAAAAACAAACAATAGGGATCAAGCGCGTAACAAAACCAAATAGTAGGGACCTTCCGAGTTAAAAAAGTAAGTTATGGATCAAGTGTGCAAATTACCCCGAACCATAAGGACCATTCTTGTAATTTACTCAAAAATATAAGTAAATATTTCTTAAAAACATGCATAAATATGACAATTTCACTTTCGAAGGTCATAACTTCCTCGATCTAAGTTCATTTCCGATGAATTTTATATCCACAAAAAGGTGGCGAGAAGCTCTACACTTCTAGCAACCCATCATAGCCTAGAAGTTCCCCAAACCAGACCCAAAATTCATAAAGGACCGGGATAACCAATTACGATTATGCCCTTGGGCTCCGAAACACCAACGAACACTCGGATCACTTAAACTTTAACATCCTCATCAAAAAATGACCAAAACCTTTCTTTCCCATGCTTCTAAGCCTTATGGTAATTGATGATCGGACCGCAACCCCGAATAATGAAGCGATTTGAAATCGGGTGTTACATAACCATAATCTCGATTTTAATGGAGACATCCCATAAAAATCATGATTATCTCTCTCTCTCTCTCGTGCTCTTTCTCTCTCTTTCTCTCTCTTCCTCTCTCTCTCTCTCTCTCGCTCTCTCTAACTGTTACATTTCTTGGCTTCTCTCATCATCTCCTACCAATTCTTCGTAACTCACACACTCATTGCTTAAAGACGAAACAACCACTCATTCATTACTCACCCTCCTCTGACATCCTCATAAGGCAAACTCCGGTGCCCAATAGTCGCTCCGACAATGGCAGTCGCCTCCTCTTTCTCTCTCTTTTTCTCGATCTCACACTCTTTCCCTCAATCTTTAGTCGGACAAACACACACTCACTCATTAATCTAGGGTTTTGGGTGATTAAATATGAAATATGTTGCATATACCAACAAAATGCGATTAAGGCCTCCCCCTCCTCCCATTGTCGTGGTGCAGGGAACAAGGAAACATGAGTTTTCCAAAATCGGCAGAAATAGTCCCTTAAGTTTAGATATTTGACATATTTAACCCATCTTTGGGTTTCTTTAACAAACCAAGTTTTGAAAATAGCATAATACCCCCTTGGACCTAGAAAGTATGTGCATCGATGCTAATGTTGATTGGCTCTTCAATTACATCGACCCATAAACGAGGCAATATGATCTCTTCATCCTTTGTCCAAACACGAGTCACTTTAGAGATGAAGTTTTGAAGAAGATGTAGAATAAAAATGTTAGGAGAATTGAATTACGAAAGTTTGAATATGGTGTAAAATTAAAGAAGACGTTAGTATATATAGCAGTTAATGCAATTTTTAAAATTTGAAATTAAAAAAAAATGGTATTATTTTGAAAACTTGGATATTTTTTGAAAATATTGTATTTTTTGAAATTATAATGTTCGTTAAAATGGTAATAAAAAAATACAACGTCTCCCTTATTGGCATACTCTCACCGAGTCGGACCACCGAACTCGGCATGCCAAGTTGGTGGTACGTTAAGGTTAGGGATGTTATGCGGGTCGGAACCGAACCGAACCGGACCGACCCGAATAAACTGAAAACCGAATAAGGGTAATTGTATGAACCGAAAACCGAACCAAATAAGCAATACGGGTTCAGTTCGATTCGGGTATTATTCGGTTCGGTTCGGTTCCGGCCTGAATAACCCAAATAACATGTACAAGATAATTAAGGAGTTGAATAACCCGAGTAACCCGAATATCTTGTATTACTTTTGTAGCTTATGATTTCATAACAAATCTTTTAAAGAGACAAATTAAACACTAAAAAATAAACATCCAAAACACCCAAAAATCTATCTATAAGTATATAACCTGAATAACTTCATCAATATGGAATGAAACAAGTAAAATAACATATATGGTTGTTTTCATTAAATTCTCTTATTCAAGGTCAAAGTCTCTATTGCTTGGACTTATAGAAAAAAAAAAGTTAACTGTTAACATAGCACATTCAAATTCCAATTGATAACATACATAATAACACATTTAAAGATTGAGTAGTAGATTAACACATCCAATTTTCAATGAGTAACATACATAATAACACATTGAAAGATTGAGTAGTAGATTAAGATACAAATTCTTACTTGTGTTTCTTGATTTGGAACCCAATTTTCCATGAATTGAATAGAGTAGAAACTAGAAAACAAGATGAGGAGATGATTCACAGAAGTTTGAAGTACGGAATTCGATCAAAAACTAATGCCGATCAAAGACTAATGTCGCAATGAGCAATTGTCGATAAAAAAATTTGTCGGAAGGAGCAATTCGCAATCAGCAACTGTCGATCAAACAAAATTGTCGCAATCATCAATATGGAAGTAGTCGACTCGATTTGGTGTAATAGGATAATCGATTTGGTGTATTAAGTGGGTAACGATCTTCGATTTGGTTTTTTGAGATCGATTGTGATGATCACATAACTAAATTGTGCAAGGGAAAAAAAACGACTCTTCATATTCGATTCGGTTCTTTGGACCGAATAAGCCCTTATTCGGGTAACCCGGACCGAATAACCCGAAAACCGAATAAGCTTTATATAGATACCCGAAAACCGAATTGAATTGCTTATTCGGGTTTAATTCGGTTCGGTTCGGGTTTTCGGGCCAAATTCTCATCCCTAGTTAAGGTGTTTAACGAGGCCAGTTCGAGCCTTGTTTTACGCCCTCCATCCAACTTTAACAAATTTATTTGGGTTGTGTTATAAGTACACTTCCATTTATGAGGGTACACAAAAAGGGTACACACATTTTGGGGTATGTATACCAATTGACTTTTATTTACCAACTTTTAGCATGATAGAATAAACCAACGTGGTTCGATGCTGTGTCGTGTCAAGTAGGTTTGATCCCCAAAGCAACAATTCCAAGATCGGCTAGAAGCACTTTTCATGATAACTACGTATACCAACAACAAAACACAGACTCACACCCACCCCCTGATGAGAATTTCTAAGTGTTGGTGTTACGGCGGTGTTAACAAAGCACGACAACAATGTGCTCCCCTTTTTCCCTCGAATCCAACCCAATAAACCTTTTATGTGTTCCTCTTCATATTCAATTCCACCCCTCTTCCAAATCTCCTTCTTTAACTCCGATCCAAGTTCCTCGTCAATTTCGGCACCCTTAAACTACTACAACCTTCAAATTTCAACAATTTTGGTCTCTGTTTTGTATTGATAATCGGGTAATACTGCATTCCCTTTTTCAGTTTTTACAATGAAAGGTTTAGAGCTTTGGATGAGAGATTTAGTCGCATCATCCGGATCGCAACCGGAAATATTACCTGCGTCTACCAATTTTGTAAACGGTGGATTGTTTCTCGAAACAGGTAATGTTCCTTCGTCTATAGCGTCCTTTATTTCGGTACAGAACACTAGTTCTGTTGCACCGATTTCTTGTTCATTGAGTCGGCGGAGAAGTCGCCGGCGACATGGTCGAGTTGGGTTTTTGTCCGTGACCTTGTCGGTAAAAGATGGGGGTAGCGGCGAAGGGTTTTCCGGGGAATCTAGTCTTGTTTTGGGAGGGGAGGTTGAAGATGAGCAGAAAGGTTTAGAGGAAGAGGAAGTTAAGGTTAAGGTACAAAAACAAGGGGGTGCATTGAATACTACGAAGCATCTTTGGGCTGGAGCTGTCGCTGCCATGGTTTCAAGGTCTGTTCTTCACTCTAAATTGCTGTCGATTGGCATCGATTTCACTTTATCAACTGTGAACTTGATTTGGGTGTTTTCATAGTCGATAAATTTAGTTAATGGAGAAAACATGTTCACTATTTAATTAAGTGAGGTTAACCTTTCAAACATGGTAGAACATTTTTCTGACTAATATCTATGCTTTATGTCAACAAATTACATTATCATGAATAATTATTGCCCATATGACAAAGGGTAGGTTAAATGCTTGTTTTATATTTTTTCCACTTTATTTATGTAACAATGTTTCAGTTTTTTTTACAAATTGTATTTAGAACTTTTGTGGCTCCACTGGAGAGATTGAAGCTGGAATATATGGTTCGTGGGGAACAAAAACATCTTATTGATCTCATCAAATCAATTGCAGCAACTCAAGGGATTAAAGGGTTTTGGAAAGGAAATTTTGTGAATATTCTTAGAACAGCTCCATTTAAGGCAATCAACTTTTATGCTTATGATAAATACAGAAGTGAACTGTTAAAGCTAACTGGGAATCAGGAAACAACTAATTTTGAAAGGTTTCTTGCTGGTGCTGCTGCAGGAATTACTGCTACTATACTCTGCATACCCATGGACACAGTATGTTTGAATTTACCTTTTTGCCCTTTTTGTATTATAGCTTTTAGAATTTAGACCCCGTTTGTTATGCACAACACTACATTACAGAAATTGAACCCAAAAAGGTGGGATAGAATATAGATGCTCGCTTGTCTATGCAAAAGACGTGAATGCCCTCCTTGTTCTCATCATTAAGTGTTTTTTGGATAAATGATATTTAAAAAAACTTTGAGAAAGTTATGGCGCACTTGCGAAATGAAAGGAAAAAAGTAAAGGGTTAATCTAAAAAAAGACATTATATTTTGTGTTTTTTCCGGATTGAACCTCAATTTTTTTTTTTTGCCTGAAAAAGACCTTGTAGTTTTTCAGTTTTTCCGAGCTGGCCCTTTTAGTCATTTTTTTCCAAAAAAAATTGTAAAATGTGAGGGTTTTTTCAAGAAAAACCAAAAACATTGAGGGTTTTTTTGGAAGCATTTAGAAGGTTGAGGGTTTTTTTTTCGGAAAAAAAATATATAAATACAAAGTTGAGGGCTTTTTCGGAAAAAAATGAAAAAATACAAGGTCTTTTTCAGGCAAAAAATAAATTTGAGGTTTAATTCAGAAAAAATACAAAATATAAGGGCTTTTTTTAGATTAACCCAAAAGTAAATAAGGGCAAATTTGTAAAAAGATCGAGATTCCATTTCCATGACATGTTTGGTTGCCAAATGGACAGAGTTCAATTCTGTCATATTCTTATAAATTCCATGGACTGTATGCATGTGTAAGGAATTCAACTTCATTCTTTAATTTTCTATTAAATGACCAAAATACCCTCTCATTACTTATATGCTGAAACATTAAAACATTAAAACCCAATATTTTATCTTTCCCACATTCCTTCAAAGTTTCATCAAAAATCATTATCTTAACAAATCAATTCACAACTTCATTCTTTTTAATTTTTTCTATTAAATGACGAAAATACCCTCACCATCACAGATCAGAACAAAAATGGTGGCACCGGGAGGAGAAGCAATGGGAGGTGTAATCGGTGCTTTTCAGCACATGATCCAAACAGAAGGATTCTTCTCTTTATACAAAGGCTTGCTTCCTTCCATCATAAGCATGGCACCTTCAGGAGCTGTGTTTTATGGAATTTATGACATATTAAAATCAACATATTTACATTCACCAAAAGGAAGAAAAAGACTTGAAAACATGAAAGAAGGAGGGGAAGCATTAAATGCTTTGGAGCAGATGGAATTGGGTACAATGAGAACACTGATATACGGTGCGGTTGCGGGGTGTTGTGCTGAAGCTGCTACTTATCCATTTGAAGTTGTGAGAAGACAACTTCAGTTGCAAGTTAGAGCTACAAAAATGAGTGCTTTGGCTACTTTTGGGAAGATTGTTGAACAAGGTGGTGTTCCTGCTTTATATGCAGGATTGACTCCAAGTTTATTGCAGGTATATTTTAACCAAAATTACCCTTACATTCATTCAAAAACCAAATTTCACAATATTCATCCGTTTTAACATGAGAGGAGTTGAGAGTAAAAAAAAGAAGAGCAAATAGGTAAAGGGTTAGTGTCTTAATACATTAATCCATGTTTTTTGGCTTAACCCATTAAGTCATTATGTCTAGATCAAGTAAAAAAGAAACAGTCGTATATAACTCGTGTGATTAATTAAGTGCTTAAATGTTTTTTTTTTTTAATTATATAGAAAAAAGAAGGTTGTTTATGTGAAAATATGTTTTTTCTTTTGTGTAAATATGATTTTGTTATGCAAAAACAACATATTCGAAACAAAATTTTGAGAAAAAAGATGTAAAAAAGTAAATTTAGGATGAATTCGTAACAAAATTTTGAATTCCGGGCCAAAACTGTAAATTTTTAAAGTGAGATGACCTGATCACCGGGTAAAGGTCAAAATGAATACAGTTGCTGGTTATTGGAACTTAATTGAATAAAAAAATGTAAGGACTAAATCGATTATAAGTTCAAAATATAAGGACTTTTATGGAGTTTTCCCTTAGGCATATTAGGAGTATAATTGTTAGAAAATTACATGATTATTTATCTAATTCATTGTTTTTATCATATATACTTTTTCTTAAGAGGATATGAAGCAAAATTTAGTTTAGCATGATGGGATTCATTATGTCACATTTTCTTCATGTAAATGTTTACATTTCTTTCTATTAATTATAGCACTGTACTTTTAGTTTTCTCTTATTAAGACACATTAACTTTGAAAAATCTATCTCAGTGAAAACTGCTATAATTTGGTAATTTTTTAACGCAAAATGATTTTGTCTGGAACTAATGAAAGTAGCATGCTTTAATAAAAACTTGAATGAAAATATATTGTAAAGTCATGGATTACCCGAATACAATAAGAAGAAAAAAAAATCGTTACCAATTTATGACATTAATTTATTTTTTTCTTATTATGATGTACTTTCTCAGGTGCTCCCATCGGCTGCTATAAGTTACTTTGTTTATGAACTCATGAAGATCGTTCTCAAAGTTGAACCAGAATAAGAGAGCAGTTGCTTCTTTTTTATCTTTTTCTTTTTCTTTTTTCAAAATGGAATTTTACACTATAATAGACTTTTTGGTAGGAATATTAACGTATTATTTAAGGAAATTTTTGTTTGAAAATTTCCATAAGTAATATTTAAGCAACAATTAGGATAGCTTGTGAACATGTAGAAGTGTCGTCTATCGTTGCTTTTTTTTTTAGTCATTTACAATTCAACTTCATAACGCTTCTGAATAAATAGTTATTATTTTATCACATCCTTTCTAGAAGAAAGGTAAAATGATTATTTACCATCTCAAACAGTAGTTCATTCGGTGTACAAAAGAAACAGCCTTTACTTAAACAGATATCACTTATCCATTCAGCCACTTTACTCATACAAAAGAAATAGCATACAACAAAAAAGTGCAAATTTTTGTTCCATTAATAAGCCTCGATCCTAGTTTAGTGCACACTAAACATAAACACAAACACAAGTTATTTTGTCATGTCTTATCAATTGTCATACCTATTGAAAACATGAAGAGAGAAAGAGAGATTCTAGTGCAGAAAATGTAAACTTTTTATTTATTTCACAATCAACAAATCAACATGTTACGGACACAATACATACATATTTATACTAGACATGATGACAGTTAATGATGGCGTGAATGGATACTCTGAGATAGAGCGAGAAAAATTGAATTTGATTGATTCAACTTATAAGACTTTGGAACAACTAGAAAATTACAAAACTATAAATTTTGAACAACTATTAACCAATCAATGCAACCCCTTTATGAACCGTTGAACCCTTTCAGAAGACACATCTTTAAGATACCCATTAGAGGCACCCATTGAAGGGAACGATTCCATTTTGTAACTGCCTGTCTCCCACAATATTACATAATACCCCCTGAAGTCTAGCTTATTTTCAACATAGCGCACACTAAACACAAACACAAACACAAGTTATTTTGTCATGTCTTGTCAATTGTCATACCTAACAAACTATATATATATATATATATATATATATATATATATATATATATATATATATATATATATAATAAGTAAAAAGGTGGAAACGAACACATTTTTTCGAGTTATATCATTGTGCTATCAATTCTCTCTTGTTAGAACATTACACTCTGAAAAAGTACAATGGCGTAATAGGAAAAGTTAAAAGTAGAATGATGTAATAAGCAAATCAATGAAAGTATATTGATCTTTCTTGGATTTAACTCTTGTTTCTATGCATAAAAACTTTAGCTATTATTCCATCAACAAGCAACAAGCCTGACTTAGACTTGTTGTAAAGGGGTATGCTCGAATCTTTGGGCTAAATGCAAGAAACAGCAATGTACTTTTCAAAAAAAAATTTATCATTATACTTTCATTTTTTCTTATTGCCACATTATACTTCCATAATTATTTCTTGTTAGAGCATTCCACTTTAAATAAATGTATCAAAATCTAGCAATGGGTAACCCGCTACCATCTAAATTTTACAAAGTACAATGTCGTAATAACAAATAATCTCGAAGCACAATGTTGTAATAAGATAAATGATAGTGTAAAGTTGTAACAAGAATAAATAAAAGTACAATTTTGTAAATAAAAAAAATTGGAAACGACATTGCTATCTCTTAACCATTAATCATTCATCCTCAACTTATATTATTTTTCTTTCTTCTTTGTTGACTAGTGCCTTTTGGATTTCAACTGCTATAGATATTATTTTTTTTGCCTAAGTTTTTGATTTTGATTGCTTTGCACTTTGTTTAATTTTCTTATGGTTTTATATCTGGGTACATCCCACAAACACATTATCAAACAAAAGAACATATAAAATAGAAAAAACTCAAAGTACAGATTATATATGCGTTTTATAGATTTGTATCATAAATCAGAGTGGCGCAGCGGAAGCGTGGTGGGCCCATAACCCACAGGTCCCAGGATCGAAACCTGGCTCTGATATTAGAGAAAAGCTTCCGAATATTTTGATTTTTTTCACATTTTCATTCTACATACATCGCTTAATCCACATATACTATTCTCATAAAAAATGATACAAATTGGTTCCCTTCAATTTCTTTTTATTCTTAATCCACACCAAAAAGATATTGCTTTTTTTTTTTTTGTTTTACTTCGTATTATAAACTACGACTGTATCTCTTAGAACATCCAAATTAGGAGCTTTTCCAAAATGTAAAAGCTTTATCGCCTATGTGGGAGATTTTTCAGATATAGTTTTCTCAAAAAGACTTGTAAATTTACATACCTTTCAACCATTTGTTAAATACCCAATTTATAAAAAAAAAACATTATATATCATTAGGTCCCATGAATAAGCTAATGAAAAACTCTCATATGATGAAATTTTTTGAGTTTTTTTGATTGATGAATTGGAAGTTAGGTGTAATAAAAAAAAAAAAAAAAAAAAAAAGGCTAACAATAAGCTCTGCTATTGCGAGCGTTTGGAATATGATAAGCTTTTGTCAACAGTCATAATAACAAGAAATTTCAAATACTTTAATTTACATGGGCAAATTCTGGCAACGTTAATTGTTCATAAGATTATTAAATACAAAGCTTCAAGTTCCACTTGTGATTGATTAAAAGATCTAGAGGTTTTATCCATTTGAAAATAAAAAGGCACACTATAGAAAATAGCAACATATTTTAGAGTTGCTACAATATGTAATCTTATACTTGTAAGCATATTACAAGGTCCATGTTAGTTGTTACATATTGCTATCATGGGTAGAAAAAAAATGAAAGTTGTTGCTATTCTATAACTTCTCTCCGATGGGACTATTTAGGCTCAAAAAAACCAATACCCACATTAACAACGAAAAAGGTGAAAAGGCATTAGAACAAAGCATCAATATGATAGGATTCAACTTAAAACAAGAAAACAAAAGACAACAGTAGTATTGTTGTTAATTGTCTCAAACAACAAAAGACAATATCATTTCACATGACAAGTGTTGGATGTTGATGCTTTGGTGCCATTTTTTGTTCCTTTAATTCATAAGCCCGTCTACTTCTGAATAAACTAAAATATGAATATGACCAAACATGTCATCTTACAGAAATACAATTAATGCAAGAAATAGCAATGCATTTTTTTTTTCTTTCTATTATATCATTGTATTTATACAGCTGTTATTAACTATAGAAGTGAATTATATAATATGGCTATAAATGTATTTTTCAGAGTACACTGTTGTAATAAGAAAAAAAATGAAGTGGAATACTATAATGAACAGATAAATGAAAGTACGATGCTATTTCTTGCATTTAACCCTTCTAAGATTAACATAACAAAACAAAAAACAAGATACCTTCTCAAAAGAATTTGAAACAGCAGAGAAATCTTGTATTTGTTTCCGTAAGAGTTCAACACAGCTTCTCAAGATTTCCTTCTTGGCTTCTGTCTAAAATAGTAATTACCTACGGAGGGTCTAAGATTCAATTAAATAATTATTTTATAAATTGGTATCAACAATCAGAGTGGCGCAGCGGAAGCGTGGTGGGCCCATAACCCACAGGTCCCAGGATCGAAACCTGGCTCTGATATTAGAGAAAAGCTTCCGATATCTTTTTTCCCCTCCCGACACTTTCATCGCTTTATGAACCCTAATTTGATTGTCGCCCCTTCTGATGATACTATTTTTTCTCCATAATTACACATTCATCATCCACATGAACCCTAATTTAATTTTAATTTCATGCTTTTTGATTGTTGTTTACGGATAATCCAATATTTGGATGTTGAAACTTGAAACCCTTAAAATTGTGAATACCAAAGCATAGAAAACTCGGGTTCACAGAATATAGTCTCTTTTCTCGATTTATATGCATATTTGACTTATGATTATCTTCACTTTGAATTCCAACCTTTTTGATTTTTAAATTCATCATTATTATCCAACTTTTGACAATCCTATCACCTAAAAAGCTTCTACTTATGGTATTCATGAATTTATTAGCTATTATTTTTCAACTTTTTAGGAATTTATTTGAACTTTATGCAAGTAAAATTGACTTGATCTCAAAAGTCAATTTTTATGTCTTCGTATAGGCAGCACCAAGCAAGGATCCTTGGTTTCACTATCGGGCAAAGATTCCTACAAATAAGGGTGTAATTCAGGTTATCTTTCTCCATTGTAAGTATTAAACAGAGAAGTTAATGTCGAAAATTTTAAGCATTGATGTAATAATTCTATTTTACTACTTTACAGGCCTTACGGATGTGTTTATTTTTCTTTTTCCACTTTTTGTTATCGTTGTTAAGTTTCACTTTCCTTTTTCCGTTTGGCTAATTCTCATTAGTTTCATGGCCTTTCTCAATGAAGCTTTCGGATCATTTGGTAATTGAAGAAAACCATAAAAGGTCAATTATGCATTTATAGTGAATAATTTTGAAAACTACTTACTTTGATTAATTACTCAAGATGGTTTTATTAGAGGTGTCCGGTGTAAAGCATTAACTTGTGGTTATCAAGAAACACAAGGAGAGTCTTAAAATGGGCTACTAAATTATAAAAGTTGCAGTGAAACACAGAAGATTAAAGGGGTTTCCTGTCACTCATAAAAAAAAAAAAAAAACGTCTAATAGGAAGTCGGGAATAATCAGTGTTTGCTGTAATCTTACCCCTTAATTGGTATATTGTTTTATTGGTTGAAAAGATTGTCAGAATTTACACTTACTTTTGTAGATGGCAAAACAAAGAATGAGTTTTTCTTCACAAGGAAAGAATTGTCATGCAAATCAAACACTTTATCAAACCTTTAGGTTTGTTTCCTTTGAAATTATGTGTATATGAGTGAATGATTAACTAGGCTCATATACAAATATGTAATTAAAAATATATGGATTGGTTGACTGGTAAAGATATTCATTCCAAATTTTAAGGTTATAGTTTCAGGAAAAGCACAATTGTTGCTTTGGTACGTCCGAATCAGTCTCACATATGCTCAACGAAGTTTGTTCGATGCTAATGATTCCATTAACAATCATATTTATTCTGGTTGAAATATTTAAAGAGAAATAAATTGAAAAAAAAAAAAAAACTTTTAGAAATAAAGCATAGTTTCAGCTATGAATTCAAAAGCAACAAACATTTTTTATAGTTGAAATGGATGACAATTTTTTGATGATATCATTTTATTGCTGTACTTTTTCTATTGCTTTTGCCGCCTTTATTTTAGCAAGTTTTTTTTGCTCTTAAAAGATATTCAGAATAAGCATTATTTTATTCTTGATTTTTCATACATAAAATTGGAAACTAAAACTATTTCAACAATGGTTTCATATGTTTGTATAGCGGTTGAAAAATACCAATGATGAATGATGTTATACTTTACATATACATGTAAGTACATTGTTATTTCTTGCATTTTACGCATTTTTTAAATGTGGTCTTGTATATCTTTAACGTTGTATAAATCCTCATATTCATATAGCCTTTGCATTTTTCTTATTAGGAAGTGGTTGTGGTGGACTTGTGGTGGTGAATGGCTAAATACATGAATTAGTGATGTGGTTTCATTTGTGTGTGTATTATAGTATTCAAAATTTATTTCTTTTCCTATAGCATCCTACCTTTTTCCTTATCAGGGTTTGTGCGATGAAAATTCCGTCCAATTATAGGATTGTATTATCCACCTTTTCAAATTAAAGCTATGCACCCACAGTTGATTTAATCGGTAAAGATTTCCTTCAGCCATATTCTTGGGTTGTGCTTAGCACGGGCCGAAAACCTTTCTAGTATATATATATATATATATATCCCATAAATAAGCTAATGAAAAACTCTCATATGATGAAATTTTTTGAGTTTTTTTGATTGATGAGTTGGAAGTTAGGTGTAATAAAAAAAGGTTAACAAATAAGCTCTGCTATTGCGAGCGTTTGGAATATGATAAGATTTTATTAACAGTCATAATCACAATAAATTTCAAATACTTTAGTTTACATGGGCAAATTCTGGCAATGTTAATTGTGCATAAGATTATCAAATATAAAGCTTCAAGTTCCACTTTTGATTGATCAAAAGCTCTATAGGTTATTAGGTTTTATCCATTTGAAAATAAAAAAGGCGACCTATAGAAAATAGTAACGTATTTTAGAGTTGCTACAATATGTAATCTAATACTTGTAAGCATATTACAATGTTACATATTGCTATCATGGGTAGAAAAAAAAAATGAAAGCATATTCTATTCTATAACTTCTCTCCGATGGGACTATTTAGGCTAAAAAAACCAATACCCACATTAACAACAAAAAAGGTGAAAAGGCATTAGAACAAAGCATCAATATGGTAGGATTCAACTTAAAACAAGGAAACAACAGATAACAGTAGTATTGTTGTTAATCGTCTCAAACAACAAAAGACAATATCATTTCACATGACAAGTGTTGGATGTTGATGCTTTGGTGCCATTTTTTGTTCCTTTAATTCATAAGCCCGTCTACTTCTGAATAAACTAAAATATGAATATGACCAAACATGTCATCTTACAGAAATACAATTAATGCAAGAAATAGCAATGCATTTTTATTTTTTTCTCGGATAGCATTGTATTTATACAGTTGTTATTAGCTATAGAAGTGAATTAGATAATATTGCTATAAATGTATTTTTCAGAGTACACTGCTGTAATAAGAAAAGAAATAGAAGTGGGATGATATAATGAACAAATAAATAAAAGTGCATTGCTATTCTTGTATTTAACCCTTCTAAGATCAACATAACAAAACAAAAAAACAAGATACATTCTCAAAAGAATTTGAAGCACCAGAGTAATCTTGTATTTGTTTCCGTAAGAGTACAACACAGCTTCTCAAGATTTCATTCTTGGATTCTGTCTAAAATAAGATACAATTAAACAATTATTTTATAGACTTATACCATAAATCAGAGTGGCGCAGCGGAAGCGTGGTGGGCCCATAACCCACAGGTCCCAGGATCGAAACCTGGCTCTGATATTAGAGAAAAGCTTCCGACATTTTTTTTCCTCGACACTTTCATCTATATACATCGCTTTATGCCCATATACTTTTCAGTTTTCTCATAAAAAGTAATACTGTACAAATTTGTTCCCTTCAATTGCTTTTTATTCTTAGTCCACACCAAAATATATTGTTTTTTTCTTTTGTTTTACTTTGTATATAAACTACTGTATCCCTTAAAACATCCAAATTAGTAGCTTTTCCAAAACGAAAAAGCTTTATCGCCCATGTAGTAGGTTTTTCTGATATGGTTTACTCAAAAAACACTTGTTAATTTACATAGCTTTCAACCATTTGCTAAATGCGCAATTTATATAAAAACAATAAAATGATATAAATAAAAATCATTGGGTCCTATAAATAAGCTAATGAAAAAGCTCTTTATTTGATGATTTTTTTTTTTTTGGCTTTTTGGATTAATGAGTTGGAGATTAGGTGTCAAGAAAAAGCTTAACAAATAATCTCTACTTTTGTGATAAGCATTCGGAACATGATAAGCTTTTATTAACAGTTCATAATAACAATATATTTAAAATATTTTAGTTTAGAAGGGCAAATTCCGGCAATGTTAGTTTTACATAAGATTATCAAATACAAAACTTCAAGTTCCACTTGTGATTGAAAATATTTGGAGGTTTTATCTATTTGAAAAAAAAAATTGAAAATAGGTTGCTATTATAAGTAAATAAATGTAAGTAAATTCCTATTCTTCCACTTCTCTCCAATGAGACTATTTAGACTCAAAAGAACCAATGGCCCACATTATCAATGAAAAATGTAAAAAAAAAAAAAAAAACATTAGAACATAATAGGATTCAAGTAAAAACAAGGAAACAAAAGACAACAGTAGTATTGTTTGAAACAACAAAAGACGAAATCATTTAACACAAGAAGTGTTGAATGTTGATGCTTAGGTGGCATTTTTTGTTCCTTAATTCACATGCCCATCTACATCTGAAAAAAAAAAAAAAAGATAAGATATGAATACAACCAAACTTGTCATCATCTTAAAGAAAAACTATTGGCATTTTAAGAAGCATAAATGCAAGAAATAGCAATGTACTTTTATTTCTTTCTATTATAGCTATAAAATAATGAAAAGATTTTTCAGAGTAGAATGCTGTAATAAGAAGAAATAGAAGTAGGATGCTATAATGAACAAAAAACGAAAGTACGTTGCTATTTCTTGCATTTAACGCTTCTAAGATTAACAAAACAAAAAAACGAAGGTACCTTTTGAAGAGCATTTGATGCACCAGAGAAATCTTGTACTTGTTTCCGTAAGAGTTCAACACGGCTTCTCAAGACTTCATTCTCAGCTTCTGTCTAGAATAGTAATTTCACTTTCAAACTTCATCATTAATAATCTTGTCTTGTAAAAAACTAACAAACCTTTTTCAGCATAGTTGCAAGGTTTTGGATCTCATTCTTTTTTATAGTGGACAACACTTGTGCAACATCTTTGAAATTTGACCTGGAAATCACATAAACATTACAATTTTATAAGTGTCATGTTCAAAAAATATCTGACAAAATTAATGAGGCCAAATTTGTAAAAATCTCCTGTTCTTTCTGCATTGAGTCAACAAGAAACACCCATATATAACTAATTACTGGTTTAAAGGTTTTTTTTTATTTCTTTCTCATATGTATGTCTGGAAATCTTTGTTGAACTGAATGAGAGTGAGTAATTGACCATTTAGCCCTTCTGTGTAGAACTGATGTTGAATTAAAAAAAATAAAAATACAAGTATGTTGATATTATAAGTAGAAGATTACAGTACATTGCTATTATTGGTAAACGAATAATATATGTAGAGAGAAGTAGCAGATGCATACTTATGAGGATAAAGAGGATCCAGGGTTTGTTCCTCTACAAGTTCCTCCACAATATCAAGAATGTTCCCCACCTGCAACCAAACAAAACATAGCATTGATATGTTCCAAAACAATTTAATCAAGGCCTTAAGAAATGAAAACAATAAACAAATAAATGTAAGGTGCATTGTTAATGTTATTTCTTGCATTTGACCATTTTGAAAGAAATCAAGAATACCTTGGTCTCCTCACACAGAATTTCAAACTCATCCTGTAAGTAATTTGCAATACAAGCCATTATTAGAATTTGAAAACATAAAAAATTCAATCACCTATTAACAAATCATTGATAAACAACTTAATATTCTGATAAAATCCCATAAGAAAATAGCTGAGACTGGAAATAAAAAAATTATACCTCAATATTCTGATGCAAAGACACAATAACCTGTGAAATAAATAAATTAAAAAAAAAAAAAAAAAAAAAAAAAGAATCAGCAGTTAAGCAAAAATCTGAGTGAGTTGCAGAATATTACAAAAAAATAGAAACCTAGAAGATGTTTTGTATGTGGGACCACACATCCACAGGTTTTTTATTTTGTTATGTATACAGTAAAATTTAAATATTTGTACTTAGAAATTAGAATTACAATAATATAAATGGTTTGCACCTTGATATATAGCCGATGAAGACGCTCTTGTTCAGCCTGTGTAAATCTTGGAAATGATTTGCAGAACTCCTTTTGGTATATAGTATCAAACAGAAACAAATGTTGAATAAGTGATAAAAAAATAAATAAAAAAACAAAAAAGATTGACCTAGCAAACTGCCTTCTTGATCAAAGTACTTCAGAGGGCTAGGAAAGTTATCTCTATCATCATAGGATAACTTAAGTTTCACACACAAGACAAGACACTTGGCATCTAATCAAAGAACAAAGTATCTCTGAAATAAAATCTCTCAAAACTAAACCACAAACAAAATATCCAGCCTCTATATTATTGACATTGACAACATCTAATGGTACGTTCTTGTGGACTTAATCAAGCCTAATTGAGAAGTATATGCACAGAATCAGATGATTTTCATCAAGAGCTCATTCAGCACTTGTTTATTTGCTGATTTTGGTTTCTATTTCCTTAGTTCCCAGTTCCCACCTACGAAATAAGTCTCCTCAGACTTAGGGTATCAACAACTTACTCCCTCCTGTAACCAAAATACTCCTTGTTGCAATAGAAATTTTAAATTTCGAAGTCACATCAGTCTCTTTTTTTGTTACAATTTGTACTATATGTTAGGGCATATTCAGTTTGACCTCAAAGCAAAACGTTCAATTTTAAAGCAACAGAAGTGTAAGCAGGATTGACAAGGCGTGAGAGTGAAAAAAGTGGTTTGTGTAAGAAAGAAAATGCAAATCGATGCATATAGATTGATTGCAAAAGGTTATTACCTCTTTGGAGCAAGTGGTGAGGAGGGCGTGTAGACCAAGCTTAAACGACGTTTTCAACTTTTTGTGTCGATAACCAATTCCAATTTCACGACTGTCTTTCTCCATTTCCATTTTTGTGTCCTCCTGCTGATTTGATTTCTCTGTGGATTTTTTGAGTTTCCGAGAAGCCAGAGGGTCATGGAAAGGGATGGGAAAGGGGCGGGAGATTGAAAATCTCTTCCAAACCGGGTATACCTGTGGAACCCGACCCTACTTAAAAACACATTATTGTTATTATTATTAGCACGTTTTCTATTAAAGAAAACCGAAAAAATGTCATACATATATCTTCTCACATTTTTAAATAAGTATTAGTTTCATATTTGAGAAATTTGCTAGTTAGGGTAATTATCTTTATATAAGACTATTACGACACATTAACATCCGGTCATAATGGTTATATGTGAACACTTCCAACAAGTTTAATATATATATATAAGGTTAGATTATTTTGTTTTCACTATCTATTGTGTGCATGTATGACTGATTCTGGACCAATCATTTTAGTTATTTTAAGAAAGTAATTAATGCATATTACATGTTGAAGATATAATAGGTATATCTTCAGCATTTAATATGCATTAATTATTTTCTTAAAATAACTAAAATGATTGGTCCAGAATCAATCATACAGTCACACAATAGATAATGAAAACATTTGAAGATAACTCTCTCTCTCTCTCTCTCTCTCTCTCTCTCTCTCTCTATATATATATATATATATATATATATATATATATATATATATATATATATATATATATATATATATATATATATATATATATGAACAAAATAAAAAGGTAATTATCGTGATAATTCAATTTCACTTCTTTTTTATTTTACTTTCTAATTTTTTTGTAGTATAAAATTTAAAGGCAAATGCCATATTAGTCTACCAAACTTATCGTGTTTGTTTTAAAAGGTTACTCGATTATTTTTTGTACATTAAGGGAATGAAGTATGAATTTACCGCTTTAAAATGTTCTTATTTGACCTGATACCAGGTAACCAGGTAAAATGTGGTGATGTATGCTTGATACATAGGCTTAACACTTAAGAGGTTTGATGTAGGCCAAATTATTCTTTCAAACATTTTGTCGAACACCTTCTATGTAGTTCTTATATCTCTTTTTTTCTAACACCTTTATGCATTTCTTATTTCCCCCATTGACTGTTAAACCTTTACCGTAAACCCTTTAACAAGAGCAATTTAATTTTAGTAGTAATTATGTTTGAACAGGAGGAGAAAAGCAGAACGATTAAAGGGAAAACCTAATTATGTTATTGACAGCTTATTAAATTGAATACATGATATCAATTGGGTATTAAACAAAATCTTGACAAAACCGGGTTTTCATTCGATTTCAAGTCCCCGAGGATAGAAATTTGTACATAATCTGAAAACTGAAACGATGTATAACAGGTTTTAATCTCAAGTAGCATTACAATGAAACCGGTGTATAAAGAATCTGAAATCAACAATTGGAGCTTGGACTAACAACGAAGAAAATGAATTGGATTGTTCTGATTCACATTTCTGGTGCTCTGGTTCGCGTTTTTGGTGCGCCGATTTGGCTATTGGGTCACTGAAATGGCAATTAGGCGAGAATTAGATTGTCGATTCCAAAAAGAAACGATTAACCAAAACAAACGCTTCAACCTTGTTCTGATTCCTTGATACTAGATACGATTCGTCGAGGCAATAATTTGTGTCAACCAATGAAATCTCACAACCGTTGACCAAAACTGACTTCGACAAAGGCAAAGGCTAGATGATTCTAAAACTTGAAGTATGTCACACCCCCGAACCAGACGGCGGAAACGTCCGAGGGCTATTGTGACTCAATTGAATACCATCACAATGAATATACATGAAACATAACATCATACATCACTAAGCATTGAAATATTACAACTGGTAGCGTTTACATTCAGTACATTGATCCATATCATTACATGACCAAAAGTAAATTGTTCGATACTAATTAAACAAACAGCAAGACATTACTAAGTACATTTTCCCTTTCGATTTACCTATTACCTGAGAATACAAGTATTTTGAAAAACGTCAACATATGAAATGTTGGTGAGTTCATAAGTAATGTTTGAAATATAATGTTTTGTATTGTTTCGAAAACCACCAGAAAATCCGATATTTTCTGAAAAGAGCATAGTATAAAAAGTGTGAAGATCCGTAAGTATGCTTGTTTGTTGGTATAAATGTAAAAAAAAAAAAAAAAAATTGTTAAACTTGGTATGCATCTCTTAGGTGTATGAATTGAAAACCCTAGGAAAACCCGATGTTTTCCTAATACTTTGAATTAAGCGTTTTATATTTTGTTATTTCGTTGCAACGTGTGTATTCGATGAGTCCCGGTGACATTGGATTAATTATGGATTGTGAATTGTTATAAACACACATTAATGAAAATGACTAGTTTACAACTATACAAACGATCCCTTAGGCGTCGTTCGTACTATTCACTTAATCCAACCACCCTGACTTCTCATAGCCCCACAACCGAGGAGGAAAAGAGGATGTGAAGCCCCCGATATTTCCATAAGTCGTTCAAGGCTATAGTGAATGCGAAGGGCCCTTAGCCCGACTCGCATTGGTGAATTCTCGACTTCGCCAGCAGTACCAAAGGACCCTTGGGGCCCAACAGCACAAAAGCCATTGAAAGTCCTTTTACACGGAATTAGGTCATATAAGACCCAACTACATGTAAGCGAGTTTCCTTCGGGCCTAAAGATCATGTCATTGGGCTAGCTAGGCCCAACAAGCACGATTTGAAACCTTCGGGCCCAAAGATGGTGTATCGACGTCTGGTGTATTCCCACGTGTGTATTGACTTCCCGAAATTTCCACATGTTTATTGAATTCCCGAAATTTCCGCATGTGTATTGAAGTATCGTCGTGTTATTAATTTCGGATTCGTTATTGATTCGAGACCGAATCAGTTCGTTTGATAACGATTTTGGTGTTGAAGGTGTATTATATTTCGCCGATAGTCGTGGTACTAGTATTTCATCATAACAGATTTATTGTTTAAAAACACTAGAATTTTTCTTTTTGCAGCCCCTTTCTTTTGGATAAATTTACAATTTTGACCCTTTGTATAAAAGAATTTCCATTTTAGTCCTTAAACCATTTTTCTTGACACTTTAGTATAAAAACTTGTTGAAAAGGTATTTTTCAGCTCAAATTTATTTGAAAAACAGTTTTAGTCCCTCAAAATGAAGTTTTCTCGGCTGAAACCTCTATTTTCGCAATTTTTACACTTTTGGCCCAAAATAGAAAATTTTTGCATCTTTGGTCCCTTTTAAATATGAAAAGTATTTTTAACCCCTGAAATGGACTTGGAGCACTAGTAGTCCCCTATTTTACAAAAAAATACAGTTTCAGCCCCTCTAATTTGAAAATCTCGCAATTTGGGCTTTATTGGGCCGAAAAGTTCATTTTTGGCCCATTATGCTTAAAATTTCACATTTTAATCCTTCAAAAGAGAATATTTCCAGAAAATACATTGTTGAAACTGTTTTGACTCATCTCAACCATCATAATTTGTATTTTGTCATTTTGGCCCCTTTAACTTTATATTTTTAACATTTTGAGTCCAAAAATGGGATTTTAGTCCA
Source organism: Lactuca serriola (assembly GCF_051521515.1). Taxonomy (NCBI): domain Eukaryota; kingdom Viridiplantae; phylum Streptophyta; class Magnoliopsida; order Asterales; family Asteraceae; genus Lactuca; species Lactuca serriola. Next base: position 103,496,268 of record NC_136412.1, read on the forward strand.
AAGGAGTTCATATTAACCAACTTGGTTATTTTTCTAGAGTTGATTTGTATGAAATAATATGATTTATACTTATTTCATTCAACATAATGTAGATCTCGGTTTTGAGTTCCTTTTTGACTATATCCAACACCATAATCACATAAGAACATATAAATAAACATAGAAATCACACAAAGCATACATATACTCATAGATCTACACATTTGCTTGTATTCTCCCCCCACAAAACTTATAAAAACCGAAAAATAGGGGGTATGAAGCTCACCTTTGGGTGTGGTTTCGGTTTTGGAGAAGAGATGGAAAGAAATGAGGTGATTTTCGGCCCTAGCAACCTTTCCTTGAAGATCTCGAGTTTAGGAGCTTCTAAGGTGCAAGATCACAAGATTGAATGAGATTAGAAGAGATTTTTATGAAGTGAAGGGAGTTAGATCATAAGTTAGCCATTAACTTACCTTAGATGATGAATCACTTTATGAAGATCCTTAAGCTTCTAGCCAAATTTTCAAGATCTTGGATGGAGAGAGTGGGTGATTCTTGAGTAATTTAGAGAGTGTTTTTGTGAGGTGTGTGTGTGTGTGCTCTCGGCCGAAACAAGAAGGGAGGGGAGAAGTGAGAAGCTTGACAAGATTGTTGCATGGAGATATGTGTGTTGCATGGAAAACCTAAGGACAAAAATGAGGTGTCACCCAACAAAGTCAACCCTCCTTCTTTGTGGGCTTGGGCCGAGAATGGAGAGGGGAGAGAGGGGATTTTTGGGCTTTTTGCCCCTAAGCCCATATTAGAGTTAGGTTGAATGATTGTTGGCCTTATAAAATATAAGTGTGATTTTTATGCTTTATTAGGCTAGATTAGGTTAATTATGGTCCATAGTAGTTCATATAATTGATTTATTTCATTCTAGGCCCAATATGGCCCAAAATGTTGGAAATAAATGAAAGTGGGTCCAATTAGAGCCCATTTAAAGGTTCTAAGCTCAAGATAGTCAAGTAGGAAGCTTATTGGCCCATTGGGCCCAATAAGGAAGTCCTAGTCCAAAATGGACCTACACAAGAACTTCTAGGGTTTCCAATTACTTGTTGACTATTTGAAATGCTTGTATGGTGTACTTGATTGAAATTTTGTTGCCATGAAGTAAGCATCTTACATGCTCTTAAGTTTTTGCTTCAACATTTTACTTGATTGTTATGATTACAAGACACAAAATTTCTAGTTGTGACATCATCCCCCCGTTAGAGGGAATTTCGTCCCGAAATTATGTTTGAAAGCTAGATTTGAGAATGCTAGAATAGGTGGGGGTACTTTTGCTTCATTTGGTCTTCGCGTTCCCACGTGAATTCTGGTCCACGCTTTGCGTTCCACCGTACTTTCACGATCGGGATGCGACTTTGCTTAGTACGCTTCACCTCCCTGTCCATGATTTCAATCGGCTCTTCCACGAACATGAGATTCTCGTTGATTTCGATCTCGTCAAGGGGAATGACGAGTGTTTCATCTGATAGGCATTTCTTTAGATTAGAGACATGGAACACAGGGTGTACATTGTTTAGCTCTGTGGGTAGTTGCAGTTTGTATGCCACTGGACCTATTCGGGCGACAATTTCGAAAGGTCCAATGTATCGTGGGTTCAGTTTTCCCCGCTTCCCAAAATGAATAACCCCTTTCCAGGGTGAGACTTTTAACAGTACTCGATCCTCGACCTGAAATTCTAAGGGCTTTCGCCGTTTATCGGCGTAGCTCTTTTGTCGGTCGCGCGATGCTTGTAATCGAGCTCTGATTTGAATGATATTTTCCGTGGTTTCACGAATGATCTCCGGTCCCGTTAGCGCCTTGTCCGACGTAAGTGCTCTTGCTAGCTGGGTGTCGCCTACTTCAGCCCAACATAACGGTGATCTACACTTACGCCCGTATAGTGCTTCGAAAGGAGCGACCTTAATGCTCGAATGGTAATTGTTGTTATACGAGAATTCGACTAAAGGTAAATAGGTATCCCAAGACTTCCCAAAGTCTATCACACATGCGCGAAGCATGTCCTCGAGCGTTTGAATGGTTCGTTCACTTTGACCATCCGTTTGTGGATGATAAGCGGTGCTCATGTCGAGATGAGTTCCCAGTGCTTTCTGGAGTGATTGCCAAAAACGTGAAGTGAACCTACTGTCTCTGTTCGAGATAATAGACACTGGAACTCCTTGGAGTCTCACGATTTCGCGAATATATAAATGTGTCAATCTCTCCATCTTGTAGGATTCTTTTATTGGTAGGAAATGGACAGATTTCGTCAGTCGATCGACTATTACCCATATGGTGTCTAGTCCATCTGACGTCTTAGGTAGCTTGGTCACGAAATCCATAGAAATTCCTTCCCATTTCCACTCAGGGATTATCGGTTGCTGTAATAACCCTGAGGGCTTCTGGTACTCCACCTTTACCTTGGCACAAGTAAGGCACTTACTAACATAGGTGGCAATTTCCGCCTTCATGTTAGGCCACCAATAGTGTTGTTTAATATCCAAATACATCTTGTCTGAGCCGGGATGAATGGAGTATCGCGTCTTGTGAGCTTCCTTCATGACTACCTCCCTAAATCCTCCGAGTTTAGGGACCTAAATACGGTTCATGAAATAGTATACTCCATTCTCCTTTGCCTCTAGGTTCTTCTCCATTCCGCGTAATGCTTCGCTTGTTCATTTTCCGTCTTCATGGCCTCTGACTGGGCTACCCCAATTTGAGTGGTTAGGTGAGATTGAATGGTTATTGAGAGAGTTTTCGTACGACGTTTAGAGTACTCCTTCCGGCTTAATGCGTCAGCTACCACGTTGGCCCTGCCCGGGTGGTACTTGATTTCACACTCGTAATCGTTTAATAATTCAACCCATCTTCGTTGCCTCATGTTTAACTCTTTCTGGTTCAAGATGTGTTGGAGACTCTTGTGGTCCGTGAAGATGGTGCACTTCGTACCATAAAGGTAATGCCTCCAAATCTTCAGGGCAAAGACCACGGCTCCCAATTCTAGGTCATGGGTCGTATAATTCACTTCGTGCGTCTTTAGTTGGCGGGATGCATAAGCTATCACCCTTCCACGCTGCATGAGAACGCAACCTAAGCCCTGATTTGACGCGTCACAGTAGACCGCGAAATCTTCTGTTCCCTCCAGTAGAGATAGTACCGGGGCACTACAGAGAGCTTGCTTCAAGGTTCGGAATGCGACTTCTTGTTTGTCCGTCCATTTGAATGGTACGCCCTTTTGTGTAAGCGAGGTAAGTGGCTTGGCGATCTTAGAGAAGTTTTGAATGAATCTCCTATAGTAGCCTGCTAGACCCAGGAATTGATGGATTTCTGTGGGTGTTGTCGGGACTGCCCATCCTTCAACAGCTTTGACCTTAGAGGGGATCCACATGAATTCCATCTTGGCTAACAACATGACCTAGGAAATTCACACTACGGAGCCAGAACTCACACTTGGAGAGTTTTGCGTATAGCTTTTCCGATCGCAGAGTTTCTAGGATTTGTCGGAGATGTTGGCCATGCTCTTCTTCGCTTCGGGAATAGACGAGAATGTCGTCGATGAAGACAATGACAAAGTTGTCGAGGAATGGTCGACATATTCGGTTCATCAGATCCATAAATGCGGCAGGGGCATTTGTTAGACCGAAGGGCATTACGACAAATTCATAATGTCCGTAACGAGTTCGAAAAGCGGTTTTAGGAATATCCTCTTCCCGGACTTTGAGTTGATGGTATCCGGACCATAGATCTATCTTAGAAAAGTAACTAGCTCCTTGGAGCTGGTCAAATAGATCGTCGATTCGTGGGAGTGGGTAGCGATTTTTGACAGTGAGCTTATTTAACTCTCTGTAATCGATGCACATTCTAAAAGATCCGTCCTTCTTTTTGACAAAGAGGACTAGAGCTCCCCATGGCGAGTAACTAGGTCGGATGAATCCCTTGTCCAAGAGTTCACTGAGTTGGCTTCCTGCATTTCAGCAGGAGCTAGCCGGTAGGGTGATTTAGCGAGAGGAGTTGCTCCTGGAACGAGGTCAATTCGGAACTCCACTTGTCTCTCTGGGGGTACTCCAGGAAGATCTTCAGGAAACACGTCTGGAAATTCACGTGCTATTGGAATATCTTGAATGTTAGTCTCTTCCTTGGTTTTATCCACTATATGGGCTAGGAATGTCAAATCTTTCTTTCGTAGATGCTTTTGTGCCTGGATGCACGAAATGAGGCGAAGGTTCGTGCTAGGTTTGTCTCCGTAAATTACTAGGGTTTCGTGATTGGGAAGGTGAAGGCGAACGGCCTTCTCGTGACACATAATTTCAGCATGGTGGGGGCTTGACCAGTCCATGCCAATAATCACGTCGAAACTCCTAATGGACACAGGCATTAAGTCTATTCGAAAGACGTGTTGGTTCAGGGTTAGGGTACATCCGATGTAGATTTCCCCTGTGGATTCGGTTTCCCATTAGCCATTTCCACCGTAAAGGTTTCATTGAGCTTCTGGGGTTGTTGTTTTAATAAATGCTTAAACTTATTACTTACGAAACTTCACTCCGCTCCGGTGTCAAATAGGATGCATGCATAAGTGTGGTTTAGGGGAAACGTACCGGTAACGACTGCGAGATCCTGAATTGCTTCCCCCTGACCCATGGCTAGCACTCTTCTCGTTCCTCCATTCCCGGGATTGTTGTTGTTAGGGCAATCTCGACGGAAATGCCCAGTCCTCCCACACCCATAGCAGGTGTGGCTAGGCCCTGCATTGTTGCCGCTGGTGTTGATGTTGTTGTTGTTGTTGTTGTTGTTTCCCTGTTGTTGGTTCTGGGGAGGGTAAGTCTTGCAGTACCTCGCCGTGTGTCCCCTTCGATTGCAACCCGTGCACTACAACTCCTTGCATTCTCCATTGTGATGGAAACCGCACTTGTTGCACTTGGGAAGATTACCGGAATAAGGTCTAGGAGCATTTGAAGCAGCTGAGGCTGGAGCATGTGGTCTGGCTGGAACTGGTGCGGTGGCAGCATTAACTGCCACTGTCTGCTGCTTCTTAGAAGTTTCGGAGCCTTGGCGCCCCTTCCTTTTGTTGTTCTTCCCTTTCTCGCCATCACCTTCCTTCTTTCCTTCAGCCTCTGCTGGCTTCTCACCCTTTTTTTTGTTGTGGTCATACAACTTCTTCGCCAATCTTTTAGCACTGTCGAAGGTTTTGGGGTTTGCAGCTATCACATTTCCTTGGATCGGTGAGGTTAGTCCCCAGATGAATCGCTCAATCTTCTTTCCTTCCGAGGTGATCATACCCGAGCATAACAGAGATAGTTCACTAAATCTCGATATGTAGGCATCGATATCCGCATTCCCCACAGTGAGGTTCCACAGCTCTTGCTCCATTTTCTGAATCTCACCTCGTGGGCAATATTCAGCCATCAACATTTCTTTCATTTCCGACCACGGCATGGAGTTGGCTACAGGGAGTGTCATGGCTTCCACGTGTCCGTTCCACTAAGTGAGCGCTTGATCGACAAAAGTGCAGGCTGCGAACTTCACCTTCATCTCCTCAGGACAATCGCATATCTCGAATACCGATTCCACCTTCTCGATCCATCGCTTCAGAGTGATCACCCCTCCAGTGCCGTTAAAGGTTCGTGGTTTGGCGTTTGTGAAATCCTTGTAGGTACATGTTTTGGTGGGTCCTTGATTCATTCCGTTGTTCGAACTCTCAGCCCCTTGCCCGTTGACTCCTCCATTGTTCCCCTGATGAATTTATGCCATCGTTGCAGTGACCGCAGCAGAGACCGCTGCCTGGAATGCGGCTGAGTCAACTTCGGGTGGGGTTGGTCCAGGGTTTCCGCGAGTAGGTCGGTGAGACATCTTTCTGTCATGAAACGGAAAGATGTTGAGTGTACGTGGCTTCCGTGTGGTTGTGATCCTACTGACTAGGTGTATGGCACGAACTTAAGTACTTCTATCATGTAGCATACAATCATAGATTCGCAACACATAGCAATTTGTAATATCATAACAAAGCACGTAAAAGTTTACTAATATTATCCGCATTTGATACATGAAAGTTTTTGCTCGTAAGAGCATACATGAGTGACACTAGTTCGACAGCATAACGGCTCTATGAGTAGTGTAGTCACTTAAACATAGAGTTGGGGTACATAGCATAGTTCCTAATGACCTAGTAAGATAAGTCTATCCCTAACACTCCGTGGTGCGTCCTACGTAGTGGAGGGGTCATATGCCGAAGTGTTGAGCCAGTAACTGAGCCATCTCCGTCATGTCTCCAATAACCTCATCCCTCTCGTGCTCAACTCGCACTGCACGTGCCTCCATGGCGTACAACTGTTGCCGCAGGGCGGCGATCTCATCTTCGGGAGAGCGGTTCTCCCTTGGGGGTTCATTGGTGGGGCGGGGTGGTCTGGTTGCGACTCATCCACGAACGACGTGGCGTGATCTTTGTCCGGGTCTTGTCCTTCTTCGATGTCATCGTCGGTCTCCCCGAACTCGTAGTCGGTGTCTATGTATTCATCAGGTCCGACGTCGTGTGCTTCCTCTGGATTCCCTTCTGGTTCATCTTCAAGCATCCCGTGAGCCACTAGGACTTGATGAAACTGGATACCCGGCTGCTCTCCCTCCATGAAGACTGGGGGAAGGTATAAACTATCGTTACTCCTACGACTCTACAACTATGATATAGGCTAAACAGACATTCTTCTCTTTTGGTGATAAAGGGGTTTGTTTTTAGGTTCCCTAGCTATCGCGATCTCATCAGAACATGTGTTAGTTATACCTTGGAGGGAATGTAGTTGATCAGGCCACATCCACTCCTTGATACCGCTAAGAACAGTCCTGAATTAACCGGGATACTAGCGTTATCTTGTTTGGTTCAGCGTTATGTTCTTATTCCTAATGCAAGCAAGGGTGTTCTATTGTTGTGTTTTACTTGTTTTGTTCAGAGTTGTGTTAGTCCCTCTTTTGGTTTATAGTTGCATATCAATGTGTGGCTAGATATGCTAGTTCACTATAAACAGAGCTCTCATACCAACCTGTCACACCCCCGAACCAGATGGCGGAAACGTCCGAGGGCTATTGTGACCCAATTGAATATCATCACAATGAATATACATGAAACATAACATCATACATCACCAAGCATTGAAATATTACAACTGGTAGCGTTTACATTTAGTACATTGATCCATATCATTACATGACCAAAAGTAAATTGTTCGATGCTAATTAAACAAACAGCAAGACATTACTGAGTACATTTTTCCCTTTCGATTTACCTGTTACCTGAGAATACAAGTATTTTGAAAAACGTCAACATATGAAATGTTGGTGAGTTCATAAGTAATGTTTGAAATATAATGTTTTGTATTGTTTCGAAAACCACCAGAAAATCCGATATTTTCTGAAAAGAGCATAGTATAAAAAGTGTGAAGATCCGTAAGTATGCTTGTTTGTTGGTATAAATGTAAGAAAAAAAAAATTGTTAAACTTGGTATGCATCTCTTAGGTGTATGAATTGAAAACCCTAGGAAAACCCGATGTTTTCCTAATACTTTGAATTAAGCGTTTTATATTTTGTTATTTCGTTGCAACGTGTGTATTCGATGAGTCCCGGTGACATTGGATTAATTATGGATTGTGAATTGTTATAAACACACATTAATGAAAATGACTAGTTTACAACTATACAAACGATCCCTTAGGCGTCGTTCGTACTATTCACTTAATCCAACCACCCTGACTTCTCATAGCCCCACAACCGAGGAGGAAAAGAGGATGTGAAGCCCCCGATATTTCCATAAGTCGTTCAAGGCTATAGTGAATGCGAAGGGCCCTTAGCCCGACTCGCATTGGTGAATTCTCGACTTCGCCAGCAGTACCAAAGGACCCTTGGGGCCCAACAGCACAAAAGCCATTGAAAGTCCTTTTACACGGAATTAGGTCATATAAGACCCAACTACATGTAAGCGAGTTTCCTTCGGGCCTAAAGATCATGTCATTGGGCTAGCTAGGCCCAACAAGCACGATTTGAAACCTTCGGGCCCAAAGATGGTGTATCGACGTCTGGTGTATTCCCACGTGTGTATTGACTTCCCGAAATTTCCACATGTTTATTGAATTCCCGAAATTTCCGCGTGTGTATTGAAGTATCGTCGTGTTATTAATTTCGGATTCGTTATTGATTCGAGACCGAATCAGTTCGTTTGATAACGATTTTGGTGTTGAAGGTGTATTATATTTCGCCGATAGTCGTGGTACTAGTATTTCATCATAACAGATTTATTGTTTAAAAACACTAGAATTATTCTTTTTGCAGCCCCTTTCTTTTGGATAAATTTACAATTTTGACCCTTTGTATAAAAGAATTTCCATTTTAGTCCTTAAACCATTTTTCTTGACACTTTAGTATAAAAACTTGTTGAAAAGGTATTTTTCAGCTCAAATTTATTTGAAAAACAGTTTTAGTCCCTCAAAATGAAGTTTTCTCGGCTGAAACCTCTATTTTCGCAATTTTTACACTTTTTGCCCAAAATAGAAAATTTTTGCATCTTTGGTCCCTTTTAAATATGAAAAGTATTTTTAACCCCTGAAATGGACTTGGAGCACTAGTAGTCCCCTATTTTACAAAAAAATACAGTTTCAGCCCCTCTAATTTGAAAATCTCGCAATTTGGGCTTTATTGGGCCGAAAAGTTCATTTTTGGCCCATTATGCTTAAAATTTCACATTTTAATCCTTCAAAAGAGAATATTTCCAGAAAATACATTGTTGAAACTGTTTTGACTCATCTCAACCATCATAATTTGTATTTTGTCATTTTGGCCCCTTTAACTTTATATTTTTAACATTTTGAGTCCAAAAATGGGATTTTAGTCCAAAGGAGTTCATATTAACCAACTTGGTTATTTTTCTAGAGTTGATTTGTATGAAATAATATGATTTATACTTATTTCATTCAACATAATGTAGATCTCGGTTTTGAGTTCCTTTTTGACTATATCCAACACCATAATCACATAAGAACATATAAATAAACATAGAAATCACACAAAGCATACATATACTCATAGATCTACACATTTGCTTGTATTCTCCCCCCACAAAACTTATAAAAACCGAAAAATAGGGGGTATGAAGCTCACCTTTGGGTGTGGTTTCGGTTTTGGAGAAGAGATGGAAAGAAATGAGGTGATTTTCGGCCCTAGCAACCTTTCCTTGAAGATCTCGAGTTTAGGAGCTTCTAAGGTGCAAGATCACAAGATTGAATGAGATTAGAAGAGATTTTTATGAAGTGAAGGGAGTTAGATCATAAGTTAGCCATTAACTTACCTTAGATGATGAATCACTTTATGAAGATCCTTAAGCTTCTAGCCAAATTTTCAAGATCTTGGATGGAGAGAGTGGGTGATTCTTGAGTAATTTAGAGAGTGTTTTTGTGAGGTGTGTGTGTGTGTGCTCTCGGCCGAAACAAGAAGGGAGGGGAGAAGTGAGAAGCTTGACAAGATTGTTGCATGGAGATATGTGTGTTGCATGGAAAACCTAAGGACAAAAATGAGGTGTCACCCAACAAAGTCAACCCTCCTTCTTTGTGGGCTTGGGCCGAGAATGGAGAGGGGAGAGAGGGGATTTTTGGGCTTTTTGCCCCTAAGCCCATATTAGAGTTAGGTTGAATGATTGTTGGCCTTATAAAATATAAGTGTGATTTTTATGCTTTATTAGGCTAGATTAGGTTAATTATGGTCCATAGTAGTTCATATAATTGATTTATTTCATTCTAGGCCCAATATGGCCCAAAATGTTGGAAATAAATGAAAGTGGGTCCAATTAGAGCCCATTTAAAGGTTCTAAGCTCAAGATAGTCAAGTAGGAAGCTTATTGGCCCATTGGGCCCAATAAGGAAGTCCTAGTCCAAAATGGACCTACACAAGAACTTCTAGGGTTTCCAATTACTTGTTGACTATTTGAAATGCTTGTATGGTGTACTTGATTGAAATTTTGTTGCCATGAAGTAAGCATCTTACATGCTCTTAAGTTTTTGCTTCAACATTTTACTTGATTGTTGTGATTACAAGACACAAAATTTCTAGTTGTGACAAAGTACTTGAATTTTTTGGGGATAAGTTTGGAGAGGGGAAACATGTTATAGTGAGAGGAGGTTGGAGGAGATGAGGCTACAATGAGATTAAAACATGTTATAATGGGTCAAGTGACTTTTTTTAACATGTCAAATGATAGTTTATTCTCTTAATGTACAAAAAAAAAGTTGGGTGACCCTTTAAAATAAATACGAAAAATTCGATGGGCTGATATCACATCGCCCAAAATTTAACCTAAATGGTAAATATTTTTAAAATCACACCATTTTAGTAAATATCTTTTTAAAATACACTCTTTTGATAAACAAAAAAGTTCAGATTTGATAGGAAAAAAAACATCATCATTTTATAGAGTTTTATTGTTTAAGATATTAAATATAAATGTTAAAATTTACTAAAACTAAAAGTACTCAACATAGAAACTAATAACATAAAATAGAATATCATCTTCAATGAAGTTTGTTTCATGTATTACAGGAATTTAAAATTCAAAAAATAAAAATATTTTTTATCTACATCGATAGCATTGCTCTTGTCTCAAATATATATATATATATATATATATATATATATATATATATATATATATATATATAGAGAGAGAGAGAGAGAGAGAGAGAGAGAGGTTCATATGTGGATGAACCATTATTGTGTGGATGTATGGATTAATATATACCAATCATTTTAATTACTAAGATTTAATAACTAATTAAATATATAAGGGTATTTTGGTAAATCTATTTTTAAATCAATTAATTAAATTTAAAATAAACCTTATAATTATGGTAACTATATTTTGATTGAGGCTATAATTATGGCATCCAGGAAAACTACTGATCAACACCAAAAAAAAAACGTTGTGGTTTCTCCCTTTGTACATTCTAACCACCGGCGTTACCCTCATTATTCCCTGGAGCTACCGGTGTCACCAGCTTCTTTCTCCCAGACAACAATTAAGGTTTCTATAACCATACACTACCATCACAGACGGTTCCCCAGTGATGTCGCCGACCGATTTTTACACCACCACCATCACCGTTATTTTCATTTTGTCGCCTTCTTGTGCGATTAGGGTTCTGAAAACTCATTTATAGTTATTGTAATCTCCTCCATCTCGTTGATAACACAAGGTATTTGTTTTTCTAAATTTCTTTTGGTTCGAATCCTCTAGATACTTTTTTGTTTCCCCAAAAATCGATATATGCTATTAAATGAAAAAAAAAAATCCAATCTTATGCTATCAAATCAACAAAGAACTTCCACTCTTAATTTTATTCAATAACTTTTCTGCGCCTTTTGATTTCTTTTTAGAGTTTTGAAAAGTAAAAGACGTATAATTTTTCTTTCTTTAACTTTTTTCAACATTTCTACTTTTGATCCGATCATTAAAAAAAGTTATTTCTACTTTTCGTACTAGTGAACAATAAATTTGATGATAGTCCTATTGATTATCAATGATGCATTGTGGAAGAACATGAAAAAAACTATCAAGTAGGAAACAAATCATGCTAAATGGGACTTTGGGTCACTTTTGTTTATTGCTAATAAAATATGCAATTTTGGTGTTAACTGTTGCAGGATGCGTTACGAAGTAAAGAATGAACTATGAAATTATGAATGAGATATAATTATTTTTTATATATTTGTTAATTGAATACTACTTAATGGTTTGTAAACTTTAATATTTAATGGTCTCTGGATTTATAACTTTTGATTTTCTCGTAGAGTAATGAAATTTATATTATTTACTTAAAGAATGTTATTTCAAACCTGCAAATTCTTTCAAAACGAGGAAAGACACTATTCTTTAAGAACGAGGAAGATTTGAGAATAAGGATGACCAATATTCTTTCAGAATGACGAAAACAATATAATGAGGAAGGTCAATATTCTTTCAGAATAAGGATGGCAATATTCTTCACATGTAAATCTGCAAGATTAAAGCTAGATAACTAGAAAGAGGAGGGATGATTTAGAAAGAGGATGGATGATTTAGTTTTATTCTTTAAGAATACATGTTCTTTTATAATGCTTTTATTTAAGAATAACTCTAATTGTGGATAAAAACGAAGTCACATGGTGGCACCTTGGATGCTCTTGTTGGTGTTGGATTTAGTGAAGCAGGGGCATGCATGATAGCAGGGGTCAAAGTCTTATTCATTTATGTTCATTATTTCATAATAGGTATTTTGTTATTGTATGTGAGTACTTGTTTGTTCATTATTTAATATTTATTTGTAACACCTCGTTTCGAAGACAAACCCTAAAATCCGAAAATGTGTTTTAAGTATTATTTTATTTCGATATATATATATATATATATATATATATATATATATATATATATATATGTTTAGTGAAAAAGTGTGTAATTGACATTATAATTTTTTTTGGAGGTCTAAAGAGTCCTTTTGGGGTTCGTGGTGTAAAGAATATTTGAGCATATGGCTAAAGAATAATCGGTTGGGCCCGTTTTGTAGTTTTTGGACTTATATTGAAAATATTTTGTAGAGGTTGGGCTATTTGGGTAAATTTAGATTAATTTGAAAGAAAAAAGAGAAGGAGGGGCTAAAAGTGTTAATATGGGATAAAGTTTGAAATTGGACGGGACTTATAACATGTCCTCCCATGCATCCCATAACCCTAACCCTAATCGTTTGAAGCAGTCGCCACCCTCCTTATGCCTCCCTTCACCTTCGGTCGCCGTCACCATCCATGTAGCCCATTTTTTCGACCAGCTAACAGCCATCAAGCGACCACCGTACTTCCACCATTCTTCTTCTTCTCCTTTTCAGTCGCCACCATGTGAAGCCCTCATCCGCCACCCGCTACTTCGCCATTGAAGCGTCACCACCACTATCGGGAATGTAGGGAACAGCCGGGAGATCCACCGAAGGCCGGAGGCGGAATAAGGAGTGTTGGTGTGGGCCGTGAACCACCAGGATCATTGCCGCCGTTGCGCCAAAACGTTGAAGACGTAGTCGCCGTCGTATGTCGCCGCCACTAACATTGATTGTAGCGTTGTTGTTCCGTCGTTGCCGTCCTCCGAATCGTTGTCGTCGCCACACGCCACTAAATGGGTGGTTGGGTTCATTTTTTCGGGAAAAAGGTGTGTGTGTGTGCTTCTGCCACTAGAGTGCATGTCGTATGTGTGGTTGCTTGGCCGGACTTCACGAGAAAAGCCACCATCACCAGTGTGAGGTGGTGGCTGCCACCTCCAACCACCGTCTGCCACCATAAGGGTGGCTGAGTGTGTGTGTGTTTATTTGGATATTGTGTTGTATAATTGTATTTTGGCTGGAATAATCAAGGAAATTCGTCACCACCAGCGTGAGGTGGTGGCTACCACCATGAGCCGTCGTTGACCACCACTACCTGAGGTGGTAGTTGGTGGTTCCCGACTTAATTAACATTAATTAACCTAAAAACTTAACAAATGGACTAATTGGAATGCGATTGGGTTGGAAACCCTAATTATGGTTTAGAAAGCCCTAGTTTTGGATATGTTAATTTGGAATTGTCGGGACCTGCATGTTGGACCATTGGATTGGAGTTATCAATTAATCCCGACCACATTGTATGGTTGACCTAGTAGAGTGATGAACTTAATGGATTAAGTCCTTAATGGGTTAAGCGAGAACACTTAACCCTAATCGTCATTTCATGTGAAAACCCCTAAGTAGGTTTGGGTTCTTGTTGGGCCATTTCTTGGACTAAGTTGTTGTGGGCCTTCGTGGGTTAAGTGAGAATAGGTTTATGGACTAACGAAAATATTGGGCTTTAGGATAAGGCCCATTGGAAAGGCTTGGCCTAATTTTGAAAATTGGGTCATATTTGGGCTTTGATGATTATGAGATATTGGACCATCGGAATGCCAAGTGTTGGGACTAGAATAAATGGTTGGGCCGTAGGGTAAGACCATATAGAGGTTAGGTCCCAATTTGGAAAATTAGGCCATAGGTTGGGCTTTGGTTCATTGTTTGACTTTTGGGCCTTTGGATAGTGAGTTTGGGTCTTGGTTTTGAATCAAGCTAGGTTGGGGGTAAAGTAGTCTTTTTACCCAAGCTTGGACTTATGGTTATGTACTGGAAACCGATTATTAATTGGGTGTTGTTTTGATGTTGACAGTTCGAGAATCTATCATCCAGTAGCTAGAGTTATCCATGGGACTTCAACAGTGCAAGGTGAGTTACCTTCCTATAGAAGTGGGCTGAAGGCACCAATGTCGGCCCACTAATAGTTGTTTATAGTAGAGATGATTGTCTTTGTGATAATTGTCTGGTATGCCACTATCTGTTGAGTATGTTTATGTTATGTTATTATGTGGTAGTGGTAGGGGTGAAATAGTCACCGTAACCGGTTAAAATAAACTGGAGGGTAGGTCAGGCACCCAGATATGTCTGACAGTATGTTTATGCTATGTTATTATGTGGTAGTGGTAGGGGTGAAATAGTCCCCGTAACCGGTTGAAATAAACTGGAGGGTAGGTCGGGCACCCATATATACATGGAAGGGTAGGTCGAGCACCCATATATGCTTGACAAGGTAGGTCAGACACCCAGATATGCCTGATAGGGTAGGTCGAGCATCCAGATATGCTTGACATGGTAGGTCGGGCACCCAGATATGCCTGACAGGGTAGGCCGGGCACCCAGATATGTCTGACAGTATGTGATTAAGTGGTATGATAGAGGAACTCACTAAGCGTCATGCTTATGGTTTTCAGTTTTGGTTTCAAGTACTTCTTCTTAAAAAGGAAAGAAGTCAGCATGATCGCAACGCATCACGCTATGATTTCCACATTATGAGACCTTTGGGAGTTGTTGTTGGATTAGTGTCTAGGACCGTAATTATATTTGGTATGTACTTGACCTGGTTGTGCATGGTCCTTTGTACCCTTGCTGAGACATTAGTGGAGCGTGTGTGGTTAATCGACACACTAATTGGGCTCTAAGAAAAGGTGGCAAAGGGTGACTCAATGTTTGTCATAGTTCGATGGAGTGTGTGTGGTTAACCGACATGTCGAATAGGTGACTGTAACATTGAGGGCACCATATACATTTGCATGGTTATTCACACCCGCTTTGTGATCCTCGGCATCCCAGTCACAAACTTGAGGGGCATATCGAGATTTAAACATGCCATTGAAAAGTTCAATGAATCTCAAAAGATCTAGGAGTTTTCAAATACATTTAAAACTTAATTTTTAATTTGTTTTTCATGGTGGAAAATTAGTGAATCGTCATTCACTTACCTTCAAATTATTTGCATGTTCGATTACGACATCCCTCTTCTAATTTGTAAATAATGTTATTGGATCCTAGCCCTAATTTCTGATTTGGGTGTTTAATTGGGGATTCATTTCTAATCAAACTTGTCTCTTTTATATTTCAGATGTCTAACGCGAACAACAACGCTTATAGTTCCTCTGGCTTGTTCTCACTCATGAACTTGTGTGGGAGAGTG
Organism: Lactuca serriola; assembly: GCF_051521515.1. Lineage (NCBI taxonomy): Eukaryota > Viridiplantae > Streptophyta > Magnoliopsida > Asterales > Asteraceae > Lactuca > Lactuca serriola. The sequence continues at coordinate 103,511,830 of NC_136412.1, forward strand.
ATCTTTGACGGCTCCAATTTCAATGATTGGATCCGAAACATTCGAATGGTCACTCGTTACGAGGACAAATAGTATGTCCTCGATGAAAAGCTGAAGGAAATCAACATCAACATTGCCTCTGCTGAAGAGATTGTTGCCTTTGAGCCCCATGAACGTGATGCTACGAAAGTCCATTACATCATGCTGGTAACTATGACTGCAGAACTCCAGAAGTCCTATGAGGACATGTATCCCTATGAGATGCATCGAGATTTATTAGACCGATACCATCAAAGCGCTAGGCAAGAGAGGTACGAGATCATCACTTCGATGATCACTGCCAAAATGGGTAATGGAGAGTCCCTTACTGCTCATCTGCAAAAGATGCAGAGATATGTTGATCGCCTGCTAAAGTTGAATGTTAACTTTGATGAAAAGTTGGAAATTGACATCATCCTTCACTCCTTGCCTCCCTGTTACAACCAGTTTCGCATGACCTACCACATGAACAAGGAGGAGGTCACTTTGAGCAAGCTTCAAGGCTTGCTGAGGACTGATGAGAGCAACCTTAAAGACAAATTTGTTGTATCAACTCCTACTCATGTTGTTGCCCCAGTCTTGGCAATTGGGCAAAGGGAGGGTAAGAAGAGGAAGGCTCCTTCAAAGGGCCACCATAAGGGAAAGTCCCATGATGACACCTCTTCTAGTGGAACCAAGGTTGATTCTGCTAAACTCAACTCCAACCCCAAGGATGCATAGTGTCATCACTGCCACGAAATAGGGCATTGGAAACGAAGTTGCCCAAAGTATCTGCAAGATATCAAGGATGGGAAGATAAAGTCGTCCTACGCAGGTATTTACTCTATTAAATCTAATGATTCATCACATGCTATTTCTTGGGTACTTGATATAGGATGTGGTTTTAACATTTCTTCTGATTTTCAGGGCCTAAGAAGAAATAGGGATGTGGAGCATAGGAAGATAAACTTGATCATGGGAAATAGAAGATTGTCGCCTGACACCAAGATCAGAGTTTACTCTTTAGTGCTTAGTAATGGATTAAGACTAGATTTAAATAATTATTTCTATTCACCAGATATGGCAAAAAACATCATTTCTTTTCATGGTTTGTATATACAAGGTTTTAGATATTCATTTGATAATGAAAAGGGTTACATTAATGCTTATCTTAATGGTGTTTTATACTTTGAAGCATTGCCTTGTAATGGAATATATGAAACTGTGATGGTTGTAGACAATTTAGGAAATGATGTGTTATGTATTGACTCTTCCAATGGTTTGGACAAAGCATTGTCGTCTTGGACATGTCAACAAGAAACACATAGCCCAACTCCGAAAGGATGGAGTGTTGGAGTCATTCGACCTTAGGGACGATGACGTGTGCGAGTATTGTTTGCTCGGAAAGATGACCAAGTCACCTTTCATTGACACTTGTGAAAGGGGTGAGGGTTTATTGGATCTCATACACACTGATGTGTAAAATGGTCATTTTACCCTACGAGTAAATATTAGTTCTGACTAAGTGTTTTTTGGGAATTATAGTCGGAGGATTTCCGGAGCAACAGCGACAGCAGTTGGAGGATTCTCGCTCAGCTCAGCAGCTACTACGAGGCGAGTTACCTTCCAGTAGCGGTTGGTCTACGGCCACAATGTCGGCCCAACAATAAGAGTTGTATGATTAGATGATTGTCTTTGTGATATCATCTAGGTTTTCTACTACCTGATATGTTATATGCTGACACGATATGTTATACGTGATAGTAGTAGAGTTCGATTGTTAGGACCGAAGGGTAGGTCAGACACCCCATATATGTGTGATAATATGTGTTGATATGTTTATATGCTGGCATGATATGTTATATGTGATAGCGGTAGTAGGAGGGGAATAGTCCCCAAGTTCGGTTGTTAGGACCGAAGGGTAGTTCGGACGCCCCAGATATGTCTGATAATATGTTTATGTTATGATATATGTGATAGTATTAGTAAGGGGTGGAATAGTCCCTGATGGTCGGTTGTTAGGACCGACGGGTAGGTCAGCACTCCAGAATGGCTTGACATGGGTAGGACGACACCCCAGAATGGCCGCATGGGTAGGACGACACCCCAGAATGGCCACATGGGTTAGGTCGGCACCCCAGAATGGCCGTACCAGGTAGGTAGGGCACCCCAAAATTGCCCGGCAGTATGTATGCTATGTGATTGTATGGAATGCGATACGATGGGGGAACTCACTAAGCTTCATGCTTACAGTTTACAGTTTTGGTTTCAGGTACCTCTTCATCAAAGGGGAAGGAGCTGGCGCGGTAGCGGCACATCATACACACATGTTGTTTTCCGCACTATGAGATTATTCTGGGATTTGTACTCTGACATTATAGTTGATTTTATGTTTTGGTTTGCAGACACGAAATATGTTTTAAGAAATGATATGATCGAATGTTGTTTATTTACAAATGTTTTACAAAGTGTTAAATTAAAAATGAAAATTTTGGACTTGAAAATTGGGTCGTTACAAGTTGGTATCAGAGCCCTGGTTTGAGGCATTCGGACACACCTTCGGGGGTGTTTGGACTCAAACCAAGGGATTAAAAGATTTTAACAAGGAAAATGACTTTCTAAAAGTTAAGATAAAAGAGTTTTGAGAAGGAACAAGTGTGTGATGTGCGCAACCGGCCGAGCTCAAGTAAGTATTCCCCATAGTACCCATACCAATTATCTTGTGCTTATCAATTTCAGTAGAACAACATGCTAGAATAAGACTAAGGATCTAGGAACGATGCCTTATGTGCCGGCTTTATGTGCTTCAGCTTATGAGAATTGCATGCTAGTAATGAGTAGACAGTAGTAGGATAGCCTGTTTAGGTTATGCCTGGTAGTATGAACTCAACATTATATGCTAGTTCAGCTTCTCGCTATGAGAACATATTTGCTTGAGTAATTTTCCTGTGTCCGAATGCCACTTGGTTTGTGCTTTGTGGGACTCTGAGTGATGGGAGTTAGCCATTAGGTTAATACGTCACGTCACATGTGATCAGGGTTGAATAATCTCAGAGTGCTGGATTTGGCCCTATTGCGCAGCTCTTGTTTGAGTCTAACCGTTGTAGGGACAAGTCTGTTACTCGAAGGATTATCTAAGCCTCATCACATGTGATGGTATTCAGGTAATGGCTAATTGGCATTACAAGGAGGCCTTCAGAGCTGAGGACCAGCTTGGGTGGAGTTAGAGATTTTCCTTAAGGTAAGCCTAGAGTTGGAATGGCAGAGAATCAGCAGTGATAAAAGGGACTTGGTTGAGTCAAGGCAGTCCTTGAGGAAGGTACGGATAGATGTGGAAGATAGTATGGGCCCGTACTACTAAAAGCAGAGGATCCGTATCTAAATTGAGGAAGGTTGAGGCGAGACTAGGGAACTTATAGTAAGTGTGATCCCTCTAGATGTATCAGTATCACTAACGGTTGGTATTATGTTTTGCATAATGGTGGTACTACGACAGAGGCCGGTAGTTGGCAGTTCAGGAGAGGGGTCGAGTTCGGGTTCAGGCTCCAAACCAGTGGATGAGAGGCTACACGAGTTCATCGCGTCTGAGATCACCAGAGGCATCCTTGAGTCGACCCCAATCATCTTCGGGTCGATCAAGAAAGGGATAGTTGAGCTGATGGAGGATCGCCTCAGGGCGTTCAGGAGTGATATGGCGACTGGCTAGTCAGGACCCTGCACACTGTCCTTTAAGGACTTCAGGGGCAGTGGTGCACCAGATTTCCACGGGGCGAAGGACCCCATTGCTGCCAGACGATGGATTGCGGACATTGAGTCCGTGCAGCTGACCAGCTTCTGCCCCGAGAGGTCGAAGGTACGATTTGCAGCAGGGTGTTTGAGGGACCGGGCTAGGAATTGGTGGGATTCGGTTGGCGACTCTTTGGGAGCCTCGGTTGTTGAGGCTATGACATGGTCAGATTTTGTGACTCGGTTCCGAGCAGAGTTCGCGCCAGTTGTAGAGCTTCAGCAGTTGGCTATGGAGTTTTTGGACATGAGATAGACTACAGAGACTGTGACGGAGATCACCGCCAAGTTCCGGGAGAGGGCATTGTTGGTGCCCCAGTATGCGGGGGTTGAGGATATGAGGAGGACCCGCTATCATGACATACTGCGAGCCGACATTCGGGAGCATGTTAGTTTTTTTAGCTTGCCCTACCCTAGATTCCATGATTGCTAGGGCGAGGGAGAGGGAGATCGATCTGGAGCATGTCCGGAAGAGGAAGATGGAGGAGGTCAGACGATTGGGGCTTTGGGGAAGAAGCCCAAGGGATCGGATGGTAGGCCGAAAGGCCAGTCAGGACCGGGCCGCTGCAGGAAATACGAAAAGCCACATGAGGGGGCATGTAGATTGGGATCGTCGGGTTGCTACAAGTGCGGCAAGACGGGGCACTTCAGTAGGGATTGTACTGCCCCTGCACCGGTTGTTCGGACGTCTGAGTTGCTATGTTTCCACTGCAACCACAGGGGCCACAAAAAGGCCAATTGCCCCTAGTTGACAGCAGTATCAGCACCAGTGAAGGCGCCAGCTCCAGCGATCCTACGGATCACTGATGGCCGGCAGGGCAGGGCAGAGGCTCCAGTGGTAAGGAGTAGGGCATTCCAGTTGACTACCGAGGAGGCACGCGCTGCACCTGATGTGGTGATGGTATGATTTCTTATCTTTATGCTTTTATGATACGCTGCTGTGATTTTGATATGTTATGTATGTGCTCTGTTTAGGATCGTTCCATGTGAACGGTATCCCAGTTCAGGTCCTATTTGATTCAGGGGTTACCCGATCATTTGTCTCTCTTGCGCTTAGCAAGAAGTTTCCTGAGTCTTCGGGTATGTTGGATTGCCCTTTAGAGGTAGAGATTGCAGATGACCGATCGGTGCGAGCATCGACGGTATTCCGAGACTGCGTGCTGAGATTATTCGAAGAGCGTTATCTAGTACACTTGGTTCCTATTCCGTTGAGAGGAAACAAGGTGATTATAGGTATGGATTGGCTGAGCCCAATGGGGCAGTGATAGATTACACGCAACAGCTGGTTCGGATCAGGACCCCAAGTGGGGGAGAGTTGGTAGTTCAGGGCGAGAGGCCACAACGAGGACCAGCGGTATGTTCGGCAGCGAGAGCTAGGCGTTACCTTCAGCAGGGTTGCGCAGGATATGTCGCTTATGTCATGGACACCCGGGAGACGGGTAAGGAGACAGTGGGCGATGTGCCCATGGTGCGAGAGTTTACGGATGTATTCCCCGAGGAGTTGCCAGGGATGCCTCCGGAGAGGCAGGTGGAGTTCAGGATCGACCTAGTCCCTGGTGCGACTCTGATAGCCAAGGCACCATATCGGTTGGCTCCTCCTGAGATGCAGAAGTTGTCTACACAGCTGCAGGACCTGTTAGACAAGAGATTCATTAGACCGAGTAGTTCTCCCTAGGGGGGATTCTGTTTGTGAGGAAGAAGGACGGGTCACATCGGATGTGTATAGATTACCGGGAGCTGAACAAGGTAACGGTGAAGAATTGTTACCCACTCCCGAGTTTGACCAGTTACAGGGAGCGTCTTGGTTCTCCAAGATTGATCTGTGTTCAGGATATCATCAGGCGAGGGTCAGAGAGGAGGATGAACAGAAGACCACGTTTCAGACGCGCTATGGCCACTATGAGTTTGTGGTGATGCCCTTCGGGCTCACATATTCTCCTACCGCGTTCATGGACCTCATTAACTGCGTGTGTAGACCGATGTTAGACCGGTCTGTGATAGTGTTTATTGATGATATCTTGGTTTACTCCAAGACACAGGAAGAGCACGAGGAGCATCTGCGAGAGGTTCTGGAGACTTACAGGAGGGAGAACTTGTATGCTAAGTTCTCCAAGTGTGAGTTATGGTTGCGCGAGGTGCAGTTCCTTGGACATCTCGTCAACCAGAACGGGATTTCAGTGGACCCGACCAAAGTGGAGGTCGTGATGAGATGGGAGGTTCCGAAGTCTCCATCTGAGATTTGGATTTTCCTAGGATTAGCCGGATACTATTAGAAATTCATCCAGGATTTCTCCAAGATAGCCATACTCCTGACCAGGCTAACAAGGAAGGACGTGGTCTTTCATTGGGGGCCTAAGCAGCAGGCCGCGTTCGAGACTCTGAGACAGAGATTGTGCGAGGCACTAATCTTAGCCTTGCCATAGGGCATGAAGGATTTTGTTGTGTACTGTGATGCGTCTATCTCAGGTTTGGGCGCAATATTGATACATAGAGGGCATGTCATCGCCTACGCATAGAGGCAGCTGAAGCCTCACGAGGCGAATTACCCGACGCATGATTTGGAGCAGGGGGGTTGTTGTGTTCGCCCTCAAGATTTGGCGTCATTACCTATATGGGGTTCGTTGTACCATTTACACGGACCATAAGAGTTTGAGGTACCTCATGGATCAGCCGAATCTGAACATGAGGCAACATCGGTGGATGGACGTGGTAAAGGATTACGATTGCGAGATCCTTTACCACCCGGGGAAGGCCAATGTGGTGGCCGATGCGCTTAGCCGCAAAGCAGCGCCGATCAGAGATGTCTGTCTGAGGATGACAGTGGTGACTCCGTTGTTGGAGCGGATTCTGGAGGCCCAACAGGAGGCCATGAAGGAGGAATATCGGAAGAGCGAGCGGATCGTGGGGCAGGTTTCCTCCTTCAACTATGACAACCGAGGATTACTGACACTACACCATAGGGTGTGGGTGCCATACCACGGGGGTGTGCGCCAGGTTCTGATTGAGGAGGCACACAAATCTCGGTTCTCCATTCATCCCAGTGCGACGAAGATGTATAGGGATCTTCGTATGGACTATTGGTGGCCCTGCATGAAAGCGAGATGTGGCATGGTTTGTGGAGCGGTGCTTGACCTGCAGGAAGGTCAAGGCTGAGCATCAGAGACCTCACGGAAAGATGCAGCCGTTGGATATTCCATTGTGGAAATGGGAATACATCACGATGGACTTTATCACCAAGCTTCCTAGGACCGCACGGGAGTGGATTCGATCTGGGTCATCGTCTATCGACTGAACAAGAGCGACCATTTTATCCCGATTTAGGAGAGCATCTTGGCCGAGAAGTTGGCCGACATCTATATCCGGGAGGTGGTGGCGCGGCACGGTGTGCCAGTTTCTGTGGTTTCCGACAAGGATGTGCGGTTCACATCTAGGTTTTGAAGGAAGTTTCATGATGAGTTGGGTACTTGTCTGCATTTTAGCACCGCCTTTCACCTACAGACGGATGGTCAGAGCGAGCGAACCATCCAGACCCTGGAGGATATGCTGCGAGCATGCGTATTAGACTTCGAAGGTAATTGGGATACCTACCTTCCATTGGCAGAGTTCTCCTATAACAATAGTTATTATGCGAGCATTGATCGTCCTCCCTTCGAGATGCTATATGGGAGGAAGTGCAGGACCCCGATATGTTGGGGCGAGGTTGGCAAGAGGGTAATAGGGAGCACTGAGGTAGTGCTCAAGACGACAGAGAAGATTCAGCAGGTCTAGAGTAGGCTTCAGATTGCTCAGAGTCGGCAGAAAAGCTATGCCGATAAGCGCCGATCAGATCTGGAGTTCCAGGTCGGGGATATGGTTCTCCTGAAGGTTTCGCCATGGAAAGGCATTATCCGATTCAGGAAGCGGGGCAAGTTGGGACCCAGGTACATTGGGCTGTTCAGGGTTATAGCCCGGGTAGGCAAGGTGGCGTATAGGCTGGATTTGCCAGCCGAACTCAGTCAGATACATAGCACTTTCCATGCTTCTCAGTTGCGAAAGTGCCCGGTGGACGCCTCAGCAGTGGTACCCTTGGAGGACATTCAGGTTGATGACAGCTTGAACTATATTGAGCGACCAGTGGCAATCCTCGACCGGAAGTCGAAGGATTTGAGGAACAAAATAGTGGAACTCGTGAAGGTGCAATGGCAGCACCGGAAGGGGTCGGAGTGGACGTGGGAGCCGTCGGACGAGATAATGGAGCATTACCCCGAGCTGTTTCAGGATCGAGCATCAGACTTCGAGGACAAAGTCTAGAATAAGTGAGGGAGATTTGTAGCACCTGGTCCTTGGTACGTATTCTCTTATTTATATTTTTGCAATTTTGACCTTGGACTCGGAGAGTTGAGGGTCCAACTCGCCGAGTAGGAGCGTGATGAGGTGCGGGTTTAAGTTGTGGACTCGGCGAGTCGGGTCCCGGACTCGACGAGTAGGATCTGTCTGGACAAAAACCCTAACCTGGGGGTTTGCACCCTATTTAAACACCTTAACTTGGCCTCCTTCGTCCCATTTGCTCCCAGAAGACCCCCATAGCAAACTCTAGCCGTTGTTGAAGCAATCTAAAGCATTTGGAGTGATTTTGGTACTTTTGTGACCCAAGGAAGGAAGGAAGAGCTTGAAGGATCAAGAGGAAGCTAGAGGGATCCGATTTTGAGCATCATTTGCAATCTTCAGAAGGTATAAAGTCTATACCTTGTTTATTCTTTTGATAGATCCCATTTTGTGGAGTTTTAGGGCTTTTCTAAGCCATCTTGGTCACCAACCATGATTGCAAGCATGGTTAGGAGTTGGTGTTTCAGATCTAAGTCCTTAGAGGGGTTGCAAGGCAGAAATGAGTGGCTCTTGCACTCAAGGTTGGACCCATGCATTGTTAGAGCTTGTTTAAGGACCTTTTGAGCTCAAAGTCCCATGCATGCACGTAAAGTTTGTAACTTTACGTGCTAGATCGATTGTAAAAGCTTAGATCTACCTTTTGATCAACGGTTGTACGTCTGAAATCGAAGATTTATTGAGTGGATGTGATCGACTCGACGAGTCCAAGGGTTTTAGTCCCATATCAGTTGTGGGTCGAAAGGACCCGAGTTGAGTGTGGAAAGGTTCTAGGGAGTCCCGGGGAGTGACCCAACGTTCTGGACTAAGCCATTGTTATGAAAGTTCATAGGACTTGGCGAGTGCATGAGCAGAATCGGCGAGTCAAAGGCAATCTTCTTAAGGATGAAGATGAACTCGACGAGTTGTTCATATAACTCGGCGAGTCAAGGACAGGATCTGTGTATCAGTTGAAGATGAACCCGACGAGTTGTTCATACAACTCGGCGAGTCGGATGAGGATTCAGTCGATGTTCATTTAGAAGGAAAACTCGTCGAGTCATCGCCTAACTCGACGAGTAGAGACGAGTATAAGGACAAATGGAAGGACAGGGACTCGGCGAGTCGGCGAGTCAGGTCAACTAGAAGTTGACTTTGACTTTGACTTGGTCGGGGGTAAAATGGTCATTTTACCCTACGAGTAAATATTAGTTCTGACTAAGTGTTTTTTGGGAATTATAGTCGGAGGATTTCCGGAGCAACAGCGGCAGCAGTTGGAGGATTCCCGCGCAGCTCAGCAGCTACTACGAGGCGAGTTACCTTCCAGTAGCGGTTGGTCTACGGCCACAATGTCGGCCCACCAATAAGAGTTGTATGATTAGATGATTGTCTTTGTGATATCATCTAGGTTTGCTACTACCTGATATGTTATATGCTGACACGATATGTTATATGTGATAGTAGTAGAGTTCGATTGTTAGGACCGAAGGGTAGGTCAGACACCCCAGATATGTGTGATAATATGTGTTGATATGTTTATATGCTGGCATGATATGTTATATGTGATAGCGGTAGTAGGAGGGGAATAGTCCCCAAGTTCGGTTGTTAGGACCGAAGGGTAGTTCGGACGCCCCAGATATGTCTGATAATATGTTTATGTTATGATATATGTGATAGTATTAGTAAGGGGTGGAATAGTCCCCGATGGTCGGTTGTTAGGACCGACGGGTAGGTCAGCACTCCAGAATGGCTTGACATGGGTAGGACGACACCCCAGAATGGCCGCATGGGTAGGACGGCACCCCAGAATGGCTGCATGGGTTAGGTCGGCACCCCAGAATGGCCGTACCAGGTAGGTAGGGCACCCCAAAATTGCCCGACAGTATGTATGTTATGTGATTGTATGGAATGCGATACGATGGGGGAACTCACTAAGCTTCATGCTTACAGCTTACAATTTTGGTTTCAGGTACCTCTTCATCAAAGGGGAAGGAGCTGGCGCGGTAGGCACATCATACACACATGTTGTTTTCCGCACTATGAGATTATTCTGGGATTTGTACTCTGACATTATAGTTGATTTTATGTGTTGGTTTGCAGACACGAAATATGTTTTAAGAAATGATATGATCGAATGTTGTTTATTTACAAATGTTTTACAAAGTGTTTAATTAAAAATGAAAATTTTGGACTTGAAAATTGGGTCGTTACAAGTTGGTATCAGAGCCCTGGTTTGAGGCATTCGGACACACCTTCGGGGGTGTTTGGACTCAAACCAAGGGATTAAAAGATTTTAACAAGGAAAATGACTTTCTAAAAGTTAAGATAAAAGAGTTTTGAGAAGGAACAAGTGTGTGATGTGCGCAACCGGCCGAGCTCAAGTAAGTATTCCCCATAGTACCCATACCAATTATCTTGTGCTTATCAATTTCAGTAGAACAACATGCTAGAATAAGACTAAGGATCTAGGAACGATGCCTTATGTGCCGGCTTTATGTGCTTCAGCTTATGAGAATTGCATGCTAGTATTGAGTAGACAGTAGTAGGATAGCCTGTTTAGGTTATGCCTGGTAGTATGAACTCAACATTATATGCTAGTTCAGCTTCTCGCTATGAGAACATATTTGCTTGAGTAATTTTCCTGTGTCCGAATGCCACTTGGTTTGTGCTTTGTGGGACTCTGAGTGATGGGAGTTAGCCATTAGGTTAATACGTCACGTCACATGTGATCAGGGTTGAATAATCTCAGAGTGCTGGATTTGGCCCTATTGCGCAGCTCTTGTTTGAGTCTAACCGTTGTAGGGACAAGTCTGTTACTCGAAGGATTATCTGAGCCTCATCACATGTGATGGTATTCAGGTAATGGCTAATTGGCATTACAAGGAGGCCTTCAGAGCTGAGGACCAGCTTGGGTGGAGTTAGAGATTTTCCTTAAGGTAAGCCTAGAGTTGGAATGGCAGAGAATCAACAGTGATAAAAGGGACTTGGTTGAGTCAAGGCAGTCCTTGAGGAAGGTACGGAGAGATGTGGAAGATAGTATGGGCCCGTACTACTAAAAGCAGAGGATCCGTATCTAAATTGAGGAAGGTTGAGGCGAGACTAGGGAACTTGTAGTAAGTGTGATCCCTCTAGATGTATCAGTATCACTAACGGTTGGTATTATGTTTTGCATAATGGTGGTACTACGACAGAGGCCGGTAGTTGGCAGTTCAGGAGAGGGGTCGAGTTCGGGTTCAGGCTCCAAACCAGTGGATGAGAGGCTACACGAGTTCATCGCGTCTGAGATCACCAGAGGCATCCTTGAGTCGACCCCAATCATCTTCGGGTCGATCAAGAAAGGGATAGTTGAGCTGATGGAGGATCGCCTCAGGGCGTTCAGGAGTGATATGGCGACTGGCTAGTCAGGATCCTGCACACTGTCCTTTAAGGACTTCAGGGGCAGTGGTGCACCAGATTTCCACGGGGCGAAGGACCCCATTGCTGCCAGACGATGGATTGCGGACATTGAGTCCGCGCAGCTGACCAGCTTCTGCCCCGAGAGGTCGAAGGTACGATTTGCAGCAGGGTGTTTGAGGGACCGGGCTAGGGATTGGTGGGATTCAGTTGGCGACTCTCTGGGAGCCTCGGTTGTTGAGGCTATGACATGGTCAGATTTTGTGACCCGGTTCCGAGCAGAGTTCGCGCCAGTTGTAGAGCTTCAGCAGTTGGCTATGGAGTTTTTGGACATGAGATAGACTACAGAGACTGTGACGGAGATCACCGCCAAGTTCCGGGAGAGGGCATTGTTGGTGCCCCAGTATGCGGGGGTCGAGGATATGAGGAGGACCCGCTATCATGACATACTGCGAGCCGACATTTGGGAGCATGTTAGTTTTTTTAGCTTGCCCTACCCTAGATTCCATGATTTCTAGGGCGAGGGAGAGGGAGATCGATCTGGAGCATGTCCGGAAGAGGAAGATGGAGGAGGTCAGACGATTAGGGCTTTGGGGAAGAAGCCCAAGGGATCGGATGGTAGGCCGAAAGGCCAGTCAGGACCGGGCCGCTGCAGGAAATACGGCAAGCCACATGAGGGGGCATGTAGATTGGGATCGTCGGGTTGCTACAAGTGCGGCAAGACGGGGCACTTCAGTAGGGATTGTACTGCCCCTGCACCGGTTGTTCGGACGTCTGAGTTGCTATGTTTCCACTGCAACCACAGGGGCCACAAAAAGGCCAATTGCCCCTAGTTGACAGCAGTATCAGCACCAGTGAAGGCGCCAGCTCCAGCGATCCTACGGATCACTGATGGCCGGCAGGGCAGGGCAGAGGCTCCAGTGGTAAGGAGTAGGGCATTCCAGTTGACTACCGAGGAGGCACGCGCTGCACCCGATGTGGTGATGGTATGATTTCTTATCTTTATGCTTTTATGATACGCTGCTGTGATTTTGATATGTTATGTATGTGCTCTGTTTAGGATCGTTCCATGTGAACGGTATCCCAGTTCAGGTCCTATTTGATTCAGGGGTTACCCGATCATTTGTCTCTCTTGCGCTTAGCAAGAAGTTTCCTGAGTCTTCGGGTATGTTGGATTGCCCTTTAGAGGTAGAGATTGCAGATGACCGATCGGTGCGAGCATCGACGGTATTCCGAGACTGCGTGCTGAGATTATTCGAAGAGCGTTATCTAGTAGACTTGGTTCCTATTTCGTTGAGAGGAAACAAGGTGATTATAGGTATGGATTGGCTGAACCCAATGGGGCAGTGATAGATTACACGCAACAGCTGGTTCGGATCAGGACCCCAAGTGGGGGAGAGTTGGTAGTTCAGGGCGAGAGGCCACAACAAGGACCAGCAGTATGTTCGGCAGCGAGAGCTAGGCGTTACCTTCAGCAGAGTTGCGCAGGATATGTCGCTTATATCATGGACACCCGGGAGACGGGTAAGGAGACAGTGGGCGATGTGCCCATGGTGCGAGAGTTTACGGATGTATTCCCCGAGGAGTTGCCAGGGATGCCTCCGGAGAGGCAGGTGGAGTTCAGGATCGACCTAGTCCCTGGTGCGACTCTGATAGCCAAGGCACCATATCGGTTGGCTCCTCCTGAGATGCAGAAGTTGTCTACACAGCTGCAGGACCTGTTAGACAAGAGATTCATTAGACCGAGTAGTTCTCCCTAGGGGGGATTCTGTTTGTGAGGAAGAAGGACGGGTCACATCGGATGTGTATAGATTACCGGGAGCTGAACAAGGTAACGGTGAAGAATCGTTACCCACTCCCGAGTTTGACCAGTTACAGGGAGCGTCTTGGTTCTCCAAGATTGATCTGTGTTCAGGATATCATCAGGCGAGGGTCAGAGAGGAGGATGAACAGAAGACCACGTTTCAGACGCGCTATGGCCACTACGAGTTTGTGGTGATGCCCTTCGGGCTCACATATTCTCTTACCGCGTTCATGGACCTCATGAACTGCGTGTGTAGACCGATGTTAGACCGGTCTGTGATAGTGTTTATTGATGATATCTTGGTTTACTCCAAGACACAGGAAGAGCACGAGGAGCATCTGCGAGAGGTTCTGGAGACTTACAGGAGGGAGAACTTGTATGCTAAGTTCTCCAAGTGTGAGTTCTGGTTGCGCGAGGTGTAGTTCCTTGGACATCCCGTCAACCAGAACAGGATTTAAGTGGACCCGGCCAAAGTGGAGGTTGTGATGAGATGGGAGGTTCTGAAGTCTCCATCTGAGATTTGGAGTTTCCTAGGATTAGCCGGATACTATTAGAAATTCATCCAGATATGTTATATGTGAAAGTAGTAGAGTTCGATTGTTAGGACCGAAGGGTAGGTCAGACACCCCAGATATGTGTGATAATATGTGTTGATATGTTTGTATGCTGGCATGATATGTTATATGTGATAGCGGTAGTAGGAGGGGAATACTCCCCAAGTTCGGTTGTTAGGACCGAAGGGTAGTTCGGACGCCCCAGATATGTCTGATAATATGTTTATGTTATGATATATGTGATAGTATTAGTAAGGGGTGGAATAGTCCCCGATGGTTGGTTGTTAGGACCGACGGGTAGGTCAGCACCCCAGAATGGCTTGACATGGGTAGGACGACACCCCAGAATGGCCGCATGGGTAGGACGGCACCCCAGAATGGCCGCATGGGTTAGGTCGGCACCCCAGAATGGCCGTACCAGGTAGGTAGGGCACCCCAAAATTGCCCAGCAGTATGTATGCTATGTGATTGTATGGAATGCGATACGATGGGGGAACTCACTAAGCTTCGTGCTTACAGTTTACAGTTTTGGTTTCAGGTACCTCTTCATCAAAGGGGAAGGAGTTGGCGCTGTAGTGGCACATCATACACACATGTTGTTTTCGGCACTATGAGATTATTCTGGGATTTGTACTCTGACATTATAGTTGATTTTATGTTTTGGTTTGTAGACACGAAATATGTTTTAAGAAATGATATGATCGAATGTTGTTTATTTACAAATGTATTACAAAGTGTTTAATTAAAAATGAAATTTTTGGACTTGAAAATTGGGTCGTTACAGGCACTCTGCTGATCCCACCTCACGAGTCACCCCCTCCCACCAGTTTCGTGCTCAATACCTCAACATACAAGATGCGAACTCCACCTTTGCCACCTCTGGGCAAAAACTCGTTCACTGGGCGTTTTCCATGTCTGTCTCCTAGCGTCGGCTAGTGATAGGATCCCTGAACCCAAAGAACTCAGGCGCTACACACGCCTTGAACTCCTTGAACAAGGGACCTCGGGCCCCAATATAGCCTGCAACAATATTGGCTCGAAAGGACCTGAGCCACTCCTCCATGATCTCCATGATGTCCTCCTTGAGGGTACCAAAAAATCACCGGGGTTGCGTCAAGGATGCCACGAGTAACCTCGGTTGCGATAAGATCGCACAGCCTCTCATTAATGGGCTCTACACCCGAGCCTAAACCTGATCCTGATCCTGAACCTGAACCTCTTGTGATCATCACCATCCTCAACTGAAAATATCACAAATACCCAAGATAAATAATTCGAAAGGGATTCCTCCTCACCGGACTTCTAAGAACTATCATGTTTGTCACTGCTTTGGGTACAGGTCATGTACTTTCAGTAGTACGGGCCTAATACTACCTTCCACACCTCCCTATATGTCACACCCCCAAATCAGAACGACATAAACGTTCGGGGGTAGAGGAAGTCAAATGTAGTATCACAACACATGCATTATAGTAATCAAAATAACAAACAACCATTGCATTAATATTAAAGTGTTTACACTGTATGTGATTCACAAAAGATCGAATCTAAAAGTAAATAACAAAATAAGACATGAAGCTACTATACTCCATCTAGGGATGTCAACGAGGGTAAACGGGGTGGGGAGTGCATCTCCCGCCCCCGCCCCCGAAATTTCCCCGTCTCCCCGCCCCTGGAATGTTCAGTGTTCCTACCCCCGCCCCCGCCCCCGAATCCCATTTATTACCCCCGCCCCCGTTCCCCCGCCCCGATTGATTTTGGGCTACTTTTTTTTGGGCTAAAAGAAGTTATTATTTAGGCTAAAATAAGCTATTTTTTAGGTAACAAATAATTATTTATAGCAAAATTTTATACGTTAAAAATAAAAAAGTTATGGTATTTTAAAAAATTATACTAACAGCTTAAAAACATGTTTTTTTGATGAATTTTGGAAGCTCAAAATCATGTTATAGTTTATTATATTTATATAATTAATATATGTAAATATATGTGTAATTTATTAACGGGGTCCCCATGGGGATTTCGGAACGGGATTGCCTACCCCCGCCCCGCCCTCGAAATTAAAACGGGAGTTAACCTTGCCCTCGCCCCCATCCCCGTCCCCATTTTTATTTAAAAAAATCCCCCAAACGGGACGAGGCCCCCACGGGAACGGGGTCCAACGGGACTTTTTGACATCCCTAACTCCATCTTCTGAATCCCGATGCTCGTACCTGTCTACTAGTTTCCTAAGAATACAAGTTATTTTGAAAGAGTATATCAACATTTAAGTTGGTGAGTTCATAAGTATTTAAGTGATGAAAAGTAAGTTCTTTAGAAAAGTTCGCCTGTTCCTCCAGAAAATCTTATATTTTCTGATGTGGTGAAAGATAAGTAAAAATGACTCTATAATTCCTTCTATGAGTACTAAATGGATACAAGTTATATACAATTTAGAGTAAACAGACAATTGATTGTCTGGATCTACCCTAAGCCCACAACCAAACAATGAACAGGAAATGAGGCGGAGCGTATTCATTTGGTACCTACGGAGTTAACTGTAATAGTTCTTTTATATTTGAATAAAACATTCTTTAAGAAAATTGTAACATCCCAAGTTCGGAAGCAAGAAGTTGGAGGGTGCTAAGTGTAAACTAAGGAAGCTACTCGACGAGTAGGTATGCTACTCGTCGAGTCGGAGTGGGATTGATCGCGGGTTTAAGTGGTCAACTCGTCGAGTCAACAGTTTGGACTCGACGAGTTGGTGCTGAAGAGAGAAAACCCTAATCTTGAGAGTTGCACCCTATTTAAAGGACTTTATGTCTTTCCCCCAGCCTCCTAATCCTCCTAAGAGTTCCAGAAAACCCTATTTTCGTGTGAGGCTTCATTGTTGAGGAGATTGGGACTTGGAAGAGGAAATTGTTGGAAGGAGCTTGAGAAATTGGAAGCTAGCATCAAGGGGTTTGTATAGATCTGGGATCTACATCAGATTCTAGCACATCTCTGAGGTAAGGAGCCCTTATCTTAAGCTATTTCCTTTGTGGTTCATCCTTGGTGGTTGTTTTGGGAGTTCTTTAACTTGTTTTGAGACCAATCTCGGATTCGGAGTTAGATCTGGGGTTGCTACTCCAAATCCAGACTCATGATGGCCTAGAATGTCATAAAGCTTCAGTATTTGAGTTGTTGGTGAAGCCCCTTTGTCTAAACCCAAGCCATAGTATGTTTTGGGCCTATATCTCCTTGGTTTCACGTAAAGTTTGCAACTTTATGTGAGGGTTAGATTGTAGAAGGGTGGATCTATGGATTGGAGCCCCTGCATGGCTCGAAAATCTTCTGAATGGATTGAGAACTGGAGAGACTCGTCGAGTCACATGGGTGTACTCGACGAGTTGTATGAACATAAGCATGGACTCGGTGAGTGGAAGAACAACCCGGCGAGTCTGTTGAAGATTACCTTAGACTCAGCGAGTCTATTCTTGGACTCGGCGAGTCTGGTCGCAGACCCCAACCTCTTTTGGTTAAAGCCTTGGATTGAGTGAGTCGGTCGGCGAATCAGTGAGCCGGACAGGATGGGACTCAGAGATCGTTGGACTCGACGAGTCTTGGGGCGACTCAGCGAGTTGAGTCGTATTATGGGAGTTTCTGACTATACGAACTCGATGAGTCGTCGGGGTGACTCGGCGAGTATAATCAACCAGGAAGGTTGAATTTGACTGAGGATTTTGACTTTGACCAAGAGTTGACCAGTTTGACTTCCAAGGATATTTTGGTAATTTTGGGTATTTATGGAATTGGTTGTTTGGTAGTCTTCTGTGGCGAAGATCGTGTCGATGGTTGGAGCATCTTGGTCTTATCTTTCCAGTCGGCAATTACAGGTGAGTTCTCCTCACTATATCGACAGGGTCTACGACACCAAGGACAACCCTTTATCGGATGGAAAATCGGGTATTGTTTGTTATGTTATTGCTTTGCTAGATATGCATCCTTGTATTTAGGAAGGTGTTATGTTAGTGACCTGGTTAAGGTCGGTACCCGGTATATAGGGTAATGTTATGCTGGTGACTGGTTAGGTCGGAATCCTGGTTAGGATGTTGCAATGTTATTGATATGCTAGATACATCCTGGTTTAGGATGGTTGATATGTTATTGATATGATAGATTTCATCCTGGTTTAGGATGGTTGCAATGTTATTGATACGTTAGATATATCCTGGTTTAGGATGGTTGCTATATTATTGATATGCTAGATTTCATCCTGGTTTAGGATGGTTGCTATGTTATTGATATGCTAGATACATCCTGGTTTAGGGTGGTTTACTGATATGCTAGATACATCCTGGTTTAGGATGGTTGCTATGTTACTTATATGCTATGTGATCTGTTAGACTGTTTGTCTGGTTAAGGATTGTTATGTGATTAATTTTTACTGTGCATATGGTTGTTTGACGGGGGTTGGGTTGAGGCGGGTCCTGCTTTGTGCTGTAGGCCAACATACCCAGGGCGGACCGGATATTCCGAAGGCCCAACGAGCGGTCCGGATATGCTGAAGGCCCCAAACTTTGTAATCGGAGACCCATATAGGGGTCAATTTTTCATGATCGTTGTATCAACTATTATATTAATATAAGTGACACTATTATTACTACGTTGAGTATTTCATTAAATCCTTGAAAAGTCATCAAGAAAACCATATGCTTGATTCATATTTTCAGTCTTACAAATAACCTTCATTCTGCTATTTTAAGACTCATACTATCATCTGTTGTCGAACTATAGCAATTTGGTTCATAAGACACATTCAGTTTCTATACTAAGTAATTCTTATCGTTATCTTTTCAACCTATAGTTGAAGGATGCCTCCGCGTAGGAATCCAAGGTGAAACAACAGTGGGGAAGCACCTATACCACCACCACCTCCACCACCTCAATTTGATGCTGTCATGTTCCAAGCAGCAGTCACCGCAGCAGTAGCAGCTGCCATGTCACAGATCAATAACTCGAGTAGTTCTGGCTCGGGAACTGGCACACACCTATCCAACCATGGTGAGAGTCATGGGCAACCCCGAGAATGCACCTATAAGGACTTTACTAATGCCAAACACTGGATGTTTTATGGAACTGGTGGTATGATAGCTCTGAGGCAGTGGATTGAAAGGACGGAATCAGTCTTTGAAATCTGCTCCTGTCCCGAGCACAGCAAAGACAAATTTGCAACTTTCACCCTTATTGATAGAGCTTTAACTTGGTGGAATGGCCACGTTAAGGTACTTACCCTGATAGTGGCAAACTCCATAAGCTGGGAAAGCTTAAAAGTCATGCTGATGAGAGAATACTGTCCACGAGGAGAGATTCAAAAACTCGAGCACGAACTCTGGACTCTTGGAATGGTTGGTAACGACATCGCAACTTATACCAACAGGTTCTGCGATCTGGAAATCCTTTGCCCAGATATGACTGCTCCTGAGAGCAAGAAAATAGAGAGATACATTTGGGGGCTGTCTCCCCAAATTAGGTCAAGCGTGTTAGCTTCAAAACCTGACACTTTTGAAAGTGCCAAGGAAATGGCACAATCTCTTGTTGATTATGGAGGTCATCAGAACTCAACGGTTGCTACACCAGAACCACAAAAGGGAAACAACAACAACAACAACAATAACAAGAAGAGGGTATGGAATAAAGGGAAGGGTGGGTCTTCCCAAGAATCTACAAAGAAACAGCTAGTTTCAGTGAATGTTGCCACTATACCTACTACAGTCCCTACAAATACCTACCCAACCAAGCCTTATGTAGGTAACCTTCCAAAGTGCGCCAAATGCACTTACCACCATCATGGACCTTGTCGGGAAATGCAGTGCGCCAACTGCAACAGAAAGGGGCACACTGTCCGTTTCTGCAAGGATCCCGCAAAGCCGATCACTCAAGTTCCCAACGCGGAAGTAGGCCTGACTTGCTACGGTTGTGGCGAGGTGGGTCACTATAAGAGGAACTGCCCAAAGGCAGCAAATACCGGCGGGGTGGGACGAGTTTTGGCTATAGGCCACGATGAAGCCGTAGCTGATCCGACTGTAGTTGCTGGTACGTTCCTTCTAGATAATTCATATGCATGCATATTATTCGATAGTGGAGCGGAGAGAAGCTTCGTGAGTCAAAATTTTATTCACTTACTTAAACCTAAACCTAGCAAGTTAGAAAAATCATTTACGGTAGAGATGGCCAATGGAAAAACCGAAAACACTAACTGCATATACATGGACTGTACGTTAACTTTAGACGGTCATTCTTTCCCAATCAATCTCATGCCGGTCCAAATTAAAAGTTTCGACGTCATAGTCGGCATGGATTGGTTGAGTTTTCTTTGCGCCGACATCATGTGCTTTGAGAAAGCAGTTCGTCTTAATCTCCCTAACAACGAAACATTGGTGGTTTACGGCGACAAATCAAGTACAAGCCTTCGCATCATTTCGTGCATCCAAGCTCGAAAGTGTTTACGGAAGGATTGTCGAGCATTCCTAGCGCACATCGTGGATACAAGTCAGGAACTGAAAGACATCAAGAACATTCCAGAAGTACGCGACTTTCCCGATATCTTTCCAGAAGAACTACCGGGATTACCACCACAACGCCAAGTCGAGTTTAGAATCGACTTAGTTCCAGGGGCTACCCTAGTAGCGAAATCGCATTATCGTCTCGCACCAGCAGAGATGCAGGAACTTTCCAGTCAACTTAATGAACTCCTTCAAAAAGGATTCATAAGACCAAGTTTCTCACCTTGGAGAGCACCGGTCTTGTTGGTAAAGAAGAAAGACGAATCGTTCCATATGTGCATTGACTACAGAGAACCGAACAAACTTACTGTCAAAAACCGTTATCCTCTACCCCGTATTGACGACCTATTTGATCAACTTCAGGGAGCAAACTACTTCTCAAAGATAAATCTACGATCCGGATATCACCAATTACGAGTACTAGAAGGGGATATTCCCAAGACAGCTTTCCGAACTCGTTATGGACACTACGAATTTGTAGTGATGCCGTTCAGATTAACCAACGCACCAGCAGTATTTATGGACCTAATGAATAGGGTATGCCGTCCTTACTTAGATCAGTTCGTCATCGTCTTTATCGATGATATACTTATCTACTCCCGAAGTAAGGAAGAGCATAGTCAGCACCTACGAAAAGTCCTAGAAACACTGCGATCGGAGAAACTCTATGCGAAGTTCTCTAAATGCGAATTTTGGATTCGAAGAGTGGAATTTTTGGGCCACGTTGTTAGCGAGAAAGGGATACACGTGGACCCCTCCAAAATTAAGGCCATTGAGAACTGGTCGGCACCAAAGACACCTACAGAGATTCGTCAATTTCTAGGTCTCGCCGGCTACTATCGCAGATTCATAAAGAACTTCTCTAGCATTGCGAAACCTCTTACTACATTAACCCAGAAAGGCGTGTCCTTTGACTGGGAAGCGAAACAAGAAAAGGCGTTCCAAACGCTGAAACAGGCCTTGTGCACCGCACCGATACTATCCCTCCCTGAAGGGATAGAAGATTTCGTAGTGTATTGCGATGCATCAAACCAAGGACTTGGTTGTGTTCTTATGCAGAGAGGGAAGGTTATTACTTATGCCTCCCGACAACTTAAGACACACGAAGTGAACTATACGACCCACGATCTTGAGTTAGGAGTAGTAGTATTTGCTCTGAAGATCTGGAGACACTACTTATACGGAACAAAGAGTACTATTTTCACCGATCACAAGAGCCTTCAACACATTTTCAATCAGAAGGAACTCAACATGCGACAATGACGATGGGTTGAGTTACTCAATGACTACGAATGTGAAATTTGTTATCATCCTGGCAAGGCCAACGTGGTGGCTGACGCCCTCAGTCGAAAGGAATACACTGGTCGGAGGGTCAAATCTCTGACTAAGACTATCCATTCCCACCTATCCACACAAATTAAGGAGGCACAAATGGAAGCTTTGCAACCTGAAAATGTGGCGGGCGAATCCCTGCAAGGAATGGAAAAGAATCTAGAAGTCAAGGGTGGCGGAGCATATTATCTCATGGACCGAATATGGACACCAAAACATGGTGGTTTCAGAGACGTAGTCATGACCGAAGCACACAACACAAGATATTCCGTTCACCCAGGTTCAGATAAAATGTATATGGATCTTAAGAAACTGTACTGGTGGCCTAACATGAAAGCAGAAATTGCTACCTTTGTAAGTAAATGCCTTACTTGCGCAAAGGTTAAGGTCGAGTATCAAAAACCGTCAGGATTACTACAACAACCGGAGATACCAGAATGGAAATGGG
This sequence comes from Lactuca serriola, assembly GCF_051521515.1. Lineage (NCBI taxonomy): Eukaryota > Viridiplantae > Streptophyta > Magnoliopsida > Asterales > Asteraceae > Lactuca > Lactuca serriola. The sequence goes on from NC_136412.1 coordinate 103,534,006, forward strand.
AACGGATTACCATGGACTTCATAACCAAGTTGCCCAAGACGACGGGTGGACTTGATACCATATGGGTCATCGTCGACAGATTGACCAAATCCGCACATTTCCTACCAATCAAGGAGACAGACAAAATGGAAAAGCTTACAAGAACTTACATAAGGGAAGTAGTGCGACTGCACGGTGTTCCGATATCCATTATCTCCGATAGAGATAGTAGATTCACTTCAAGATTCTGGCAGTCACTACAAAGTTCCCTGGGGACTAGGCTAGACATCAGTACAGCCTACCACCCACAAACAAACGGGCAAAGTGAGAGAACGATACAAACCTTGGAAGATATGCTGAGAGCCTGTGTGATTGACTTTGGAAAGGCATGGGATATCCATTTACCCCTTGTCGAATTTTCATACAACAATAGTTATCATACAAGCATAAAGGCTGCTCCGTTTGAAGCCCTCTATGGTCGAAAGTGCAGATCCCCTCTATGCTGGACTGAAGTTGGCGATACCCAGTTAGCTAGAGGACGAGTTCCTGAAAGCACTCTCACCGGTCCAGAAATCATACGAGAAACGACAGAGAAGATCGTTCAAATTCGTGAACGTTTGAAAGCCTCCAGAGACCGACAGAAAAGCTACGCTGACCAAAGGAGGAAACCTTTGGAATTCCAGGTAGGAGACCACGTTTTATTGAAGGTCTCACCGTGGAAAGGTTTAATACGCTTTGGGAAGCGTGGGAAACTAAATCCAAGATACATAGGGCCTTTCGAGATTCTTGCTAGAATCGGCCCTGTGGCTTACAAACTTAACCTACCGCGTGAACTTAGTAACATACATCCAACCTTCCATGTCTCGAACTTGAAAAAGTGTTTGTCTAATGAGACTCTTGTGATTCCACTCGACGAGATCGAGATCAACGAGAGCCTTAACTTTGTGGAAGAACCGGTAGAAATCATGGACCGAGAGGTCAAACAAACAAAACAAAGTTGCATACCCATCGAGAAGGTTCGCTGGAACGCCAAGTGGGGACCTAAATTCACATGGGAACGCGAAGATCAGATGAAACAAAAGTACCCTCATCTTTTTCTCTGATCCACTAGTATCTCTACTACTTTAAATTTCGGGATGAAATTCCCTCTAATGGAGGATGATGTGACAACCTGATATTTCAACTCTTTGTAATGACCTAAAAAGTCAAGTATTGTAACCACTTGTGAGTTAATGAAATTAACGTTGATAATAATATGTCCAAAAAGTTTCTATTTAAATTCCTACTACGTTTAATGTCTTTAAACCGTGATCGTACGTAAAAAGAACGCCCAAATCCGACTTCGTATGTTGAAGTTATGATTTTTCCAAGTTCGGCATAGCAACAGACAGCTAAAAACTCGAATCGGAGATCGAGCGACTTTTGGCCGGAATGACCTAAACGAGAATCGAAGGTCTCGAAAATGGTAATTCAATGGTAAAAAGTCTGGCAAAAACCGACGTCAAATAAAGAAGTTATGAATTTCTAAAGAAATTCCTTAAACACGACTCTTTTTAAAATAAATAATAAAAATAATTTCAAAATTTGCTGACGGAGTCTAAACGAAAGTTGTAGAGCGTAATCTCACCTACGCGTGGATATATAGACCATCGAAAACGGAATTCATATGAAGAAGATATGAATTTTAGAAGTTTATTAATTAAATTAAATATAAATTTAATTATAAACTCTTGGTAATATCCGAAGAGGAGTCAGCAGATAGGACCGAAGTACGCCCTGCGTACCCTCGTACGCCCCGCGTACTCAAGGCCTAGGCCTCGGATCGTCCACGTCCCGGTCTATGCGAAGTAGCCTTGTCCCATCCGAAGTCCGAGGCAGTCGAGGACTCGGTCATGCATGACGTACGCGTACGCCCCGTGTACCCTCGTACGCCCTGCGTACCGAGGCGGTTCCAGCCCCTATAAAAGGGATGCGAGGGTTTTGAAGAAAGGGCTCCATTTCTCTCCTTTCTTGTGCGTTCTTGCCTCGTTTTCCGTGCCCGTTCTAACCCGAAGCCCTGGTCATTTTGCTCAAGTCCCGAAGATCGTTTCTACTCCCGAGATTCCCGAGAATCCCGAGAAAAATCCGTTTCCCGAGACGAAACTCTGCCCGGTTTCCATCTCTCTTTCTTCAAACTTTCAAGTGAGTTCATACCCCTTAATTAACCTTTTAAATGTTCTATAAATGCTTTTATATGCTTTCAAGGGGGGGGGGGGGGGAATACAAGTAAAACACACGAGTATCATCATGTGTTATATAAAGAATTATTATATGCTTTTATTTAACCAAATCATATATGATTTATAAACTTTATAGGAAATTTTCCTATATAAAATATGTTACAATAGCATTCTATCTTTTGAAATATAAATTGTTGTAATGCATGTATAAACTAAACATTTTCTTAGATTATATGTATACTTGTCTATCTTAGGCTTTACAAAAATCTATACTTTCATAACAAGTGATTCCTTTTCTAGGTATTTCTAAACAAACGAGACACAATTTTAGAAAACTATAATAGGTATAGTTTTATGAGGAAATTGCTAACTTTTACATACTAGAAACACGATTTTCAAGAAGTCACTTTCATATACAAGAACGAACGAACATTTTAACACGTAAATCTGTTTTTATACCACGGTTTGTGAGACATTAACTTCACGTACGTTCGAGTACACATTTCAAGTCCTGTATTATATCCCAGAATCCCTTGGAGAGGGAGCATGGTGTTTGTGTATAGATCTATAAGGGCTTGACAACCCGCGCCTTGACTGTTAGCTACAGTCCATCATTTGGGGTGACAAACGTCATAACATTCCAACGCCTGAAGAACGTTGTGTATAGGCATTCCGAGTCAATAGTATGGTTATAAAACTCACATGGGGTATTAAAAATGCATTGATTTACGAGGTTTTCAAACATATTGGTTATTTTACACTTACATACATTTTTAGAAACAAACATTGGTCTTGAGAGAAGGCTACTCTTATACTAGTAGAAAATATAGGATTTTCTAGAAACAAACAAACAAGGATAAACCATTTCATTTCATAACTAACCTTTGTCATTTAATACTTATGAAACTCACCAGCTTAAATGCTAATCTACTCTTTCAAAATTACTTGTATGTCCTAGGGATTCGGTAATTTCAGGTACTAATATGCTTTTGAAGAAGAGATGCTGCGGTGCCAGTTTAATCTCATATTTTGACATCATATTGTAATTGGTTTTGAACATGTAACTTTTGACAAATGTAAACTTTCAATTATATATATGATGGTTGTATTGATTTCTTTACTATGTATTCATTTGTTATGTTACCACATGAAGTCATCCGCCCCCGAACGTTTCCGCCGTTCAGGTTTGGGGGTGTGACACTAGGGTTGGGTTTTGGAGTTGTTTCCCTGTCATTATATAGGTCATTAGAGACCTTTTGGTGTATTGCCAGAATGGTGGTCACAAGATGTCTTGTGACCGGATCCAGGTTAGGATCGGGAGCTTGCAGCCAGGAGAGGCCAGCATTGTCAGGGGATCGTGTCAGGGAGATCCTCCGGGAGGATAAAATCAAGATTGTGCGGGGATAAATTCCGAAGATTATTGGGTCTTTTAAGACCGCCATGGTTGAGTATTTTTGTCGAGCGCCATGCAGACATAGCTGAGACGGTTGCCGCAGCAGCTTTCGCAGCTGTAACGACGGTAGGGAGAGGAGCTGGACGAGGTTTCCAGGACCGGGACATGTCATCGGTACATAATCTGATGAGCAGAAGGATACAGTTATCTTGGACCAAGAAGATGACATGTACTCGTTATATTCACGCGGGTTGAGCGGGAGAGTCTTGCTTGTGGGTTTATAGATTTGAGGCTCGGGGGTTTGCTCGAGGCCGGGTTATGGGTCGTGGGAACTCCAGAAAGGAGTGATGATTATGTTCAGTTGGGGTTTTGCAGCTGGAAGTGAAATGGTTGATTGATGAATTGGACCGTCGTTTGGTAGGGCAAGGATTGCACCCTCTCAGTTTCCAAGCTTGAAGGAGTGAGCAGGCTTGTGACCCCAGGATCAGGTGTATTCCACCTCGGGGTCAGTTGGTTACAGGAATAGGCAACATTATTTCAGCACCGGTGAGCTCAGGACGGTCGGCATGGCATAAGTGTTGTGAGGTCCGGTTTTTCTTGGATCTCTTGTATTGGATGGAAAGGATTGATTGTGCGATCTATTGCACTTTTGGTACTGTAGACTATGTATTGGGAGTGGTTTGTAGCCCGGTTTAGCGCAGAGGTTGTTTCAGCTGCTGTCGTTCAACTGCGGGCGTTTGAGTTAGTGAGTGAGTCAGGGTGTGAACCCTGAAGAGAATGATTTCTAAAGCCCGAAAGTAGGAAGCTTGTTTCGAACACCTTTGGAAAAGGGGTTTTATGTGGGAGGACTGCAGATGGAGTCCCACAAAAGGGGTTATTCATCATTGTCCGGATTCAATGGTTAGCAAACATTAGTGGTTGACAGATTAAAAGCGCCAAGAGAAGTAACTTGTTGCCAAGGTATTAGTTGAAGCATCTATATTGTGGCCTTCAGGAAGTGAGTGTGGAGTCATTCACGCATTAGTGGCTGTCGGTTTCACTGGAATTCAGGGAGTGATCATCTGATTTTTAGAAGTGGGTGATGAGTCGGGTCTAGATAGCAATGGAACACTAGTGGGAAGGAGTTGGTTGCCATCGGATAAATCGTTGGTAAGTGAGGGGGATTGAGAATCCTCCAATCTTCATGTATTATGAGGGCTTAGTTGAATCTAAGTGGGGGAGTGTTACCCAGAGATGCTGAAGTGGAAAAGGTTTTGAAACGGGGATAAGTTCACAACCCGACAGGGGGATAGAGGCCCTATTGGCTGCTTAGTTGAGGGTTGTGTTGTTTGTGTTGGATATAGTGTCTAAGTCCATAACTATATTTGGTATGTACTTGACCCGACCCGGCATGGTCCATTTGGGTTGCACTTCACCCGAACAATTTATGAATAATATTTGAGAATAGTACAAGTTATGATTTATTAATATATTATAAGTTCTAATATATTAATATAAGATCATATTATTTAATTAGTAGTGATCTATAATTAATCTAGGATTAATTTAGTGATCAAAGATATTACTAATTAAATATGGGCTTCTATATTTATATAGTGTGGGCTTATGCTTATTTGGAATGGGCTAGGCTTGGATGGAGAAGTCCATGGATACTCCATGGAGCTTTAACCCATGGATCTCATGGAAATGAAGAGACATGGGTATTAGGGTTTACATGAATGTAACCCTAATCCACCACACTATATAAAGGAGGTCTTGGTTCTTGAAATCACACTAGTTGACACTTGTAGAGGTGAGGGCCGATTTCAAGAGAAGTGGTGACTATTCTCTCAAAGTTCCAAGTTTGTGGTGATTTGTGACTTTCATTTGAGGCATCCACACTATTGGTGCTAGGCTCTAAAACTCCAAGCAATCAACTACAACTACAAGGTAAGTGTTTCTACTAGCTTTATTTGATTCAAGTTCCCCATGCCATGCTAGTTAGGATATAAGCCTTGGAAAAACAATTATTTGCATGTATCTTAGACAAAGATAGATCCAAGGTTTATTAGGGTTGCATGTACACTTAGGAAGTGTTAGAATGCTCAAAACCCATCAGTGGTATCAGAGCCTAGGCTTGTTTGTTTGATACTTGTTGCAATATGCTTGAAAAAGTCGAAATCTTGCTGTCTGACTGCTGGACTCGCTGAGTCCATGGGGGGACTCGCCGAGTTCACTTGTATCTTCAACCTACTCGCCGAGTAGGTTCATTCACACAGCGAGTAGGGTCGACAGAGTGCAGTTTTTCGACTTTAGTTGCTGGAAATGGATTAGAAACATTACCCTAAACTGTTTTGGTACTTGAAAACTTGTTTTAGAAGGTGTAATGTCCTTTCTAACTCATTTACAACAACTAGTTATCAAAATTACAAAGATTAAGTGTGATTTTGATATATGAAAGTGTTCATGTTCATGATCTTGTTCTTATGATGTTTAGATGATCATAGGAATTATTTGTAACCTATGTGGTAGATTAATTCTTGATCATAATGTGATTTAATGGAGTCCATAACTTGTCCTCAAGTTATGGAAAACCAAAAGTCTCTTGGATTGAAAACCATTAAAAGAACACAAGAGTTAGAAAAGTGAAGAGTCTTCATTTTATTACTCTATTAAACTCATAAGTTACAAGATATGAAAAGTTTTGAAAGTTTACAAAACTTGCCCTCAAGTTTTGGAACAAGTAAAGTCAAGTTAAAACTTTAGTTCCAACCCTTAGAATTTTAAAAGTTAAAATTCAACCCTTATACTTATATTATTATGATTTAATAATTATATATATATATATATATATATATATATATATATATATATATATATGTATAAGAACAAAGTCGTCTTACCGCTAGTACGCCTCATTCACGAAGCCGGTCTATAAGGTGGGTATAAGGTTGTTGCCTATAAAATGGTGACTTAATGGGTGTCCACTCTCACCCACCGCTTGCTTGACTGGTGGAGGGTCGTTAGCCGAACGGGTAAGACAAGGACTTATAAATTCTCATTTAAAGTATGATGAATATTATAAAGTAACTAAATGTTTTATTAAATTCCCAATCTTAGTTACTTTAGGAAAAATGTGAATAAGGTGCTAATCCATGAAATCACACTTTACACTTTGATTAAGTCGTTGGTGGAGCGTGTGTGGTTAACCGGCACACTAACTTAGACTTAACAAGGTAGGTAAAGGGTGACTTAGGGTTTATTATAGTATCGATGGAGCGTGTGTGGTTTACCGGCACATCGATTGAGTGATAAACCTTAAGGGTACCAAGTGATTTGCATGGTTACTTCACACCTCGTTTTGTGATCCTCGGCATCCCAGTCACAAAACTTGGAGGGCACACTCGAGATTGAAACATGCCTTTGAAAAGTTCATTGAATCTCAAAGAATCTAGGAATTTCTAAGAACCAATAAAAAACCTAATACTTAAATATTTCGGTTTTCGTGGTGGAAATTGGTGAATCGTCATTCGCCTACCTTTCAAATATGATATAGCTTAGATTACGGCATACCTCTTCTAAGTTATATTATATTGTGATTGGATCCTAGCCTTAATATTACATTTGGGTGTTTTATTAAGGACTCTCTTATATCTAAACTAATCTTGTTCTCTTCTTTTCAAATGTCTTCAAGCAATGCTGCTTCTGGCTCGAATCCCCATGCCTCCTTTACCCTTATGAACTTGTGTGGGAAAGTCACCTTTGATGGATCCAACTTCAATGAGTGGATCAGAAACATCAGGATGATTACCCGCTACGAGGACAAAGAATATGTCCTTGACAAGGAGCTTAAGGAGATTGATGAGACCACTGCAACTCCTCAGGAGATCGCTGACTTTCGGGCACATGAAAGGGATGCTACGAAAGTGGCTTGCATCATGATGGCCACGATGACAGCGGAACTCCAAAAATCTTATGAGGATTTCTACCCTTATGAAATGCACCAAGATTTGATGGAAAGATACCATCAAAGTGCAAGACAAGAGAGGTATGAAATCATCTGCTCCATGATAACAACCATGATGAAGGACGGGGAATCCGTCACGAGCCACATGCAGAAAATGCAAAGGTATGTGGATCGTTTACTGAAGCTTAATGTGAACTTCCCTGAGGATCTTGCAATAGATATCATTTTGCACTCCTTACCATCGTGCTATGATCAATTCCGCATGACATATCACATGAATAAGGAAGAGGTCACACTCAGCAAACTTCAGGGACTTCCCAAGACCACAGAATTAGGTCTTAAGGGGAAGTCGGTTGCTATCACTCCTACTCCAAACTCAACTCCGGTTTTGGCAATCGGGAAAAGTCGATGGAGGAAGAGAAAGAGATCCTCGAAGGGTACCAAGGCTCAGACCCTTGATGGCTCTTCTTCAAGTGGAACCAAGAAAGGTTTCATCACTCCTTCTTCTGACCCAAAAGAGGCTGAATGCTTCTATTGCCATGAAAAGTCTCATTGGAAGCGGAACTGCCCAAAGTACCAGCAGGATGTAAAGGATGGGAAAGTCAAACCCAACCATGCAGGTATTTACACTATCATTTCTAATAACTCACCCCATTCTAAATCTTGGGTCCTTGATACCGGTTGTGGTATTCATATTTTTTGTGACTTGCAGGGACTAAGAAGAAGTGAGGATGTGGAGCAAGGAAGAATAAACTTGATCATGGGGAATAGGAAAGCTTCACCTGTCACCAAGATTGGAGTTTATACTTTATCGCTAAGTAGTGGGTTTAATTTAGATTTGAATAAATGTTGTTATTCGCCAAGAATGGGAAGAAATATTATTTCCTTTCATGCGTTGTACAAACAAGGGTTTACCTTTTCATTTAATAATGAAGTTGGTTCTATTGATGTTTTCTATAATAATGTTTTTTATTTTAAAGCATTACCTTGTGATGGTGTGTATGAAGTTGTATCTGTTGTAGATAACTTAGGAAATAATGTTTTGTGTATTGATTCTACTAATCATAATAACTTGGATAAAGCATCATTATGGCATTGTTGTCTTGGACATATAAGCAAGAAACGCATAGGCCAACTCCAAAAGGATGGAGTCTTGGAGTCATTTGACCTAAAGTCAGATGATAGTTGCGAATCATGCTTACTTGGAAAAATGACAAAGTCACCCTTCACAGGCTCGTGTGAGAGGGGTGAAGGTTTGTTGGACCTTGTACACACGGATGTGTGTGGACCATTCAAACATGCCACAAGGGATGCTAATCGTTATTATTTGACTTTTACTGATGATTACAGTAGATATGGATATGTCTACTTAATCAAGCATAAGTCAGAGACTTTCGAGAGATTTAAGGAATTTAAATAGGAAGTCGAGAATCAATTGGGCAGGAACATTAAGATGCTTCCATCCGATCGAGGAGGTGAGTATCTTAGTTCAGAGTTCCTCGACTATCTTAGGAAATGTGGGATTGTCTCACAATTGACACCTCCCAGGACACCACAGTTGAATGGTGTGGCTGAGAGGCGTAATCGAACCTTGTTGGATATGGTTCGTTCCATGATGAGTCGAGCTACGCTACCAATCTCATTCTGGGGGTATGCTTTAGAGACTGCCGCCATATTCTTAATCTTGTCCCTACAAAGAAAGTTGCCAAAACTCCTCACGAAATGTGGACTGGCAAAGTACCTAAGCTAGACCACATCAAGATTTGGGGTTGTGAGGCTTTCGTGAGACGCGATACTCATGATAAGCTCGAACCATGAAGCGAGAAGTGTATTTTCATCGGCTACCCACAGCAATCCTTTGGTTACCTCTTCTACAGACCTAGTCGTAAGACTGTAGGGTGCAAATGGATCTTCAAGAAGAAGACCGACATGGATGGTAATGTAGATACTTATAAGGCACGACTGGTTGCAAAAGGTTTTTCTCAAACTCCGGGAATTGATTATGATGAAACCTTTTCACCAGTGGCCAAGATAAAGTCTATTAGGGTTCTGTTAGCCATAGCTGCATTTCATGACTATGAAATATGGCAAATGGATGTCAAAACCGCTTTTCTTAATGGAAAGTTGGCTGAGGATGTTTACATGGTTCAGCCAGAGGGTTTTGTCAGTACTGAGTTCCCCAATAGAGTGTGTAAACTCGAGAAATCCATTTATGGATTGAAACAGGCACCTCGCAGGTGGAATCTTTGCTTTGATGAGAAAGTCAAGGAATTTGGCTTTTCGAGGAGTGAAGATGAATTTTGCGTCTATATCAAGGCTAGTGGGAGCATAGTCAGTTTTTTGGTACTGTATGTGGATGACATACTACTCATAGGAAATGACATCCCAACCCTGCAGGAAGTAAAGTCCTGGCTTGGGAAGTGTTTCGCTATGAAGGACCTTGGTGAAGCTGCCTATATCCTAGGGATAAAGATTTTGAGAAACAGGAGTAAAAGGCTAATTGGACTTAGTCAAAGTACCTACTTGGACAAAGTGTTGAAAAGATTCAACATGCATAACTCCAAGAAAGGTGAGTTACCCATTCAGTGTAACGCCAGATTAAGTAAGACACAAAGCCCTAGTACAGAGGCTGAGATAGCAGAAATGAGTTGACTTCCTTATGCTTCAGCTGTAGGATCGATCATGTATGCCATGACGTGTACTCGACCTGATGTAGCTTTTTCTTTGAGCATGGTTAGCAGGTATCAGGCAAACCCTGGCAAGGAACACTGAACTGCGGTAAAGAATATCCTCAAGTACCTGCGAAGGACTAAGGACTGGGTCCTTACCTTCGGTGGGAGTGATGACTTGAGAGTTGTAAGGTATAGTGATGCTAGCTTCCAGACTGATAGGGATAATTTCCGCTCTCAGTCAGGCTGGGTCTTTACCCTAAACGGAGGAGCAATTTCTTGGAAGAGTTCCAAGCAGGAGACAGTGGCTGATTCCACTTGTGAATCAGAGTATATAGCAGCAAGCGAGGCAGCAAAGGAGGCGATATGGCTAAAGAACTTCATCGGAGACCTTGGAGTTGTACCAGCTATAAAAGAGCCAATGGAGATTTTCTGTGACAGCAATAGTGCGGTTGCCTTAGCCAAGGAACCAAGGGATCACGGGAGATCCAGACACATCGACATAAAATACCATTTTATCAGACATCGAATCGAAGAAGGACTCCTCATGGCGAAGAGGGTATCATCGGATGAGAACCCAGCAGATCCCCTCACGAAGGGACTGAGTAGGGTTAAGCATCTCCAGCATGCTCGGAGCATAGGGCTAAAGGATGATATAAGTTTTAGTAGTTAGATAAATTATGAAATTTGTAAAGTGTAATTGACATTTGATGATGAATAAAAGGTGTTTTATTTATGAGTAAAGTGTTGCTATCTCTTGTCGATCTTTTACTATATTTCTTTTGCATGTTTTGACTTCCAGAATAATTATGTTTGGTATATCATATTATTCAAACCTCCACAGTCGGTCATATGTCGGAAGTAGGTATGAATCAAGAATGTCATGATTGGTTGCAGAGGTCTAAGGTGTTGGACATGGCTACAACAATCATGAGTGCTCATAAGTTCTGAGCATTGGACTCAACCCACGCTCACTGGAATCACTTCATGGAATTTTATCTCGAGTGATCGTGAGACGGTAATATCATATAAGTCTTCAAACCTAGAGATATGATTTGTTACTTACAAGTTGGTTATGCATTGATTGTACGTAAACACATTGGTAACTCGATGTTATAAAATGTGCTTTTGTGTGTAATTCAATGAGTGGTAGAACAAACATATGAGTCGAAGTTTATCTGTTCCTTCTTGGATTAGAAGCTGATATCTGGGCCCCTCGATGATTTTGTTTTGACCTATGTACCGGGCCCGGTCAGAACTAAATTGATGTGTTCAGTTGAGTTCTATGTCAAACAAATCGGAAATCGGGAAACAAATGCTGGACAATAAGCAAGACAATGTTCCATGTATTTGTCCGGCTGATATCTAGAACAGAGGATTATATGATCACTTATCTAAATGGCGCTTTCTAGTTCAACAGAGTTTAAAGAGCTACGAGTGCTGATAGGTTCCTGAAGTTATACTTGCAAATATAGTTACTAGACTTATCCAAGTGGGAGACTGTTGGATATTGTAACACTTGTGTTTCTAGCCTAGGCATTTATATTGAGTTGATAGTCTAGGTTAACCTTTGTAACTCATTTTGAAGAAATGAAAAGGAGTTATGTGAATATTATGTGAATTATGTGTTTTATGCTTAATTATTAGGGCTTAATTAATTAAGAATAAAAATAAGCGTCAAAATTAAAGTGTGAGATAAGCCCGATATCTTTACATAAAGTTGTAGTGGTCGAAACAAGGATTTCGGGGATATAAAGAATACCAAAATCCGAGTTATAACGAAGAAGTTATGACCTGTCGAAGTTTCGCGACAAAACCGGCACGGTGCTGAATGTCGTAAAAAGTGAGTTTTTGATAAACTACTTTTTAGCCTTAGTAATCAAAACGAAAGTTGTAGTATTCATTAAACCGAGAAGTTCGATAAAAAGAACGCCCAAATCTGACTTCGTATGAGGAAGTTATGATTTTTCGAAGTTTCAGCGTAGCAGTAGACAGCTAAAAACTCGAATTTTAGATCGAGCGATTTTTAGCCGACACAACCTAAACGAGAATTGAAGGTCTCGTCATTAGGAGCACAACGGTAAAAAGTCTGACGAAAACGGACGTCGGATGAAGAAGTTATGAATTTTTAACGGATTTCCTGTCCCGGTCTGTTAAAAATAATAATATAAAATTTAAAGTCAAAATTAGCCGACGAAGTCTAAACGGAAGTTGTAGATCGTAATTTTAGCTACGCGTGCATATAAAGAACGTCAAAAACGGAGCTCGTATGCGAAAGTTATGAATTTTAGAAGATTTTGGCACAAAATTCGAGAAATTTCGCATAAATAGGCTTCACCCGGAAGTGCCACGTGTCCTCGCTTCGCATGTGCCACGTATCCGGAACCTGCTGAGTCACCGCAGCCACTTGGCGAGGCGTGTCATTTCCTTCCGAGTCCGAGCTGCGGTCCAATCCGCTGACTACACGTAGAAGCCTCGGTGGCGAGCCTCGCATCCGACGCGTGTGTAGTGACTCATGAGTCCGAACCCTCGCAGGTGCCACGAATCCCCCTCATCAGATCCGGACTTCGGTCCAATCGCAGGCCGCCAGCAGCTCCTTCGCACGCGCAGCCCTCGTGCGAGACACCCTTCTACGAGCCTTCTCAGCCGTCGGATCAGAAGACTCCTGACCGTCCGATCAGAAGCTTCCCCCTATAAATAGGAGGGTGCGAGACCTCCCGGGTATTTTTGGAATTTTGCCATATTTAGCCCCTAAACCCATATTTTCTTCATATTAACATCCCGCAAAGCCCCGGTATCGATTGTAAAGCCCGGAATACCCCACGAAGTGCCCGATAAGCCCGGAAAATTTATCTTTTCGGTTTCGAAGCCCGACTTTTACAAAGCCCGGTTTCTCAATAAAACTCCCGGTTTTATTAGAAACGATCGTTTTAGGAAACGAATTGCTGCCCGAGTATCATCAAATCAAGTGAGTGTATAGTCACTTTCATTTTACACATAGATATGAAGTATTTACCTTATAATACGTGCTATGTGTAAATATATTAATTATTTATTTGAGGTGATTGTTGTGTTGATGTTTTATACAAGTTTTAAACTGTATAAGTATTTTTATCTACAAATATGTTGGGTAGAACATGAGTAGATTGTGATGTGTGATAAAATAAAATTGATGAGAGGCCTAGATGTGTCTTGATATCCAGTCATCTAGCGGAGTTTGGATGACGACCACGGACTTTCTAGACATTCCAGTGGGAAACATTAGCAGGTCCGCAACCTGTAGGTGTTAATGAACTAAGAGTGTTCATTCGCTGTACTCCATCCCCCTCATGGTTGCCTTTAGGACATGTATGGCTGAGGAAACCCCTTAGCAGTAGTGTCCATCCCGATGATATTCTTTAGGCTAGGTCCCTTGTGACAAGTGTTTAGGGACATAAAGTGAGGATAACGGGAACGGGTAATCAGGGTTATTGTTGACTGATGAACTTAGTAAGTTTATTATTATTGTGGGTTGAAAACCCTATATGCTCACCATGCTCCCAAGCCTGACCCACTCAGCTTTTTATGTTACAGGTAGTGGACCCCGAGCATAGTCGGAGGACAACGAGAGATTTTTGGATTATAGGCCAGTAGTTGTAAATAACTGTTGAAAGGCTTATAATGTCTTGTTTATGCTTTTGGATCTGTATCGGAACATGACATCCCGAGGTTTTGATATATATATGGAAAACATATACCTTCTTAATGAAGGGTTTTGATAAACTTTTATCATATTTTGTTTGGGGACCAATTCTGCAACATCTTTTAAAAAGATTTCTCTGATTTTATTTTAAAAAGCATAAATTAAATCGGTCTTTTCTGGCCGAGAAATTAGGGGATGTCATAGTTGGTATCAGAGCATTAGTTTAAGCGAACTAAGAAATTGTAGAATTTCTAGACTTGAACTTAGAATGCTAAGTGATGACTGTGAGATGAGTGTCTACCATATTTTAGACACGAGCACTAGTTTATTTTAGGGAAGATGCCTAAAATACCCTTATGTGCTAAATGCTATGTGTTTGCCATGTGTGCCATTATTTGTTCGGATCTATGGTCTGTTGCCGACCGGATCTGGAAACCTTATGTGTGTAGGTTTCTAAGCATATGATTACGAGATTAGAACTAACATGTAAACGTTTCGGAGTGATAAGGGAATTGACATGTCTAACAAGGATAAAGACCTAAATTCGCCTTATTCGTTATATAGATTGTAATGGCCATAACTCGTAGTGGAGCTGCAAATGCAAATGGAAACAGGGATCAACAGCCTCAACCTCAAGTAGTTGAGCAAGTACCTGTTGCAGGAGCTGCACCTGAGCCAATGACGATGGCTGGGGTACAAGCAATGATGCAAATGATGTTAGATCGCCAAATGGAGGAGACAAGGCGATTACTACAACAACATAGGGAAGAGACTACGATGCCTGTTGAACAGCCCGTATTGAATGAAGGGCAATCAGTAGGAGGGAACTACATTGGGACTCTTGGTCAAGCCAACCCACCGATAGTTAGACAAAACGACCAGGATGGAGGAGTTGATGGACGCGGATGCAAATACAAAGATTTCATGGCATCCAAACCGCCGTGTCTATCTGGGAGTCCGACACCGGTGGAAGTCATGAATTGGATCTCCGAAATGGAGATGATGTTTGAAAGTTGCGAGTGCAGCAACAAACAAAAGACCGCACTTGCAATTCCTCTGTTAAAGTCTGGTGTGTTGAGCTGGTGGAAGTTACTAGCTGATTCGATGCCCAAGGGTGAAGCTAGTAAGATGTCTTGGGAAGAATTTGTGGTACAACTGAAATTGCAGTACTGCTCTGAGCAGGATCTTCTGGAAATCAACAATGAGTTTCAGAATTTAAAGAAAGGAAAGATGAGCGTTACTGAATACGCTGCTAGTTTTATGGAAAAGATGAAGGTAGTTCCTCATCTAGTTCCAACTGAACTCTCTAAGGTCAACAAGTTTGCCCTCGGATTACCAGCGGACTTTGGTCTGATGGTTAAGCAGGCAACCACTTTGAAAGCCGCCATCTGGGCTGCTAAGAATGTCGAGGTTCAGATCAAAGAGAAGGGTCTGGAGAGAGCAGAAGTTGGTGAAAAGAGAAAATTTGAAGGAACTTCGGGGTCCAGCAAGAAAAGCAAATTTTCTAAGTCCAAGAAGTTTGGAGGAGGAGGAGGTGAAGTGAAATGGTGTGAGAAGTGCAAGAGAAAGCACTCTGGGAGATGTAGTGAGGAGGTGACTTGCTTCAAATGTGGAAAGACTGGGCATTATGCCAACGTGTGTCTGTCCGACAAGAGGGTATGTTTTGAGTGCCATGAAGTAGGGCATGTTCTTAAAGACTGTCCAAAGAGGAAGGATGCCGCAAAGCCCAATCTACCACCAAAGCCGAAGGCGAGAGCCTTTCAGATGACACTTGAAGCTGCGAAAGAAGAAGCCGATGTCGCTTCAGGTACCTTTCTCGTAAACGAATTGCCTGCCCAAATTTTGTTTGATTATGGAGCCAATTACTCCTTTATATCGCATGAATTTGGTAGAAATCTAGCTTTGCCTGTAGATATGCTAGTTAATGCTATAATAGTCGAGATTGCTAGTGGCAAGTTTGTACCTGTTAGCCATCGTATGAAAAACATCCTCATTGACTTGGATGGGAATAAGTTCCAAGAGGAATTATTGCCTATCGAGTTAAATGGATTCGACATAGTTTTAGGAATGGATTGGCTTAGCGCCAACGATGCAGAGATACTATGTAGAAAGAAGATAGTAAAAGTAAACCCGCCAGGGAAAGAGTCGTTTATGGTGTACGGAGACCAACGCAGAGTAAACTCTGGAATCATTTCCCTAATGAAAGCCAGAAAGTGTTTGGCCAAGGGATGTACATCATATCTAGCGTTCGTGATCGATGCCAAGATGGAAAAGAAGGAGGTGCAGAATATTCCGGTGGTGTGTGATTATCCGGAAGTCTTTCCCGAAGATCTTCCCGGATTGCCCCCTGATCGACAAGTAGAATTTTGTATCGACTTGTTACCAGGAACGACGCCGATAGCGAAAGCACCTTATCGATTAGCGCCAACCGAAATGAAAGAATTTATGACACAACTTCAGGAGTTATTGGACAAAGGTTTCATTCGACCTAGTTCATCACCCTGGGGAGCCCCTGTGTTATTTGTAAAGAAGAAAGACGGAAGCATGAGAATGTGCATCGATTACAGAGAGCTGAACAAAGTGACGATAAAGAACAAGTACCCGTTGCCAAGGATCGATGACTTGTTCGACCAGTTGCAGGGTTCGAGCTATTTCTCGAAGATCGATCTTAGGTCGGGATACCATCAACTAAAGGTGAGAGAGCAGGATATCGAAAAGACAGCTTTTAGAACGAGATATGGACACTATGAATTTTTGGTTATGTCGTTCGGACTAACCAATGCCCCAGCAGCTTTCATGGATTTGATGAATAAGGTTTGTAAACCATTCTTAGATAAATCCGTGATAGTATTCATAGATGATATCTTGATTTATTCGAAAAGCAAGCAGGAGCATGAAAAGCATCTGCGTGAAGTGCTAGAAGTCCTGAAAAAGGAGAAGTTGTATGCAAAGTTCTCCAAGTGTGAATTTTGGATTCAAGAAGTCCAATTTTTAGGTCATGTGGTTAACCAAGAAGGAATAATGGTTGACCCAACAAAGATTGAAGTTGTAATGAAGTGGGAACAACCAAAAAGTCCTACGGAGATTCGAAGCTTTTTAGGATTAGCTGGATATTACTGAAGGTTTATCCAAGGCTTTTCTTCGATTGCTACTCCATTAACAGCTTTGACCCACAAAGGAGCCACTTATGATTGGAATGAGAAGCATAAGGAAGCCTTTGAGAAGTTGAAGAAGAGATTGTGTGAAGCACCGATTCTTTCATTGCCTGAAGGAGTTGATGACTTTGCAGTTTATAGCGATGCATCCGGAGTTGGGTTAGGTTGTGTTCTGACCCAAAGGGATAAAGTGATCACGTATGCATCGAGGCAATTGAAGGAACATGAAAAGAACTACCCCACTCATGATTTGGAGTTGGCAGCGGTAGTATTTGCCTTGAAATATGGAGGCATTATCTTTATGGCACCAAGTGTAAACTTTTCACTGATCATAAGAGTCTCCAATATCTCTTTAATCAGAAGGAATTGAACATGAGGCAACGACGCTGGCTAGAGTTACTCAAGGACTACGACTATGAGATACTTTACCACCCTGGTATAGCAAATGTGGTTGCTGATGCTCTCAGTCGGAAGGTAAACCTTGAAAAGAAAAGGCCAAGAGCATTGAGAATTGAAGTTGTCTCGACAATTATGGAAAGTATAAAGAAAGCTCAAGAGGAAGCTTTAGAGAAAAATGACCGAAAGGAAGAACGTTTGGGCAAAACGTTAGTGTTCGGTACAAACAACCAAGGGTTGAAGGTATTTCAAGATAGAATTTGGGTACCTAAGACGGGCGGAATAAGAGATCTTTTGATGGAAGAAGCTCACAAGACCATGTACTCAATTCATCCCGGCAGTACGAAAATGTATAGGGATCTAAAACCCTATTATTGGTGGCCGACGATGAAGCTCGATGTTGCTAAGTATGTGGCCGAGTGTGTAACTTGTGCTAGGGTTAAGGCACAACATCAGAAAGCGTATGGGAGTTTAGAACCTTTACCCGTACCCATGGGTAAATGGGAAGACGTCACCATGGATTTTGTGACTAAACTGCCCAGAACAAGGAACGGTCACGACATGATTTGGGTGGTCGTTGATTGCTTCACTAAGAGTGCGCATTTCATAGCGGCGAAAGAGAAATGGTCTATGGATAAACTTGCGAATTCTTACATGAAGGAAATTGTGAGGCTTCATGGTGTTCCGCTAACGATTGTGTCCGATCGTGACAGCCGTTTTACCTCAAGGTTTTGGAGGAGTTTACAAGAGGAATTGGGTACCAAGTTGTGTTTGAGTACAGCTTACCATCCGCAAACCGATGGTCAAAGCGAGCGAACGATTCAAACATTGGAGATTATGCTGAGAGCATGTACCCTAGAATTCCAAGCTAACTGGGATGAACACTTACCTTTAGTAGAATTCTCCTATAATAATAGTTTCCACTCAAGCATTAAGATGGCACCTTATCACGCTTTGTATGGGGAGAAGTGTCGAACGCCATCATGTTGGCTGGAAGCTGGGGAAAAGCAGTTTATGGGACCTGAAATAGTCCATGAGACTGCTGAAAAGTTGAAAGTGATACGGGAAAGGATGTTAGCTGCTCAAGATCGACAAAAGAGTTATGCTGACAAGAAAAGACAACCGATATCCTTCGATGTTGGAGATTCGGTTTTACTTAAAGTCTTGCCGTGGAAGGGACTTATAAAATTTGGTAAGAGAGGGAAGTTGAGTCCAAGGTTTATTGGACCCTTTAAAGTTCTTCAGAGAATCGGGAATCAAGCTTACAAGCTAGAGTTACCGGAAGAACTAGAGGGTATTCATAACACCTTTCATGTGTGTTACTTGAGAAAGTTCACAGGAGATATGCCCGACATAATTCCGATTTCTGAGTTAAGGTTGGATGAAAACAAGAGGTTGATCGAAGAACCTAAGGCAATCGTTGACCGTAAGACTATGAAGTTACGACGCAAGATGGTCGATTTAGTGCTTGTGTGCTGGAAACATACGAATGGACCAAATCTCACTTGGGAAACGGAGAGTGACATGATGAGTCGCTACCCGCATTTGTTTGGTGATATATGATTCCGAGGACGAAATCATCCTAAGGGGGAGAGAATTGTAACACTCGTGTTTCTAGCCTAGGCATTTATATTGAGTTGATAGTCTAGGTTAACCTTTGTAACTCATTTTGAAGAAATGAAAAGGAGTTATGTGAATTATGTGTTTTATGCTTAATTATTAGGGCTTAATTAATTAAGAATAAAAATAAGCGTCAAAATTAAAGTGTGAGATAAGCCCGATATCTTTACATAAAGTTGTAGTGGTCGAAACAAGGATTTCGGGGATATAAAGAATACCAAAATCCGAGTTATAACGAAGAAGTTATGACCTGTCGAAGTTTCGCGACAAAACCGGCACGGTGCTGAATGTCGTAAAAAGTGAGTTTTTGATAAACTACTTTTTAGCCTTAGTAATCAAAACGAAAGTTGTAGTATTCATTAAACCGAGAAGTTCGATAAAAAGAACGCCCAAATCTGACTTCGTATGAGGAAGTTATGATTTTTCGAAGTTTCAGCGTAGCAGTAGACAGCTAAAAACTCGAATTTTAGATCGAGCGATTTTTAGCCGACACAACCTAAACGAGAATTGAAGGTCTCGTCATTAGGAGCACAACGGTAAAAAGTCTGACGAAAACGGACGTCGGATGAAGAAGTTATGAATTTTTAACGGATTTCCTGTCCCGGTCTGTTAAAAATAATAATATAAAATTTAAAGTCAAAATTAGCCGACGAAGTCTAAACGGAAGTTGTAGATCGTAATTTTAGCTACGCGTGCATATAAAGAACGTCAAAAACGGAGCTCGTATGCGAAAGTTATGAATTTTAGAAGATTTTGGCACAAAATTCGAGAAATTTCGCATAAATAGGCTTCACCCGGAAGTGCCACGTGTCCTCGCTTCGCATGTGCCACGTATCCGGAACCTGCTGAGTCACCGCAGCCACTTGGCGAGGCGTGTCATTTCCTTCCGAGTCCGAGCTGCGGTCCAATCCGCTGACTACACGTAGAAGCCTCGGTGGCGAGCCTCGCATCCGACGCGTGTGTAGTGACTCATGAGTCCGAACCCTCGCAGGTGCCACGAATCCCCCTCATCAGATCCGGACTTCGGTCCAATCGCAGGCCGCCAGCAGCTCCTTCGCACGCGCAGCCCTCGTGCGAGACACCCTTCTACGAGCCTTCTCAGCCGTCGGATCAGAAGACTCCTGACCGTCCGATCAGAAGCTTCCCCCTATAAATAGGAGGGTGCGAGACCTCCCGGGTATTTTTGGAATTTTGCCATATTTAGCCCCTAAACCCATATTTTCTTCATATTAACATCCCGCAAAGCCCCGGTATCGATTGTAAAGCCCGGAATACCCCACGAAGTGCCCGATAAGCCCGGAAAATTTATCTTTTCGGTTTCGAAGCCCGACTTTTACAAAGCCCGGTTTCTCAATAAAACTCCCGGTTTTATTAGAAACGATCGTTTTAGGAAACGAATTGCTGCCCGAGTATCATCAAATCAAGTGAGTGTATAGTCACTTTCATTTTACACATAGATATGAAGTATTTACCTTATAATACGAGCTATGTGTAAATATATTAATTATTTATTTGAGGTGATTGTTGTGTTGATGTTTTATACAAGTTTTAAATTGTATAAGTATTTTTATCTACAAATATGTTGGGTAGAACATGGGTAGATTGTGATGTGTGATAAAATAAAATTGATGAGAGGCCTCGATGTGTCTTGATATCCAGTCATCTAGCGGAGTTTGGATGACGACCACGGACTTTCTAGACATTCCAGTGGGAAACATTAGCAGGTCCGCAACCTGTAGGTGTTAATGAACTAAGAGTGTTCATTCGCTGTACTCCATCCCCCTCATGGTTGCCTTTAGGACATGTATGGCTGAGGAAACCCCTTAGCAGTAGTGTCCATCCCGATGATATTCTTTAGGCTAGGTCCCTTGTGACAAGTGTTTAGGGACATAAAGTGAGGATAACGGGAACGGGTAATCAGGGTTATTGTTGACTGATGAACTTAGTAAGTTTATTATTATTGTGGGTTGAAAACCCTATATGCTCACCATGCTCCCAAGCCTGACCCACTCAGCTTTTTATGTTACAGGTAGTGGACCCCGAGCATAGTCGGAGGACAACGAGAGATTTTTGGATTATAGGCCAGTAGTTGTAAATAACTGTTGAAAGGCTTATAATGTCTTGTTTATGCTTTTGGATCTGTATCGGAACATGACATCCTGAGGTTTTGATATATATATGGAAAACATATACCTTCTTAATGAAGGGTTTTGATAAACTTTTATCATATTTTCTTTGGGGACCAATTCCGCAACATCTTTTAAAAAGATTTCTCTGATTTTATTTTAAAAAGCATAAATTAAATCGGTCTTTTCTGGCCGAGAAATTAGGGGATGTCACAGATATAGTGTCTAAGTCCATAACTATATTTGGTATGTACTTGACACGACCCGGCATGGTCCATTTGGGTTGCACTTCACCCGAACAATTTATGGATAATATTTGAGAATAGTACAAGTTATGATTTATTAATATATTATAAGTTCTAATATATTAATATAAGATCATATTATTTAATTAGTAGTGATCTATAATTAATCTAGGATTAATTTAGTGATCAAAGATATTACTAATTAAATATGGGCTTCTATATTTATATAGTGTGGGCTTATGCTTATTTGGAATGGGCTAGGCTTGGATGGAGAAGTCCATGGATACTCCATGGAGCTTTAACCCATGGATCTCATGGAAATGAAGAGACATGGGTATTAGGGTTTACATGAATGTAACCCTAATCCACCACACTATATAAAGGAGGTCTTGGTTCTTGAAATCACACTAGTTGACACTTGTAGAGGTGAGGGCCGATTTCAAGAGAAGTGGTGACTATTCTCTCAAAGTTCCAAGTTTGTGGTGATTTGTGACTTTCATTTGAGGCATCCACACTATTGGTGCTAGGCTCTAAAACTCCAAGCAATCAACTACAACTACAAGGTAAGTGTTTCTACTAGCTTTATTTGATTCAAGTTCCCCATGCCATGCTAGTTAGGATATAAACCTTGGAAAAATAATTATTTGCATGTATCTTAGACAAACATAGATCCAAGGTTTATTAGGGTTGCATGTACACTTAGGAAGTGTTAGAATGCTCAAAACCCATCAGTTTGGGGGTCAGCAAAACTCCCCAACATAAGAACACATCTTCTGGATGCTTGATAGCAGAAGTTGGGTAACCATGTTGGGGTCCTAGTCAAGAATCGAGTTCAGTTTGAGTTTTCGGTCGAGGGTGTGCTCGACTCTGAGGGTTTTGGATTGATAGATTGAGGGTTTTGTTATATGTCAGGGCTCAGTAGTGCATTCAACATAGGAGTGCGGGTTATTTAGCGTGTATAGTAGACACGCGGGCTAGGGAACAGACCTCGGATTTCTGAGAAGGTGAACGATTGACTGAAGGCCTGGTAGGGCGGTCCAGTCATGTTGAAGACTCTGTTTATGTTTGTAGATCTATGCTCGGGTGTTGAGTAGGCTGCTGCGCTTTAGCACTCAATAGGCCTGTTCCACGTTTTGAGCATGCTACTAGAGTAGGCTGAGGACTCCGCTGTATCTTGGTTGATCGGAAGTTATTATTAAGGGTCGGACGGAGTTCAAAGAATCTTGGTGATCTCATCCGTTCGGAGTGTCTCCGAGGTTTCATCTTCTTGGATCGGGTAATACTCCAGTTGGGGAATGAGAATGGATCCGAATGGGTGTTTTAATTAAAATGTTGGATCCAGCAGCGTTGTTAGCCGAGAGTGTGGCATGATTGGAGCAAGTGATAGACAGGTGGGGCAGGGAACAAACCATGGTTTCAGGAAGGGTAGTTGGTCGATGTGAGGCTTGAGTTTAGGCCATGGAAAGAATTCTGGGAACAGAACTGGAGTTCGGAACCCCAAGAGAGCTAGAACAGACTGCATGGGAGAGATTCATGGGAAGGATGGTTCAGGGTGACATACAACAGTTTTGAGCGGTCCAGATAGACTGAAGGCCAGAAGGCGTACCAGTCAGGCCGAAGGCTCAGGGAACAAACCAGACAAGCTGACGGCCCGGGAGGGCGGTCCATACATGCTGAAGGTTCTGAGAGTGGTCCAGATAGGCTGAAGGCCTGGTAAGGCGATCCAGTCATGTCGAAGACTCTGTATGTGTTAAGTGGATCTGTATGCGGAGGATGAGTGGATATGTCGCCATGCAATAGTAATCGATATGGTCTGGCCCCAGGTATTGATCATAATGATGGAGTAGGCTAGAGGTCGTGTGTGGGCCTTGTTGGTTATGTGCTCGGATTCGGGGTATATGGGAGTTCGAGAATAGCAGTTGCTCTACATGGATAGTGTAGAGTAGAGTTTAGCTCAGTGGCACTTATAGGTGCGGTAAAAGTTGTTAAGTAGACTTCCTGGAAAGGAAAGGTATATAGCTCCGAAAGGAGTGTGAGTCCTCTGAAAGGAAGGCAGTAGAGTTTATGGATGATCAAAAGTGCTCCAGTTAATGGTGATAAGCACTGAGATTGTACCAGATGTGTGGGAGCACATACGGGTTGGATGCCCGTTGAGATTGTGGAACGGTTAGCACTGACGCGGAGTCAGGGGAGATCGGTAGTGATGCACGGGTAGATCCTTGGATCCCGAATTATGGTTGTGGTCATGAGTTATGTGTGTAGTGGTGTTTCATCCTAGGGATGGCTGGACTATCATAGGCGTGCCTGGTCTTCCAGCCCGAGGCTGAGTGGGCCAGGTATGATGTGTATGAACGTTATGGATGGATGTTCAGGAGGGTTGCTCAGAAGCTATGAAATGTTCCATCATGTCAGCGCGGTAAGGGATGTGATCCAGGGAGGAAACAGGGTGAGTTTCCATAGGTGCAAGTTAATAAAAGTGGAGCCAGATCGGCGAGAGATAGCGGGATAATACTTGGTCAAGACCCGGTAGTTTGGAATGGTATCCAGTTTTCACAGGTGGCGAATGAATGCGTAAGATGGAAACTGTGACAACCCGATATTTAGAGATAATGTAATGTAACACCAGTCAAATTTAGGTCAAAATATAACTTTCCTAAAATCTTATTTGGGTCAAATCAAGTGGTAGGAATTGTATCAAGGTTTTTGTACATATAAAGAACACTAAAATCCGAGTTATAACGAAGAAGTTATGACCAATCGAAGATTCTCGACAAAACCGGCAACACCGATAAACGAAAAACGCGAAGTTTCAATACAATAGATTTTAATCTTAGGTATCTAAATGAAAGTTGTAGATATCATTAAACCGCAAACATACATAAAAACAACGTCCAAATCTGACTTCATATGAGGAAGTTATGATTTTTCCAAATTCCGGATATAGCAGTAGACAGCTAAAAACTCGAAATAGAGATCAAGAGACTTTTTGCCGAAACAACCTAGATGGGAATCGAAGGTCTCAATAATAGTAGCGCAACGGTGAAAAGTCTGACAAAAACAGACATCGGATGAAGAAGTTATGGATTTCTAACGGACTTTTCGTGTCCTGGCCCATTAAAAATAAATAACTAAAAATAAAGTCAAAATTGCCGATGAAGTATAAATGAGAGTTGTAGAGCATATTTTCAGCTACGCGTGCATATAAAGAACGTTGAAAATGGAGTTTGTACGCAGAAGTTACGGATTTTACAAGTTCGAGACACAAAATTCGAGGTTGTCAGGCTGGCCACGACGTGGCACAGTGACTGATGGGGTTTTCAGGCTTGGCAGAAGACGTCTCGTCCATGGAAGAGGATAAGGATCGACCCCACGATGTGGCAACCTTATGGCCACGACGTGGGACCCCAAAAGTTGGCCTATAAATAGATTTCAAGGGTTTTTCGAGTTAGGTGCTCATCTCTTTCCATCTAAGTGTTGTTACTCTGCGAAATTACCTCGATAAACCATCCCGAAGCCTCGGTTTTCACACTCAAGTCCCGAAGGAAGTTCTACACTCTCGAGAGTCCTGAGATTTTCCCGCGTTTTCAACTTTTCCTATCAAAGTTCAGCTTGATTCTTCTCTCAACTACTTCAAATCAACCACTTCAATCAAGTGAGTTCATACCCCTATAAGCTACACTTTAAAATGCTTTATAAATGCTTTTTATACACTTTTAAGGGGGGGGGGGGGAATACAAGTAAACACACGGTTATCCCCGTGTGAAAGACATAAATCTTTGTTATACTTTTTGGTTATGTAATCAATCACATGTGATTATAACTAACATACAATTGGACTTACTACACTTTTAGCCGTTTCACCAAACAGAGTACTTCAAATAGCTTTCTCAAACGTTTTTACATGTTAAAACACTTTTAGAAACTGTCTTACAAGTTGTATGTTTCCTTTTTGAATCTGTTATAGTTGTGCTTCAAACAAAGGTTTTCTTACACTTAAACTGTCTTGTCAACTGTTTTCGAATCGTTTTATAAACTGACATCAAGTCATAAATTCTTATTTATTAAATTTTTCAAAGGTTTTACAAAACTTCTTTTATACTTTTATATTGTTAAATGCTTGCCTATATATGTATAGTTAAATAAGAAAGGTTTAAACGACTTAGAACAGCTAGCTCGCCTTATTTCTTTTTCGGTTCTCGTTGGGATGTGGCCTTAGGGTATCAGTTATTCGTCCAAATTTCGTCTAAATATTAGTTATATATATCATGTATACCTATATAGACATAAAAGTTCCATCAGTTAGTTCAGTTCCGACACTCTTGGGTAGCAAGGGTGTATAAACCTACTTGGGCACTCATCAATTACATTCCAGTAAACTATTATAGGAATTGTTTAGGGGATACAAAACATTATTCCTATTACAAGGAATTACACCAGAGTTAGTTCATTCATGAGTCTATACTACATGCTATATGAAGGGATACTCTTACAGAGATTCCTCTTACATGGATACACTTATATGGATACTCTTACAGGGATACTTTTACATAGATACTATATGATAAGATACTATTACATATTATTAGTGTAGATATTATTAGATTCGATCTGTCTATCCTAGTACCAAAGGATACTATAAGGGGTTAACCACTCCTAATCCTTCGGTTAGCTACAGAGGTAAATGCACATCTACGAATGTCTACAGTTGATACCATTACATGTATACTTAAGGGACTAAATATTCCTACACCCGGCTGTTAGCAACAGAGGTAAATGCACATCTATGGATGTCTACAGTGGATCCATTTACAGTGAGTTTCCACGCCGTGTTTATTTTAGTACCAAAGGATAATACTTAAGTTATTAGCTCATTACCTTTATTTTGCGATACATTCACATAACGACGGGGTAGACTAATACCTATATAATTATATTGTTACCTTTATTTTGTGTCACATTCACATAACCGGCGAGGTAGATTGTACTAGAATATCTTAGTACCAAAGGATACAACATAAGTTATTATATTATTACTTTTATAGTTTTATAATAATAGTTAAACAGGGGAAAAACCGTCACATTTACAAGTGATGCGTACTTTCAAAACATTCAGGTCTTGGTAGAAGACTACTTTCAAAACAGTCAGGTCTTGGTAGAATACTACTTTCAAAACAGTTAGGTCTTGGTATAAGACTACTTTCAAAACAGTCAGGTCTTGGTAAAAGACTACTTTCAAGACATTCGGGTCTTGGTAAAAGACTACTTTCAAGACATTCGGGTCTTGGTATAAGACTACTTTTTATACTAGTAGGAAATATGGGATTTTCTAGGGTTTTCATACTTATACTAAATGTTTCATCAAACATTCACCAGTCTTTCATAACAACTTTTCAAAGCAATAACATTAAAATACTTATGAATTCACCAGCTTTATTGTTGATACTCGCTTTCAAAATAACTTGTATTCTCAGGTTACAAATAGACAGGTACCGATGCAAGGTTTAGAGAAGACGGACCAGTCAAGACTTGTCTTTTATTTTGAGTATTCATTATGTTGTTTTATACTATGAAAGAACACACTTATAAGCAAAATTATTCTATTAATGCAATGGATGATGTTGTTGCTTGTTTACTACTTTACATTGTTGTGATATGTACATGAAGTCATCCACCCTCGAACGTTTTCCGCCATTCTGGTTTGGGGGTGTGACAGAAATAAGTGATGGGTTTCAGCCATAAGAACATCCTATGTGCTCATACAAACCCTAATGCTTGGATCTAGGTTTCTCTATTGTACATGCAATTCATCCAAGACTTCAAACCCTAGATCTAGTATGTGATAATCAATATAACATGTGAATTAGGATTTAGATCATACCTTGATTGTTATGTAGCAGTAACAATCCCAAATCCTCCTTGTAATGACTTTAGAAAGCTTAGAGTCACAAATGTCACTCCTCTAATAGTTCACAAACACCAAGAGCAAGAGGATGAAGAATAAGGAGAGTGGAGGCTGCCCAAAACATGTGGAAACCCTAATCAACAAGTTCACCACGTTTTTGGGGCATAAGGGTTCTTTAAATAGTGAGGCGATTAGGGTTATCTAACAAGGAAACCCTAATTTGGATGATTAGGCCCTAAGCAACCCATGAACCCCTTTTTAATAAGCCTTGGACGATTTCTAATGGGTTTCCCTATAGAATTCGTCCAACCTTATATTATAAGGTAATCCATAGCCCAATTGCAATTATCTTATAATTACAGTTCCAGTCCCTTAAGTTTAATTAATCTCTTTTAGCCACAAACTTAATTCTTATTAATTTTTCATTAATATTAATTAAACAATATGATTTCTCCTTTAATATATTATTCTCATAATATATTAATAAATCATATTTAATCCTTTCTCTCCATAATTCATCCTATCAAGTTGCTTTGGTGAAGGTAACCCAAAAGGACCATGCACCATCGGGTCAAGTACATACCAAAATAGTTATGGACTTAGACACTAATCCAACAGTCTCCCACTTGGATAAGTCTAATAACTATTCTGCGTATGACTTCTGATCCTGATCTGCTATCGTAGCTTTCTAAAGCCGCTGTCAACTCTGATTCTATCAGATACGTTCTCACAATTCGAAATATGAAAAGGAATGTCGTAATCATAATCGAAATTTAATAACACACTATGTATCCTTGACTAAATTTATTAACATTCCACAACCTAAGCTTTTAGATTTGAAATGAAACATAATATTCTCTCCCTTAATTATAGCAAAACAACTTTACATCCTTACAACTTTGCTAAGTCTGACTCTTGTTTTCTATAATTAATATTGCTAACTTGCAATACTTGCCTTAATAATCATACAATTATAACATTTATTCTCCCACTATCATGATGATTATTATAAACATAACACTTATGCTCCCACTAGCTTTGACATGTATTCAGAAACCAACTTATCTTCCAGAAAAACAATACTTATTGAATTTCTTAAGTTCATGTTTCTAATACCTAATACTTTGATAATCCTTTATCTAAGCTTATACACCTTTCCTTTAGATAGCTCATATGTGTGTCTAAACAATTAAGACTAATTGCCAAATCTCACAATTTGAATCATGGAAAGGGATATCGTAACCATAATCGAATTCGAAAGTACAATTTCACAATCACTATCCTTTTAAAATCTCCGTTAGTGAAAGCATTTCCTCACAGTCATTTTCATGAAGGAGGGAATCTTATGACACTTAGATTTTAATGGTGTATGTGTTCCTATTCATGTGAATTTGTCAAAACCAAAGTTTACGACAAATTCAAGCTCATATGGACCGAACTTTATCAATCTTGATTTCTTGCCTTATGGTAACACGGCTGCCCACCATGTTTTCCATGTAGTCAAGCAGCTCAACCTTTCCTATCAATGTAATTTTCATTGATCAAGGTGCTTGCCTTTTATGCGTTCAAATGAGAACTCATAGAACTCACATGCATAATTAACTCAATTGGAACGGCACAGAAACAAGATAGTGTCAACACGATAGGTTGTAAATCTCAACTCGTGTGCTAGTGATGATCGATAAGGGTTATTCTTGATTAGTTCTTGAAACTTTTCAAGACCATTAAGACTCCTACTGACTCCTTGACATATAAGATTCTTTTGTCAATGAGCATTTCTTGACAAACAAATATTCAAGAGTTAGTGTAGCTTTTATCAAGACAAAACACTTCATAAATTGGTCCTAGTTGGTTTTTGTCTTATCCAAGACATCACAACTTTCCAATTTCAAATGTGCAAGAATAAGAAAAACTTTTTCCAAATTCTACATTTGATGAATGTTATAAACCTTCTTAAGACTTGTCACTTAATGTCACAATCTTAACTTTAAGACTTGTTATGGAATGAATTATGATTGGCTTCTTGATTTAACCATTTCTTCAATTCTCGATTCCTCTTCTTATACATACAATTGCACTAAGACTCAATTAGAGGATCAATTGAGATATCGTTTTTAATCATTAAGACCTATCATAAAACATAATAAAAGGTACTCTCCCTTCTTCTTAGAATAGAGAAACTTTTATCTTTCTGCCTACTTGATTCTTCTTATTCGTTCTGCTATTGATTTAAACTCTTTCAATCAATTCAGAATTACACTTAATCTTATAAGTTTAATCATATTTACTAAACTTTGGTAAATCATGACGAATATCTTTGTTACTCTTGTGGTGGACTTGATCAACACACAACCTTGTGTACTCGATCTCCTAGTCCTTCACTTGACACTTTGTCAACGAATTAGTCTAATTTTCAAATATGAAATTTCTCATTCATCATGCAACCAAGGTGCGTGATTCCAAATTTCTGTCCAATTGAAACTTGGGCGATGAGAAACTATCCCTATTTGGCAAATTCTCAACATTTCACACTTATCATAATAATAAGCACATCCATTCGTTGTAGAAATATGCAAACATCAATTTTTTTCATAACGATTTTATTGCAAGGAAATAAATAAATAAATAATTGAGTCAAATCAAAATTTATTTTATTCATAAAGCAGCGGAAAACATTTTGTCCTTACAATGCAAAATCAACTGAAAAACTATGTAATAAATATTCCTAACAGCTCTATCATAACTTTCTAAGCTCAAAATCTAATCTTCAAGTCCATGCGATCGAGATCCATTTCTTTGTGAGTAGACTCATCTTGCTTTTCCATCAAGCTTCCTCTCTTTTCACTGATCCTGCAAAACATTCAAATGCAATCTTATCACATTATGTATAAAGAATCAACGAATAGGAACTTGACGGAGTTAGATAGTGGATTTTACTTGAAGCACAACCATACTCTTTGACTCTCCCATCTTCTGGACTCTTCAGGCTCTTAGGGCAGACTTGTATCCAACGCCCTTTCTCTTGGCAGCAAACGCAGGTCGGTTCTCCTAGAACGTCCTCAGAAGCATGGTTGGTTGATTTTCCCAACAAATATGCTCCATTGCTTTGCCAAATCATTTCTGCTTCAGCAGCAATGAGCATGTAAGTTAGGTCAATGAGGTTTTCGTCATGATCCATCATATAATACTTTCTTTTGAACTCAATATATGATTTGGGAAGTGATTGCAGAATCCAGTTCACAGCCAACTTATCCGGGAATGACGCACCCAACATTATCAACCTATCAATGTGTGATTTCATTCCTAGAACGTGGGCACACATGAGTTTACCATCTTCATGTTTCATTTCCAATAGGGCTTTAGTGACATTGAACCTTTCAATTCTTCGATCTTGTGGGTTAGAGAGAATAACGGGAGGAGGTGAAGGAAGTGAAGCATGATTTCTTGTTCCTCGATCGAATCGTGGAATATCATCTTCATGTGGAATGCTTGTTCCACGGGATTTGGGAAGACCGTAGTTGTCGTACTTTGACATCTACAAAACGGGAGAAAACGAATTCAAGTTAGTTGATTTATTTAGTCCTTAGTAAATCACCCAAATGATATACTAGGGCTAGGACCCAACACAATATTCCACAACTCGGGAGAGGGATGTCGTAACCCAAATTGCAAAACATTTGAAGGTAAGTGAATGACGATTCACTAATTTTCGACCATGAAAAACGAAAAATAGATTAAGTCTTAAATGTATTGAAAACTCCTAGATCCTTTGAGATTCATTGAACTTTTCAATGGCATGTTTAAATCTCGATATGCCCCTCTAGTTTGTGACTGGGATGCCGAAGATTAAAAAGCGGGTGTGAATAACCATGCAAATCTACATGGTGCCCCCACATGTTACAGTCACCTATTCGTTGTACCGGTTAACCACACACGCTCCACCGAACTATGACAAACATTGAGTCACCCTTTGCTACCTTTTCTTAGAACCACTTAGTGTGCCGGTTAACCACACATGCTCCCCTAACGTCTTCGCAAGGGCACAAAGTGTTATTTCATGGAATTGCATCAATTCACTTTTGCCTAAAGTAACTAAGATTGGGAATTTTATAAAAGCATTTAGTTACTTTTGTATTTCATTATACTTATAATGGAAGGTTTGTGTCCTATCCTACCCGTTCAGCTAACGACCCTCCACTAGTCAAGAGTGCGGTGGGTAAGAGTAGATACCCATTCAATCGCCATTTTATAGGCAATTTCCTTAAACACCCCTTATAGACCAGCTTCGTGAATGAGGCCTACTAACGGTAAGATTGACTTTTACTCATACATATATCTAATGTAAGACTTTTAATGTTATATATAGTATAGGGTGTATTTTACACTTTTAAAATACTAGGTGGTCTAATTTAATAATTAAACTTTTAATTTAATTAAATTGCAAACCAAAACTTTATGGATTTACTAGATCTCTTTTAATTATACACTTTAATTAATTAATAAAACCATAAGGGTGTGATTTGAACTTTTCAAAACTATACTAGGGTTTTAGAATTTAACATTCCTAAATTAAACTTTTAATCAACTTTTAAATTCCAAAACTTGAGGGCAAGTTTTGAAACATTTCAAAACATTAGGGTTTAGAATTTAAATATTTCAAAATCAAACCTTTTAATCAAAATTTAAATTCCAAAACTTGAGGGCAAGTTTTGAAACCTTTTTCAAAACATTAGGGTTTCAACTAGCAAATAATTTAAATTAAACAATTAATTTAATGATTATCTAAATTTGACCTAAAAATAATTTCTTGCAAGATAAGTTACCCAATTAATACAAATAATCAAACTTTAATCATATAATGAAGTTATTATCTAATCAATTGGTAATTATCTTTTGTTTAATCAAGGAAATACTCAAAAATATGTTAAAAATCAGATTTTAATGACCTAAAACAGATAAGGCAAGTATCCATGAGTAAAACAACAAGAAATCCCGAAATCCCCTCTTTCTGACGCTTGAACTCGCCGAGTTCATCAGGCAGGGAGCTCAAAACTCGATTTTGCAACTTGAACAAACATACAAGACATCAATACAATAGAAACCAATCAAGGCTCTGATACCACTGATGGGTTTTAGCCATAAGAACATCCTATGTGCTCATACAAACCCTAATGCTTGGATCTAGGTTTCTCTATTGTACATGCAATTCATCCAAGACTTCAAACCCTAGATCTAGTATGTGATAATCAATATAACATGTGAATTAGGATTTAGATCATACCTTGATTGTTATGTAGCAGTAACAATCCCAAATCCTCCTTGTAATGACTTTAGAAAGCTTAGAGTCACAAATGTCACTCCTCTAATAGTTCACAAACACCAAGAGCAAGAGGATGAAGAATAAGGAGAGTGGAGGCTGCCCAAAACATGTGGAAACCCTAATCAACAAGTTCACCACGTTTTTGGGGCATAAGGGTTCTTTAAATAGTGAGGCTATTAGGGTTATCTAACAAGGAAACCCTAATTTGGATGATTAGGCCCTAAGCAACCCATGAACCCCTTTTTAATAAGCCTTGGACGATTTCTAATGGGTTTCCCTATAGAATTCGTCCAACCTTATATTATAAGGTAATCCATAGCCCAATTGCAATTATCTTATAATTACAGTTCCAGTCCCTTAAGTTTAATTAATCTCTTTTAGCCACAAACTTAATTCTTATTAATTTTTCACTAATATTAATTAAACAATATGATTTCTCCTTTAATATATTATTCTCATAATATATTAATAAATCATATTTAATCCTTTCTCTCCATAATTCATCCTATCAAGTTGCTTTGGTGAAGGCAACCCAAAAGGACCATGCACCATCGGGTCAAGTACATACCAAAATAGTTATGGACTTAGACACTAATCCAACAATAAGAAAGTGTCTTCTGGTGGCACTTAGTGATGAGAGTTGTTATCAGAGAAAGGAAGCTGGTGGCCGGCTTGAAGCAGTTATCAGGACCCTGCAAGGGAAGAGATGGATTATAGGGATTCGATAGCAGTGTTTGAAGGAACCTGGGTTGGTTTGAGATCAGTGGATGCATTGTGGGAGTACCATCCGGAAGTTTGTGTTGCCGCAGGCTTCGAGGACGAAGCCAAATTTAAGTGGGGGAGAATTGTAACGTCCCAAGTTCAGAAGCAAGAAGTTGGAGGGTGCTAAGTGTAAACTAAGGAAGCTACTCGACGAGTAGGTATGCTACTCGTCGAGTCGGAGCGGGATTAATTGCGGGTTTAAGTGGTCAACTCGCCGAGTCAGCGGTTTGGACTCGATGAGTTGGTGCTGAAGAGAGAAAACCCTAATCTCGAGAGTTACACCTTATTTAAAGGACTTTATGTCCTTCCCCCAGCCTCCCAATCCCCCTGAGAGTTCCAGAAAACCCTATTTTCGTGTGACGCTTCATTGTTGTGGAGATTGGGACTTGGAAGAGGAAATTGTTGGAAGGAGCTTGAGAAATTGGAAACTAGCATCAAGCGGTTTGTATAGATCTGGGATCAACATCAGATTTGGGCACATCTCTGAGGTAAGGAGCCCTTATCTTCATCTATTTCCTTTGTGGTTCATCCTTGGTGGTTGTTTTGGGAGTTCTTTAACTTGTTTTGAGACCTATCTCGGATTTCGAGTTAGATCTGGGGTTGCTACTCCAAATCTAGACTCATGATGGCCTAGAATGTCATAAAGCTTCAATCTTTGAGTTGTTGGTGAGGCCCCTTTGTCTAAAACCCAAGGCATAGTATGTTTTGGGCCTATATCTCCTTGGTTTCACGTAAAGTTTGCAACTTTATGTGAGGGTTAGATTGTAGAAGGGTGGGTCTATGGATTGGAGCCCCTGCATGGCTCAAAAAGCTTCTAAATGGATTGAGAACTGGAGAAACTTGGCAAGTCACATGGGTGTACTCAATGAGTTGTATGAACATAAGCATGGACTCGGCGAGTGGAAGAACAACTCGGCGAGTCTGTTGAAGATTGCCTTGGATTCGGCGAGTCTGTTCTTGGACTAGGTGAGTCTGGTCGCAGACCCCAACCTCTTTTGGTTAAAGCCTTGGATTAAGTGATTTGGTCGGCGAGTCAGTGAGTCGGACAGGATGGGACTCATAGATCGTTGGACTCGACGAGTCTTGGGGCGACTCAGCGAGTTGAGTCGTATTATGGGAGTTTCTGAGTATACGAACTCGACGAGTCGTCGGGGTGACTCGGCGAGTAGAATCAACCAGGAAGGTTGAATTTGACTGAGGACTTTGACTTTGACCAATAGTTGACCAATCTGACTTCCAAGGGTATTTTGGTAATTTTGGGTATTTATGGAATTGGTTGTTTGGTAGTCTTCTGTGGTGAAGATCATGTCGGTGGTCGAAGCATCTTGGTCTTATCTTTCCAGTCGGCAATTGCAGGTGAGTTCTCCTCACTATATCGATAGGGTCTACGACACCAAGGCCGACCCTTTTATCGGATGGAAATCCGGGTATTGTTTATTATGTTATTGCTTTGCTAGATATGCATCCTGGTATTTCGGATGGTGTTATGTTAGTGACATGGTTAAGGTCGGTACCCGGTATATAGGGTAATGTTATGCTAGTGACTGGTTAGGTCGGAATCCTGGTTAGGATGTTGCAATGTTATTGATATGCTAGATACATCCTGGTTTAGGATGGTTGCTATGTTATTGATATGCTATATTTCATCCTGATTTAGGATGGTTGCAATGTTATTGATATGCTAGATATATCCTGGTTTAGGATGGTTGCTATGTTATTGATATGCTAGATTTCATCCTGGTTTAGGATGGTTGCTATGTTATTGATATGCTAGATACATCCTGGTTTAGGGTGGTTGATATGTTACTAATATGCTAGATACATCCTGGTTTAGGATGGTTGCTATGTTACTTATATGCTATGTGATCTGTTAGATTGTTTGTCTGGTTAAGGATTGCTATGCGATTAATTGTTTATTGTGCATATGGTTGTTTGACGGGGGTTGGGTTTAGGCGGGTCCTGCTTTGTGCTGTAGGCCAACATACCCAGGGCGGACCGGATATTCCGAAGGCCCAGCGAGCGGTCCGGATAGGCTGAAGGCCCTAAGAGGGTGGAGCAGACGTGCTGAGGCTCGGAGAGTGGACCAGGCCGACTGAAGGCCCGGTGTGGGCGGACCAGTCATACTGTAGACTCAGAGAGTGGACCAGGTAGATTGAAGGCCCAGTGCGGGCGGACCAATCACATTGTAGACCCGATGTGCATGGTTGTTCTATTTTCGATATGTTATGAGTATGTTTGTGTGTGGTTTGTATTTTGGGGGAACTCACTAAGCTTTCGGGCTTACAGTTTAGTGTTTTGTATCAGGTACTTCAGGAGAACGTGGCAAGGCGAAGGCGTGATCGTACCACTCCTCATGTTTTATGATTCATGTGATATGGTTCTGGGGGATACTCTGATGTTTAAACTATTTTGAAAATAAGATGTATGAACTTAATGGTTTTTGAATGAATTAAAATGTTTTAATTTGGCTAAAATCTTTGGTCATTACACAAATCATATATTTCCTTTAGTAAAATAGTAACCACAATAGTTCCTTCTATAATCACTTAGTTTATGCTAGTTATATATAATCTAATATCAAATGGACACTTAAATGTGTGAATCTGCCCTAAGCCCACATCCAAACAAGGAACTGGGAATGAGGCGGAAGTCACACATTCCACTACCTAACGGATATTAATTATATATAACTCTGATATATAAACTAAGGTATTATATAATTAACCACTTAAGGTCGTTTATGTTATACTATTTTAATAAAAAGTATTAAACCCTTTTATAAATAAGTTTCTAGTTTCACTAAATCAATTGTGAAACGTTGTTTTTGGTAAAAATACTATTGTTTTCAGAAAGTTCAATGGAAATCTGTTTACCTTAAAAGAATGATGTTTACCATAGAAAATCCTATATTTTCTATAAAAACCGACTGGATGTTCATGTTGTTCTAAGTTTGAAAAGCACAAGTATACTCCTTATACTTACTACAATGATGTCTAGTTTTGTTGATATGTTAAACTGAATAAAGAATTGGTTGTTCTGGATACCTGATATGATGATACTACCCTCCTATGATTACTTAATACATACGAGTTGCATATAACCGAGATCGAATAGACAGTATGGGGGAATCTGCCCTAAGCCCACAACCAAACAAGGAACAGGAAATGAAGCAGAAAGCACACATTCCACTGTCTATCGGACTTCAGTTTTATCTAACCCTAAATTATACATTGGGTAATCACATAGTTAGATCCTTTGAGATTTGTTCATGAAAAGTTTATTACTACGTGTGTGTGTGTATATATATATATATATATATATATATATATATATATATATATATCGTTGTTATCTATTGTGAGTTTTACGACCATACTAATTGGAGCGTTTAACCACGACGTATTGCAGATGGCGAAAAGATATGACATTTGTCACCCGCAGACCTGCCGGTCCGGCTGTAGCTAACAGCGAGGTGTGGGATTGCCAATTTCGTATATATCTATACACAAACTCACGCTCTCACTCCAGGAGACTTTGGTCGTAAGGGTAGACTTTCATTGGTAGTTATGTGAGTACTCAAAGACGTGTCTCACAAGTTGGATTCACGAATTTACACATGATAAAGTGGAAAATCTTTTTTATATTTGACATATAAGTTTATAAAAAGATCCTTTGTTCCTTAAGTTAAACTTATTAAAGGTTATAAGCTTATTTCTATGTTCTATTCAATGTTTCATGTTCTAAATACAGTTTATTGGTACAAAGACATAATAAGCAATTTATATTTTTAAAACACAACATTTTTTGTGGTATACTTGTATCCCCCCCCCTAAAGCATTTAAAACCATTTAAAAGATGGATTATAGGGGTATGAACTCGCCTTATGTGGGTGATTCAATTGAAGATTCGAGTAAGGATTAGAAGTTCCACGAATGAAGTCTCGAGGCACAAACGAGTCCTAAACGACATATATATATATATATATATATATATATATATATATATATATATATATATATATATATATATATATAATTAGTGTATATAACAACTAACATGTAAGGGAAACAACCCTGGGAACAAGGGAATACTGTCAATGGAGTGTTAGAATCACATATGATTGATTGAAGGGAGTTCACGACCACACAAGAAGTGTTCACGGCCTTGGGAGGGTTCACGGCCAAGAACACATGATGTGTTCACGGCCCAACCTTGGTTTATGTAGTATTCACGACCATGAATGAAGGGTTCACGACCATATCATGATCCTATGAAGGGTTAACGGCCCAATGAAGGGTTCACGGCCGTGAAATCTTAAAGAATCATGCCAAATAGGTGTTTGTTTCATGGGGATTCAAGAGCTTCTAACAGACAATAAGTAGATGATTGAGCTACTTACCATTTGGAAGCTTTTAGGGTGTTCACGGTCCAAGAACTAGTATGTGTTCTTGGTGGAAAAGATGGTGATTTGAAGATCTTGAAGGAAAAGAGATGAATCAATATGGAATCAAAGGGGTTTCTAAGTATACACAAGTAAAGGGATGAGACACTGAAGATTTTGAGGTGAAAAGAGAGACTTTGTTGGATGATACTTGACAGAGAATGGAGTGATTGCGGCCAAGAGGATGAATAATGAAAGAAAAATAAAGCTATCTCATATATATATATATATATATATATATATATATATATATATGCGAGGGAGTGTTTGCGGCCGAGGAGTTCACGACCGTGAACCGAGGGTTCACAGTCCGAAGCCGTTCACGACCTCGTTCACGGTCCGAGGTCTTGGTCATGTTCACGGCTACGAAGCTTTCTGGTCAATGCGAGGGTTCTCGGTTCCTAAGGCTTTTCCCTTCAACAATAACACACTTAGATATAAGGCTTTAAAACTTGTAAACCAATAATCCATCTAATTTAAAGATCATGAAAGGAATAAGTTTGACCAAAGTTGACTTTATAAGAATAATATTTTTGGGATGTGACATCATCCCCCCGTTAGATGATATTTCGTCCCGAAATTAGTTTTCTCAGCAGTACTCTTGGGGTTGTGCTCTTCTGAATGGCTGAATACCTTCTCATAGACCTGGGCAACTTTGCCCTGAAGTTCATGATAGGATTCATACATGGTCCATCTATCATTACTTTGTGTATACAAGTCGTATATAATTAAGATTAGTAAGATGATCGGATGTGCGAATCTGCCCCAAGTCCACATCCAAACAAGGAACAGGAGATAGGGCGGAAGCACACATTGTAAATCTGCATAATCATAATTATATACCACCCTCGCATATACACTTAATTATGATAGATGGGTTGTATTCGTCCTTAGCCTCTGTGCTTGAACTTGATCTGTTGGACGAGTGGTAATTTGGGAAGGTCTGTTAAGTATGAATCAGAAATGTTTCGGAGCGCAAGGTACTCCTCACATGAGTACTTTGGGGTCAAGAATAGGAGGGAGACGATTTTGAGGTCTGGGTCGGGCTGTCGTTACGAATGATGAGGGTTTCGTTAATTGGTCGGTTAAGGCGATGGAATTTCGAAACACATGAACTTGTTATGATGAGGACCACGCCAATCCATGACGAATGATGGCAACGGACTCTTTATAGAAACAAATGTTAGGCTGATTTGAAAGAAATGTTTGTTATACGATGGTGTATCCCTAGTGTGCTCGACAATGAATTATGTGAAGACTTTCTAGTGCTTTCAGTTTTCTCCTTGATAATACCACTACCACAAATCATACCGCGATAAGCTAGTACTAGCAGTGATGGTGCTTTGATAACTAGTGTCGATACTCTATATTATGATCCTCCTTGGTACCTCTATGATCGCCTGGATTTTACAAGTTATGTATAATTAAGATGAATAAGACGGTCGACTGAGTGACTCTGCCCTAAATCCACAACCAAACAAGGAATAGGAAATGAGGCGAAATTACTCACTCTAAGCCTGCAAAATCTTAGCTATGCACAACCCTGATGTAAATACTAAGCCATCATAGCTCACCTGAACGGATCTTTAGTTATCCTATGAATGATGTGTGGACGAGTGAGTTTTTATAATTACTTTTAATATTTCCCCAAGTTTTAATCTTAATATAAGATATAAATTAAAAATTTTAAAGTAATTTTATTTAGAAGACGTACCGCTGTTCACTGGTGGTTTTGGGGCAACTTCTCCAGTGGTGATCATCAGAATTTGTCCATCCATGCCCGAGTTCTTCGTTATCGAGCAGTCCCTCTTGTAGTACCTAGTCTCACCACAGCCACATCAGGCCTGTTTTATTTCTACTCCAGGGACTTGGGAGATCGGTTGTGCCGGCGCCCTGCATATACTGGCAGTGTGCCCCTTCCTGCGGCAATTCATGCATTGCATTTGTCGACATATTATGGTGTGATGGTAGTTACACTTTCCACACTTCGGGAGAGTTCCATCATATTGACTGACAGGTGCTGGAGTGGCAGGTGTTATGGTGACGTTTATAGTAACCACTTGTTGCTCCTGCGGGGGTTCCTGTGTTGTTCGCTCCTTCTTATTTTTCCCCGACTTTTGTTTATAGTCCCCTCCCTTTGATGGCTCGGGAACTAGGACCACCACGCCATGGCAGACTCCATGGTCAATGAGTCTCTGGGCCAGGCGTTTGGAGCTATCGAAGGTAGTTGGATTATAAGATAGTACATCCCCCTGAATTAGGGTAGATAAGCCCCATATGTACTTTTCTATATTCTTACTCTCTAGGGTAACCATCCCGGGGCATAGTGCTGCTAGGTCGCTAAACCTATCACTGTAGGACACTATGTCTGAGCCGACCATGGTGTGCTCCCATAGCTGTTTTTCCAACTTTTGAACTTCGCCCCTAGGGCAGTATTCTTCCAACATCATCTATTTCAGGTTCTCCCAACCCATTGAGTTCGCCACTGATAGGGTCAGTGACTTAACATGGCTATTCCACCATGTTAGGGCTCTGTTGGAGAAGTGCAGGCATCAAACTTCACTTTGCTCCCTTCTGGGCACATGCAAATTTCAAAAACCGAATCTGTTATCTCGAACCATCGCATAAGATCAATGACTCCCCCATTTCCATTAAAGGATTTGGGTTATCAATTCATGAAGTCCTTATACGAACACTTTCGTGGGTGTCCGTGGGTAACTCCAGGGTTAGTTAAGTGGGTACCACTACCAGTTCCACTGGTACCACTTGCACGAATATGAGTTATAGTAACTATTATTGCGGCCGTTATCGCTGCATGGAGAGCAGCAGGATCAAATTGTGGTGGTGGATTCTTTGTTGTGCTATTGGCCACACGCATTACAGGTTTACCATGAGGCATATTTTGATAAAATAATACAAAGATGAAATGGAATTAAGTCTCTATCAGTGGTTGTAAGTTGAAAGTTGAATAAGTTATCCTAGTTCTGAATGTATCTGGTTCTGACTTTCATAGGGTTCTGGAAACAATTCATAAAGCGAGTCTATATAAAATAAACTTAATGAATTAGAAGTGGATATCCTCGAATGAATCTCTGTAAATTGAATATCCGTTACTGGCTGCATGAAAAGAAATAATCCTAACACATAGTGTGAGTAGTCTATTTACTAGCTCACTAAGTCATTTAAGGTTATTATTTATTAGTGTGACGCATAGGACATTTTGGTTTCTTCGGCTGATCCCTCCTTGGAAAACTCCTCTTGAATCTCTTTTTGTTTCTCCTTGACTCCTCTGCTGAATGCCATGATGGAGTGGTTACATTTATCTGGGTTTGTTGTGCGAGAATGGAAGTGTCTAAAGAATTTATGAGATTAAGTGAAACATTATGGGGTGATCCTTACCGAGTCCTCCTATAATTGCGCAATGTATACAAGTTGTATATAATTTAAGATTAAATAGACCTTCGGATAAGTGATCCTACTCTAAAACCACAACCAATCAAGGAACAGGAAGTAGAGCATAGATCACAAATTCTAAGTCTATAAAATCTTAATTATATAAACCTTGGGAGTACACACTCCAGAATTATCGACCTACCAGAAGGGTCTTTAAATTATCACATAAGGTATTTATATAGTGCATAAAATACTTCTATAGTATTTTAATGTAATAAACTTGGTATGTTTTAAACTTGTTGTTGTCTTATAGTATCATAAAATACTCCTATAGTATTTTAACTTTATGTTCTGATCTAGAAATCCCTTAAATAGAGTTAGGTAAGTTTTAAGACTGCTGAAACACCACATCACTCCCAAACACATGTCGGTCATATCCCAAATAAATACAACATATAAGGCTATATTGATCCCATATATGATTACATAACTGCTTAGGTATGACCACAATCTCCAACCTTTAAATACTTTTATGATGTTCTCCTTGTGATACTTGTTCTAGTATGTATATATGTATATGCATGTATATATATACATTTATAAGATTACTGTTATATCTTAAAATATACTTTTAGTCAGAGCACTCGGCCCCATTGTATTTATAGTTGTATATCTTTTATAGGTTGACATACTTAATTCACTATAAACAATGCTCTGATACCAATCTGTCACACCCCAAACCGGAACGGCGGAAACGTTCGGGAGCGGAAGACGTCATATGTAGTATCATAACACATGCATCATAGTAATCGAATTAACAAACAACCATTGCATTAATATTAAAGTGTTTACAATGGATGTGATTCACAAAATATTGACTATAAAAGTAAATAACAAAACAAGACATGAAGCTATTATACTCCATCTTCTAAATCCCGGTGCGCGTACCTGTCTACTAGTTTC
Organism: Lactuca serriola; assembly: GCF_051521515.1. Classification (NCBI taxonomy): domain Eukaryota; kingdom Viridiplantae; phylum Streptophyta; class Magnoliopsida; order Asterales; family Asteraceae; genus Lactuca; species Lactuca serriola. Next base: position 103,576,217 of record NC_136412.1, read on the forward strand.
CTGAAAATACAAGTTATTTTGAAAGAGTCGATCAACATTTAAGTTGGTGAGTTCATAAGTATTTAAGTGATGAAAAGTAAGTTCTTTAGAAAAGTTCGTCTGTTCCTCCAGAAAATCCTATATTTTCTGATGTGGTGAAAGATAAGTAAAAATGACTCTACAATTCCTTCTATGAGTACTAAATGGATACAAGTTATATACAATTTAGAGGAAACAGACAATTGATTGTGTGGATCTGCCCTAAGCCCACAACCAAACAAGGAACAAGAAATGAGACGGAAGTCACATATCCCATTGTTTGTTAGATCATCATTGTATATAACCCTGACATATTCATTTGGTACCTACGGAGTTAACTGTAATAGTTCTTTTATATTTGAAGAAAACATTCTTTAAGAAAATCATATATTTACTTTAGTAAAATAGTAACCACAATAGTTCCTTCTATGATCACTTAGTTTATACTAGTTATATATAATGTAATATCGAATGGACACTTAAATGTATGAATCTGCCCTAAGCCCACAACCAAACAAGGAACAGGGAATGAGGCAGAAGTCACACATTCCACTACCTAACGGATATTAATTATATATAACTCTGATATATAAACTAAGGTATTATAGAATTAACTACTTAAGGTCCTTTATGTTATACTATTTTAATAATAAGTATTAAACCCTTTTATAAATAAGTTTCTAGTTTCACTAAACAAATTGTGAAACGTTGCTTTTGGTAAAAATACTATTGTTTTCAGAAAGTTCAATGGAAAACTGTTTACCTTAAAAGAATGATGTTTACCATAGGAAATCCAATATTTTCTATAAAAACCGACTGGATGTCCATGTTGTTCTAAGTTTGAAAAGCACAAGTATACTCCCTATACTTACTACAATGATGTCTAGTTTTGTTGATATGTTAAACTGAATAAAGACTTGGTTGTTCTAGATACCTGATATGACGATACTACCCTCCTATGATTACCTAATACATACAAGTTGCATATAACCGAGATCGAGTAGACAGTTGAATAGGTGAATCTGCCCTAAGCCCACAACCAAACAAGGAACAATAAATGAGGCGGAAAGCACGCATTCCATTGTTTATGAGACTTTCAGTTTGTTCATGAAAAGTTTATTACTACGTATATATATATATATATATATATATATATATATATATATATATATATATATATATATCGTTGTTATCTATTGTGAGTTTTACGGCCATAGTAATTAGACCGGTTAACTACAACGTATTGTAGACGTCAAAAAGAATATGACATTTGTCACCTACAGACTTGCCGGTCCGGCTGTAGCTAACATCGAGGTGTGGGATTGTCAATCTCGTATAGATCTATACACAAACTCACGCTCTCCCTCCAGGAGACTTTGGTCGTAAGGGTGAACTTTCATTGGTACTTATGTGAGTACTCAAAGATGTTTCTCATAAGCTGGATTAACGACTTTGCAAGTAATAATGTGGAAAATCCTTTTTATATTTGACAGATAAGTTTATTATAAGATCCTTTTGTTCCTTAAGTTAAACTTATTAAAGTTTATAAGCTTATTTATATGTTCTATTCAAAGTTTCATGTTCTAAATACAGTTTATTGGTACAAAGACATAATAAGCAGTTTATATTTTTAAAACACAACATTTCTTGTGTTATACTTGTATCCCCCCCCCCCCTAAAAGCATTTAAAACCATTTAAAATATAGATTATAGGGGTATGAACTCGCCTTCTGTGTATGATTCAATTGAAGATTCGAGTAAGGCTGAGAAGTTCCACGAATGAAGTCCTGAGGCACAAACGAGTCCTAAACGACATATATTGATACATATATGTATATAATTAGTGTATATAACAACTAACATGTAAGGGAAACAACCATACGCACTAGGAAACACTCTCAATGGAGTGTTAGAATCACATATGATTGATTGAAGGGAGTTCACGACCACACAAGAAGTGTTCATGGCCTTGGGAGGGTTCACGGCCAAGAACACATGATGTGTTCACGGTCCAACCTTGCTTTATGAAGTGTTCACGACCATGGAGGCCATATCATGATCCTATGAAGGGTTCACGACCCAATAAAGGGTTCACGGCCGTGAACTCTTGAAGAATCATGCCAAAGAGGTGTTTGTTTCATGGGGATTCAAGAGATTCTAATGGACAACAAGCATACAATTGAGCTACTTACGATTTGGAAGCTTTTAGGGTGTTCACGGCCCAAGAACTAGTATGTGTTCTTGGTGGAAAAGATGGTGATTTGAAGATCTTGAAGGAAAATAGATGAATCAAAGGGGTTTCTAAGTATACACAAGTAAAGGGGTGAGACACTTATGATTTTGAGGTGAAAAAGGAGACTTTGTTGGATGATACTTGAGAGAGAATGGAGTGATTGCGGCCAAAGCTATCTTATATATATATATATATATATATATATATATATATATATATATATATATGTGTGTGTGTGTGTGTGTGTGTGTGTGTGAGAGAGAGAGAGAGAGTGTTTGCGGCCAAGGAGTTCACGACCGTGAACCAAGGGTTCACAGTGCGAAGCCGTTCATGTCCTCGTTCACGGTCCAAGGTCTTGGTCCTGTTCACGGCTGCGAAGCTTTGTGGTTGATGCGAAGGTTCTCGATTCCTAAGGCTTTTCCCTTTCAACAATAACACACTTAGATACAAGGCTTCAAAACTTGTAAACCAATAATCCATCTAATTTAAGATCATGAAAGGAATAAGTTTGACCAAAGTTGACTTTATAAGAATAATATTTTCGGGTTGTGACACTATACCTTCCCCAAATCCATACCTGATATCCCTAAATCATCCAATTACATATCATAACTCAAAAACACAACACTAACTCATATGCTAGACCGCCTTAGGATTCTCAACCCTCGCCAAACCAGAAACCCAGATTAATCATAGCAGGTTGTCCTATGCATGCAAGTTATACACAAAGAGAATCACATAGAATTTCAAATAAAGCTTTTACCCTAAACCACAAACCAAATAAGGAACAAGAATAAGACAAAATTTCTCATTCTAGGGTTATGCAATCCTAAACATGTACAACTTTGAAAGCATACACTTAGCATATAATCCATGCAACCATATTTCCATATATACTATAGCATGACTAAAACATTAGGAATACTTACTTGAGCTCGACCGATTACGTGCGTTGCATTCTCCCCCTTTTTCTTACAAAATTGTTTTCAAGAAATTTAACTTTGGTTTCTTTTTGAAAAGCAATTGTTACCATTTCCCCAGTTTGAGTTCTGACACACCTACAAGTGTGCCCGAATCTCTTAAACCAAGGCGCAGATACTAACAACCTAATTTTTAGAAAAATTTTAAACTTTTAATTTCATAAACATCATCCAAAAGAAGTACAAAAATTGTAACAACCCAATTTTCGTGTCAAAAAATTTCATTTTCATAGATTACTTTAATTAAAACATTCGTAGGAAAAACATTGACAAATCATAACATCTCATAAAACCATGTATAATGTCTGAAAATCCAAATCATAAAATGGTGATAATGTCTGGGGTGTGTGTATGATGTGCAGCTACCGCGCCGGCTCCTTCCCTTCGCTGAAGTGGTACCTAAAACAAAACTGAAAACTGTAAGCTCAAAGCTTAGTGAGTTCCCCCATCGTACCACATACCATAAAATCACATAACATGCATATACTGTCAGGCATATCTGGGTGCCCGACCTACCCCTTCGGTCCTATCGACTGGATAATGCCTAGCATATCTGGGTGCTGGCCTCCCCTTCGGTCTTATCGACTGGATACTACCTAGCATATCTGGGTGCTGGCCTCCCCTTCGGTCCTGTCGACCGGTAACCGGGGACTATTTCACCCCCACAAAGGTATGGGGACCAAGTCTACTAGGTAGCACTCCTCGAATAAACTCAACACACAATCTTGGAATATTGCTGATGCTCGCACCGATCGATCATCGACAATCTCTACCTCTAAAGGGCAATCCAACATGCCCAAAGACTCAGAAAACCTCTTGCTAAGCGCAAGAGAAATAAAAGATCGAGTGACACCTGCATCAAATAACACATGTATAGGAAAACCGTTCACATGGAACGACCCTAAACATGCATATACAGAGCATATATATATATATATATATATATATATATATATATATATATATATATATATATATATATATATCATGAACATCATATAAATAGGTCAGGGGGGAAGAATCATACCCGTCACCACATCGGGTGCGACGCGTGCCTCCTCGGTAGTCAACTGGAAAGTCCGGCTCCTCATCACTGGGGCTCCGCCTTGCCCCGCCGGCCATTAGTAATCCGCAGGGTCGCTGGAGCTGGCGCCTTCACCGGCGCTGCTGCTGCTGCTGTCAACTGGGGACAATTAGCCTTCTTGTGGCCCCTCTGGTTGCAGTGGAAACACAACTCTGATGTCTGAAAAGTGGGTGTAGGGGCGGTACAATCCCTGCCGTAGTGTCCCGTCTTGCCTCACTTGTAGCAGCCAGACGCTCCCAACCTACAAACTCCCTCATGCGACTTGCCGCATCTCATACAGCGGATACGATTCTGTTGGCCTTTCGGCCAAGCATCTGATCCCTTGGGCCTCTTCCCCGAAGCCCCAGTCACCTGCCCCTCCGCTGCCTTCCTTTTCCGGATGTGCTCTAGATCAATCTCCCTCTCCTTTGCCCTAGCAATCATAGAATCCAGGGTGGGACAAGCTGAGAAGCTGACATGCTCCCGAATGTCGGCTCGCAGCATGTCATGGTGGCGGGTCCTCCTCATATCCTCATCTCTCACATACTGGGGCACCAATAATGCTCTCTCTCGAAACTTGGCGGTGATCTTCGCCATTGTCTCAGTCGTCTGTCTCATATCCAGGAACTCCCGGGCCAACTGCTAGAGTTCCACTGCAGGTGCGAACTCAACTCTGAACCAGGTCACAAAATCTGACCATGACATAGCCTTAACAGCCGAGGCTCCCATAGAGTCACCAACCGACTCCCACCAATCCCTAGCTCGGTCCCTCAAGCACCCTGCTGCAAATCGTACCTTCGACCCCTCAGGGCAGAAGTTGGTCAACTATGCAGACTCAATGTCTGTAATCCATCATCTGGTAGAGATGGGGTCCTTTGCCCCATGGAAATTCGGTGCACCACTTCCCCTAAAGTCCTTAAAGGACAGCATGCGTGATCCTGACTGAGTGGTAGCCATGTCACTCCTGAATGCCCAGAGGCGATCCTCCATCAGCTCGACAATCCCTTCCTTGATCGACCCAAATATGACTAGGGTCGCATCAAGGATGCTTCTAGTGATCTCGGACGTGATGAACTCGCGTAGCCTCTCATCCGTTGGTTCGGAGCCTGACCCCGAACCCGATCCCTCTCCTGAGCTACCAACTGCTGGCCTCGGATGTAGCACCACCATTTTGCAATACATAATGACAACCGTCAGTGATACCGATATAGTTAGAGGGATCACATCTATCACAAGTTCCTTGTCTTGCCTCAGCCTTCCTTCATTCAAGTACGGATCCTCTGCTTTCAGTAGTATGGGCCGATACTACCTTCCACATCTATCCGTACTTTCCTCAAGAACCGCCTTAACTCCACCAAGCCCCTTCTACTTCTGCTGATCTTTGCTATTCCCATCCTATACTCGCCCTAGGATACCTCTAACCCCACCCAAACCAGTCCTCAGCTACTGAAGGCCTCTTTGTAATGCCAATCAGCCATTACTTGAATACAATCACATGCAACAAGGCTCAGATAATTCTTCGAGTAAGGGACTCATCCCTATAACGGTTAGGACTTAAACAAGAGCTGCGAAATAGGGTCAAATCCAATCCTCTAAGATTATTCAACCCTGATCACATGTGATTTTAGCGTATTCACCTAATAGCTAACTCCCATCACTCAGAGTCCCACAACGCACAAAGCAAGCAACATTCAGAAAAAAGGGAACGACCTCAAGCAATCCTATCCTCGTAATAGGAAACTGTACTAGCATACAATGCTAAGCTCATTCTATCAGACATAACATAAACAGGCCATCCTACTGCTGTCTACTCAATACTAGCATGCAATACACATAAACTGAAACACATATAGCAGACACATAAGGCATCATCCCTATATCCCTAGTCCTATTGTAGCATGTTGTTATACTGAAGCTGATAAGTATAACATAAACTTGTATGCGTACTTTGAGGAAAACTTACTTGAGCTCGGCCGGTCGCACACATCACACACTTTGTTCTTTCTCAAAACTCTTTAACTTATTCTTTAGAAAATTATTTTCTTGTAAAAGCTTTTAATTCCTTTATTTGAGTCCAGACACCCCCGAGGGTGTGTCTGAATCCCTCAAACCAGGGCTCTGATACCAACTTGTAACGACCCAATTTTCGCGTCCAAAAATTTCAGTTTCATAAATTACTTTAATTAAAACATTCGTAGGAAAAACATTGACAAATCATAACATCTCATAAAACCATGTATAAAGTCTGAAAATCCAAATCATAAAATGGTGATAATGTTAGAGTACAATCCCAATGAAACTCATAGTGCGGAATCTGGGGTGTGTGTATGATGTGCAGCTACCGCGCCGACTCCTTCCCCTTCGCTGAAGAGGTACCCGAAACAAAACTGAAAACTGTAAGCTCAAAACTTAGTGAGTTCCCCCATTGTACCACATACCATAAAATCACATAACATGCATATAGTGTCAGACATATCTGGGTGCCCGACCTACCCCTTCGGTCCTGTTGACCGGATACTGCCTAGCATATCTGGGTGTTGGCCTCCCCTTCGGTCCCGTCGACCGGTAACCGAGGACTATTTCACCCCTACTACTACCACATAATATCATCTCACATATATCATAATCTGGCTAACATAGCTGGGTACTAAACTACCCCTGCGGTCCTATCGACCGATAGTCGGGGACTATTTCACCCCCTACTACTGTCACATAATATCGTAATATGCTAGCACATAAAACATAAAAAGCTAAATATGAAAACGTTGGAGAATGCATGCCACGCCATCAAGACGGACCTTTATCAATAGAAGTGCCTGAGACATTCAATGAAATTATAAGCACAAGCTTAGCGAGTTTCCCAAACACACAAATCATATAATCACATAATGCCATGCACACACATATACATACAAGTTTACTATGGACTCCCTCCATGGTCTTAATGTCATGGGCTACCTCCATGGTCTTGTATCCCCGTGCCATGGGCTCCTCCTATGGTCTTGCCAAGTGTCATGGGTTCCCCCCATGGTTTACACATAAGTCCATATATAATTCCACTTACAAACAATTACATATTCCCATACAAACATTTCATAATCAATACTGGGCCGGCCTTGGTGCCTTCGACCCATGAGTATGGTGAGAAGAGTCACCTCAATATTGAACGGTAGCTGACTAGGTCTCGACTCCGAATATCAGCACTACTTGACTCCTAAACATAAACAATTCCTTAAATATAACTCCAAATTCCCTAAACCCCTTAAAAGTCAAACTTGGTCAATGACTAAATTCAAAGGTCAAAGTCAACGGTCCAAGTTGTCCTTCAACTCGTCGAGTTTCTCCCTAAATGACTCAGATCAGGAAAAATCGCGTCAACTCGCCGAGTTGGCCAGGAATCAAACAACTTAATCATCAAGCCGTTTCCATCGAATCTAAAATCTTCCATTCATATATCTTCTCCCAAATGATGTCTAAAAGTGTAAAGTTTCCAACTTTACCCTTAAAAACCATCACAATGAACCCAAAACCGAATCCTTGACTTAACAAAGTGAGGTTTAACCCATTAAGCCCTTAAACTCTCAAAACATAGTCTCAAAACACAAATTTGGCATCCCAAGGCTGGATTATCACGTAAAGTTTCCAACTTTACGTCCATGCATGCAAGAAAGGAACCCTAGAGCCCAAAATGGCTTAATAAAGGACTTAATGCATGAATGGGACTTGGGACTTAGCAAAGCTTGGAACTTTATGCCAAGAGAGGTCATAAAAGGGTCAGATCTAACATAATAACCTCTGGAACCCTTAACCTTAACCATACACCTAAAAATCAAGCTAAAACATCCAACAAAAAGATCTAGAAGATAACAACACAATGTATTGACTTTATACCTCAAAAGAACTGCAACAAATGGAGAGTTTCTGAATCTAAATCCTTCCTTCCAAAACAAGCTCCTTCAATCTTTAAACTCCTTCCATAAAACACCAAAAACCAACTCTCCAAGCTCACCACAAGCTCACACACTTAACCTTGAAGGATAATACACAAAATTATGGTTTTCTGGACAAGGAAGCTAGTAAAGAGGCCAACCAAGAGATTTAAGGTCTTTAAATAGGATGCAAAACCCTAAAATTAGGGTTTTCTCCATAGCCGCCAACTCGCCAATTTGGGACACCCCAACTCGCCGAGTTGGACCAAAAATGTCCGCGGCCAACAACCTCTTCCAACACGACGATTTGGAGCTTGCAACTCGTCTAGTTCCCACATAAAATACAATAAATTAGGGAATTTAGCTAATACCAGATCCAAAGCGTTACAACATACACTTGTGACAAAGAGAATTCCAAAAATCCTCTCTCCCATCATCTATCCTTAATTGTCTTCTAGTTTATAGGGTGTGCGTGTGAGCCATCTGAGACATCATAATTTTGGTGCTAAACTTTTTAAAGATCAATAAGGGAAACAAGGATATTGTTTGTTTATAACAACATCAAATGTATGTAACCCTAAATAGTAATTTCAATTATAACATAGGGTTCTTGTAGTTTCATAAGTATGTTGTTGTTAATGTGTAGATCCATAGATCCTTTAGGTTACATGTACCCTTAAGAGTTTAAGTGATGTTTCCGCAGGTACATTGAATTTGTAACCTATAAATTCCATCAACCCTAACATCTACCCCAAACCTAATACTTTCATTACCAACAAATACCACAACAATATTACACCATGCAACCCCTTAGCCCAATCTTATTCTAGAAATTTCCCATTTTTTTCGAATACATTAAGAGAAGCCAACCCCCAACACCGGAAGTCAAATTTATTCGGGAAACCCAACTGAAACCGAAACCGAAACCCAAATTTGTTTCAAAAACCCAAGTCGAACTATCCAACCCCAAAAAGACGAGGAAAGGGAAAAACACCAATTAGAAAAGAAAAGGCGCTCGCTCAATAATGGACACTGGAAGAAGAGAAAAAATTAGCAGAATCATGGGTCGACATTGCGGAGGATCACATAACCGAAAATGCACAAAAAGATGAGCATTTATGGCTACACATTATAGAGCGATTTCACATCGTTATAGGTTGTGGCGAGTACCGTACAAAAGACCAATGTACTAGCAAGTTTCATGAAATGATCAAAACAATTAAAAAAATTCAACGGGATATACAACAACTTGTGAACTCAATGAAAAAAATGGGGAAATCGGTCAAACTATTTTCGAGATGACGTTTGAAAATTTTAAAATTGATAACAATAGGAGGCCATTCAAATTTATCGATGCTTGTAAATTTTTAGTTGCGACCCCAAAATGGGTAAAAGAGTGGTAGCAAAGAAGGTGGTTAGAAAAGGACCAAACTTTCCGAGACGAGTCGCATTACTTCATCAGATGCATATTTCGTGATTGATTTGAACGAAGATGATGAACTCGAACTCGAAGAGGTAGTCCACCCGATGGGTCGAGATAAGACAGAAAAGAGATGGTCTTCATCTAATGCATTTAGAGTCGAAAGAAGAGGTGACATGCACAAGGTGGCTAATAGTTTCAAACTTTATAATTTGAATTTCGAAACTCATTTGCAATCCGAATAAGGGAAATCGGACAAGAAAGAGAAAGTGCTAGTGAGAAGAAAAAAAAAGCACGGTATGAAATTTTTGATGAGAAACCAATCATCTCATCAGAAACGAGCTTAAGATGATTTTGAAGGTTAAAGAGAAAATCATGAAAAATTATAGTATCAACTAGACTTATAGACTTATTTTGTAGTGTTTTTATATAATTATCATTTTTAGCCATATAATCATTTTTAATTAAATTAATGAAATATTTATAATTTATTATTATAAACATGTATTTTAAATATTTATATAATTATTAAATTATATTAAAAAAATATTGTGAAATGTAGTACCATTTCCTAACGTCATAAATTTTTTTAGTCAATGTAAATCAGTTTAGTCGAGGAAATAATAAGAATACATTTATGATTTAGAGTAAATTACACGAATGGTCCCTATGGTTTGGAGTAATTTACACATTTGGTCCCTAATTTATTTTTTTAACTTGGAAGGTCCCTACTATTTATTTTTGTTACGTATCTGGTCCCTATTGTTTGTTTTTGTTACGCGCTTGGTCCCTATCTTACCTAAAAAGACTATTACTTAAATAGAGAAAAATGGTAGGGTAGGTAAGGTAAGACGATGGGGTGGGGTTAGGGGTGTGTTTATTTAAATAAATTAAAAAATTAAGGACAAAATAGTATTTTTTAGGTACGACATGGACCAAGCGCGTAACAAAAACAAACAGTAGGAACCTTCCGAGTTAAAAAAATAAGTTAGGGACCAAACATGCAAATTACCCTAAACTATAGGGACCATTCATGTAATTTACTCTATGATTTAAAAGTAACCGGGTGAAAAGATGAATTTATTACCACTATGGAATAAAAGCACGTGAGATTAAAACGTGTTTTTCCGGGTAAAAGGGAAAATTTAGTGGAACAAACGCTGTATGTTTAGATTTTACGAACGTCAAGAAGACTTTGAGAACTGTTAACCCCTTCTCTTCTTTCTTTCTTTCTCCACATTCACACACCCACCACCAGTCAATGTCTGAATAACTGTCTTCCATTTCGGCGGCCTCACGTTTCTCAGTTCCTTCCTCTTCGCCCCTATATAACTTTTTCTACTACTTTTCAGTTTACGTTTCTCAATTTTCCCTAAAAAAACCACAAGATCTTGATCACGATGACCTCTGTTGCTTTCAATCCGGTCTAGGTTTTACCTAAATCGGATGCTTAGTTATATATATCTGAAAAAGGTTTGTCTAGTTAGTTCTAGTGTGAGATCTGAGTGATTGTTTCATGGCGGAAGCCCGTCGCTACGCACTTGCTGCTCAGTTAGGTGAGTTTGACTTTGATTGTTCGTAAACTTGATTTACGTCACTGTTTTGTTGTTTTATTTTATTTGCTTCAATTAGGTTTTACGCGATTCTTGTTTAGCTACACTTGTACATATTACACTTATATCCAGGTGTATATCTATCAATCTATGTATATCGTGTATCGTGTTTCGTGTTTCGTGTATCGTGTATATATTTGCAAGTTCTTTTGGTGTATATACAGCAGTGAAAGGATTGAGAGGGACTGGTTATCTTTCTCTGCCTGCTGTTTGTACTAGGGCAAAATTTTTTCTTCTTTGTTTCATTTTTGCAGTTAATGAACTATGGAACATATGTATTTAGACGCTTCTAACTGTCTCAAGAGCTACTTATTGTAGTATCTTTCTGCTTTAATTCAAATTTGAATCGATGATGGTGACAAGTTTCTTCTTCTTGAAATTTGCTTTTCTGGTCTTGGCTTCCCTTTTCTACTTGTGTATCTTGATCAAGTTAATTGTTATAATGCAGATATTGATCAAATACTTTTAGAAGCACAGCATCGATGGCTTCGACCTGCAGAAATATGTGAAATTCTTCGAAATTATACCAAGTTCCGGATTGCTTCAGAGCCTGGAAATAGGCCTCCAAGTATGATTTCTAAAACATTTGGTTTGGGGCATTGTTATTTTTTATACTTTAATGATATGATCTAAGTTTTCTATCTACAAAATTGTTATTATGTAGATTTCTAGATGAATGGTTTCATCACATCTTTTATATCATGGCCTAATGTGTATCCCTCTTTTCAGATGGTTCACTTTTTCTGTTTGACCGGAAGGTGTTAAGGTATTTCAGAAAAGATGGACATAACTGGAGGAAGAAAAAAGATGGGAAGACTGTTAAAGAAGCTCACGAAAGGCTCAAAGTAAGTGTAAAGAGAGATCTTTTACTTCCATTTATCTATTCATTTAATCATTTTAGTTGATGACAAAATTAAACTTCATTCTGTTTCCTCAATCATGTGTTTTGGCCAAATATTTTTTCAGGCTGGAAGCATTGATGTGTTACACTGCTACTATGCTCATGGAGAAGATAATGAAAATTTTCAGAGGCGTAGCTATTGGTTGCTTGAAGAGTAAGTGGAAGTCATCATTGTATATTTGTATGTTTGTGTGTGTTTCTTTATTCTCTCTCTAAACTGTCTAACTTTATACCAGTATGAAGAAATAATCAAATGAAAGTATTTGTTTTTCAAGTTCCTTTATGCTCCTTCTAAAGTCCAAAGAATATTTGATATTATTAAGGAACAAAACAAATTGAAATATAAGCACCACACTCGTTGTAGAAGAAAATACAAAGTCTATAGTCATGTACTCATGTCCATTGCATATACATTTGTTTTTGGTTCTCTGATAGGAGTAACATTTACATTTTCAACAATCTCAAGTGTTTTGATAAAGTAGAAATTACATAAAATGAAAGTTTGAAAAAATGTATGTTAATGTAAATATAGAACAAAAAGTCATCCTTGTTGTTTCAAAAGGCTTCTTTTTGGTGTATGTCAACTGTCCCCTTATATGTTTACTGTTTCTGCAGGGAGCTATCAAATATTGTTCTAGTCCACTACCGTGAAGTAAAGGTTGGTCTATCTGTAATCTTTTGGTTTCATGCTCTGTTTTTTTTCCCTAAACTGCTGTAGCTGTTTTATGTACAATGTCATTTATACAAATACAAGATTTGATTTAGCCACTTAACTATTTTCTATAGGGATTAAACCATTCTACTTGTAAAAAAAACTTTTTCCTGGTTATCCGGTTTTAGAAATGCTAAAAATCATAGAAAAGCACAAATGTAGTTTCACTATTTTATCAATTTAGCTATTGAAGTATCATCTCTTTACTATAGTTTCTTCTAGTTTCTATAAACATCAAAGATTTGTTTACTGTTTCAGGGGAGTAGGACAAACACAAACCGTGTTAGAGAGGTTGGAGAAGCTACTCCCAACTCCTTGGAAAGTGAAGAGAACATATCTAGTTCAGAAGTGGATAGTTCTGTTTCTTCTAAATTTCGGACATTTAATTACCCTGTGGCTTCACAAACTACTGAAAACAGTACACAAGCTTCAGAATATGAAGATGCTGAGTCAGGTCTTTATATAATTTCCTTTTCACTTTCTTTATGCTTTCCATACAGAATTTACCTTCTTACCCTTGTCTCCTCTTTACTTTCAGCATATTCTCACCAATCTACTTCCAGATACGGTTCTATCCTCAATTTGCAGCCAAAGACCGACGATCAGCTCTCTATGCCTTATTATCCAGCTCCTCCTTCAAGTAATTTCTTGTTTTACACACTTTGATGCGTATTGTTTTTGGTTTAAATTTAATTAGCTTATACTTTACAAACAGATGATTATGATGCAAAATTTCAAGTGAATCCCGATATGAGTTTTGTCTCGCTCATGCAAGGGGGCAAAATTGACAACAATCCTGATGCGGGTTTTACATATAAACCCCAGAAAAATCTTGACATGCCAGCTTGGGACAATGACTTTGAAGGGTATCAGTCAACTCATCTCTCAACTCAACCTTATAACCCTAATATCTTGACCCATGGGAATGAGATGCCACGTCAGATTATGCCAGATGGATCCAATAAAATGCAGGAATTCAGAGGAAATCCAGGGTGGCAGGTATCACTGATTACAATCCTTTGTATTCCATGCTATATATACATATAGTAACTGATGTTTTTTTATGAAATTTTGCAGCTTGATGGACCATATAATGTCCCCTCTAGGTTTCAAGAAGAACTTAGTTATGCAGAAATTTTCAAAGCCTTTGAGTCTAACGACACCATTGATCACAACAATCCTCTAATAACACAAATCAACATGGAATCACATGTAACAAATGAAGATGGTGGAAGACATCTACAACCAAATCTTGAGAGCAATCCAAATCCAAGTGTAGATGAAAAACCTGGGTCTCTGAAATCACCATTCCTGGAAGGATTCAAGAAGGAAGGAATTAAGAAGCTTGACAGCTTTGACCGATGGATGAGCAAAGAACTTGGAGATGTAAAGGAGTCACAAACACAGTCCACTTCTGGGACTTATTGGGAGGCTGTTGAAAGTGAGAATGGAGTTGATGATTCCATTATTAGCCCACAAGTGCACTTGGATACTTATGTTTTAGGCCCTTCTCTCTCCCAGGACCAGCTGTTTAGCATCATTGACTTTTCTCCCAACTGGGCTTATGCTGGCTCCGAAATCAAGGTACAATAACAATCTTCTGTTTATTACAAATTTTTCCAAATTCGGCTTTATAACTGTCAGATTTTACTTGGGGTGTGTTTAAATTAAACTGATTATGATTTTCTTTTTATGGGTTAAATGCAAGAATTGGAAGCATACTTTCATTGCCATGTTTATTATAGGCTTATAGCAGCATACGTGCATTTTTTTTTTCTTCTATTATGGCTTTGTTGTTTGAAAAATCTACAAAAACTCCATCGTATTATAGCATCATGCTTTTAAGTTTTAACTTTCACTGTTGTAATCGGGTAGATTTTCCAAAGTGTAAGGCTCTAATAAGAAAAGTATCCAAATTACAATCATATAACTGAATTTTTTTCTGCAGTACAATGTCTTAATAAGAAAAAAAAGTGGAGCACAATGCTGTAATATATAAATAAATGAAAGTAGGATGCTGTAATATATAAATAAATGGAAGGAAGTTGCTATTTCTTGTATTTAGCCCTCTTAACTTTTTAAGTTAACTGGTTAAAATAAAATCCGATTTGGCTAATGAGTTGCTGTAAGAAAACTCATTATTGAGATAAATGTAAAAAACACATATTTACCCTTGGCTTTTAGCAACTAATTATCTAATTATCTTATTCTTAAGGTTGCAATAAGTAAGATCAATAAAAGAAATGTAGTGTTTCTAACAAGTTTCATATAGTGCTTTTATAATTGTCAGGTTTGGAATACTGATTGTCAATTTAACCACTGTATTAAGTATTTTTAAGCGTTTAAAAAAATTATTTTCCGGTTATATGGATTCTATTATATCGGTATAAATTACACTAAATGAGAAGGTACTTTCACCAGGTTTTAGTAACTGGAAGATTCCTAAGGAGTCAACAAGAATTACAACATTGTGAATGGGCATGCATGTTTGGTGAATTAGAAGTTCCTGCAGAAGTCGTAGCAGATGGTGTTCTTCGTTGTTACACCCCCGGGCACAAGTCGGGCAGGGTCCATTTTTATGTCACATGTTCCAATAGAGTCGCATGCAGTGAAGTACGTGAATTCGAATTCAAAGTGAATGAGAATCTCAGTCAAGACATGGATGGTGTTCAAGACATCAATGCTGACAACTCTAATGGGACGCTTCTCCATATGCGATTCGTGAAACTGCTATCACTTGGTCCGGAGACTGCCCGAAACTCTGCCCGAAGTGTGGTTGACCCTGAACTGTTGAACCAGCTTAGTAGGTTGATTCAGGAGGATGATAGAGAGTGGGAGCAATACCCGTCTGAAAAAGCACAGAATCAGCTTCTTGAAAGGCTGCTTAAAGAGAAGCTGTATGCATGGCTTATTCATAAGGTGGGAGAAGGTGGGAAAGGCCCGAGTGTGTTGGATGAAGGGGGGCAGGGGGTGTTGCATTTTGCAGCGGCTCTTGGTTATGATTGGGCTATTCCGGCCACAGTTGCTGCCGGTGTTAGTATTAACTTCCGTGATGTCAATGGATGGACTGCTCTCCATTGGGCTGCATCTTGTGGCAGGTAATTCCCTTTATTTTTATTTATTTATTTTTTAAGTTCAGTGGTTTGCTAGCAATTCCTATATAATCCAAGGTGGAAAAAATATTTTTACTAAAAATACATTTCTTGTTATTTTGTTTTGAGAATTAGTGGTGTTTAATTAAATTTTATATTTTAGTTTAACATTTTTTTTTTTGAAGTGATAGATGACAATTTCTTTGAGTATTTATTAAATATGTATAATATATTTTAAACAAACATCTAGTAAAATTTACATGTAACCTATATATTGGTATATCTTAATTTGATTAATGTCTTGTTTCTATTTTCTATAAAATAATATATTTGTATCTGTTTATCGTTTTTTATTTCATTTAGGTAGGTGTCTAAAACATATCCTTCAATGGATGGTTCCAAAAATGATGATGGAATGTAATAATGACTCTTTCCATTTCTTTCTTATTCTATCCCTTCACACCAAATGTTTGGTTTGATGGAAACCATTGTAATTCCTTCCATTTTATATATTACTTTTCATTCCACCATGAAATGTAATGCTATTTAAATGACACAAATCTTCTTCTAAAAACAAGTCATGATCTATATTTTGTTTAGTTAGAAAATAGACATCTTTGGGTTTTAATTAGATTTAGTATGTTTAATAAACCATTTATTTACAAGTAAATAATGTAATATATATATATATATATATATATATATATATATATATATATATATATATATATATATATGTATATAATCATTTCCATTCCTAGAGGCCGACTCCAAACATTATCATGGAATGTAATAACGACTCATTCCATTCCTTTGTCAATTGTCATTTGACTGCATTCCATCCATCTAAGTCTTTGTGTGGTAGATGATGACAGAGTTGATTTTGTAAATCTTTTAATGAACAATAACATATTGTTGTTGTTGATGATGATGATGTTTACAGAGAGCGTACAGTAGCATTCCTGATTTCAGAAGGTGCATTAGCAGGAGCATTAACAGATCCATCTCCAACATACCCATCAGGCAGAACACCTGCAGACTTGGCCTCCGCCAATGGCGACAAAGGAATCGCCGGTTACTGTGCGGAAGCTGCCCTAAGCACCCACCTCGAACAACTCAAACTAAAAGACCGTGATTCCAAAGCCAAAGCCGTACAGACAGTCTCCGAGAGGACCCCAACACCACCCGGGTACGGGGACATGCCGCAAGGCCTGTCTCTGAAGGACTCACTGGCGGCAGTCTGTAATGCCACCCAAGCTGCCGCCCGCATCCACCAAGTGTTTAGGGTTCAGTCGTTTCAAAAGAAGCAGATGAAAGGCGGTGAGTTTGAAATGACAGAGGAGCGCGCGGTTTCCATGGCTTTGAAGTCATCTAGAATGGGAGGACAGCATGATGAGCCTGTACATGCTGCTGCTGCTGCTGTCAGGATACAGAATAAGTTTAGAAGTTGGAAAGGGAGGAAAGATTTTTTGATGATGAGGCAAAGAATCGTCAAAATTCAGGTCTACTTTTATTTATTTTAGAAAATGATATTCGCAAGTAAAAAGTAAAATTGCTATAGATATATAGTTGGTACATAGAATGCTGTATCTGTAATTTAAAATTTGATTGATTGATGTAGGCACATGTTAGAGGGCATCAAGTTCGGAAAAACTACAAAAAGATAGTGTGGTCGGTGGGAATACTAGACAAGGTGATTTTGCGGTGGAGGCGTAAAGGAAGCGGTTTGCGAGGGTTTAAGCCGGAACCAGTGGCTGAAGGCAGCACCAGCACTACCACAACAGTGGCAAAATCTGGAAAGGAGGAGGATGATGACTTCTTCAAAGAAGGAAGGAAGCAAACAGAGCAGCGACTGCAGAAAGCCCTTGCAAGAGTCAAGTCCATGGTTCAGTACCCTGAGGCAAGAGATCAGTACCGTAGATTGCTTAATGTTGTCAATGACATGCAGGAAAGTAAGGTACGTAATTGTAATTGTAATTGCATTGCCCTACTAAAAATGTCAATGTCAATGCTATAAAATTTGTCCTATAAAAAAAGCTTGGACAACTGATCCTGATGTTAATGGGACAAAAATTTCAATCCATCCAAAAAGGTGGGACCAGAAGTTAATAGGATATTTTATGTCCTTAATAAAAAATTAGGACCGTTTTTTTTTTCAAGTTCACTGTCTCTAACAACGATTGTGGGCAGGCTGTATATGATAAGGCTTTGGAGAGTTCAGAAGAAGCCATTGACTTTGATGAGGACCTGATTGACCTTGACGCCTTGCTAGATGATGATGATGCCTTTATGAACATCTGAGCCTTATTGCTTTCCTGTATTTGGATTGTGGGCTGTGGCATATATATATAAAGCTTTATTTTGTAAATGCTATTATTGTTTGATTTAAAGTGGGACTTGAACTGGACTGGACTGGACTGCTTAGGAACATTGTTATGTTATCTCTGTACATTATAATATGCTTCTTACCATGTACTAAACCAAATACTTCTGACTTTAATATTATTACTTGAAACATCAATATCTTTTGTTTTGTTTTTTCTAGTGTGTGTTTCTTCATTCATCTGTTTATTATGTATAGCATTCTACTTTTATTTCATCTTATTATACCATTGTACTTGCCACTGTAACAATGTGTGATTCAAATACAAAGTAATTTTTGCTAAATTGTTCAGAGTTCAAACTGTAATATCTCAATCAGGGTTAAATCAACAATGTTATAACTAGGTAGACATTTTAAAGCACAATGTTATCATATGAATGTAATAGAAAGACACGAGAGTAGGAGGCTGTTGGTTGTATTACACAAATAAAAAGAAATATGTTATTACTTTTATTATTATTATTATTATTATTATTATTATTATTATTATTATTATTATTATTATTTTTGCATTTACGTGTTTTTATTGTTATTCGTCGACTTATGTTGGTATCTAGTGTTGAAAGAGTGGTTGAAGATAAAGTCACGTCCAGGAAAATGATACAGTTAAGGTGTGTATAACGATCATAATTTTCTAAAATTTTAAAAATAAAATAAAATAAAGAGTTATACAATCCTAAAAACATTTTCATAAAAGATTTAGAGTAATCATCTAGTAATTATAAAAACATCGTCAAAAGTCTCAGCATGATATCAAACATCAATGCAAGTGCAGTGTAGCCGCGCCAAACTTTTCTCTCCAGCACTCTGAAAACATTAAATCAATAACTGTAAGCATAAAATTTAGTGAGTTATTCAAAATACCATATACCACAATACACATACAATACATACAAACAATGACTCACGACCTCGTGTCATTCAGCCTAACTCACAACTTGGTGTCATTCCGTCATTAACAGTTGACTCACAGTCTCGTGCTGTTCTGTTATCAACAGTTGACTTACAGCCTAGTGTCATTCCGTCATCAACAGTTGATTCACGACCTAATGTCATTCCATCATCAACAGTCGACCTCATGACCTAGTTGTGCTCTGTCATCAACGGTCGATTATCTACACTTACAACCTAATGCTGTTCCACCATCTAACTCTCAAAAGTGACATCTAACATATTATACAATCAAGCAATCAACATACAAAAGACAATTCTAATATACTTGTAAAATCAACATATATTATACAATCAAGCAATCAACATACAAAAGACAATTCTAATATACTTGTAAAATCAACATACTAACAATAGACCTGCATCCTATCATACAAATGATATAACTCAAATCTATCCAAGTATGACCAAAAGTTAAAACTGGTCAAAAAAATCAGCCAATCAATGTCACCGATCAGCAATCAACGCACCCCGACCCGGTTACGTGCACCCGACGGCTCATCTTCCACATGGGTGTCCACCCACCGTCATCATCTACTTCTGATTTCCACCCATTAAGAAACCTAGGTTGCGTTTAGTTACGGATAAACAATTTTCATTTTCTATTTTTCGTTTTTCGTTTTCCCTTTTCAGTTTTCGTTTTCTGTTTTCATTGGAAAATTTAGAAAACGTGTTTAGTTAAAACTGATTCATTTTTCATTTCCAGTTTTAGAAAATTAGAAAACGTGTTTAGATGTGTATTTTTCTATCGGTTTTCATTTTTAAAAAACGGTAGCGGTGGTAAGGTGGGCGTGGGGATGGTGGCGGTGGTGGGGGCAGCGGCGGGGGGCAATGGTGGTGTCGATGATAGCGACGATGGTGGTGGCGGTAGCGGTGGCAGCGTGGTGGTGACGGCGGTGGTGGTGTGTCACACCCTAAAACCAGAACGATGGAAACGTTCGGGGGTGGAGGATGTCATGGAATCCGTTTTCGTCTATCTTTTTACCGTTGAGTTCCTATTAATGAGATATTCAACTCTCATTTAGGTCGCGTAAGCCAAACACCGCTTGAACTAAAATTCGAGTTTTGGGCCGTGCACTGCTAAGCCAAATCTTAGAAAAATCATAACTTCCTCATACGAAGTCAGATTTGGGCGTTCTTTTTATGGATGTTCTCGGTTTAACATATACTACAACTTTGGTTTAGATCACTCAGGCTAAAAATCGCTCCACCGTAAATTTACTATTTACGCTTCCCGATGTCGTGCCGGTTTTGCCGTAAAACTTCGACGGACCATAACTTCTTCGTTATAACTCGAATTTCGGCGCTCTTTATATGTACGGAAACCTTGAGACATATTCTACAACTTGGTTAAGACTATTTATTATAAATAATCTTTTGCCGAAAAGTCATTTTCGACACTTATTGACTCTAAATTGACTAGCCCGGATCTACAGATGTTACACTTACCAATAATAGTTATGGGCTTAGACATCTAATCCAACAGTTACTTCTCCATTGTATCTTCCGAAGTGCTTCTTTTTACACTTTTCACACCACTTGGCTCCATAACTTTGGTTATATGGGTTAGACTTCGGGAACTTTCCTTTCTTATCAGGTCTTGAGGATTCTTCAAGCTTCCTCTTCTCGCCAACTTCAGCTTTTTCCAGACCCTTTTACCTTATTTGTGTCTCAACATTCCTGGCTACCCAGATGGCGGCTTTCAAAGTGGTTGCTTGCTTGACTATTGGACCAAAGCCCCTGTTAATCCATGGGCAAACTTGTTGACCTTGGAGAGTTTAGTTGGAACTAAGTAAGGAACAAACTTCATTTTCTCCATAAAACTTGCAGCGTAATCGGTAACGCTCATTCTTCCTTTCTTTAGGTTCTGAAACTCGTTGTTGATCTCTACTAGATCTTGCTCAGAGCAATAATGCATTTTTAGTTGCACCAGGAAATCTTCCCAAGACATCTTGCTTGCTTCTCCTTTGGGCATCGTATCTGCCAATAAATTCCACCAGCTCAAGACTCCGGTCTTTAGTTATCTGACCGCAAAGACGGTTTTCTGCTTGTTGCTACAGTCGCAACTCTCAAACACCATCTCTTTTTCGGAGATCCAGTCCATAATCTCTACAGGCTTCGGGCTTCCTAAGAGACTCGGTGGTTTTGCACTCAAGAAGTTCTTATACATTCGCCCATCCATGCCGTTTCCCTTCTCCGGGCCATTTCTTCGTTCTCCTTGAGTCCCAGCTTGACTCACAGGGCGGGTGTAGTTCCCTTCCTCTGATTGCTTGGGGACCAGTTCAGGTTGTACGATCAGTATTGTAGCTTCCTCTCGGTTCTGTTGAAGTAAGCGTCCGGTCTCCTCCATTTGACGATCTAACATCATTTGGATCATCGCTTGTACTCTGGCCATAGTGATTGGCTCAGGAGCGGCTACCACAACAGGTATTTGGTCAATCACTGGAGGTTGATTCCTGTTTCTGTTCGCGTTTCCGGCTCTGCTTCGGGTTCTTGCCATTTCGATCTTATACACAAAATTAGGCATTTGGTGTGAAATGACGAGAATTAATATAGGAAAGATTTTATTTACGATCGACGTTTAAACCTCCCCATCACTCCGAAAAGTTACATGACAATTCTAATACCGTATTTAAACGTTTAGAAATCTGAACACATAAAGTTTCCAGATCCGGTCGACAACAGACCATAGATCCGATCATACATTTAGCATCATAAAGCATCATAAATCATTTAGCACATAAAAGCATGTTAAGCATTTTCCTTAAATTAGCTAGTGCTTGTGTCTATTCAGGTGTATTCCCTAAATTTTATTAGATACACTCCTCACGATCATCGCTTAGCATTAAATTAAGATTTTGTCACCCTAGACTGGTCGAGTCTAACTATAGCGAACAACTTAGGTGTAAGGGACTCACCCCCGTATAGATCTATACACAAACTCTCGCTCTCCCTCCAGGAGACTCTGGTTATAACTACAGACTACGACCGACAATTAATAGTGTCACCCGTTATTTCCCACTAAATCCAACTGAATTTGAATAACCTTGTTTATCAACCTAACAGAGATAAGCCTAACTGACGAAGAGAAGAGGGCAGCAGAGGCCCACTAATCATGTATGTTATTATAGGCTATCGAGTATGAGACGGGCACGTTGGCCCATCATGCATATGTTTGATTTGGACCTTACTAGCAATGCCAATGGGCCACTAAGGCCCAATAGCATGTAAAAGCCATTGAGGGTCCCTTAGGCATGTAATTGGGTCACAGGAGGCCCAATACACATGTGTGAATATATCGGGCCCAATAAACATGATATTGGGCCACAAAGGCCCAATAGCACGTATAGAAGGTATTTGAGCCCAACTTTTTAAATCGCTTATGTTTTATCGAGTTTAAGTTCGTATTGTTGGTATTCGTGGTATGTTAAATGTTTATTCGCAATAACGAAATATTTTAACGTTTGATTTATAACGAAGTTTTTATTATATATATATATATATATATATATATATATATATATATATATATATATATATATATATATATATATATATATATATATATATATATATTAAAACCATGCGTTATAAACTTGATATTTTTAACCCCAAAAGTTATAATCATTTATTTGGCCCAAAAACATTTAGATTAACCATTGTGGCACCTTTTTCTATGAAAGTGACAGTTTTAGTCCCTTTTTATGAAAATTGACATTTTTGGTCTTTAAACCATTTTTATTGACATTTTCCACTCAAAATTTATTTGAATAGTAATTTCAGTCCAACATTATTGCATTTCTCATTTCCAGTCTTTATTTGCAAAAAGTTACGTTTTTGGCCCAATTTCCGTATGTTTTACAATTTTGACCCTAAAATCAAAAACTTTGCATTTTTAGTCCAATTTAGTAATAAATTCATTTTCCATCCCTGAAAAAGTTTATTTATGTTCTAGACTCATAGTTTGTTAAGTTTTCCATTTCAGCCCCTCAAGATTTCCTTTTTTCGCAACCTTGGGCCCAAAATCTCGTGAGGCCCAATTAAAAGCCCAATATGCCAAATTTTATGATTTTGACCCTTTGAAAAGTATGGTTTTCATAAAAATCAGCTTTTATACTAATAAACAACTTGTAACCCCCATAAAACCGAAAATTTACAATTTACACCCAATCTTTGTTATTTTTGCAAAAATGACACTTGTAAGGTTCTTTGGTTTTGTTTTTCACCTCTTTAACTTAAGAAACCTTATATCTATGATATATGTTTGTTTATCAAGTTTTTGTTTGATGATATATGGTCCATTAGCCTGGCCTGGTGCGCTCCCGCCAGCCTTGCGTGGTGCTCCCTTGCCAGCCATGCTGGGGACTCTCCTGTCGGCCCGGCCTGACGCTCCCTTGCCTAGCGCCCCTTACCAGTCTTTCCTAGTGCGCGCCTGACAACCTTGCATGGGGTGCGCCCGCCAGTCCCGCCCGGCGCCTCTGGGCGGCCTCACCCAGCTCCTTGCTAGCTGGGCCTGAATTGGGCTGGCCCAAGGCCTGACCTAATTCCCCTTGACCTAATTGTCCCCTATATTATGAACAGTGCCTCCTCTATGGAGAAGGATCTTCCCCAATGACTCAGCCACCACTATACTCCAGCTGGGTAGCTCAGGCGCCACCCGCCGCCGTCAGCCACCATACACCACCACCAGCACCAAGATGGTTCTCTCCTGCTATGGAAGACCATCTCAGATCTTCCAGCTGATCTAACTTGACCGTCGGAGGCCGCTCCCGGGGCACAGCCCCTGGGGCGGCTCTAACAACTTTGCACTGTGATGTCCAGATCTCCGCCGCAGCAGAAGACCCGAAGGCTCGCCGGAGGTCGATATCGCATCATTTGGCGCCATCCCGGACCCGAGCAAGTAGCAAAAGCCTCGGCTTCAAGCTCATTCTTCCTAGATCTGTTCAGATCTATTGAGTTCCATATCAGGTTTTCTCAGATCTGTTCATTCTTATCCCTTATCTGATCAGATCCGTTTGGCTCTTGTCAAAATCTTTTCAGACCTATTTTGCCATTGTTTAGATCTCAAGATCTACTTCACTTTCAGTTTTTTGATTTCTTGAGATATTTTCATTTTTTAACTCAGATCTCTAGATCTGAATGTTTTTGTTCACATAAACATCTCTCAAGTTTAAAAATACCAGTTTAGCCTCGGTTTTACTTATATTTTCGGGGATAAAGGAGATTTTTACGAGCTTTCCTCCATTTTTGTTCATATTTTGGTGTTTATAGAAACAACTTGAGAGTTGAAGAACTTTTTGGTAAATATTTACTTATTCTCAGTTTATGTTGTGGAGAAATCACCTTCAGTTTATGGTTTTCTTTACAAAACACTTTTAAGGCTGTCTATTTCATTTAGGTGCTTAGAAAAGGAAATGAAAATTTCTCAGATCTGCATATTGTTCATATTTTGATAACTTGTTAAGCAAGTTGTAGAGAAAAAAAGGGTTTTATGAGAAGAAAACCTCATCAGATCCGTTTGGCCTTTGCCAAGATCTGTTTAAGATCCATTTGGTTCTTGCCAAGATCTTTTCAGATCTGCCTTAGCATCATTTTCTCTTTCAAACATTCTCCAAGTTTGCAAAAACCTTATCAGATGTGTTTTCATCTAAGCTTGGTTTTTTGATCAGCAGATGAGAAAGAAAATAATTTTTATGAGTTTTTTATTTCATTTCAACACACACATTACCAGAAAATCGTTCTTTAGATTGAACCTCTTTCATCATCTGAAAAGTTGTTTGTAAACAAAGCTTTGATGCTTGTACATTTCATACAACCTTCAAAAAAAAACTTGCTAAATCCCGTTTTTTATTTATATATTGGGGTTTCTTCAGTGAGGTTGAGAAGAAAAGAAAATTTCTCGTTGCTTATTTGATGTTTTCCTTCAGAAGTTAAAAAAAAGAAAAAGAAGAGTTTTTGTGGGTTTTTACCCTACTTCAGTTTAGCTTGATGATTTATTGAGCAAAATGAAGAGAAAATAATTTTTTATGAGTTTTAACCTCATTTCAGTCTACATATTACCATAAAATCATTTATAGTTAAGATTTTATGTAAACAACTTCCCTCCTCATAGCAGTTGTTTGTAAACCCAGCTGTGTTTTTTGTACATTTCTCAAAACTCACAAAAATTCACTTTTTTGTTCTCACCAAACCTATCAGATTATATACTGTCATTTTTACCTCAAAGATATACCCCATCTTTTTCATAGTTTACTTTTTAGAAAAAATGAGTGGAGATGGAAGTATTCAGTGTATACGTTTAGCTACAAGACTCTCTCATATGTGTCTTGTTTATGCTTTGGGGTTTGTCCAATAAGTTTGAAAAAAAATGGTTTGTTTAAGTCAAAACAGATGAAAATTACTTTTACCCCATAATTTTACCATATTAGTTATTGGTTTTAACAAAAAAAAAAGTTATTATGGCTTTCAGTTTACTAGGTTAGTAAAAAAAAAGAAAAAAAAAGAAAAAGAGGTGTAGGGATGATGCAAAAAGTAACCAACGAAAAAGAAGGAAAAAAGAGACAGTATACAAAATGATGACTCCTTTTTGTAAGAGCCCGAAATTCAGGTTCAACTATTTAACCTTTCATCTTTTCCAAGTTGTCATATTGGGTCCTTTGTGTTGAGTGTTAAGCTTGTGAGTATGCTGCGCGTACTTGCGCGCTTATTCTGTACGCGGTTCCATCCGGGTACGCTGGGCGTACCTAGGGTTACGCCGGGCATAACCGGCCCAGACTCAAAACCCTAATATGACTTGAGGGCTATAAAAGGAATGACATGGTCTTGTCCCTCAGCCACCATCTTTCAGAAAGAAACCTTAAGAGAACATTTCCTTCGTTTTTAGCTTGGGTGTGAGTGTTCTAAGCTTCAAAGTGCCTTTTCAAGGTGGTGAAAGAGAAGAGGAGACCATTGTGGAGGCTATAAGTTGGTGGTCAAGTGTGGATCTGAGGACTACAAAGGTTGGAGCTTCTTCCTGAGGTAACAAGTTCAAATCTTGGCTTGTAGTTTATATGGTGTGCTTCTTGGACCAATTTCTAGGGTTTTTGGTCCCAAGATGGAGACTTTTTGAGCAAGTAGTTTCCATTGGCCTAGATCTATCATATTCCAGAGCTATATGAGTTGTATGTTCATAAAAATGCAATCTTGGACGTGAATGTTGAGCCATGCATGAGATCTAGACTCTTGGAGGTGAAAGGAAAGGTGTTAGAAGGTGTGGGGAACCTTTATAGCCATGCAAAGGCTTAAAGGTTTCGACTTTATGGATTAAGAAGTATTAAAATGGCTAGATCTGGAATATGGGGTTATGTCTTAATCGTTTAAGACATTAGAATGAGGAAATGAGAAACTGGGATGTACGCTGGGCGTAATCCCAGTACGCGCCGCGTTCCCCGTTTCTAGAATGCAAGGGTACGTCCCGCGTACAGGAGCTGGTACGCCCCGCGTACTACTTGCTGTTGACTTTTGTTGACTTTTAGGGTTTTGGTCAACATGTGGACTTTCGAGTTAGGGAGGGGTAAAATGGTCTTTTACCCTTCTGTGGGAAAGTGAAAAAGGACGTAGCATAGCCTTGGAAGCCGATAATAATTAGAATGATTATTTGTTGTGTTTAGGCGGGGCTAGGTCGTTGTTTCGAGATTCCGAGATATCGAGCACGTGAGATTCTAGACATCATACGAGGTGAGTCTTCTCACTATACTGTACTAGAAAGGTACCTATGTGTGACCAGACGGCGGAAACGTCCGGGGGCTTGTGCGTGACTTCATCTTGAAATATCATTACAGTGAATATAATTGAAACATAACATCATCATCATCACACATGTAATATAACAACATTCATTGTTTACATCGAGTATTGTATTTGAATATTACATGCCAAAATAGTAAGAGTATGATGAAACAAAATATAACACAATATCCATTAGTTTGTTTCGTTCATCCTGCTTCAACGGTTTCCTGAGAATACAAGTTATTTTGAAAACGATCAACATAAAAATGTTGGTGAGTTCATAAGCATGTTTGTGAAAATGATTTGTATAACTTTGAAAACCACCAGAAAATCCGATATTTTCTGAAAACTGTTTAGTGTGTTTGTGTTAGATCTTGTATTAATGCATGTATGTTATTATTTATTTGACTAAAAAGGTAAAGAGAATGTAAGAGCATGTAAAGAGAATGTTCCCAGACAACCCGATGTTGCCTGTAATAAAAAGGTCTTCCGTAAACTTCATAACGTTAATTCCTCTAAGCGAGCCGTCATAACCATACTAAATAATGACAATTTCGCCTGTCTTGGCGTCGTTGGACGTCGATTTGACTTTGATTATAAGGTTTTCGTCACCCTAGACTGAGTTAGTCTAACTGTAGCGAACAGCTCAGGTGTGGGGTGTCATCCCCGTATAGATCTATACACAAATCCCTGTTCTCCCTCCAAGAGACTCTGGTTATAACTACAGGCTACGATCGTACACTTAATAGGTGCCAACCGACAAAAACTCGCTAGACCCTTAATCGAATTTACGCGAAGAAAAAGGTATAAACTCATTCCTGGACCAATGATCCATGTAAGTGAACCACTAAGGCATCGCTAAACATGTAAATCATTTCAAGACCCAAATGGAATGAGATTATATAACATGGGCCCGAAATATATATATGAAAGGACAACTAAGGCCCATTTCACATGTAAAGTATTTATAGGCCTAAATGGCACACAAATAGTATCCAAGGTCCGTCGCACATGTTAATGGGTCAATGAGGCCCAATAAACATATACAGGACCTCTCACACATAAAAATGGGCCACTAAGGCCCAATAACTAAGAAAATGATCAAATTAAATCCATTTGTTGGTTTATCATTGGTTTTAGCTCAAGTATTCACTAAAATAGCATAAAAAGAAGAACGCATATAAAACCCATCCCCAGGCCCAATAAACATGTAAGTGGACCACTAAGGCCCACTATACGTGTCTATTATTTCCAGGCTCAAAAGGAATGTGAATGTCTATCTTAAGCCCAATATACATGTAAAAGGATACTAAGGCCCACTAAACATGTATATTATTTCCAGGCCCAATAAGGATATGAATATCTATCCCGAGCCCAATATACATGTAAAAGGACACTAAGGCCCACTAAACATGTATATTATTTCCAGGCCCAATAAAGATATGAATATCGTTTTTAACCCGTTTGTTATTGTTTTGTTTATTTTAGCTTGATTATTTACATAATTGATATCTAAAGCCCACTTTTGTAAAAATGACGTTCTTGGCCCAATAAGCCACCAAGTTTTCAATTAAGGCCCAATTATAGTAAAAATAACACTTTAGTCTCCATTTTGTTCATAACTTGTGTTGATGACTAGTTTGTGGTAAAAATAACATTTTAAAACCATTTTTGTCAAAAATATCATTTTTGGCTTGGTTTTTGTGAAAATACACATTTTTCTGGTTTTTGGCTTTTCCGACCTAGTTTTTAGAAAATTTGTAGAAAATTCATCGTAAGTCGAAATTTGGATCTGTAAATTCTGGAAGTTTGGAAATTTTGTCTACTTTGTTAACAATTTTTTTCATAATTTTTGATGGCCTCAAACTAGTGTGAAATTATTCATCTTCACAGGTTGGTCCGAAAGTATTCCAAATTTGATAGGCAGTTTTGTAAAATTCACCAAAAATTGTAGAAAAATCATATGAAAACGTGAGAGTGGTCATTTTAAAGGTATAAATCTGAAGTTTATCCATGTAAAACAGTTTTGAAAAATACTTCCATTAAGAGGGTCAAAACAGTTCGAGATTGGGGTAAATCTTTCCTGTCAAAAGCTGATTTTGAATATAAGTTATAGATCTTTGAGCACAACACTCATTTTTGCTACTTAAAGTGTATAAATCTCAGATCTACAAGTTTAAATGTATTATATGTGATAAAACATACTTTTCTCAAGGTTCTTATGTAGATCCAAGTGATAAACTTCAAGTTCTTAGCATATTTTTAGATTAATGAAGAAATCAACACATAATCACCAAATAATTCATGGAAAACACACATAGTCATGCATATACACATAGATCTACACAAATCAACTTGTATTCTCCCCCCAAAACAAGTAAAAACCAAAAACAAGGGGGTATGAACTCACCTTGGGGTGATGGATCAGTTTTGATGAAGAAGTGGAAGAAGATTTTTGATCCTAGCAACTATCTTGAGTAGATCTTGAACTTAGATGGTTCTAAGAACATGATCCACAAAATATGGATGTAAGAGGAGATTTTTGAAGAGATCAAGAAGTTAATCCATGGATCTAAGAAAGACTTACCTAGGATTGATGGTCTTTAGTGAAGATCTTCTTGAAACACCTAGAGATCTCGAAAATTTGGATGGAAGGAAGGAGGATCTTCTTGAGTGTTTTGAGAGAGTTTTCTTGAAAGATTTTTGAGAGAATGAGGGTGGTGTGAGGTGTTTTAGCCGTGAATAAGAAGAAGGGAGGAGAGAGAGGGAGTATGGTGATGTGCATGGAGATCCACCATGCAATAAAGAGGTGGCAAGTGCACAATTTATCTTGTTTTCCTTTTTTTTATTTAATAAGCATAATGGGCCTAAAATTTGGGCTTAAGAGAAAGGAATTGAGGGAATTTGGGCCTTCTCTTAACTTGATCAAATTTATGAAGCCCAATAATAGATTTTCTGCCCATTGGGCCTTTAAGAAGGTTCACGACCCAAAATGGTAAGAAAAGGAATGGATTTATGGCCCATTAAGGTTAATTAAATCATTTATGACACATCATGGTCCATTGGAGGTAGAATGAATCATTCTAGGCCCAAATGGCCCAAAATGTTATAGATTGATGAATTGATGATTTATTGGTCCCGTAGGCCCAATAAGAGAATCCTAGTCCATAATGAACTTGAGCCGGGATTTCTAGGGTTTCCAACCCTTATTTGAACATATGTGATGTATTCGAATGAAAATAGAGTATGGTATTCAATTAGAGTACAAGTTATTACACTAGGCGAATGATTGCATCAGAGTAGAATTTCCTAGCAAAATGCCAGTTGTGACATATGCGTTGTATGTTATGTATGTGATATGTATGCTATGTATGATATGGTCCGGAAGGCATTATGACGTGGACCGGAAGGTAAGGGAGTCATGGACTGGAAGGTTGATACGAGTAGGACCGGAAGGTCTACTGGGACTGGGACGGAAGTCCCCTGAGACACATGGACCGGAAGGTCGTGTTGAGCATGGCCTGGAAAGGCGTATGTGTGTAAGGGTATTTTAGGGAACTCACTAAGAATTTATGCTTACAGTTGTTGTGTTATGTGTTTCAGGTACTAGCGAGGACCGTGGAAAGGCGCCGACGTGACTCGTACACACTAGAGAGAGGATTTGATTTCTTGTGATCTTGGGAAACGATATGTTTGATAACCAATGTTGGATATTTTATAAAATATTTAATTGAAAATGGTTGTGACAAAAATAAAATTTTTGCCTTGAAATTTACGTTGTTACAAATTGGTATCAGAGCCTTGGTTTAAGAGATTCGGACACGTATTTTCCCTTGGCTGAGTTTCCTACAACAACAGCCATCACTCGAGCATTGTTATGCCACCTTTCGAGCTGTTGTATGGGAGGAGGTGTCGGACCCCCATATGCTGGGGAGAAGTAGGGCAACACGTGATGGGTAGTACGGAGATTGTACTTCAGACGTCAGAGCAAATACAGCAGGTCCGACAGAGGTTGTTGACCGCTCAGAGTCGCCAGAAGAGTTATGCGGATAGGCGATGATCTAAGCTCGAGTTTCAAGTTGGTGATTTCGTGCTCCTGAAGGTATCTCCTTGGAAAGGAGTGATTCGATTCAGGAAGAGGGGCAAGCTGGGGCCCCGGTTTATTGGGCTGTTTAGAGTGATTGCGAGAGTAGGCAGAGTAGCATATCGTCTGGAGCTACCTGCGGAGTTGAGCCAGATTCATGATACCTTCCACGTGTCTCAGTTGAGGAAATGTATAGCCGACGAGTCGGCGGTAGTACCTATGGAGGATATTCAGGTGGATGCGGGCCTGAATTATGCCGAGAGACCAATCGTGATTCGGGATCGGAAGATCAAGGTTCTGAGGAACAAGGACGTGCCATTGGTGCAGGTTCAGTGGCAGCATCGGAAGGGATCCGAGCTGACGTGGGAGTCCAAGTCGGAGATGCGGGAGCAGCATCCGGAGTTGTTTTCGGTATAAGACTTCGGGGACGAAGTCTGGTTCTAGTGGGGGAGAATTGTAACAGCCCGAAATTCAGGTTCAACTATTTAACCTTTCATCTTTTCCAAGTTGTCATATTGGGTCCTTTGTGTTGAGTGTTAAGCTTGTGAGTACGCTGCGCGTACTCGCGCGCATATTCTGTACGCGGTTCCATCCGGGTACACTGGGCGTACCTAGGGTTACGCCGGGCGTAACTGGCCTAGACTCAAAACCCTAATATGACTTGAGGGATATAAAAGGAATGAGATGGTCTTGTCCCTCATCCACCATCTTTCAGAAAGAAACCCTAAGAGAACATTTCCTTCGTTTTTAGCTTGGGTGTGAGTGTTCTAAGCTTCAAAGTGCCTTTTCAAGGTGGTGAAAGAGAAGAGGAGACCATTGTGGAGGCTATAAGTTGGTGGTCAAGTGTGGATCTGAGGACTACAAAGGTTGGAGCTTCTTCCTGAGGTAATAAGTTCAAATCTTGGCTTGTAGTTTATATGGTGTGCTTCTTGGACCAATTTCTAGGGTTTTTGGTCCCAAGATGGAGACTTTTTGAGCAAGTAGTTTCCATTGGCCTAGATCTATCATATTCCAGAGCTATATGAGTTGTATGTTCATAAAAATGCAATCTTGGACGTGATTGTTGAGCCATGCATGAGATCTAGACTCATGGAGGTGAAAGGAAAGGTGTTAGAAGGTGTGGGGAACCTTTATAGCCATGCAAAGGCTTAAAGGTTTCGACTTTATGGATTAAGAAGTATTAAAATGGCCAGATTTGGAATATACGGTTATGTCTTAATCGTTTAAGACATTAGAATGAGGAAGTGAGAAACTGGGATGTACGCTGGGTGTAATCGCAATACGTGCCGCGTAATGGGCCGTGTTCCCCGTTTCTGGAATGAAAGGGTACGCCCCGCATACAGGAGCTGGTACGCCCCGCGTACTGCTTGCTGTTGACTTTTGTTGACTTTTAGGGTTTTGGTCAACATGTGGACTTTCGAGTCAGGGAGGGGTAAAATGGTACTTTACCCTTCTGTGGGAAAGTGAAAAAGGACGTAGCATATCCTTGGAAGCCGATAATAATTAGAATGATTATTTGTTGTGTTTAGGCGGGGCTAGGTCGTTGTTTCGAGACTCCGAGGTATCGAGCACGTGAGATTCTAGACATCATACGAGGCGAGTCTTCTCACTATACTGTACCGGAAAGGTACCTATGTGTGACCGGAAGGTCTTGTATGTTATGAGATGCATGTTTTGTATGATATGCGTTGTATGTTATGGATGTGATATGTATGCTATGTATGATATGGGCTGGAAGGCATTATGACGTGGACCGGAAGGTCAGGGAGTCATGGACTGGAAGGTCGATACGAGTAGGACCGGAAGGTCTACTGGGATTGGGACGGAAGTCCCCTGAGACACATGGACCGGAAGGTCGTGTTGAGCATGGCCTGGAAAGGCGTATGTGTGTAAGGGTATTTTGGGGAACTCACTAAGCATTTATGCTTACAGTTGTTGTGTTATGTGTTTCAGGTACTAGCGAGGACCATGGAAAGGCGCCGACGTGACTCGTACACACTAGAGAGAGGATTTGATTTCTTGTGATCTTGGGAAATGATATGTTTGATAACCAATGGATATTTTATAAAATATTTATGTGAAAATGGTTGTGACAAAAATAAAATTTTTGCGTTGAAATTTACGTTGTTACAAGTTGGTATCAGAGCCTTGGTTTGAGAGATTCGGATGCACCTTCGGGCGTATCTGAACTCAAACTGAGGATTTAAGGAAAATTTTGATAATGAAGTAAATTTTTTTTTCTTGAAAAAAGTAAAAAGAGTTTTGAGACAAACAGAATAGAGCCGTGTGTATGATCAGCCAGCGCCCGAACGGTGAATTCCCAAAAGTACCTTTACATTATGTGTTAGGAGATATGTTATGTTACATTATGCATGATAGAATAGGCTAGGTATACATATTAGTTCTAGAGTGGCCTGATTTGTGATGCCTTAGCCTAGGAGATTTCTGCTGCTAAGATGCTTTGAGAGTAGAGTATTCGTAATCCAGGATCCAAGGAGGAGGACTTGGAGTGAATACTGATGCGGTGTGGTCAGTAGTATTGGGCCCGTACTACTGAAGACACCGGATCAGTGGGCATTCCAAGTAAGACTCTTTTGGACAATGGAGGACGAGTAGGGTTGCGTCATCGAGTATGAGTATGCTCGATCAAGTATCTGATAATTTTTGTTGTATTTCAGAGACATCATGGTTGGGACACGCCACAGACCTGAGGCGAGCGGTGTGAGTGACGAGGAGCTTCGTTAGATGATCCACGATGAGGTGGCTGCGGCGATCAGGGACGAGATTCCGGAGATGTTTGGGTCTATCAAGGCCACACTATTGGAGACTTTTGATGAGCGGTACGCCGCGGTGACCGAGGCCGCAGCTGCTGCAGCTACAGCAGCTGTGGCTGCTGCCAGGCCTCAGGGAGGTGACTCGTTGTTGTTCAGGGAGTTCAGCAACACGAAGCCACTCGAGTTTGATGGGACGCAGGATCCGATCGCTGCGATGAGATGGATTGCTGACATTGAGGGATGCTTTTATACGTGTTCATGTCCGGAGCATCTGGGGGTACGGTTCGCTTTGAACCAGCTTCGCTTGGGAGCGAAGGATTGGTGGAAGTTCGTGACAACGAACTTCACTCTTGCAGAGATTTCAGCGGTGACCTGGGAGAGGTTCACCACCATGTTCAGAGACGAGTATGTTCCCCCGGTGGAGAGGGAACGACTGGTTCAGGAGTTCTTGACCATCAAGCAGGGTAATGATTCGGTTACTGTGGTCACCTGGAAGTTTCATGAAAGGGCGATGTTCTGCCCTGAGCAGGTGTCTACTGAGCAGGCACGGATGAGCCTGTATTTGGGTATTCTGAGGAGGGACATTCGGGAGTTCATGTCGAACTCGACGTACCGGACATTTACTGAGCTCCAGGAAAATGCTCGGAAAAGGGAGATTGAGTTGGAGACTCAGGCTTGGGAGGAGGCCGAGTCTCAGAGGATGGATCGGCGGCCGGCCCAGTCTCAGCCGACAGCCAAGTGGACCAAGTCCGCTGATTTGAGGACTGGAGGCCAGAAGGGCCGTACTTACGGGAAGTGCAGCAAGGGTCATGAAGGGGCCTGTCGATCGGGTGCTTGCTAAAAATGTGGCAAGGAGGGGCATATCGCCAAGGATTCCCCCAAGGGATTTATGGTTTGTTTCCATTGCAACTAGACCGGCCATCGGAAGGCCGAGTGCCCTCAGCTACACCAGGGATCAGCGCATGGATCCGCGCCTGCTGCCAGGATTACCGAGGTTCGACCGGTGAAGGACGAGGCTCCGAAGACTCGTGGGAGAGCTTTTCAGTTGATTGCGGAGGAGGTCTGAGCGACGCCCGATGTTGTGGCTGATATGTATTCTGTATTTTATCTTTTGTTTATGATATTGTGCTTATATGATGATATGCGTAGGTACTTATCTTGTGAGTTCTGTACCCGCTCTGGTATTATTTGACTCGGGTGCGAGTCGGTCATTTGTTTCCTTGGAATTTAGTCAGCACATTAGTATCCGTCGAGAGGCGTTGAGTCGACCTCTGCGAGTTTCCATAGCTGATGAGCGAGCAGTGTATGCTTCGGAGGTGATTCGAGGGTGTATCCTTGAGATCTTCGGTGTGGAGTTCCCGATAGATTTGGTCCCGATTGCGATGGGGGACGTGTGTGTTATAGTGGGCATGGATTGGTTGAGCTGATTTGGAGCTGTTATAGACTACGAACGTCAGTTGGTGACGATACGATACCCTAGTGGGGGAATGCTTACGGTATATGGCGAGGGGACCCGGTGTGGGTCCACATTTTGTTCAGTTGCCGGGGAGAGACAGAGTTTGCAGCAAGGCTGCAGTGGATTCGTAGCCTATGTGATGGACACATGAGTGGCCGTGGGGAGGCCAAGTTCGATTGATGAGGTTCCGATAGTGTGCGAGTTTCCGGATGTTTTTCCCGAGGAACTACCGGGCGTGCCTCCGGAGAGGCGAGTGGAGTTCCGTATCGATTTGGTTCCGGGAGCAACACCTATCGCCAAGGCACCTTATCGCCTCGCGCCGCCAGAGATGCAGGAGTTATCCTCGCAGCTTCAGGAGCTGTTGGGTAAGGGGTTTATTCGACCGAGTAGCTCACCTTGGGGAGCGCCGATCCTTTTTGTCAAGAAGAAGGATGGTTCACACCGGATGTGTATTTATTACCGGGAGTTGAACAAATTGACGGTCAAGAACAGGTAGCCGTTGCCAAGGATCGATGATCTGTTCGATCAGTTGCAGGGGGCATCTTGGTTCTCCAAGATAGACTTGAGTTCGGGTTATCATCAGATGAGGGTTCGGGATGAAGATATCCAGAAGACAGCATTCAGAACTCGTTATGGGCATTACTAGTTTGTGGTGATGCCTTTTGGGCTCACCAATGCACCAGCTGCGTTCATGGATCTCATGAACAGGGTGTGCAGGCCGATGCTAGATCGGTCGGTGATCGTATTCATTGATGATATTTTGGTGTATTCGAGGGCCAAAGAACAGCATGAGGAGCATTTGAGAGAGATCCTTGGAGTTCTGAGATCGGAGAGGCTGTATGCCAAATTATCCAAGTGTGAGTTCTGGTTACGAGAGGTTCAGTTCTTGGGACATCTCGTCAACCAGAATGAGATATTGGTCGATTCGGCTAAGATTGAGGCAGTCATGAGGTGGGAGGTGCCGAGATCACCCACCGAGATCAGGAGCTTTCTGGGATTGGCCGACTATTATCGGAGATTTATTAAGGATTTCTCCAAGATCGCTGTGCCACTCACCAAGATGACCCGGAAGGGTGTTGCATTTTCATGGGGACCGGAGCAGCAGACCTCATTTGAGACACTTCGCCAGAAGTTATGCGAGGCCCCAATATTAGCCCTTTCGGAAGGGATGGAGGATTTTGTGGTATATTGTGATGCATCGATATCCGGATTGGGAGCGGTGCTTATGCAGAGGGGGCATGTGATAGCGTATGCATCGAGGCAGCTTAAGCCTCATGAGTCGAGATATCGCACTCATGATTTGGAACTGGGAGCGGTAGTGTTCACTCTCAAGATCTGGCGACATTATCTGTATGGGGTTCGGTGTACGATATACACGGACCACAAGAGCTTGAAGTATTTGATGGATCAGCCCAACCTGAATATGCGCCAGAGGAGGTGGTTGGACGGGTAAAGGATTATGATTGTGAGATCCTGTACCACCCGGGCAAGGCTAATGTTGTAGCCGATGCTCTGAGCCGAAGGGCGGAGGGCGGCCCATTGCGGGATGTATGTTTGAGATTGACAGTGATGACCCCGGTGTTGGATGCTATCCGTGGGGCCCAGGCTAAGGCTATGAGGTCAAAAAGCCAGAAGAGAGAGCGAGTTGTCGGGCTGGTATCGAAATTCATTATCGATAGCCGGGGGCTTATGACTTTTCAGGGTCGGATATGGGTACCGTCCGTGGGCGGAACGCGTACCATTTTGATGGAAGATGCTCATCGATCGAAATTCTTGATCCATCCCGGGGACACTAAGATGTATTTGGACCCGAAAAAGGAATATTGGTGGCCTTGTATGAAGAGGGATGTCGCATGATTTGTAGAGAGATGCTTGACCTATCGTAGGGTTAAGGCCGAACATCAGCGTCCACATGGTAAGCTGCAGCCATTAGAGATTCCCGAGTGGAAATGGGAACAGATTACCATGGATTTCATCATCAAATTTCCAAGGACCGCGACGGGTGTCGATGCAATTTGGGTGATTGTGGACAAGTTGATGAAGAGCGCTCACTTCCTTGCCATCAGTGAGAGCTCTTCTGCTAAGAGGTTAGCAGTGTTGTATGTGAGGGAGGTGGTATCGCGGCATGGAGTTCCGATCTCGATTGTTTCAGATCAAGATATGCGATTTACTTCTAGATTTTGGAAGAAGTTTCATGAGGAGTTGGTTACGAGGCTGCATTTCAGTACCGCATACCACCCATAGACGGACGGGCAAAGTGAACGGATGATTCAAATGCTCGAGGATATGCTTCGGGCATGTGTACTGGATTTTGGAGGGAGTTGGGACACGTATTTTCGCTTGGCTGAGTTTTCCTACAACAACAGCCATCACTCGAGCATTGGTATGCCACCTTTCGAGCTGTTGTATGGGAGAAGGTGTAGGACCCCCATATGTTGGTGAGAAGTAGGGCAACGTGTGATGGGTAGTACGGAGATTGTACTTCAGACGTCAGAGCAAATACAGCAGGTCCAGCAGAGGTTGTTGACCGCTCAGAGTCGCCATAAGAGTTATGTGGATAGGTGGCGATCTGAGCTCGAGTTTCAAGTTGGTGATTTCGTGCTCCTGAAGGTATCTCCTTGGAAAGGAGTGATCCGATTCAGGAAGAGGGGCAAGCTGGGGCCCCGGTTTATTGGGCCGTTTAGAGTGATTGTGAGAGTAGGTAGAGTAGCATATCGTCTGGAGCTACCTGCGGAGTTGAGCCAGATTCATGATACCTTCCACATGTCTCAGTTGAGGAAGTGTATAACCGACGAGTCGGCAGTAGTACCTATGGAGGATATTCAGGTGGATGCGGGCCTGAATTATGCCGAGAGACCAATCGCGATTCGGGATCGGAAGATCAAGGTTCTGAGGAACAAGGACGTGCCATTGGTGCAGGTTCAGTGGCAGCATCGGAAGGGATCCGAGCTGACGTGGGAGTCCGAGTCGGAGATGCGGGAGCAGCATCCGGAGTTGTTTTCGGTATAAGACTTCGGGGACGAAGTCTGGTTCCAGTGGGGGAGAATTGTAACAGCCCGAAATTCAGGTTCAACTATTTAACCTTTCATCTTTTCCAAGTTGTCATATTGGGTCCTTTGTGTTGAGTGTTAAGCTTGTGAGTACGCTGGGCGTACAAGGAGTACGCTGCGCGTACTCGCGCGCTTGTTCTGTACGTGGTTCCATCTGGGTACGCTGGGCGTACCTAGGGTTACGCCGGGCATAACCGACCCACACTCAAAACCGTAATATGACTTGAGGGCTATAAAAGGAATGAGATGGTCTTGTCCCTCAGCCACCATCTTTCAGAAAGAAACCCTAAGAGAACATTTCCTTAGTTTTTAGCTTGGGTGTGAGTGCTCTAAGCTTCAAAGTGCCTTTTCAAGGTGGTGAAAGAGAAGAGGAGACCATTGTGGAGGCTAGAAGTTGGTGGTCAATTGTGGATCTGAGGACTACAAAGGTTGGAGCTTCTTCCTGAGGTAAAAAGTTTAGATCTTGGCTTGTAGTTTATATGGTGTGCTTCTTGGACCAATTTCTAGGGTTTTTGGTCCCAAGATGGAGACTTTTTGAGCAAGTAGTCTCCATTGGCCTAGATCTATCATATTCCCGAGCTATATGAGTTGTATGTTCATAAAAATGCAATCTTGGACGTGAATGTTGAGGCATGCATGAGATCTAGACTCTTGGAGGGGAAAGGAAAGGTGTTAGAGGGTGTGGGGAACCTTTATAGCCATGCAAAGGCTTAAAGGTTTCGACTGTATGGATTAAGAAGTATTAAAATGGCTAGATATGGAATATGGGGTTATGTCTTAATCGTTTAAGACATTAGAATGAAGAAGTGAGAAACTGGGATGTGCGCTGGGCGTAATCCCAGTACGCGCCGTGTAATGGGTCGCTTTCCCCGTTTCTGGAATGCACGGGTACACCCCGCATACAGGAGCTGGTACGCCTCGCGTACTGCTTGCTATTGACTTTTGTTGACTTTTAGGGTTTTGGTCAACATGTGGACTTTCAAGTCAGGGAGGGGTAAAATGGTCTTTTACCCTTTTGTGGGAAAGTGAAAAAGGACGTAGCATAGCCTTGGAATCCGATAATAATTAGAATGATTATTTGTTGTGTTTAGGCGGGGCTAGGTCCTTGTTTCGAGATTCCGAGATATCGAGCACGTGAGATTCTAGACATCATACGAGGTGAGTCTTCTCACCATACTGTACCGGAAAGGTACCTATGTGTGACCGGAAGGTCTTGTATGTTATGAGATGCATGTTTTGTATGATATGCGTTGTATTTTATGTATGTGATATGTATGCTATGTATGATATGGGCCGGAAGGCATTATGACGTGGACCGGAAGGTCAGGGAGTCATGGACCGGAAGGTCAATACGAGTAGGACCGGAAGGTCTACTGGGACTGGGACCGAAGTCCCCTGAGACACATGGACCGGAAGGTCGTGTTGAGCATGGCCTGGTAAGGCGTATGTGTGTAAGGGTATTTTGGGGACTTCACTAAGCATTTATGCTTACAATTGTTGTGTTATGTGTTTCAGGTACTAGCGAGGACCGTGGAAAGGCGCTGACGTGACTCGTACACACTAGAGAGAGGATTTGATCTCTTGTGATCTTGGGAAACGATATGTTTGATAACCAATGTTGGATATTTTATAAAATATTTATGTGAAAATGGTTGTGACAAAAATAAAATTTTTGCCTTGAAATTTACGTTGTTACACTTTTTCACATCAACACAAAGAAAAAAACAAAATACAACAGTTGTATGGCTCTTTGTCGTTTCATGCTCGACCAAAAAGGTGAGGGGGAAGTAACTAGCTATACAACCTAATTCCATTCATCTTTTTGTCAACTACACACTGTATGGGCCCCACATAGTTCATAGGGAATATGACTTATTGTCACACCCCCAAACCAGAACGGCGTAAACGTTCGGGGGCGGAGGACGTCATATTCAGTATCATAACAGTTCATAGAAAGGAAAGTACACACCACCATACATATTAAGGTTTCCAAAATGTTTACATAATTGTATTCGTTACATGTTCAAAAGATAAATACATAAACATCTTTCAAAAGAAGTAATTAACGTCAGCACGTTAATCCTCAAATGTTGATTTCCAAACCTGCTTAGCGGTTCCCTGAGAATACAAGTTATTTCAAAGAAAAAGTGTCAACAATTAAGTTGGTGAGTTCATAGGTAGTGTTTTGAGAAAATGTACGCCATTCGAAAGTTCATGTATGTTTTCCAGAAAACGCGGTATTTTCAAATGAAAAGAGTTATGATTCGTTGGGTTGAAAATGAATGTATTAGATCCAGAAAATCCCATATTTTCCTTAATAGTTAAGATATGATTTGTTGTGCTTTCCAAGAAAAACCCTTATTTTCTTATAAAAGGATGAAATGCATATGAATGTTCGTGTTATAAGTTGTAAATAGTTGCACCAAGAAAATCCCTTATTTTCCTATTAGTTGTTTGTTTTAGATGCAGGAAAAACCCTTATTTTCCTAACATAACTGGCAGTCTCTAAGACCGAAAATCGCAAGCAACCGACGTGCTTAAAAGTTGTGGCATAGTTTTATATAATAAAGCTATACGAAGATCGCACTTGTTAGATGAAGAATAGTTTTAATAGCTACTCGTTCATAAAAGCATAATACCATAATAATTGTATATCCGATGAGTTTTATAACCATACTAAACATAATATACCTGTAGCGACGTTCTTCATGCGTCGTAGCGTTATGACAAATTGTCACCCCAAAAGACGGACTGTAGCTAACAGTCAGGGCGCGGGATCATGACTTCCCGTATAGATCTATACACATTTGACACGTTCTCCGAACGGGAGACTCTGGTTATAGACAGGACTTGTAGCGATACCTTCTAGCAAAAAGGCAGTGTTTGAAGATGTACTTGTCTCACGGATTCTCAACTAAGTCTGTATTAAAGTAATAGTTTTGTATGCAAAGATCATCCTTTCTCACAAAGTTTTGACAATACATAAATCATAAGTTTTTTAAAATGTATTAAAACGGTTTAACAACGAAGGATACTTTGGAATTTCTAAATACTTTGTATAAATCTAGTGCATGCAAAGTATGACAAGAGTTTTCACATAGTAGTAATAAATCACAAGTGATTCATTTGATAAAAACGAGTAAAGTGAAATTTTTGATGTAGAAGACAAGTTTGTAAACAAAACATATATATGTATATGGTTATATATATGTATAAGTTTTAAAAGATGATTTGGTATGTTTCGTAATTGTTGTTCATATTCTTACGTTTTTATTAGAAACTTTGCATGAAATAATCCTTAAGTTTGATACTAAAGACCTTTTTGTACTTATCAATTTTGTAAAAATGGTAATTAAACATATTTAAATGATTGTGTTTTAACTTCCTTAATGTATAAACATTGCTTAAAAATGTTAGAAGGTGTTAATAAATCTATAAACCACTTTTGACAGTTTTACCCTTTACTGTCCCTGTTTTTAGAAAACTCATAGCAAAATAATCGTAAGTCAAAAACTAAATCCGTCACCTCTGAGAGTTTATAAAATTAGTCTAATTTGTTCCCAATTTTTATTATGATTTTTAGTGGTCTAAAACTAGTGTGAAAATGAACATCTTCACAGACTGGTCCGAAATCACTTCTGAAATGACAGGCAGTTTTATAAAAATCGCCATAAATTGTAGAAAAATCGTATGAACGCGTGCGAGTAGTCCTTAGAAAGGTATAAACTTGAAATATTTGCATATTGTACAGTTTTGAAATATATTAAGTTTAAGATGGTCAAAACAGTCCGTGAACAGGACTCAACTTTTCTGTATAAAGCTGTCATTTAAATTTAAGTTATGTTTAGTGTTCTAACTTGTATTCCCCCCCTTAAAACTTGAAGAAAACATGAAAATGTAGGGGTATGAACTCACCTTATGTGAATACTTGAAGAATGGAAGGTTGAAGATGAACTTTTGGTTGTTGGTTTGATGCTCCAAAACAGCCACTCTTTTGGCTATGTTGCTGTCACGAAAATTTCACAGCAAAAGAGCAAGAAAAAGGGTAGTTTACTCACTGTTTTGAATCAATAATTTTGAGTATGATAACAAGTAACTTCAAGGGGTATTTGGTGGTAAAAATAGCAAGCAAAAGGAAGGTGTAGATGGGTGAAATGGTGGCTGAAACACAAAAGGGACATCAACCCTTTTGTTCATGGTTTTGATGGCTTTGGAAGGAAGTTCTTGTTCTTGAAAATGAGATGAAGGTTGAGAGTAATTCCCTGGAGTATTGGATGGTCAAATGAGGGTAAAATGAAGAGTAAATTTCGTGGATATGAAGGAGGAAAGAGTGGAAGAGGATAAGGGGACAAAACCTAGACTAGCTTGTGATGGGATGTGAGTTTAAGTGATGTGATCTTGTCTAGCCACTTGCTTGGGTGGTTGCTTAGAGATAGAGTTAGTTAACTAACTAACTACTAGTTATTTAGTTATTTAGGAGTTCTAGTTAAGGAGAGGGAAGGTCGTAATCTCGAAAATTAGAAGAGGGATTAAGAAGCATTCTTAGTAAAATGTCTTAAGTGATTAAGCACTTATTAATTAAGTTGACACTTATCTCCACCAATTCTCTTATCTTAATTGATTTAGACATCATAAAACTTACATGAAATCACTTTAAGTCATGACCCATAA
Source organism: Lactuca serriola (assembly GCF_051521515.1). Lineage (NCBI taxonomy): Eukaryota > Viridiplantae > Streptophyta > Magnoliopsida > Asterales > Asteraceae > Lactuca > Lactuca serriola. The sequence goes on from NC_136412.1 coordinate 103,619,314, forward strand.
CTAGTCATTCACTAGATAATAATACATATATACAAATACATACATGTATACTTAGTATAAAATAACAATGTAGTTTTTGTGTATTTGAACTTTAATGTTTATGTTTTATTCTTTTTATTCAAAAACACTTAAATACATTCTAATTATACCTTATAATAATTCATTTTATATTTTAATTTATTTAAATATAAAATTTATTGACCAATGTATAATTTCGTGACATTTAACCGGTTAACCATATCGTTAAACACGTTTTGTCACTTTGGTTCGTATATTTGTCGAATTTAGATCCTACACAACTATTAAGCACACGTTTTACATAGAACCTAACTTAATTATCAACTAGATACATGTTGATACAAAAATTAAGTTTGTTGCGTTCAAATGATGTTATATGCTAATTTCACAAACCGGTGATGGTTCGTAGCCATACATCATAACGAAATTTATCAATAACTACTTGTTTTATATTTCACAGTAACTTATTTAAATAAAAGAGGTTAAATTCCTTCAACCATTCTTGATGAAATACTCATATTGCTTAATAATCAAAACATAGCATCGTACTATCGTTCCTATTTTTACCAATTGTTACACTTATGAAGGTAATTAACTTTTCGGGTTGTTCATATATAGGTAACTATCTTTTTTTTGTACACATCTAGGTAACAAACTTTTTGGAATTGTTCACATATGACCATTATGACCTACTATAGCAGGTTACATACAACTACAACAAATCATAATGGTTATATGTGAACACTTTCAACAAGTTCGTTACCTAGATGTGTACAAAAAAAATAGTTACCCAAATATGAACAAAACCAAAAGTAAGAGTAAATTACATGAATGGTCCCTATGGTTTAGGAGAATTTGTGTGTTTGGTCCCCAACTTATTTTTTTAACTCGGATGGTCTCTACTGTTTATTTGTGTTGCGCACTTAGTCTCTGTCTTACCTAAAAAAGACTATTGTTACCTTATTAATTTATTTTTTTAGTTAATTTTCTTATTTATGTATTTGTTTTTATATGTTAAAAAAAATTAATAGGCCCCACATATCTGTATTTCCTCATCGTAAACCTAAAACCACATTTGAGAAATTTAATCTGAATCGCACCGGTCACCATCCCATATCTCATCATCTGCAACTTCTATTTTATTTACATCTTTAGTGATATGGAAGTCTTCACCATCCTTTTTTTTTTGGTCCTTCAACTTTGGCGAACAAACACCATAACACACTGTCTCTTCACTTTAGTGGGTTGTGGTGCTGCTTCGTTGGAGTTGAAGGACCGAAAAAGAATAAATGGTGAAGAATTCGATGTCATTAAAGATGGAAAAGAAATAAATGTTGAGGATGATGAGTGATGAGATGGTGAGGACATACAGATATGTGAGCTCTATTAGTTTTTTTAAGCATATAAAAAAATACATAAATAAGAAAATTAATTAAAAAATTAAATTAATAAGGGCACAATAGTCTTTTTAGGTAAGACATGGACCAAACGCAACAAAAATAAATAGTAGGGACCATCCGAATTAAAAAAAATAAGTTAAGGACCAAAAGTACAAATTCCCCCATACCACAGGGACCATTCGTGTAATTTACTCTTACTTTTGGTTTTGTTCATATTTGGGTAACTATTTTTTTTGTACACATCTAGGTAACGAACTTGTTGAAAGTGTTCACATGTAACCATTATGACCTACTATAGCCAGATGTCACCTGCTACAACAGGTCGTAATGGTCATATGTGAACAGTTCCAAAAAGTTTGTTACCTAGATGTGTACAAAAAAAAGATAGTTACCTACATGTGAACAAATTGAAAAATTAATTACCTTAATTAGTCCTATTCCCTAGTTCATACAACACTCAACAATTGGCAGAAAAGTACAAGGCCTATGATGGGACCCACCTTGGTCTAGCTCTCCCTCGGAAGTCGGACGTAGACCAGCACGCGCTGAGCAACAACCCATCGCCGACAGCAACCCTGACAATCGACGGTCATTTCCAGCTAGTCAACTATCCCCGACTCCGATGAAGCATTCCTAACAGCGCCCCCAGATAATACGGCCCCCTGGTTTTCTCGTTTCGCTGTCGGCAATCAAAGCTTCAGCCTTGCCGGTCACTATCACGAGGCAGCCCTAATAAGAAATCCCCCATCGGGAACCAAAGCCTCAACATCACCGGCGGTCTTTGGCTGCTGCTACCCCTTCCACCAAGCCATCTGCCTTCTCAAATGGGTCTCTCCAAATCAAATCAATAGGCAAACTGCCATATCCGTCCCGTTCCAACTGGTTGACATCAACCTCCGAGCAAATGCCGCCAACGAGAGAAGCTTGACCAATGTCGGCCACATTCAACACCTCCGAGATGACAGCAATTCCAGCGATAATGTCCTGCTATGTCGCCTACAAGATCCAGTGTCGCCATCATCGATATCATCTAAGCTTTGATGAAACACCCAACTCCAGTCGCCGACCACCTTAAAGTGACAATCCAGCAACGCAGCGCCGCCGATGAGCCCAAACACCGATGTTTCTATAGAATCCAACAGGGAACCACCAAAATCACCACAACCGGTATCAAAGAACACATGTGGCGACTTCCAGCAGCCCTAAGTCGCCAACAATCTCGCTATGGTCAACGATCTTCGGCGTTTTCTATCTTTCAACGTCGTGAAATCGTAGGATACCCTGGAAGCCTAAACCTAAAACTGATGGGAAACGAATGGATTGGTACACGATCGGGGGGAAGAAATGACTTGGGTTAATCAATTGTTAAGTGGGTTCACAAATTGTAATTGGGCTACTGTTTCTCACCTTGGACTCATAAGCTACAAATGGGTCAAGTAATTCATCGACATTTTAATTAGGCTGTCTAAGCAAGCAGCAAATGGCCCAATTTTTCTTGCATAAGTAAAGTAACCTATCATCCAATGCCCATGTGTTGCAATCTCGTCCAATAAACCTGATTCTAGAAATGCATGACAACTTGGACTACCCGACATATTAAAAAAGAAGAAGGAAAAAGGAATCGGGCTAGTAATTTCCAAATGGGCTCTTGAATTTATTTTAACAATGTGGGCTTCCCTACATCAAATTTTCATCTTTTTGGCCCCATTCTAGCAAGAAAAATCAACAACTAAATGCTCGTTTGCTCCCACTTCAGTCAAGATTAAATCTGATTCCAAGATGTGTTGTCGTCCAACTTGACATTTTAAGAACAAACAAAAAGAAAAAGAAATTGGGCTCATCATTTTCATGTGGGCTCCTTACAAAGTTCATTTTGGGCCCTAACATATTCTAGGCCTCTAGCAAATTGGCATCTTATCACACCACACCAATAATGTGACATCCCCTAATTTCTCGGCCAAAAAAGACCGATTTAATTTATGCTTTTTAAAATAAAATCAGAGAAATCTTTTTAAAAGATGTTGCGGAATTGGTCCCCAAAACAAAACATGATAAAAGTTTGTCAAAACCTTTCTTTAAGAAATATATAATTTCCTTTTATATCAAAACCTCGGGATGTCATGTTCCGATACAAATCAAAAGCATAAACAAGACATTATAAGCCTTACAACAGTTATTTATAACTACTAGCCTATAATCTAAAATCACTCATCATCATCATCCGACTATGCTCGGGTTCCACTACCTGTAGTCATAAAAAGCTGAGTGGGTCAGGCTTGGAAGCCTGGTGAGCATATAGGGTTTTCAACCCACAATACATAATATAATATGCTTAAACATCAATCAATCAACCGAATTACCCCAACCCCATTATCTTATTTATTTCTTAAGGGTTTACCGTAAGAGTCAACTATTACTCCTTCCTAAGGATTCATCCTATGGAATAGACACAAAGTCACCTTGTCACCGGGGTTTATACAACGGGCACTAAGTCCATAGCTGCCAAGGTTTATTCAACATGTGCTAAGTCCATAGCTCTCATTTATCGACAATATTATTTACAGGTATCCCCCATGCAATACATGTAAATGGGTTTTTAGAGTACATCAAATGAAGATATAGTTCATTACACTTACAGGTTGCGGGCCTGCTAGTGTTCCACAGACCGTCTAGAATAGTCCATGGTTGTCATCCATACTCTGCTGAATGACGGGGGCCCATGTTTGGGTAAGGGCTTTTCTCATATTGCACCACTCACGCCACACGTTTGGGTAAGGGCTTCACCCCTCACTATCAACTCATGATCTCATTTCACCACTCACTCTCAACTCATGATCTCTATCACTGATCATCTCATCTATCCAACTCACCTTTTATCACACCCACTATTTCATCTATCTATGTTTTACCCAACATTTTTTATAGATAAAAATACATATACAATTTAAATTATTTAAAAAACCTGTATAAATCATTCCTTTAACACCCATCTCAAATAAACAAACAATATATATTCATACAACACGTATTTTATGTAAAATACTTTATATCTATGTGTAAGGTGAAATTAACTACACACTCACATGATTTAATGAAAATCGGGCAGCAATTCGTTTCCTAAAACGATCGTTTCTAAGAAAACTGAGAGTTTTATTGAGAAACCGGGCTCTGCGACACGCCTCGCCAGCTGGCCTCCGGTGACTCAGCAGTTCAGACACGTGGCAAGCATGCAGCGAGGGTGACGTGGCATTTTCGGGTGAAGCTTATCTATGCGAAATTTCTCGAATTTTGTGCCAAAATCTTCTAAAATTCATAACTTTCGCATACGAGCTCCGTTTTTGACGTTCTTTATATGCACGCGTAGGTAAAATTACGCTCTACAACTTTCGTTTAGACTTCGTCGGCTAATTTTGACTTTGATTTTTATATTATTATTTTTAACAGACCGGGACAGGAAATCCGTTAAAAATTCATAACTTCTTCATCCGACGTCCGTTTTCGTCACACTTTTTACCGTTGCGCTACTAATGACGAGACCTTCGATTCTCGTTTAGGTCGTGTCGGCTAAAAATCACTCGATCTAAAATTCGATTTTTTAGCTGTCTACTGCTAAGCTGAAACTTCGAAAAATCATAACTTACTCATACGAAGTCAGATTTTGGCGTTCTTTTTATCGAACTTCTCGGTTTAACGAACAATATGAGTTTCGTTTAGATCACTAATGCTAAAAAGTAGTTTATCAAAAACTCACTTTTTACGACATTTGGCACCGTACTGGTTTATCGTGAAACTTCGACAGGTCATAACTTCTTTGTTATAACTCGGATTTCGGCATTCTTTATATATCTGTAATCCTTGTCACGCGCACTACAAGTTTCTTAATAGATATCGGCTTTATCTAAAATTTAATTTTTGACGCTCATTTTTATTTTTAATTAATTAAATCCTAATAATTTAGCATATAACACATAATTCACATAATTCCTTTTCATTTTTTCTAAATGAGTTACAATGGTTAAGCTAGACCATTATGTCAATATTAATGCCTAGCCTAGAAATACGGGAGTTACAAACAATAACAAAAACATGGGTTACTTTTAAAGATCAACAACCCAATACTCATGTGCTTCAATCCATTCAAGTTAAGCCCGACCCTAGAAGATGCGGTCTAACCACTCGACAACGTTTCAAAAAAAAAGAGGGGGAAGGGTTGGTATGACAGACACTATGTAGAAGTGATTTGTATTCCCAAGGGGAAGAGTTAAAGTACATGAAGAACCGACACTATGCATGATGGTGCATCTTCGAAAGCACTATTCTATTCCGGATTGAAAGAGTAGCCTTGTGGTCTAGCTCTCGGTAGTCTTGTTGCCTAACTCTCAATAGTCATGTTATTCATCTATCGCTAGTAGCTTGCTGCCCGGGCCTCAGCGGCCCTGCTGACCAATTCCTGACAGCAGTTTCGCTACACACCTCCTAACAACAGCTACACTATCAACCTTTAAGTAGCACCACCACATAGCTCTCCGCAAATAGCCAAGACACTGGGACATCAATTATTAGTACGACTAGGGACGCAACAAAGCATCAGGCACCATTCCGCTTTAACCCAGACTGATCACACGAGCTAGACACATAGATTGTAGGGTGCTACGCCCAAGCATGCGAGGTTCAGTACCCTCGCCTCGATTCGCTTGGCCTCTCAGCCCGACTCCATTATAGTGGCAAGCTCCGCATGCGAGGTTCAGTACCCTTGCCTCGAGTCGCTTGGTGTAACAACCCGAAATTTCCGTTTGTTTTAAACGCCGTAATTAAGCATGTCAAAAATTAGCCAAATTTATCCTAAAATATTTTTGGCCGGATTTAAGCCAATTGCAATATTTTAAATAATATTCGTCAAGCGAAACGAAACAAGGAGGTATAATTTAATATTTTCCGTGTTTAACGGAAGTTGCAAAAAACCCCGTATGCGGTTGGTGTTGGGTGGACCCCCACCCAGGCTATAAACTCAACCCTATATAAGGGTTGAGTGGGTTTCATTCCAACCTTTTCACACCTTAGGAGCTTTCTCTCTCCACAAATCGGGTTTTGGTCAAAAATCGCCCCTTCGAGCTTTAAAACGGTAAGTTAACCTTCCTAGCTTGTTGTTTAGCTTATCACACTTGCAATTCGTGTTTAAATCACCCAAAACCCTCATAATAATGTGTTTACGGTCCAAGAACCCTCTTGGACCGCAAACACTCATAAATGTGGTTTTGAAGCCCCAAAACCCTTCCAAATCACTCCTAGGGCTTAGGTATGACTTGTGGACTTGCATGTATGAGCTTAGAACACCAAAATCTTGTATTTGGAGGGGTAAACATGAGTTTATGGCCCAAGAACACTCTTAGACCGTAAACCCCTTTTCATGGGCCGTGAACACCAATTAAGGTATTAAATTTACCCTTAAACACCTCCTATGACTTGGGTAAATGTCTAGAATCAACCACCAATGAAGTAGGAGCATTAAACATCAAAGAATCTATGGATTTAGGAGTTTACGGCCGTAAACCCCCCCAAGGATTGGTCCATGGGCTGTAAACTCCCTTAAGAAGGCCAAATGATGCCCTAACTTCCCCCTTGGCTTGGAATAGTGCATAGAACCTTGTATTCTTGCATTTAAGACCTTAAATCATGAATTAAAGGACCAAGTGAGAGTTTACGGCCGTAAACTCTATGTTTACAGCTGTGAACTCCATTAAATGGTTCATTTGGAGCCTTAACCCCTTCCTATGCCCTAGATTTGAACCTAGCCTAATTCCGCGAGTGTCGTTAGGCCTGTAAACATCCAAGAACACACCACCCATGAGTTTACGGCCGTAAAATCATGGGGATATGGTCTTAGGGCCGAAATCTCCATAAAGAGTTTACTCTTGAAGAGTAAACTCCCTAACTAGGTCATACACTCCCTTATTGCAACCCGATAGCCTCCTAGCACTTGACCAAAGTGTTTTCCGCACATTAGGATGCTTATATGTGTTTACTTAGTATTATAATCACTAATTGTATGTAAAAATATGTCTTCATATGTTACTAGGTCATTAAGTGTGTTCAAGTCTTCACTTGACAGCGAGCACTCGACCGACACTTCCATCCGATCCACTCGCCACAGGTGAGTTCATACCCCTGAAATAACCTTTTAAATGATTTTAACTGTTTTTATAGGGGGGGGGGGATACAAGTTAAACTGTACAATTATTAGATAAATCACATGTGATTAGTAACTGTAAAGCAAAATAGATTTTTACATGTTAATTGTTTTATCCAGCTTAAGACGTTCCAATTTCGTTTTCAACTCTTGTTAAAGTATGAATTTCTCTTTTAGATTTTCAAAAGTATTCGAAAGGTTTTCCGAAGGTTTTTCAAAGGTTTTCCAAAGGTTTTTCAAGCTTGGTTACTAGAGAGACATCAAGTCGTAATTTCTTGTTAAAGGTTTTCCAAAGGTTTTCTACACTTAAACTGTTTTATCAAATCATTTCAAAGCTTGTTTTACAAAAATGACATCAAACCGTAAATTATTATTTGTAAAGGTTTTCCAAAGGTTTTACAAAAGTTTTCCTTCCATGCCTTTATTTCATTAAATGCATGCCTATATTTGTATAATTATATAAATAATGTTTAAAGGACTTAGGAAGGCTAGTTCGCCCTATTTCCTTTTCCTCGTTGGGATGTGGTCTGGTAGGTATCGGGTATCCATCCGAAGGCCGTTTAAATATTAATTATATATCATGTATACATGTATGGACATAAAGGCTCTCTCTCTCTCTCTCAGCCAAATTCATCGCCTTGAGTAGTACATGCATCCTTCTATTATTCATGTTTCTGGAACCCTAGTAACTATTATAGGAATAGTTAGGAGACTCTATCTCTATCTCTATCTCTATCTCTATCTCTATCTCTATCTCTATCTCTATCTCTATCTCTATGTCTATCTCTATCTTTATCTCTATCTCTATCTCTATCTCTATCTCTATCTCTATCTCTATCTCTATCTCTATCTCTATCTTTATCTCTATCTCTATCTCTATCTCTATCTCTATCTCTATCTCTACCTCTCTCTCTCTCTCTCTCTCTCTCTCCCTCTCTCTCTTTTACTTTAGAATGTGACACACTAATTCCCCTCTACGACGCTTAATTGCGCCAATGCTATGTAACCAGAGTCTCCGGGAAGGAGAGCGAACATCATGTGTATAGATCTATATGGGACTGACACTCCCACACCCAGACTACTAGCTACAGTCTGCGCCGATAAGGTCCATGGGTGACATAATGCCACTACCTCTACGCGTGACCTGGAGGGTCATCGGATACTCTATCGTCGATCAGCATGGTTACATACGGGTTCACATTCGCCCTTTGTTTTAGACTTTACTAGCTGTATCGTTCACTCGATACTGTCTGGAGTCTGAATTTTCTTTGTTTTAGACTTTGCTAGCTATATCGTTCACTCGATACTGTCAGGAGTCTGTATTTCTTTGTTCTAGACTTTGCTAGCGGTATCGTTCATTCGATACTGTCTGGAGTCTATGCTTCCTTTTGTTAGAATGAGCCAGACGTATCATTCATTCGATACTCTCCTGGAGTCTATGATTTCTTTTGCCTTAGTCAGCAGTATTACTGCTGAGACATATGTTATTTTCCCTTAGTATTTTTACTAGTGATATTCTCATATTTTCTTTAAAGTCAATACCGTATTTTGGTAATGATAGTATTTCTTGGAAAATTACTCCTTAAAGCATAAGTCTGTCGGGTCTTGGTAGAAGACTGCTTTTATTTAGAAAATATAGGATTTTCTGGAACGGACGCTAATACACCGTAGATTCTAAACTACTATCGTTCATAAAGTTATTTTGAATAAAAAATGCGTATTTATACAAATGACACTAAATAATTATGCACTCACCAACATTATAAAATGCTGATACTCGCTTTCAAAATAACTTGTATTCTCAGGTCAGCGATAGACAGGTACATCCCGGGAGCTTTTTTGAAGACAGCCTAGTACCGAGCTGCATATATATTATTCCTTGTATTACTTTGATGTTGCTATGAAATGTAAACCATGTAAAAATTATTACTATTAATGCAATGGTTGTTGTACTTTGATTACTATACTACATATGTTGTGATACTTGACATGACGTCATCCACCCCAGAATGTTTCTGCAGTTCCAGTTTTGGGGTGTGAAACTTGGCCTCTCAGCCCGACTCCATTATAGAAGCAGGCTCCACATGCGAGGTTCGGTACCATCACCTCGAGTCGCTTGGCCTCTCAGGCCGACTCCATTATAGCGGCAGGCTCCACATGCGAGGTCTTGGCCCGACTCCATTATAGCGGCAGGCTCCGCATGCGAGGTTCATACTGTCGCCTCGATTCGCTTGGCTTCTCAGCCCGACTCAATTATAGCGGCAAGCTCCGCATGAGAGGTTCAGTACCCTCGCCTCGATTCGCTTGGCCTCTCAGCTCGACTCCATTATAGCGGCAGGCTCCGCATGCAAGGTTCAGTACCCTCTCCTCGAGTCGCTTGGCCTCTCAGTCCGACTCCATTATAGTGGCAGGCTCCTCATGCGAGGTTCAGGACCCTCGCCTCGAGTCGCTTGGCCTCTCGGCCCGACGCCATTATAGCGGCACGCTCCGCATGCAAGGTTCAACACCCTTGCGTAGAGCCGCCTGACTTCTCAGCTCGACTCAATTATAACGGCATGCTTCGCCAAGGAGGCTCAAAGGCTCGCAACCTTTGCCTATATGAATCCACGCAATGCTTTGCCGCGTGATGTACTTACGATCACTTGCAGCCAAGCCCGATCCATTCTGCGCAATGCTCTCCCGCGTAACATCTCCATGATCGTTGGCTGCTAAGCCCAAGATATTCTCCTAAGTCGCGCACCATAAGTCACGCATCACAAGCTTATTCCAAAACCAACACCGTGATCTCAGTGCTTCCTCTCTCACAGTCATCATGGTTCTCTTGTGCTCGGACGATCGATGAAGTGTTATCCACATTACAACTTTCTATAGTAAGGTTACTCTCCAGCAAGGAGGTCATCCCGACAGCAGCCCTACTACCTACTACCTTTCAGCATCTCTATTTCCTGGCTATCGGAAACGGTCTTGCTATGCAACCTTACCTGTAGCCTCACCGTGTACCTGATGGGTTTTGAGCATTCTAACACTTCCCAAGTGTACATGCAACCCTAATAACCTTGGATCTATGTTTGTCTAATTATCATGCTAAGTTGAATTCCAAGGTTATATTCCTATCTAGCATACATGGGGAACAATTATAACATGAATAATAGATAGAATAACTTACCTTGTTGTTGCTTGTGTTCCTTGAAACCTTGTGAGTCTAGCACCCCAAGTGTGATGCCTCAAATGCTTCACACAACACCAAATGCTCTTGGAAAGACTCTTGAGATAATACACACTTCTCAAAATCGGCCAAGCCCTCTAGTTTCTTAGTGTAGATTGTGTAGCCGATTTTGGTGGAGAATATGATTCTTATATAGTGTTGACACATCTAGGGTTACACCATGTAAACCCTAATGTGTCATGACTCTTCATTTCCATGACCCATGGGTTTGTAACTCCCATGGAGCATCCATGGAGCATCCTATGGGTAGAACCCAACTTGATAATCCATGGAGCCTCTTAGCCCACTATACAAGATATGGATGATTTACATAATCAACCCATATATTTAATTAGTTATCCTTTGATCACTTAATTAATTCCAAATTAATTCTTTGATCAACTAATCAAATAATATTATTAATATATTAGAACTTATAATATATTAATAATCTCCAAGTGTTATTTCTCTCATTTAGTCTATCCAATTGCATGGTGCCATGCAACCCAAATGGACCATGCCGGGTCGGGTCAAGTACATACCAGAAATAGTTATGGACTTAGACACCTTATCCAACAGTACCCTATAGCATCTCTGTTTCCTGGCTCTCGGAAATGGTCTTTCTATGCAACTTTACCTGTAGCCTTGCCGTATACCCCACATCATCTCTGTTTCCTGGATCTCGGAAACGGTCTTGCTACGCAACCCATACCTTTCGCCTCACCGCTTATCCCTTAACACCTATGCTGCCTGGCTCTCGGCAACAATCTCACTGCATATTTCCTACCAATAGCCTCACTGCCTGTTCCTCAAGAATACTATTGTCTGGCTATTGGCAATAGTCTCACTACGTGACCCTCGCTAGCAACCTAATCGCCCAGCTCTCAGAATCTCCGCCACTTATATTATGGTCAGCAACCTTATGGTTTATTGGTTTGACAACATAGTTTGACTTGACTACCTACGCTACCCACATCATCTGGGAGGAATCCAGCTAGGTGTAGCCCAAGAAAGAAATACCTCCAAGACGGTTCTTAATGCAGACTATGTAGATGGTTATTGGTGACATTCCATCTGCGCATGACTAAAACAACACTCGTGTTGAATAACAGTCTCAGAGACTGAATGGCGAGGTTATGCCTCTTAGCTACCTCGGTCCAACATTATAGCGACATCAGTGTCACGTAACACTCTTTAGGGGCCTCGGCCTGCATTATCGCAGCAACAGCTACGTTGCATCACATCGATCAACTCACACTCCTCTCAATGAAGGAGTATCAAGTCAGTTCAAGCTACATAAGCAATGTTTGGCTCTTCGCACAACCCCACGACCCTTGTGGGCGAGGTTCGGTCATTCTCTCTATTATTTAATGTATTGGTGCTTTATCTAGTCCGATCCGATTTTCAGCAACCCAATCACATCAGACTAGGGGGACTTGACGACACACAGTTTATATGACTAAGTCCAGTCTGATGTCATTAGTCGCGTACCAATAACACCAGACTGGGGGGACTTGATGATATATGGTCCATTAGCATGGCCCAGACTGCTCTAGCGCGCCAGCTTGGACTGGCGCGCTCCTGCCAACCTTGCCGGGGACTCCATTTCCAGCCTTGCTGGGGACTCTCCTGTTGGTTTATACGACTAGTTCTAGTCCGATGTCATTGGCCGCGTACCAATAACACTAGACTGGGGGGACTTGATGATATATGGTCCATTAGCATGGCCTAGACCACTCTTGAGCGCCAGCCTTGCCTGGTGCTCCCTTGCTAGCCATGCTGGGGACTCTCCTGTCGGCCGGCCCGGTGCTCCCTTTCCTAGCGCCCCTTTCTAGTCTTTCCTGGTGCGCGCCTGCCAACCTTGTCTGGGGAGCGCCCACCAGTCCCGCCTGGTGCCTCTGGGCGGCCTTACCCAGGTCCTTGCTAGCTGGGCCTGAATTGGGCTGGCCCAAGGCTTGACCTAATTCCCCTTGACCTAATTGTCCCCTATATTATGAACAGTACCTCCTCCATGGAGAGGGATCTTCCCCCATGGCTCAGCCACCACTATACTTCGGCCGAGTAGCTCAGCCGTCACCCGCCGCTGTCAGCAACCATACACTACCACCAGCACCAAGATGGTTCTCTCCAACTATGGAGGACCATCTCAGATCTTCCTGCTGTTCTAACTTGACCGCCAAAGCCCGCTCCCGGGGCACACTCGCTGGGGCGGCTCTAACGACTTTGCACTGTGATGTCACGATCTGCGCCGCAACAGAAGATCAGAAGGCTCGCCGGAGGTCGATGTCGCATCATTGTTGATGATTATTTCACCCTTTTTGTTAGAAATTTCGAAATATAATGAGTACTTCATATTATCACAACCAAAAACTAAAGAATTCACATATAACATGCAAGCACACATAGATCATCACATAATACTTGTATTCTCCCCCCAAAAACAAGTAAAAACCGAAAACAAGGGGGTATGAACTCACCTTGGGGTGATGGATCGGATTTTGATGAAGATATGGAAGAAGATTTTTGATCCTAGCAAGCTTTCTTGAGTAGATCTTGAACTTAGATGGTTCAAAAGATGGTGATATTGATGAAAAACCTTCTTGGAATGCCCACAAATCTCAAAAATATTTGGGAGGTTGGAGGAGTAGTTTCTTGAGAGTGTTTGGAAGTGAAATGTTTTTATGTGTTTGTGGAGCTTCTTGGCCGAGAGTAATAAATAGGGAGAAGAGAGGATGTTTCCTAGATATTTGGTGGGTATTAGACTCCTAGGAACATGGTGGGTTTGTGCATCGATATCCCCCATGCACTAATGAGGTGGCAAGTGCACAATTCATCTTGCTTTCTTTTTTTTTTTAAAGAATGTTTGGTCGATATTTTTGGGTCAAGAAATAGGAATAGGATAGTTTGAACCCATTAAACTTTAGCTAGGATTTTTGGGAACCTAATCATAAATTTTTTAGGCCCATTGGGTCTCATTAGATGGTTCACGGCCCATTTTGAAAGAAAAGGGGAGTTTATGGCCCATTAGGGCAAATTAAATCATTAATGGCCCAATAAGGCCCATTAAAGGTAAACTAATTTATTTTGGACCCCAAAATGGCCCAAAATGCTAAGGTTTTTGGAAGTGGGTCCAATTAGAGCCCATTTAAGGTTTCTAGGCCCAAAGTAGTTCAAGTTGAAGGTTTATTGGTCCATTAGGACCAATAAGAGAATCCTAGTCCATAGTGAACTTGAACCGGGAAGTCTAGGGTTTTCAACTCATAGTTGAACATATGAGATGTATTGCATTAGGTTTTGACCTTCATTCAAGAGTTTGGATTCAAATGGATGACGTTGATTGAACATAGGGTGTGATATTCACTAAGAGTAGAAACCTTACAATAGATGATGTTTTCATGAGAATAGAATTTCCTAGTAAAAAAATGCCAGGTGTGACATCATCCCCCAGTTAGAGGGAATTTCGTCCCGAAATTCTTTCGAAAGGTAGGATCATGATTGAGAGAATAGGCGAGGGTACTTCTGCGTCGTCTGGCCTTTGCATTCACATGTGAATTCCGATCCATGCTTGGCATCCCATTGAACCTTCCCAATCGGAATGCGACTTTATTTTGTATGCTTTACTTCCCTATCCAATACCTCGACTAGTTCTTCGACGAACATGAGATTCTTGTTTATTTCGATCCCTTCTAAAGGAATGTTAAGGGTTTTTCCTGATAGGAACTTTTTCCAATTCGAGACGTGGGACATGGGTTGTACATTGCTGAGCTCCGAAGGTAGCTGCAATTTATAAGCTACTGGACCAATTCGGGCAAGAATCTTGAACGGTCCGATGTATCGCGGGTTCAGTTTTCCTTGTTTCCCAAAGTGAATCATTCCTCTCCAGGGAAAGACTTTCAATAGTACCCGACCTCCGACTTGGAGTTCTAGAGGTTTTCGTCATCTGTCAGCATAACTCTTCTGTCTGTCTCATGATGCTTGAAGTCGAGTTCTGACTTGGATTATCTACTCTGTCATTTCGTGAATGGTTTTCTGGTCTAATGAGAGTATTGGCGAGTGATCTGCACTTATGACCACAAAGAGCCTCGAAAGGAGAAACCTTGATGCACGTGTGATAGTTTTTATTGTTGGAGAATTCAATCATGGGCAATCGGGTATCCCATGACTTGCTGAATTCGATCACACCATCTCAAAGCCTGTCTTCGAGCGTTTGGATGGTTCGTTCACTTTGACCATCGGTTTGAGGGTGGTAAGCAATGTTCATGTCTAACTGTGTTCCCATGGCCTTCTGAAGTGACTGTCAAAATCTTGAAGTAATTCCGTTATCTCAATCCACGTAGTGCTTCCTCCGCGATATGCTCCGACTTTGATGCTTTCCAAGGCCAATCGTAGGTGTTGAAAATGTTTTGTTCTTGCTTTGTGAGCAAACAAGTATGTTATTGATGAAGAATAATGAAAAGGTTGACTAGGAATGGCTGGGAAAACTCAGTTCGTGGGGTTCATGAATACCGCTGGGGTATGCGTTAGATTGAAGGGCACCACGACAAATTCAAAATGACCGTATCGATTTTGGAAAGCAACTTTTGGAATGTCCTCATCTTGGACTCGGAGCTGGTGATATCTGGATCTTAGATCTACTTTGGAGAAGTAACTAGCTCTTTGGAGCTGGTCAAATAGGTCGTTAATCTGAAAGAGTGGGTATCGGTTTTGATCGTGAGTTTTTTCAATTTCCTACAACAGGTGCACACTTTGAAGGATCCGTCTTCTTGATGAACAAGACGGGAGCTCTCCCTCCAGGGTGAAAAGCTTGGTCTGATGAATCCTTTGCTCTACAATTTTCTTAATTGAGTGGATAACTCTGAACTTCAGCGGGATCTAACCTGTAGGGTGAATTGGCGATTGATGTGGCTCCTGTTATTAGGTTAATTCGAAATTTGACACGTCTTTCTGGAGGTATTCCCGGAAGGTCTTCAGGAAATACATACAGAAAAGCGCAGGCCACTGGGATGTCTTTAATGTTGATTTTCTTCTTTGGCTTTGTCTACAACATAAGTGAGGATCGTATCATTCTTCTTGTGCAGGCACTTCTGTGCCTTGATGCATGGGATAAGACGAAGATTGGCGCCATGTTTATCACCATAGAATATCAGAGTTTCGTGATTGGGGAGGTGAAGGCAAACGACCTTCTCGCAACACATAGTATCAGCATGGTGGGGGCTCAACCCAACCATGCCAATTATCACAACAAAACTCCTAATATTTACTGGCATCAAATCTATTGGAAAATGAATGATTGTTTATTGTTAAGGTGCACCCTACATAAATATCTTTGGTTGATTCGGTTTTTCCTCTTAGCCATCTCCACCGCGAAGGCTTCGTTTAGCTTCAGGGGTTGTTTTAGTAAGTGCTCGAATTTGATACTAACGAAGCTTCGCTCAGCTCCACTGTCGAATGAGATGCAAGAATAAGAGTTGTTAAGTGGGAACGTACGAGTAACAACCGTCGGGACTTGAATTGCTTCGCCTTGACCTAGGGTTAGGACCTTTCCTGATCCTCCTACCCCTTGATTGTTATCCTTGAGGAAGTTGCGTCTGAAATGACCAATTCCTCCACATCTGTAACAAGTGTAACTAACTCCTGCGTCATTATTGTTGCGGTTGTTGTTGTTGTTGTTGTTGTTGTTGTCGTTGTTGTTGTTGTTGTTGTTGGTCAGCCGCTGGTATTGGGTTGGGATGAGTCCTACAATATCTTGCCGTGTGACCTTTTTTGTTGCAACTGGTACAATGCATCCCCCTACATTTTCCATGATGATGGAAACTTCATTTGTTTCATTTTGGAAGACTTCCAGCATATGTTCTTCCTAGTGCTGGTGTAGTAATTGTCATGGTAGCATTGACAGCAACAACATGTTGTTTTTTCGAGGACCCTTGAGTTGGCTATCCCTTTCTATTATTCCCTAACTCTCTCTTCCTGGTCTTAAGGTTGGGGTTTAGAGTGCCTTGCTAAGCGATTACTTGTTGGTTTCCTTGGTCGTTACTTCGACTGGTGTTGTTGACGCTATTTCCACCTCTGTTGGCGTTGCTTGCGTTGAGTTGCGCCATAGCAATGGTTATGACAGCGGTGACAACAACTTGGAATGTAGTAAGGTCCATCTGCAAGAGTGGTGCTTCACGGGTGTGCTTGTTATTTCTGTGAAATGACATCTCCTGCTTCATGATGATAAGCAGGATTGTAAGCAACGACGGTCATTTCCAGTAGTGCTCCATAACTTTCACGTTTTGTCGTATGGTTCACAATGTTTCGATCTATATTCATATGGTGTATTTATGATAGTAAGTAATTTGTAAACTTGTCAACAATATTAAGTCTTATTCATAGAGTTCATAGGTTATTTTGGTTTCAATGTTCTTGAGTATCTAACAGTTTTGATGGTTTGTTTGTGCACATTAGTGAAACCTCATATTAAAACATATAGTATTACTACTAGAAATAGCCATTTTTAATACAGGAAAATTTGCCTGAAGGGCAAACATTTCATAGGAAAATGTACGATCCGACAATATTACGGCATTATATCCCTTGAAACACAATGCTAGTAGGAGATACGACTGGTCCTACATACTGTAGATCTTATCATAGCAAGTAGTAGGGTACGTTCTATCAGTTATGATGACGATGATACTCAATCGTCAAGTTGGCGTATCAGAAGTTTAGCTAGTTCATTCACCTCCTGGGTGATAACTTCTTGCCTTTGCTCGGCTCGAACGGCTCTAGCTTCGGCCGCAAAGAGTTGACGCTTGAGATTGGCTATTTCTTTCTTAAGAGAGTGTATGTAATCTGTATCACTTTCCTGAATCGTGTGTGGGTCTAATAGGGTTTCCGATGGGTGGGGCTTACTAGGTGTCTCCTTAGCATCCTTTCCTTCATTTGAATCCTAGTCAGATTCGTCATATTCATAGTTAGTTACCACGTACTCTTCTGGTTACACTCCAGGTCCCACCTCCTGACCCATTGCAGGGCCTCCTTCAGGATTGTCATCTAGACCCACCTTAATCTCTCTATAGACTAATAGAGCTTGATAGTAGGGGTCGTCTTGCTGCATTCCTTCCGTATCGCCTGCGGGGGAAGTGTAGGTGTGAAAAGTGTGTGCATTGGGGTGTATAAGGATAGCATTCTTAAAATACTCCTACCGTGTTTATTTTTCTTAAGTTTAGTTCCTCTAACCTATTTGGATAGTTAGATGGTAAGCTTTCAGTTTATTTGACCATCACGATTTTTCCCAAACGTATGTTGATCGTACTTTGAATGAATGTAGTTGATCAGGCTACATTGATCCCCGATACGATTACATAATTGCCTAGGTTAATTCACAATGTCCAAATCCCCCAAAGACTTTTATTTTTTAGTATTATGCTGTTATTCGAAAACATGCACATAGGTATTTATTTTATTTACTCTGTTAAGAGTTATTTAACCCCATTGTGTTTATAGTTGCATATCATGTATGGTTAGATATGCTAGTTCACTATAAACAAAACTCTGATACCAACCTGTCACACCCCCGAACCAGACGGCGAAAACGTTCGGGGGTTCATGTGACTTAAATTGAAATCTCATCACAATGAATATACATGAAACATAACATAAACATCACCATGTATTTAATACATTACAACTTACCTTGTTCAGATCAAGTACATTGTCTAAATATTACATATCCATAGCATAAGTTGTTTGAGAGTCACAAAACAAGACATCCTAACGTACTTGGTAAATTTCTTCAGCTTATCTGTTACCTGAGAATACAAGTTATTTTGAAAACTGTCAACATATATAATGTTGGTGAGTTCATAAGCAGGTTTGATATGAAAATGTTTGTATAGTTTGTAAAACCCAGAAAATCCGATATTTTCTGAAACGACAATTGTTTACAAAATAGGTGCGATGATCCATAAGTATATGCGTGAATGATTTCAAACGTGTAAAAGTGATATGTTTTTCATAATAAATTCTTGTATTATAGTTGTTGAAAGTAAAAGTGAATAATGTTGTTCCCCAGGAAAACTCGATGTTTTCTGACGTAAATAGTATGATCTTTTTGTCTCGTCACAATTGACTGAATATGATTCCCCATGATTACTTAGATGGTGTTGGATCTCTATGTGAGTCGCTATAACCATGCATAATAATGACTAATTCGTCTGTCTTGGCATTAAATTAAGATTTTGTCACCCTACACTGGTCGAGTCTAACTGTAGCGAACAACTTAGGTGTGGGAGAGTCACCCCCGTATAGATCTATACACAAACTCTCGCTCTCCCTCCAGGAGACTGTGGTTATAACTACAGACAACGACCGACACTTAAAAGTGTCACCCGTTATTTCCCACTAAATCCAACTGAATTTGAATAACCTTATTTATCAACCTAATTTTATGTTTACTTGAATAATAGAGATAAACCTAACAGACGAAGAGAATAGGGCAATAGAGGCTCACTACTCATGTATGTTATTATAGGCTGTCGACTATGAGACGGGCACGTTGGCCCATCATGCATATGTTTGATTTGGACCTTACTAGCAATGCCAATGGGCCATTGAGGCCCAATAGCATGTATGTAGAGGTTATGAATTGTAAAAGTCGAAATGTTTGTTTGTTTAGTTTCGCATTTTTAGTTATTTTACTAAGTCAGTTTTATGCGAAGCGTATTGTAATAGACTTAGTATATTTTTTTTACACTCAGGTTTCCTATAAATAGGGACTGAGGATAGAAGTAGAAAGTACTTTTCACTCGAGTATTCTTTCTGCTTAAAAGCTTTGTAATCAGTCTTCAATCAATATATGATCTGATTAATATTTACTCGTTGTGTTCTTACTTTTCAATCATTCAATCATAATTGCTTTCATATTCTCGATAACAATTCTCTTCAATTGGTATCAGAGCGGGTGTTCTTGATTTTCATCAAGAATTGATCCTTGATGGCTATTTTGATTTGGTGATTCTTATTGTTCATTGATCTTCATATTTAGAGAGTTTTTTTTTTGTGTTCTAGAAGTCGAATTTTTCCTTGATGTGATCCATAATTCAACTTTCTCTCTCTAGAATACTTGTTTGTGTTACTTTCTCTCTCTAGAAAACCCATTCAAAATCACTTTCTCTCTCTAGAATTCTTCAAGTTGTTGTGATCATGGTGAATTTGCCATACAATTCTTGGATTTTGATCATTGAAGGTATCAAATACAAAGTCAATAAAGATCAATATTATGGGTTTGTGTTAAACAAGAAGATATATTGGGGAACTATGGTTTCTTATGGAGGATTGAAGGATGAT
This sequence comes from Lactuca serriola, assembly GCF_051521515.1. Taxonomy (NCBI): domain Eukaryota; kingdom Viridiplantae; phylum Streptophyta; class Magnoliopsida; order Asterales; family Asteraceae; genus Lactuca; species Lactuca serriola. The sequence continues at coordinate 103,639,454 of NC_136412.1, forward strand.
CATGGAAGCTTGATATTTCAACCACTTTGTGAGATCAAATGGTTGGCTGATATTACATGTTCCATAATATCACGTAGTAATGATAAGATTGGAGAAGAAAAATATTTGTTTGATAAGAAATATGTTTCTCTTATTGAAGACCCAAATGATCTTCGTGCTCTTAAGGTAGTTGAAGTTCTTGACAATGGAGTTCAATGTGATGTTCTTGATGTTCAAGAAAAAGGAGTTCAAGTTGATTCTCATGATGAAAAAGTTTTTTGCTCGATTGGAGTTCAAACCGATGATATTTTGTGTTCTTGTGATTTGTTTGAAGGAATGATTCCTTATCAGAAGCCGGTGGTTCAAGAAATTCACAAATATCAAACTCCAAAAGATTTGATTCAAACTCAAAATATTCATGTTGTTGAAAGTGGGTTTGTTCATGAGATCAAGTCTTCAAGATGCAAAAAGATGAAAAAGAAAAGGAAGAAGAAGATGAATCGGAAGAACAAGCGGGTTTACTCACAAAAATCGTCATATGTTGTGAAGCCAAAATCCGTGAAACAAATTTGGGTTCCAAAGCAACAATCTCCAAACATTGCATTGAATTTGAAGTCAAAACCAAAAAGTGTTGGGGGTTCTTTTGAAGATGTTCTTGGATCGTTGAAGAACACGAAGAACGAGTTGTACATCTCGCATGGTGGGTGGTACAATGTTTGATTTGGAGATTTTCTCATTCCGAAAAAAGAACCAAGATCTTCCAAATTTGATTCGTTCGTTGCAAATGGATCTCGATTCATCAAAAAGGTATCTCAAATTCTAAAATGGATTCCAAAACGTCCATGATTTCGATTCGTGCTTTGCGTTTTTCATTTTTGATCGATTTGCCTCATTGGATCAAATCTGTTTCAACCCCATTGATGATCCAATATTATTTTTCATTAGATCAAGTACAAATCACGAAAATAAATGTTTGCTTAACATACTTGAATCCAAAATTTTTGATCCGATTACTATTCGTTGAAGCCCAATCTGATTAAAGCCTATATCCTTGATTCATATTTTTTTGAGTCTTAAACAAAATCTTTTACTGTTCATCATTATTGAGCCCAAACATTTTTATGATCCGATAACTTTTTGAGTCCATTATCCACTGCTCGTCATTCATCATCATCGCTTTATCTGTTGTATGTTCTTGAAGTTAGTAATACATTTTTTTAGTTCTTGTGCATCGATTTTTTCTCATACTTCTTGCAAATAGATTACCGATTACTGGTGATATAAACTTGTGAATCGGTTATAATTTCTTCAATTTGATACCGATGAGGATCAAGTTTTGGCTAAGAAATCGACAAACAAATCTTTGATTTTGATGAATGAATCAAGAACAACTGGAATCGAAATGTGATTGTGATCTGAAGTCGATTAATGTCAATTGTCTTCGACCTAATGAAAGAACGACTGGGAAGTGGATACTTTGGAGTCGAAATAGATATCAATTGTTGAATTTGATTTCGTTTCCTGGAAATTGAAAGTTTGATTTTGAGATTTCGAATGGATTCAATTTAGTCATGATGTCAAAAACAAACCCGATTTTAAACTACATTAGTTTGTATCGATTCAAGGCTGTTGGAAGAACAGAAATCGATTTCGATGGTTATCGAGAGATGTTTGATGATCGATTGTTGGTTACGACTAGAGACTAATGAATCGATGGTTGAAGGATTTGAAATCGAAGGTCTGTTCATTAACAGGGAAGATGGTTTTGAAATCAAATGTTTGATGTTGATGCTTTGGAATGAAACTCAAAAAGAACGAAGATTTTGAATGTCAATGATTGAGTTTGGTTCGCAATTGTTGATTGTGGTTGTTGGTTTGATTTCAAATCTTTACGGATTAATAGTCGATGGAAGAAAAAGGATCGATGTCAAGGATATTGATTTTGGAGTTCTTGGGTTGATTGTTGAGGTCTAAAACCAAAGAATGAAGTGTCGATTGATTATTGAGGTCGACTGTTGAAAGCGAGATAGTCAAAGCCTGAATCGATTGAAGTAAAAAGTGAGTTCGCAAGTTCGATTGTTGATCTATGATGTATAAAGCTGAAGAACAAAATGCGAAGATGTTACAGGAAAATGAAAAATTGATTGCTTGTGTTTGGATTGTGAATGAAATGCGAATAATAAAAATTTTGTGATTGATTTGTGCGAGTTCGCATCTGGGTTTCAAACATGAGTTCGCATTTGAGTCTCAATCAATTTCGCATGTTTGGTTAATTGGGTTAAAGATGTGAAGCATTTGTAAGGAACATGCGAAAGAATCTGGAACATGCGAAGTTTTAACTGCATATGGTGATTTGGGGTAGAACACAAAGAGTTTCAGTTTGCACCCCTGATCTTTTCACAAGATGACAGTTTATACCCAACTTCGCATTTGGGGTAAAAATTTTGAGAAATTGGAATTTTTTCAAATCTGGTCCCTGCAGTTTGTGCGAATTTACGCTTTATGCCTAGTTTCGCAAATGGGCTAGAGTTTCGCATATTTGGCTGTTTTTGGTGCAACGGGTCCCTGCAAGTTTCAGAAAGCGACAATTTCTACCCGAATTTTGAAAATTCTTGCAACTTCCATCCAAAAAGTAAAAAAATTTCATAAATTGGAAATTTTTTGTGGCTTTTTCGTGATTGTTTTTTCGTGCAAGATTTTTGGTGATTCATTTTTGGTACACATCAAGGGGGAGTATTGTATTGTCTAGTCCTCGGGCGCTTCTCATCCTTAGTGGGTTTTATAATCACTTTTTGATTATAAAAAGGGGGGGAATGATGGGTATTCGAAGCTTCTCGGGTTTGTCGAATAACAAAGGTACATTCGATCTTATAACCAATCTTTTTCATCTCAACATTCTTTACACAAATCACACGCAAAGACGTATGTCCAAGAGGTCTTTGATCAAACCCATCGAGACTTAGATATATAAAAATTCTGTGTTTATGATCTTACATCATGAGTCCGTGATGAATGTGAAACCCAAACATCATAAACTTTAAATAATTGACGGGGAACTTTGTTCCAGATATTAACAAAATTTTTGTTTCAGTACCAAAATTTCGAAACTCCAAATCATATTCAATTCGCATGAGTGGTCATGATCAAACATTCGCAACCCACGATGTTTGTTACCCAACATGATCCAATACAATTTTTTTTTGAGTATGATTTCCCTGTGAGTTTCATTCGCAAATCCTAGTCATGATAAATATTTTCAAAAGCCAACTTGTCACTGACTACACTAGTCATACAAGTAATTTCAGTTACAATTTCTCACCTTATGTTAAGGTTGATATGTAATGAAATTTGAAACCAACCCAAAAAGTATCTTTCAAAAGAAGCCCTTTGATACTTATCAAAAAGTATTTGATTGTAATTCACGGGAACATACACAAGCTGTTGATCATCTCTCTTAACGATTAACGAAGCAACCTTTGCCTGGGGTTTAACTGCCTTTGTGTCAAATTGAATTTTTGACATCACAGAATTCCAAATTTTTTTTTGTTTATTGTTACTCATCTTATTTCTTTGGAACACTGCACTCACGAAATCCTTGAGGTTCTGAGTAATACCAACTCAGGCTGATGATTTCGCAAATCTGGCATATGACTTCACTTTATATCCCAAAAGTGAAAGAGCCTTGCCTCCTTGCGAAGGGTTTTAACGGTTCCAATTCTATAACGGGAAAATTGACAGGTTGTGTACTCAAGATGGTTGGTATTCTGTCCGGTTTTCTAGGAGATGTGACAGTTACTTTTTACAGCATGGTTACCTTTTACTGTCATGGTCCGATTATCATGGTGCCACATCAGATAACATTAAATGTATCCCGCTTTAATTTCAAATTGATTTGGGTTACCTATAAAAGGGTGTTCAAGATAATTGTATACGGTTACACGATCAAAACTCTCACAATCCTAAAGTTCTTCAAACTTCTTCAACTTCATCTTGTTCAAACCCTAACAATGGCCGATACTCAATCAAACGCTGATGAAGTTCTTTCACAATCACTCATGAAGATCCAAAGCACCAATTATCTGGTTGATCCCAATGTTTCGTCATATCCAGAAGGATTGAAGATGCTAATCGTTGCCTTGAAAAGATCTCCTCTGTCTACTACAATGTTCAGTTCTTTCTCAGTACCGATGACTTGGTTGTCATTGGCAGCATCATCGACTTCATACAACTATGCCACTGATGTCATTACCTTCAATCTGATGAATAACAAAAGGGTCAAACTCACCAAGAAACTGTTCATCGAGTTCTTGAACATTCCCAAGAACCCTCCTTTTTTCAAACCTCTCAATTCCCAAATAATCTTTATGTTCAATGAGATGGGTCACCAGCCAACTCTAAAGAAGATTAGTGATTTCAGAAAGTCTGGATTACCTTGTATGTGGAATTTTCTATTTGGAATTTTTCTTAGATGTTTGACAGGAAGAACCGTAGACAGGGGACGTATGGAAGTCTATGCGATGGTGATGGGATTATATTATGATATTAGTGTTGATTACGGAACTCAGTTGTGGAAGGTGTTCGTAAAAAGTTTGGAAAACACTAATTTTGAGAAAGGTATTTCATGCGCAAGGTATATCTGGAAAAGGTGTATGACAAAGAGGGAATTCAAGTTCCAGAGGGTGCTGAGGTTGCTGAATTTTCACTGTATCAATTTCCGAAGGAGGTGGAGGATGATGAAGAAATTTTCACTCATGTTGCTCGCATTCCAGATGCGATGCTTCGCAAAGTATCATCCACTCACAAAGTGTTGATACGATACATGAAGACATTTGATCCAGCTGTGCAGACTGGGATCTTGTTAGAAGTAACTGCCAAAACCCCAAAGAAGAAGAAGGCCACCAAGAAGGATGAAACCGTTCAATCTTCGAAACATGGTCAAGAAGAAGAGGTTCAGATAGAGGAGACCTCGTCAAAATCGAAGAAGGAAACAATACCCTCAAAATCAGGGGTATTGAAAAAGATTCGCAAAGCTGAAGTAAGCAGTAAGGGGGTGACAGTTCGCAGTATTCCAGCTCCTGTTTCTCCAGGATAAAAAAGGAAACGAGCTCAAGATGTTGCGAAACAGATGCAACAAACTCTATTGAAGAAGCGAAAGTTGATAATTCGAAATGAGTCGTCTGATGAAGAGGTGGTTCCAGACACTCCATCTGTTTCTACACCGGTAACCGTTTCTATTCCACCTGTTTCCATTACCAATGTTTCGCAAATCTCCACACAACCCATTCCATTTGAAATAGTCACTACCAAATCAGTTTCTGAGGAGGTACCTATTTTCGATATGGTTGTCAACGTATCTGATACGGGGGCACCTATCACAAGTGTTGAAACCACTCTGCCCATCAGCCTACGAGCTACATTACCCATTTCATTACCACTAGTATCACTTCCAACTACTACACTTTCCACAACCTCATCCATCTTTGACCATCCTCTACAAAATCCATTCACAACCTTATTTCCATCACAATCACCTGAAACTCCTCAACCTTCGTAACCCATGTCTGATATTGAAACCGAAGGAGGAGCTTTTGGAGGAGTGTTTGAAGATATTTACTTTGATTCAGAGGAGGAGGATATACCTGATCATATGCTTATGACAGGAAAGCAATTCATAGTCCTGAATCAAAAGTTGAATGCCATTATTCAGTCACAAGCTGATTCTGGCAGAATGTCATCTATCTCAGGAATGGAGGTTGATGTTATTCTCAAGGCTGCTGAGAAAAGAATACTTGAGAAGGTTGATTAGACAGACAAGAACAATGAGCTTCGCATTAAAGCTCAAGGAAGTTCATTCAATGGAGTTGTTAAGGATTTACAAGTTGTTGCAAAAGAACGCCATGTTCTGTTTGTGCAGGATGTAAAGAAGGTTCGGGAGGATGTGAACTTCAAGATTGAAGAATTAAAGACTGAACTTGCGAAGGAGCATCAAGCTATTAATTCTCAACAAATTGAAGTACAGAAGATGGTTGATGTAGTTGTCTCAGACATCAACAAAGTTATTGCTGCTCCTATCTCTGAAGCGAATCATAAAGCAACCATGGAGAAGTTTGATCAGTTGATTCAAATGGTGACTGAATTGAAAGCCTTAGTTTCACAATCTTCATCTCCGTCTATTCTCACTCCTGAATTCTTGTCTCTCAAAGTCAATACTTTGGAACAAGCAATTCAGAAGGCACTTGCTCTGATTGCGAACTTCACCTCTTTACTACCAAAGAGTGCCCCACCTGCTTTCACAGGGGTGCAAGGGGGAGAGACAAACTCAAGTAAAGAGGATGATGCGAAGACAGTGGGGAAAGTCATATCTACTCAGCTCAAATCTACTCTTCCAATATTCACTATGCCGATTTCTTCAACAACAATAACCACACGACCAATAGCCAAAGGAATAACTATTGGGTCAAAAGAAGGAAGTTCGAGTACGAAACCTCCAACTGATAATGTGGGAAAAGGAAAAGGGATTCTGTTTGAAAAGTTGAAGGAGGAGAAGAAAGTTGAAGCAGAGGCTGAGTTGGAAAGGATGAGGCAAGTTCAAAGTATAATGAGGCAAAGGGCAAGTGATCCTCCCACAATGAATAAAGGAGATCCTGTGAAGTTATACTCTTATGAATCTATAGAGTCAAAAGTGGTGGGAAGGGAGATGTATGAATTTGAGAAGAAGCCAATGAGAAGTTACGATATTGCGAATTCGGACAAATGTTAGTTGGATTTTCCGATAAATGAAATGCTTTTCATTACAACTCAGTACAAGATTAGCGAAAAGTTTGATAATGCTGATGACTACATACACATGAAAATCAGATTTCATGCTGTATTGCCAGATGAAGTATGGTCTTTAATGAAGATCAAAAAGGTGTAGACGAACAAGAAGGATACGATGTTTGAAGACATGCTTCAGAATTTTCGTTGTTTTGTTATTCGAGCTGATAACAAGCAGTATGATTTCACAATGGCTGACTTCCCTCTGATGAATTGCAATGATCTTATTCAAGTGGCTCTCATTTTGAAACATATGGAAGAAAATAAGCTCAAAGGATTTGAAACTGAAGTGTTTAGAATCGGGTTCGCACATGTCAAGACTTTTATCGATAATTACTTCGATTTTTTGGCATTAACTGATGAAGAACTCGCAACTACTTTGGGAAGAGAAGCGAATGTTCCTTGGGAAGATACCTTGACCCAGTCAACATTATCTAAGTATGTTGTTGGGGAAATATGCCTGAAACCTTTTGGCATGGTATTTTCAGGAAGAGATACGAAGGAGAAGCCCAAGAAATTTTTGTTCAAGGTCTCAGAGGTTGAAAGATATATTTCTTCGCAATATACGAACTTTATTGTTCGTATGAACAACTGCAAGAAGAATAATGAAGGAGACAAGAGGGATCTTAAGAAGGTGATCTCTTGGTATGGAGAAGTGCGAAAGACAATTCACTCAGCTATTCAGAGGCTTATGGACCGAGTAGTTTCGACTGTTTACAAAGCGGGAGATTGTAGAGGTTATGAATTGTAAAAGTCGAAATGTTTGTTTGTTTAGTTTCGCATTTTTAGTTATTTTACTAAGTCAGTTTTATGCGAAGCGTATTGTAGTAGAAAGTACACTCAGGTTTCCTATAAATAGGGACTGAGGATAGAAGTAGAAAGTACTTCTCATTCGAGTATTCTTTCTGCTTAAAAGCTTTGTAATCAGTCTTCAATCAATATAAGATCTGATTAATATTTACTCGTTGTGTTCTTACTTTTCAATCATTCAATCATAATTGCTTTCATATTCTCGATAACAATTCTCTTCAATGTAAAAGCCATTGAGGGTCCTTTAGGCATGTAATTGGGTCACAGGAGGCCCAATAAACATGTGTGAATATATCGGGCCCAATAAACATGATATTGGGCCACAAAGGCCCAATAGCACGTATAGAAGGTATTTGAGCCCAACTTTTTTAATCGCTTATGTTTTATCGAGTTTAAGTTCGTATTGTTGGCATTCGTGGTATGTTAAATGTTTATTCGCAATAACGAAATATTTTAACGTTTGATTTATAACGAAGTTATTATATATATATATATATATATATATATATATATATATATATATATATATATATATATATATATATATATATATATATATATATATATATATATATATATTAAAACCATGCGTTATAAACTTGATATTTTTAACCCCAAAAGTTATAATCGTTTATTTGGCCCAAAAACATTTAGATTAACCATTGTGGTACCTTTTTCTATAAAAGTGACAGTTTTAGTCCCTTTTTATGAAAATTGACATTTTTGGTCCTCAAACCATTTTTAATTACATTTTCCACTCAAACTTTATTTAAATAGTAATTTCAGACCAACACTATTGCATTTCTCATCTCCAGCCTTTATTTGCAAAAAGTTACATTTTTGGCCCAATTTCCGTATGTTTTACAATTTTGACGCTAAAATCAAAAACTTTGCATTTTTAGTCCAATTTAGTAATAAATTCATTTTCTATCCCTGAAAAAGCTTATTTACGTTTTAGACTCATAGTTTGTTAAGTTTTCCATTTTAGCCCCTCAAGATTTCCTTTTTTCGCAACCTTGGGCCCAAAATCTCGTGAGGCCCAATTAAAAGCCCAATATGCCAAATTTTATGATTTTGACCCTTTGAAAAGTATGGTTTTCATAAAAATCAGCTTTTATACTAATAAACAACTTATAACCCCCATAAAACCGAAAATTTGCAATTTACACCCAATCTTTGTTATTTTTGAAAAAATGACACTTGTAAGGTTCTTTGGTTTTGTTTTTCACCTCTTTAACTTAAGAACCCTTATATATATATATATATATATATATATATGATATATGTTTTTTTATCAAGTTTTTGTTCATGATTATTTCACCCTTTTTGTTATAGATTTCGAAATATAACAAGTACTTCATATTATCACAACCAAAAACTAAAGAATTCACATATAGCATGCAAACACACATAGATCATCACATAATACTTGTCTTCTCCCCCTAAAAACAAGTAAAAACCAAAAACAAGGGGGTTTGAACTTACCTTGGGGTGATGGATCATTTTTTGTTGAAGATGTGGAAGAAGATTTTTGATCCTATCAAGCATTCTAGAGTAGATATTGAACTTTGATGGTTCAAAAGATGGTGATATTGATGAAAAACTTTCTTGGAATTCCCACAAATCTTGAAAATATTTAGGAGGTTGGAGGAGTAGTTTCTTGAGAGTGTTTGGAAGTGAAATGTTTTTGTGTGTTTGCGGAGCTTCTTGGCCGAGAGTAATAAAGAGGGAGAAGAAAGGATGTTTCCTAGATATTTGGTGGGTATTAGTCTCCTAGGAATATGGTGGGTTTGTGCATCGATATCTCCCATGCACTAATGAGGTGGCAAGTGCACAATTCATCTTGTTTTCTCTTTTTTTTAAATGATATTCGGCCGAGATTTTTGGGCCAAGAAATAGGAATGGGATAGTTTGAGCCCATTAAACTTTAGTTAGGATTTTTAGGAACCTAATCATAAATTTTTCGGCCCATTGGACCTTATTAGATGGTTCACGGTCCATTTTGAAAGAAAAGGGGAGTTTATGGCCCATTAGGGCAAATTAAATTATTAATAGCCCAATAAGGCCCATTAAAGGTAAACTAATTTATTTTGGACCCCAAAATGGCCCAAAATGCTAAGGTTTTTGGAAGTGGGTCCAATTAGAGCCCATTTAAGGTTTCTAGGCCCAAAGTAGTTCAAGTTGAAGGTTTATTGGTCCATTAGGACCAATAAGAGAATCCTAGTCCATAGTGAACTTGAACTGGGAAGTCTAGGGTTTTCAACTCATAGTTGAACATATGAAATGCATTGCATTAGGTTTTGACCTTCATTCAAGAGTTTGGATTCAAATGGATGACGTTTATTAAACATAGGGTATGATATTCAATTCGAGTAGAAACCATACAATAGACGATGTTTTCATGAGAATAGAATTTCCTAGAAAAAAAAATGCCAGTTATGACAGCGGGTCCCGATAATTCCCCAAAATTAGGGTTTCCTAACCCAAATACTAGCCCATTAATCAAATGGTTGGGCTTTTAGGTCCATTATGACTTTATTGGCCCATTAAGGTCTCATTGGGCCCACTAGGGTTTCTTTGGGCCCAATAGGGTTTAGTAGTCCCTTTTTCCAAACATCCAAACAGGTCACAAACCAAACAAGGCACATCACCACCCGACACGGCGGCTGGTGGTGGCAGGAGGCGGCAGCCACCACCTCACGGTGGTGGTGACGGATTTTCTTTTCATTATTCTATTTTCTTACAATTTAGAATACCATCCAATCAACACACACAAACACTAATAACACGCACACACACAACCGCCTCGTTGTGGCCGGTGGTGGTATATGGTGGCAGCCATGGTGGTTTTTCCTTGGTTTTCCGGCAGCAGCAATCCAAGACACCCTCAAGCTTGTGAGACACGACTGAAACACACACACCCGCACTAATAGTGGTGGAGAATACCGGTCACCGTGGAACCACCGCGTGGCGGCGACGACCACGTCAATCTAAATGCGTAGGAACAAGCAGTGGAGGACAACCGCTCGAGCAGTGGTGGCGACGTATCAACAAACAGAAGGCAGAGGAAAGGTGAAGGTGGTTCGAACCACCGAGTACAGTAGCACCAACGGCGATGAAAAAGCGCCAAGTCGAGTCCCCGTCGGCATGTCACACCCCAAAACCGGAACGGCGGAAACGTTTTGGGGTGGATGACGTCATGTCAAGTATCACAACATATGAAGTATAGTAATCAAAGTACAACAACCATTGCATTAATAGTAATAGTTTTACATGGTTTACATTACATAGAAACATCAAAGTAATACAGAAACTAATATAGATGCAGCTTGGCACAAAACCGTCTTCAATAGAAGCTCCTGGAATCTACCTGCCTAATGTTGCCCTGAGAATACAAGTTATTTGAAAAGTGAGTATCAACATTTTTACAAATGCTGGTGAGTTCATAAGTATTTAGTGTCATTTTATACAAATAACTTTATGTAAGAAGCAGTTTTCAAGTATACAGTGAAATAGAGTCATTTCCAGAAAATCCTATATTTTCTAATTAAAAGAAGTCTTCTACCAAGACTGGTCATAGTTATGTGGTAAAAAGTAGTTTTCCCTTAAACACTATCATTCCCAAAATACGGGATTTGATTATTAAGAAAGTAGGAGAATATCAGGGAAAATAACATATGCCTCAGCAGTGAGGACTGCTGACTAAGGCAAAAGAATCATAGACTCCAGGGGAGTATCGACTGAATGACACGCCCGACTCAGTCTAACAAAAAGAGACACAGACCCCAGACGGTATCAAATGAAAGATACAGCTGACAAGGTCTCAAAAAGTGAATACAGACCCTAGCTAGTACCAAATGAAAGATACAGCTAGTAAGGTCTAAAATAGTGAATACAGACCCTAGCCAGTATCAAATGAAAGATACAGCTAGCAAGGTCTAAAACAGTGAATACAGACCCTAGACAGTATCAAATGAAAGATACAGCTAGTAAGGTCCAATATAGTAGAGATAGACCCTAGCAGTATCAAATGAAAGATACAGCTAGTAAGGTCCAAAACAGTGAACACAGTGAACACAGTGAATACAGTGAGTACTGTGTAAAAACCCGTTACCTTAGAGCCATGAATTATAAGGTAACCCCGAGATACTCGTAACCATACTGATAGACACTAGAGAATCTTGACGCCCTGCAAGTGTCGGTATAAATATGACATTTGTCACCCCTTGGCTTGGTAGGCCGTGGACTGTAGCTAGCAGTCAGGGTGCGGGGTTGTCAATCCCGTATAGATCTATACACACAATGTCCGCTCTCCCTACAAGAGACTCTGGTTACCAACTTGACAACGGAGAAGGCCGTGTACCGAAGATGTATCTCGTGTAGTGAGATTTGATGTAAAATACTGGACTAATGATAGAGACTCACAACTGGAATGACTAATGTAAACCTATATGTCTATGCTTGTATACATAATATATAACTAATGATCAAATGACCTTCAGACGGACATCCGATCCCACCAGACCACATCTCAACGAAGAAAAGGAAATAGGGCGAACAAGCCTTCCTAAGTCCTTCAAACATTATTTATATGCATCTATACAAGCACATGAATACATCTAACTATGTGGAAGTGTTATTAGGTATAAGCGTATCACGAAGGGGAGACATTCTTAAGTATAAATGTATCACGAAGTGGAGACGGTCTCAAGTATAAGTGTATCACAAAGTGGAGGCGTTCTCAAGTATAAGTGTATCACGAAGTGGAGACGTTCTCAAGTATAAGTGTATCACGAAGTGGAGACGTTCTCAAGTATAAATGTATCACGAAGTGGAGGCGTTCTCAAGTATAAGTGTATCACGAAGTGGAGACGTTCTCAAGTATAAGTGTATCACAAAGTGGAGGTATTAACTAAACAGAAGTGAAGCAGTAGTATCTTAACCAAGTAGAAGTATAAAAACATAGACGGAAACTTTGGAAAACCTTTATCCATTAAGAAAATCACGACTTGGTATTCCTTTCTAAAATAAGTTTGAAAACTTTTAGAAATCCTTTGAGAACCTTTCATATACAAGTTTTAAAATGAAACCTTGATAAAACAATATAAGTAAAAGCTGAACAAGTAACGACGTTTTAGAAAACCATTTACAGTGTCATTCTCGGTAAAAACAATTAACAGTGTGGCAAATCCTTGTGCATGCGGGTTATCAATCACATGTGATTGATATGATAACTGGCATGTTTAACTTGTATTCCCCTCCTATAAAACATGTAAAAACATTTAAAAGGTTCATTCAGGGGTATGCACTCACCTGTTGTAAGTGGATCGGGTGAATGTGCCGGTATAGGATGCTAAGTGTCAAGTGAGGACTTGACCACACATGCAAATCCTATTTAACATGTAATGATACATTTAAGTATCTAATTAGTCATTTAACAACTAATTAAGCAAGTAAGAATTTCTTACGACATCAAAACACTTTGCTACAGGTGCTAGAAGTGTCAAGGGGTGCATAGAAGGTGTGTATGGGCTCACTTTGGAGTTTACTCCTCAAATAAAGGCCCTTATTGGTGTTTACGGTTTCAAGACCCTTTCCCCCATGAGTTTACGGCCGTAAACTCATGGTAGCAGTGTCATGGGATGCTTAAAGGTCTTAACTCACTCATGGAGTCATGCTAGAGTTGAATCAAGGGCTAAGGAAGTGACTGGGGCTCAAAATGGGCACAAAGTAGATTTTATGGTCCAATGTTTACTCCTTGAGGAGTTTACGGCCGTAAACACATGAGTTTATGGTCGTAAACTCATGTTGGCCAATTCCTTTAGTTGTTTGGTGGTTCTAACTCATGTATGCAAGGTTCTAGTGGCTTTTAGAGGCATAGGAAGGTGTTTAGGGCACTTAAACACCCAGGAAAGGTGTTTACGGTCTAAGGAGATACACTTGGGGAGTTTACTACCTTAAACACATGAGTTTACGGCAGTAAACTCATGTTATTCCCTAAATCATGCGTTTTTGTGGTTGTAGGTTAAGCATACGAAGTTCTAGGTCCAATTCCAAGCCATACAAAGTGTTGAGGGAACTTTAACACCCTTTGGGGATTTTTATGGTCTAAGGATGTGTGCTTACGGTCCAAGAACCTTCTTGGGCCGTAAACTCAAGTGTGACATGCTTTTGTATGCTTTGGTGCATAAAATGAAGGAAAATAAGGTTCTATGCACTCTAGGAAGTTCATGGAAGCCCTTGGAGGTGTTTGAGGGGTAGCTTGACACCATAAAAGATGTTTATGGTCCATGAACATGGGTTTATGGTCTAAGAACATCCTTAGACCGTAAACTCATGTTTACTCCCCATTTGGTTCGATTTTGGTGTTCTAAGTCCTTTCGGGTAAGTCTCTAAGCCATTGCTAAGCATGAGAAGTGGTTTGGAAGGGTTTTTGAGCATTAAAACCCCATTGTGAGTGTTTACGGCCCATGAAGGTGTTCTTGGACCGTAAACTCATGTTCTTGAGTTTTTTGGATGATTAAGTCACGAATTTGCAAGCTAGATAAGTTAGATAACAAGCTAGGAAGGTTTACTTACCGATTTGAGGCTCGGAGGGACAATTTTTGACCAAAACCCGTTTGTAGAGGGAGAAAGTAGAGAGAGAGAGAGAAAGAGAGTCTAAGGTGGGAAAAGGCTTCTAAGGAGTGTCCACCCACCCTGATATAGGGCTTGGGTGTTGTACCCGGTATACGACTACCCGATACTTATGTTTAACGAGGTTTAAAATTTTACCCAGTTAAATGGCCGTAAATAAAAATAAACTTTTTTTTATTCCAAATAAATGGAAAAATTATTTACGTGCTTTTATTTTCGCTTGACGAATATTAATTAAAATATTCCAACGAGTTTAAATCCGGTCAAAAATATTTTCGGGATAAATTTGGCTAATTTTTGACGTAATTGATTTCGACGTTAACTTCGACGTTAACTACGACGTTAACTTTGACGTTAAAACTAACGGAGATTTTTGGGTTGTCACACGGCAGCTCCGTTGTCAACACCCATGGTAGCAAGCTCGTCACATTCATGGAAGGAGGTGGCTGCAAATATTAAAGGCAGTCTAACGAGAAAAGGACGGTAGCAACGCCCTCCACTTCGTTTCCGACGTCAGGATGAACAAGAGGAGATTGGCTCCGGTGGTTTGGGACCCTAATGATGGAGGTTTGCAACTCGATGGCAGGAAGGGGCGTAGCAGTGCAGGAGATCGGATAAGAGAGGGTGGCGGCCGAAGGTGGTCACTTGTAAGGGTGGCGACTGCTTAGTGAATTAGGGTTAGGGTTAGGTTGCATGAGTGGGTTATGAAGAATATATATGGAGGATAAGAAGGGAGACGAGTTCAACCCATGTTCAGCTTCCAACATTTGCATACATTACACTTCTAGTCCCTCTCCTCCAATTCTTCTCAAATTAAATCCAAATATTACCATTCAACTCTCAGCATTTCAATATCCTTTCCATTTAAGTCCTAATCTTACTAAACAACCCCTGACTCCTGAAAATCTTCACAAAATAAGTCCTAAATTACACTTTAACCCCTGGAGATTGAAATCTATATAATTTGGCACCCCTAAACCCTAAACCAACACCCCACTAATTATTATCTGATTTTGGACAATAATAATGTAAAATAATAATAAAATTGCTTCTCGAGGTTCCAGGTTTATCATTTTAATTATTCTATTCAAATGGGATGTTACAACTCTCCCCCACTTAAATTTGATTTCGTCCTCAAAATTGTTTCTTATCATCCCTTACACGCTAGACAACTTGAGCAACATAACCACAATTACGAGCATAACCCCAGCCTTTCCAAGGCAACCATAACCAACCCTCATAGGGTTATAAAACCTGAACATAAATGAATCCCTTGCAATATGATCACGTTTACTCAATCCGAAATCTGAAGTCTCGAGATGGTATGGCTTCCTGACAGACTGCCCACACTGGATCATTGTCGAATGCATTGCACTTAACTCCCAATTGGCTACTCAACTTCTGATAACCTGAGGTTCCCACTAGAAAACAGAATCTCAAATCCCACACTGCTAACTCTGATCCTTTTCTTGACAAGAGATTAAGTCCTCCTTCATAAGAAAATCGTTCTGGTAATCAATTCCCAGGGATATATTGAACAACGGGGTGTAAAATGGGATATGAACCCTTTTTGGAGCAACAAGAGAATGTTTGCTTTATTTCCTGAACCACATACATATAATAACCAACTCATAAGCACAAACACTCATACCTGGCCCAATCAGCCTCGGGTTGGAATACCAGGCATGCCTACGACGGGTCCAGTCATCCCTAGGATGGAATACCCCCGTATCAAGCACATTTTGTGTCCAATCAACCCTCGGGTTGGAATACCAAACACGTCAGTTCCACTCAATCGTAGGGTTCGATCATCCTCACGATGGAATACCCTAGATTGGAATACCACTATATACATAACTTGGGTCTAACCCATAACTTGAAATCCAAGGACCTATCCTTCCATCTCATCCAAAATCCTCTGATTCATCACAACCAAGTAAAACTCATCTGAAATACTGGGTTTCAGCCCGGTCGCGGAGCTAAAGGACTCCCACATAGTTTCCTCACACGAATTCCGAACGAAATCCTTCCCTGGAACTACTTGCCACTAGTTATCATGCCACTGCGACTCTAACAACCTCCTGATCCAACCAATTGGATCCATGCATTGAATCCCGTCGTTATCAAATCCACGGCTAAAAGCGATTGCTACATGACCAATGGTAGCCTTACCTCACAAGCAACCTTAATCAATCCATTGCTTCCTTGATCTCATAACTGTAGTAACGTTCCTACAGTCTTATCACTGGCTTAATTAGGTCTAATCACCAATCTGTGGATTTTCATATCCTCACTGCTACACCTGAACTGGTGGGTACTAATGTCCCTTCCACGTCCTAACAACGCGCTCATGCTATCTACCAACCTAATGAACATTGCGGCTACACCCACAGACTTACATCACTTCCCATACTACCTGATCGCTAGTGAATACTACGGCTACCCCCGCAGTCTTACAAAACTTTCCATACCGGTCGAACACACACTCGACCTTAACACACAACTAAACTTAATTTGTGGCTAGAATCCTAACCTCATTCCCCAAATTGTGCTATCAAGCACCGAGAAGACGCGATTCACATGTTGGGGAGTTTTACTGAACTCCCAATTCACACAACCCTTAAACCAAATAGCCACTTGGGTTGTCTTCCTTCCTGACAACGATGTGAAACTTATCCCATTTTCAAAACCGCTCCTGCTTCTGAACCTCGGGATAATTCTCCCCCACTTAGATTCGACTAAGTCTTCACAACATATGAAAATTAGAGAATTCCCAATTCTTATCATTTTCCAATGATTGATCCGATGACAACCAACTCTTTTCAACTAGCACTCCATTACTATCCAATCACAAGTGATCACACACTTCTAAGAAATAGATGAACACTTCCTAAACCCCAGTGATACTGACAATTCCTAATACTTGAATGATCCCCCACTCAAATCTTGAAGTCCAAAAGGTAGATACTCCAACTAACATTTTAGCAACGAGTTACTTCCCTTGGTGCTTTCCTCCACCAATCAATAACAGTTACTAAAACCACATAATCTTGACAATGCTGAATAACCATCCTGTGGGACCCTGTCCGCAGAACTCCCATATAATACCCTTCTTCTGAAAGTGCTCCAACAAATCTCTCGCACTCGGCACTAGAACTCATATCACTCAGGGTCTCGCACCCTGACTCACTCACCAGCTTGATCATCCACAGTTGAACTGCAGTAGCTGAAACAACCTCTACCCTAAACCGACCACAAACTACTCCAATACATAGTCTACAATCCCAAAAGTGCAATAGGTCGCAAATAAATCCTTACCGACTGATACAAGAGATCCAAGGCAAACCGAACCTCACAAAATACTCATGCCACATCGACCCCACCTGCACTCACTGGTGCTGAAATAATGTTGCTAATCCCTGCAACCACCGACCCCGAGCTGGAATACAACCTGATCCTGGGGTCACAAGCCTGCTCACTCCTTCGAACTCGAAAACTGAAAGGGAACAATCCTTGCCCTATAAAACGACATTCCAATCCACCAATTAACCGTTCTACTTCCAGCTGCAAAACCCCAGCTGAACATAATCATCAATCCTTTCCGAAGTCCTCGCGACTCACATTCCGGCCTCGAGCAAAACCCCTGAAGCCTCAAATCTAGAAACTCATGTGCTAGACTCTCCCGCTTAACTCGCAAAATGTAACGAGTACAGAATATCTCCCTGGTCCCAAGTAACTGCAGCCCTCCGCTCATCAGAACATGTCCCAGTAACAAATTCTGGTACTGGAAAGCTTGACCAACTCCTCCTTTTACCGTCGTCACAACTGTTGTAGTTGCCGCGACAACCGTCTCGGCAATGGCTGCATAACGCTCGTCGAAATACTCAACCATGGCGGTCTTAAAAGACCTAAACATCTTTAGAAACTGTTCCCGGACAACCCCGATCACCACCTCCCGGATGATCTCACTGACACGGTTCTCTGAAAATGCTGGCCTATCCTGGCTGCCAGCTCTCGATCCTAACCTGGATCCGGTATCAAGACGTCTCGTAACCACCATTTTGGTAAGACACCAGAAAGATCTTTGATAATCCATATAACGACAGGGGACCAACTCCCAACCCAACCCTAGGGGTTGTGACTTCCTTGCTACGTGTATGAGTCCTGTGCTTTTAGTAGTACGGGCCCATACTACCTTCCACACCTACCCATATTTATCTCAAGTATCATCACAATGCCTTAACAATATACATAATCATAGCGAGCACTCAATCCTCACTCCTAGAAGAATGCTAAATATCTCGTAACTGTCCACCCGGCCTCTCACGACCCACCCTACCACCAACTGCCACACGACCCTCCATTGGTGCCAATTAACTATTAAATGAATACAATCACATGCCGCATGGCTTAAACAATCTTAGGCTAAAAGATTTAATCCCACAACGGTTGGACTAAGACAACAGCTGCGCAGCAGGACCAAATACGTTACCCTAAGACCATTTAACCCCTGTAGCATGGGACTTAAAGTATTCATCCAATAGTTAGTTCACACACAAAAGAGTCATAAAACAATCAATGAAGTACTCTACATAAGATAAGGCATCACAATTCAGGCAATTTTATCATATGGTTCTTGAGGATCCATATCTTAGCACTAGCATGATGTTCTATCATATCACATGATCAAATAAATGTATGGTATTTTGGGGTCTACTTACTGGCTTCGGCTGATCGTACACCCTGCATCCTCCTTTACTTATTTTGAAAACCATTTTAGAAATCATTTTGAAAACCTTTCCTTGATTTGAGACGCGATTCACACGAATGTTCCTCCAATTCACTCAAACCAAGGCTCTGATACCAACTTATGACACCCATAAAAATCAGACCAAATGTAAACTTTTTAAAACATTTAGAAACCAACAGTTAATAACAATTTGTTTTCAAAACAGTTCTATATCAGAGTATCCCAGAAACTTAGTCATAAAATATGAGGAGTTGTACGATCACGCCTTTGCTTTCATGCGATCATCTGATGTACCTGAAACAATAAACTGAAAATGTAAGCTCGAGGCTTAGTGAGTTCCCTCAAAATACACATACCCACAACAATACACATATAATCATAAACAACATACTATGGGTCCAGTCAACCATCGGGTTGGAATACTCCAGGCCCTCAACCAACAGGTTGGAATGCCAACATACTATGGGTCCAATCATCCCCAAGATGGAATACCCCAGGCCCACAATCAACAGGTCAAAATGCCCACATACTATGAGTCCAATCATCCTTGGGATGGAATACTCACGACCCACAACCAACAGGTTGGAATGCCCGGGTCTATTGGCCTCCGCACAAAGCAGATAAGCCTCAACCACCAAACAAACATGTACACATATAACAGATAATCCCATAATAGTCTATAGACAACATCTGATCTAATTGATCATACCACATAGCACATAATACCATCCTATCTACCAGGATACGATATAACAGATCACACCACATACCACATAATATTATCCTACCCGCTAGGATTCCGATCTAACAGATCATACCACATACCACATAATATTATCCTACCCTCTAGGATACCTATCTAACAGATCATACTAGCATAACATAACCAGATAACAATCCAAAGGGTCGGCCTTGGTGCCTTAGACCCTTGAGTATAGTTAGGATAACTCACCTAGCACTGATGAAGTCCCGCAGATAAAACTCCAGCTGCTGGTTGATAGATTCCTGAACTGTCAACATCAAACAATATCTAGTTAATAATTGGGTTCCAAGCCCAAGTTCCATCTCACACTCCAAAGACCCAAAAGTCAAGTAATGGGCCAAAGCCCAACATGTGGCCCAATTTTCCAAATTGGGCCCAGACATCTATATGGTCTTTCCTTAAGGCCTGTTCAATTATTCTAGTCCAAACTATTGGTATTCCCATGGCCCAATATCACATAATCATAAAGGCCTAGTTATGGCGCATCTGTGGCCCAATTTTCTAAATTGGGCCTAAGTCCTTCACATGGGCCTTATCCTAAGGCTCATCCAATTATTTTAGTCCATTTACTTATTCTTGGAAAGCCCATTAATAGTCCAATTACCAAAGCCTAATAGAAAGGCACAACTCAAGGCCCAAGTTAAATCAGGGTTTTCACATGAAATGACAATTAGGGTTAAGTGTTCCTACTTAACCCATTAAGGACTTAATCCATTAACGACTTTATCCATTAATTCCATTACTACATTCGGTGAATTTGCCAATGATTATTATTTAATATTTTTATTTTGTTAATTAATTCAAGTGTGGGTCCCAATAATTCCCCAAAATTAGGGTTTCAAGCCATTAGGGTTTTCCAACCCAAATACTAGCCCATTAATCAAATGGTTGGGATTTTAGGTCCATTAGAGCTTCATTGGGCCCAATAAGGTCTCATTGGGCCCACTAGTAGTCCCCTTTTCCAAACATCCAAACAGGTCACAAACCAAACAAGGCACATCACCACCCGACATAGTGGCTGGTGGTGGTGACGGATTTTCTTTTTATTATTCCATTTTGTTATAATTTACAATACCATCCAATTAACACACACACAAACACTAATAATGCACACACACACACACAAACACACACAACCACCTCGTTGTGGCCTGTGGTGGTACATGGTGGCAGCCACCATGGCCGGCAGCCGTGGTGGTTTTTCCTTGGTTTTACGGTAGCAGTAATCTGAGACACCCTCAAGCTTGTGAGACATAACTAAAACACACACACACACCCACACTAACAGCGGTAGAAAATACCGGTCATCATGGAACAGCCGCGTGGCGGCGACGGCCAAGTCAATCCAACAACGCAGGAACAAGCGGCGGAGGGAAGCCGCTTGAGCGGTGGTGGTGACGTATCAACAAACAGAATGGAGAGGAAAGGTGAAGGTGGTTCGAACCACCGAGTACAACAATAGCAAAAACGATGAAGAAACGCCCACTCGAGTCCCCGTCGGCAGCTATGTCGTCAACAACCATGGCAGCAAGCTCGTCACATCTATGGAAGGAGGTAGCGGCGAAGACTGAAGGCAGTCTAACAAGAAAAGGACGATAGCAACACACTCCGCTTCGTTTCCGACATCAGGATGAACAACAGGAGGTTGGCTCCGGTGGTTTGGGACCCTAACGGTGGAGGTTTGCAACTTCACAACAGGGAGGGGCGTAGGAGCGTAGGAGATCGGAGAAGAGAGGGTGGCGACCGAAGGTGGTTACTTGTAAGGGTGGCAGCTGCATAGTGAATTAGGTTTAGGGTTAGGTTGCATGAGTGGGTTATGAAGAATATATATGGAGGATAACTAGGGTGA
Source organism: Lactuca serriola (assembly GCF_051521515.1). NCBI lineage: Eukaryota > Viridiplantae > Streptophyta > Magnoliopsida > Asterales > Asteraceae > Lactuca > Lactuca serriola. The sequence goes on from NC_136412.1 coordinate 103,661,057, forward strand.
CGGGTTCAACCCGTGTCCAGCTTCCAACATCCGCATACATTACACTTCTAGTCCCTTTCCTCATATTCTTCTCAAATTAAATCCAAATATTACCATTCAGTCCTCAGTATTATAATATCCTTTCCATTTAAGTCCCAATCTTACTAAACAACCCCTGACTCCTGAAAATCTTCACAAAATAAGTCTCAAAATTACACTTTAACCCCTAGAGATTCAAATTTGTATCATTTGGCACCCCTAAACCAACACCCCACTAATTATTATCTGATTTTAGACAATAATAGTGGAAAATTATAATAAATTTACTTCTCGGGGTTCTGGGTTTATCATTTTAATTATTCTATTCAAATGGGATATTAAAAAAAGCTTCAATGTCATCATCGGTATGGATTGGTTGAGCCCACTCGTGCTGACATTCTTTGTTACCAAAAATCCATATGCCTCAATCTGCCCTCCGACGAAGCCCTTTTTATTTATGGCGATAAACTCAGCACGAACTGTGACAATCCAAAATTTTCATTCGGTCAAACCCTAGAAGTCAATCACTTCTTATTATAAGTTAATGTCATTATTGCTTATTTTAACAAATTTGGAGTTCGTTTGATTATTTTAATCTTATTCTTTAAACGAACGGGTGTAAGAAAGTGCCGTCTCGGGTTTTTAAATTTAAAAACCGCAAACACCTCGCGTCTTAGAAGTTCCCGGCCAAACTATTTCGTTTGGGTCGAAAAATCATCCCAAAATCCGCAAACTCATGCTTATCCATGAGTTTACTCCCTAAGTCTAGTCAATATGAGTTTACTCCCCATTTATCCAAAAGAGTAAACTCCCAAAACAGTAAACTTAAGAAAACCTCTCAAGTAGCAAACTAAAAACAATTCAAGATCTTCCAAGTTATAAGTGTTCTATCCATTTCAAGTTGATTAAACACTTAATCTAGTGTTTGTACATCTATTCATCCATTCATTTTTGTGTTTTTGATTAGATTTCCAAAAACACCAAGAACACCAAGAACACACACTAAGTGTTCTTGGACTTTTAGCATATTTCAAGCTTCCTGATAGTAAGTACTTCACTCCTTGAGTCTTATTGAGTTAGTATTACAAGTTAGCATCAAGAAAATATGCCAAGAACACATGGAACAAGGTGTTCACGGTCCAACAAGGTTCTTGGTCTGTAAACACCATATTAGGCACCAAAGTGTGCCTAAGTCACAAATCTAAGCCCTAGTTGGATGTTTAAGCCTTCCTTAACATGTTTGAACCTTCCCTTGATGAGTTTAAGCCATGAAAAACACAAAATAGTGCCATGATCATGTGTTTACGGTTTGGGGAGCTCCCAAAACCGTAAACACCCTTTAGTGTGTTTATTTGGGCCATATTCCTTCCTTAGGCCTAAAATCTAACATAGACAATTACCTTGATGAGTTAGGGACTTGAAAACATAACAATACCAAATTCCAAATGGGTTTAAGGTAGTAAACCCAAAGGGAAATGACCATAAGGCCGTAACCACCTCAAAAGGGGTGTTTTGCTGCCTTAGTCCTTTCCAAAGTCCAAACCACCAAGTAGAAATGCTTCAAAGGACTTGCAAATCCTCAAAACAACTTATGGTAAAAAGAAGAGGAGTTTACGACCATAAACTCTAAGTTTACGACCGTAAACTCATTAGGTCAAGGTCATGAAAACCGTAAACTCCAAGGGAGTTTACCCTTGAACCCCAAACACAATAGCAAGGTCCTTTAGCACTTAGATGCAATCCTTATGATTGTATCACTTATAAAAGGTGTTTTACATGCCTTAGGATGTCTTAACTTTGTCAATTAGTGGTTTAAAGTCTAATAAGATACATATACGTGTGATTATATGTTAACTAGGATCATTGAGTGTGAACAAGTCTTCACATTTCACCTAGCTATCCTACATCATTCAGTTCATCCAAACCACCATCTACAGGTGAGTTCATACCCATAACCAATGTTTAAATGATTTTAAATGCATTAATAGGGGGGGGGGGGGAATACAAGTAGAAAACAACATGTTATCAAATCTTTCATATGTATTTATAACTGTGTTTTCATCCAGCAGATTTCACATACTACAAAATGTGATGCATGAAATGGTTTTCTATCTTAAAAATACGTTGTTATCAAATGTATTTCTTTTGAAATGATTATTAAAATGACATAAAGTCATTGTTAATTATTGTTCAAAACTCTTAGATGTTTTACAAAACCATTTTTAACCTACTTGAACAACCAATTACCTTCCAATTAACTATTATAGGGATAGTTAGAAGATACAAAAGATTATTCCTATTACAAGGAATTACATCAGATTCAGTTCATTCATAAGTCTATACAATACATTACATGAGTACCTTACATGAATACATTACATGAGTACCTTACATGAATACATTACATGAGTACCTTACATGAATACATTACATGAGTACCTTACATGAATACATTACATTAGTACCTTTACGTAGATACATTTTCCTGTATACATTTACATGTATACTTGTACCTCGATTCATTAGGATGATTTATTAGTACCTTCTGTGTAAATTGTCCTGCCTATCCCAGTTCAACGGGATATCTTGACGGGACTAACCATTCCGAATCCCAGCTGTTAGCACCAGTGGTTGATGAACATCTACGGATGCCTACGGTTATTACTTATACTAGGAGTACCTCTACGGGACTAACCATTCCTCGGGCCTACTGTTCGCTACAGAGGTCGATGAACATCTACGGATGCCTACGGTTAATACTTATATTAGGAGTACCTTAACGGGACTAACCCTTCCTCCCCTCTGCTGTAGCTACAGAGGACGATTGAACAATCTACTGATGTTCAAAGGTTATACATTTCGCTAATCGCGATGTTGTGTTAATCCTTGTACAAAAGGATAACAATTACATTAGTACATTTTTCCTATTACTTTATTTGGTGATACATTCACATAAACGAGGAGTTAGATTAAGTAGTTTAAGTACTAGTCAAAAGAAAGGAAAAACTATCATTTTACTTACAAAACATTCGGGTCTTGGTAGAAGACTACATTTCATACTAGTAGGTAATAAGGGATTTTCTAGGGTTTTTCATTACTTACATCAACTGTTTCATTTAAAGATTTACAGGGCATAGATAACAGCTTTCCAAAACAAGACAATGACACTTAAATACTTATGAATTCACCAGCTTTAGGCTGATACTCGCTTTCAAAATAACTTGTATTCTCTGGTCACCAGTAGACAGGTACGATGGCCAGGTTTTGAGAAGACGGAGCACAGACAAGACTCGTCTTTTATTTTGATTGTATTTTCGGTGTCTTATTACATTGAAAGAACACACATGTATTAAATCTTTACTTTTAATGCAATGGATGATGTTGTTGCTTGTTTACTACTTTACACTTTTGTGATACTGTACATGACGTCCTCCACCCCGGAACGTTTCCGCCGTTCTACAGTTATGGGGTGTGACAGATTGGTATCAGAACATTGTTTATAGTGAAGATAGTATATCAACCCGTAAAAGATATACTAACTAAAAATACATTGGGATTAAAACACTTTGTCTAAGTGTTATACTTTTAAATAATAAAATATTTAAGTAAGTATACGTGCCTGCATTCATACTAAAATTAGTGTCACAATGACAAGAATAAAAGTATTACGATTGTTGAATATCACAAGTAAGCCTCGGGATATATGGTCAGTCTTGGGAATGACATAGCCTGATCAACTATGCTGGTCCAAGGACTGATTAGCATATGCCCAAGAATGGTTGTGATGTGGCAAAAAGTCTAAAAACTTACCAACACAACCATAAAGTAATACCATAGGGGTATTTAGTCGTACAGTAATTATCTTAGTCAGTTCGTCTATTTAGCTATTTCTTATATCCCTTTTCTCGCGTAGATTTTAATGGCTGGATTTCACCATGGCGATCCGTACTTCCCAAACCTAGGCAACGCTGGATGGCTAGAGGAAGAACCAGAAGATGATCACCCAATCCCTTTGGATGATCACCATGCTGAGGGTTTTTCCAATAGTTCTGACTCGGAGCTTGAAGTCAACAAGCTACCCCCAGCTGCTCAAGACCCAAACCTGAACCCTCGTCCTGCATTTCAAGGACCCACACCTTTGTGGGCCACTAACTTGAATAGATGGAGTCAAGAACAAGGTCAACCCATTCCCTACAACGGAGATAGAAGTTTCTACAACCTCACTGAGGGAGGATCTGCTGACAGGGTCCTACCCATCGTGGTTTGTAGAATTTCTAGGAACACGATACTGGGTTAATCAACTATCAATTGAGTCTTGGAGATTGATGCCAACTCTGGCGTCAACACAGTCCGCATTCGCCAACTAGAGTCTACTCATGAAAGGACCCTGGTCCACAATGCAGCTCTGTGGAGGGAACTTGCTGAAACTCAAGCCGAAGTTAGGGAACTTCGAGCTCAGCAAGTGAGAGATGACAGGCGTATGAGGGACATGGAACGTCTACTGTCGGGATCAAGAACTCATGCTAGCAGTTCTCGTCGCCGATAGAATCTTGACGACTCATCTTTTGGATATAACCTAGTTTATGTAAAAACTTTGGTATAATTTCCTATCTTTGTAAATCTTAGACCTGTTAGGTCTTGATCTATTCATAGTTCTGTCAAAATTTTCCTATCTTGGTTGATGTATGGCCTACTTGTAGGCCATTTTTCCTGAACTTGTTACATCTGTAATCCCCGTGTCATTGACAGATATCTAATCATATGGAAATTATTATCCAAATGCTATCATCTTCATTAAGTTACACTATTCATTATGTTGTTGGACTATGGGGAATTAGTCCATGGGAGACATTCATTATTTAGTTATTCTTATCCATATCGTCATCTTTTAAACGTATAGTTAAAGATGCCGACACGCAGGAATCCCAGACGTAACTCAGACAACGAAACACCGATACCACCACCTCCACCACCACCTCAACCTCCTCAACCACCTCCTCCCTTCGATGCCACTATGTTCCAGGCAGCTTTCATAGCAGCAGTTGCAGCTGCTATGTCAGCCATCAACGCCCCTGTCCCTAGTGGATCGGGAACAGGTGCACCTCCCTCGAACCACGGCGAAAGCCATGGACATCCTCGGGAATGCACCTATAAGGACTTCACGAAAACCCCACAACTTCAATGGAACTGGTGGGGTTATGGTGTTAAGGAAATGGATTGAAAAGATGGAATCTGTCTTTGAAATCTGTGCTTGCCAGGAGGGCAACAAGGTCAAGTTTGCAGCTTGTACCTTCTCTGACAGAGCACTAACATGGTGGAACGGCCATGTTAAGTATCTGACTTTAGTGGTGGCATATTCCATCAGCTGGGAACACTTGAAGGACATGCTGATTATTGAGTATTGTCCTTGAGGTGAAGTACAAAAACTCGAGCAGGAACTTTGGAGTCTACAAATGGTTGGATCCGACATATCAACCTACATAAATAGGTTCTGTGATCTGGCAATCCTATGACCTGACATGGTTGTTCTTGTGAGCAAGAGAATAGAGAGATATATCTGGGGACTGTCGCCCCAGATCCAGTCAAGTGTGTTAACTTCCAAGCCTATCACTTTTGATAGTGCGAAGGAGCTGGCACAATCTCTCATAGATCACAGGAAACCTCAGAACCCAACAATCCCTACACCCGAACCACAAATGGTCAACAACAACAAGATGGGGTGGAACAAGAGGAAAATAGGGGCTTCATAAGAATCCTCCAAGAGACAACAACTTGTGGCAATCAATGCCGCCACGGCAACTCCCGTTGTTCCTGCGAACCCCTTACCAGCAAAAACTTATGATGGAACTCTCCCGAAGTGCAACAAATGCAGCTTCCACCACCACGGACCTTGCAAGGAGATGTAGTGCTCTAATTGCAACAGGAAGGGGCATACAACCCATTTCTGCAAGACTCCAACACCTCAGGCCGCCCAGGTTCCTAACGCCGGTATGGGATAAGCTTGCTACGGTTGTGGAGAAGTGGGCCACTATAAGAGGAACTGCCCTAAAGCGGGGATGGCTGGAGAAGTAGGAAGAGTTATGGCCCTAGGCCACGAGGAAGCAGTAGCTGATCCTACGATAGTTACTGGTACGTTTCTCCTCGATAACTCATATGCTTGCATACTTTTCGATAGTGGAGCAGAGAAACGTTTCGTAAGTCACAAATTTGCACACCTGCTTAAACAAAAACCATGTGCATTAGATAATTCATTCACGGTGGAAATGGCTAATGGGAAAACGGAGAGTACTAACTGCATATACGTAGGTTTTACTTTAACTTTAGATGGCCATAATTTCAAGATAGACCTCATGTCGGTCCCAATTAAATTTTTCAACGTTATCATCGCATGGATTGGTTGAGTCTTCTTCACGTCGACATCATGTGCTTTGAAAAAGCAGTTCGTCTTAACCTTCCTAACAATGAAACCTTAGTTATCTATGGCGACAAACCTAGTACGAGCCTTCGCATCATTTCGTGCATTCAAGCCCAGAAGGGCTTGCGAAAGGAATATCATGCATTCCTCGCACACGTCGTCGATACAAGTCAAGAAATGAAAGACATTCAGAACATCCCAGAAGTACGCGACTTTCCTGACATCTTCCTAGAAGAACTTCCCGGATTACCACCACAATGCCAAGTTGAGTTCAGAATCGACTTAGTGCCAGGAGCTACTCCAGTAGCCAAATCTCCTTATTGTCTGGCACCGGCCGAGATGCAGGAACTTTCCAGTCAGCTTAACGAACTTCTCAAGAAGGGATTCATTAGACCAAGCTTCTCACCTTGGGGAGCACCGGTCTTGTTCGTCAAGAAGAAAGATGGATCGTTTCGCATGTGCATCGACTATAGAGAACTCAACAAACTTACCATTAAAAATCGTTATCCTTTGCCCCGCATTGACGATTTATTTGATCAACTTCAAGGAGCCAACTACTTCTCGAAGATAGATCTATGATCCGGATATCACCAACTACGAGTGTTAGAGGAGGATGTTCCCAAGACAACATTCCGAAATCGTTATGGACACTACGAGTTTGTGGTGATGCCCTTCGGATTAACTAACATGCCCGTAGTATTCATGGATCTGATGAATAGGGTGTGTCGTCCTTACTTGGATCAGTTCGTCATTGTTTTCATTGATGACATACTTATCTACTCTCGAAGTAAGGAGGAACATAGTCAACATCTCCGTAGAGTCTTAGAAACATTGCGAGCGGAGAAGCTCTATGCGAAGTTCTCCAAGTGCGAATTTTGGATCCGACGAGTCGAATTTTTGGGCCATGTTGTTAGCGAAGAGGGAATACACATGGACCCTTCCAAAATCAAGGCCATTGAGAACTGGTCAGCACCGAAGACACCTAAAGAAATTCATCAATTTCTAGGTCTCGCTGGCTACTATTGCAGGTTCATTCAGAACTTCTCCCGCATAGCGAAACCTCTTACAACCCTGACCCAGAAGGGCGTGGCCTTTGACTGGGAAGAGAAACAGGAAAGAGAGTTCCAAACGCTCAAACGAGCCTTGTGCACCGTACCAATATTGTCCCTCCCCGAAGGGATAGAAGACTTCGTTGTCTATTGCGATGCATCCAATCAAGGACTCAGATGTCTTATAATGCAGCGAGGTAAGGTCATAGCCTATGCCTCGAGACAGCTGAAGACACATGAGGTTAACTACACCACCCATGATCTTGAGCTAGGAGCAGGCGTATTTGCTCTGAAGATCTGGAGACACTACCTATATGGTACAAAAAGCACGATCTTTACAGACCACAAGAGTCTACAACACATTTTCGACCAGAAAGAGCTCAACATGAGACAACAACGGTGGGTCGAGCTACTTAGTGATTACAAGTGCGAAATTTGTTATCATCCGGGTAAAGCCAATGTAGTAGCCGACGCCCTGAGTCGGAAAGAATATACTGGTCGTAGAGTCAAATCTTTGACTCTAACTATCCATTCACACTTGTCCATGCAAATTAAGGAGGCTCAGCTTGACGCTTTGAAACCTGAAAACATGACAGGTGAATCCCTTAGACGGATGGATAAGAACTTGGAAGTCAAGGGTGGCGGAGCCTTATACCTCATGGATCGGATCTGGACATCGAAACACGGTGGCTTCAGAGACTTGGTCATGACCGAAGCTCACAACACTCGTTATTCCGTCCACTCGGGTTCAGATAAGATGTATCTGGATCTTAAAAAGTTATATTGGTGGCCTAACATGAAAGCAGATATTGATACCTTCGTAAGTAAATGCCTTACTTGCGCTAAGGTGAAGGTCGAATACCAGAAACCCTCCGGTCTTCTACAGCAACCGGAGATACCAGAATGGAAGTGGGAACGGATCACTATGGACTTCATAACCAAGTTGCCCAAGACGACGGGTGGACTTGATTCCATATGGGTCATCGTCGATAGAATGACCAAGTTTGCACACTTCTTGCCAATCAAAGCGACATACAAGATGGAGAAACTTACACGAACATACATTAGGGAGATTGTAAGACTGCACGGTGTTCCCTTATCTATTATCTCGGACAGAGATAGTAGATTCACTTTGAGGTTCTGGCAGTCGTTACAAAGTTCCCTAGGAACTAGGCTGGACATGAGTACAACCTACCATCCACAGACCGACGGGCAAAGTGAGAGAACTATACAAACCTTGGAAGACATGTTGCGAGCCTATGTGATAGACTTTGGGAAAGCTTGGGATACCCATTTACCCATTGTCGAATTTTTCTACAACATCAGTTATCACACGAGCATAAAGGCAGCACCATTCGAGGCCCTCTATGGCCGAAAGTGTAGATCCCTTCGTTGCTGGGCTGAGGTGGGAGATACCCAGTTAGCTAAGGGACGAGTTCCCGAAAGCACTCTCACGGGTCCGGAAATAATTCGGGAAACGACAGAGAAGATCGTTCAAATTCGTGAACGATTGAAAGCCTCTAGAGACCGACAGAAAAGCTACGCTGACAAGTAAAGGAAACCGTTGGAATTCCAGGTGGGCGACCGAGTTCTAATGAAGGTCTCACCCTGGAAGGGCATGATATGCTTCAGAAAGCGTGGGAAGCTCAATCCAAGATACATAGGGCCTTTCGAGATTCTCGCAAGAATCGGCCCTGTAGCTTACAAACTCAATCTACCGCGTGAACTTAGTAACGTACATTCTACCTTCCACGTGTCGAACTTGAAAAAGTGTCTATCCGACAAGACTCTTGTTATTCCACTCGACGAGATCGAGATCAATGAGAGCCTCAACTTCATGGAGGAACCAGTAGAGATCATGGACCGAGAGGTCAAGCAAACGAAACAAAGCCGTATCCCGATAGTGAAGGTTCGATGGAATGCAAAACGGGGACCTGAATTCACTTGGGAGCGAGAGGATCAGATGAAACGGAAATATCCTCATCTTTTTCCTTAGTTACCTGTAAATACTTTATTTGCTTAGACTTTAATTTCGGGACGAAATTCCCTTTAACGGGGGGATGATGTGACAACCCAGATTTTTCATTCGGTCAAACCCTAGAAGTCATTCACTTCTTATTATAAGTTAATGTCATTATTGCTTATTTTAACAAATTTGGAGTTCGTTTGATTATTTTAATCTTATTCTTTAAACGAACGGGTGTAAGAAAGTGTCATCTCAGGTTTTGAAATTTAAAAACCGCAAACACCTCGCGTCTTAGAAGTTCCTGGCCAAACTATTTCGTTTGGGTCGAAAAATCATCCCAAAATCCGTAAACTCATGCTTATCCATGAGTTTACTCCCTAAGTCTAGTCAATATGAGTTTACTCCCCATTTATCCAAAAGAGTAAACTCAAGAAAACCTCTCAAGTAGCAAACTAGAAACAATTCAAGATCTTCCAAGTTGTAAGTGTTCTATCCATTTCAAGTTGATTAAACACTTAATCTAGTGTTTGTACATCTATTCATCCATTCATTTTTGTGTTTTTGATTAGATTTCCAAAAACACCAAGAACACCAAGAACACACACTAAGTGTTCTTGGACTTTTAGCATATTTCAAGCTTCCTTATAGTAAGTACTTCACTCCTTGAGTCTTATTGAGTTAGTATTACAAGTTAGCATCAAGAAAATATTCCAAGAACACATGGAACAAGGTTTTCATGGTCCAAGAAGGTTCTTGGGCCGTAAACACCATATTAGGCACCATAGTGTGCCTAAGTCACAAATCTAAGCCCTAGTTGGATGTTTAGGCCTTCCTTAACATGTTTGAACCTTCCCTTGATGAGTTTAAGCCATGAAAAACACCAAATAGTGCCATGATCATGTGTTTACGGTTTGGGGAGCTCCCAAAACCGTAAACACCCTTTAGTGTGTTTATTTGGGCCATATTCCTTCCTTAGGCCTAAAATCTAACATATACAATTACCTTGATGAGTTAGGGACTTGAAAACATAAAAATACCAAATTCCAAATGGGTTTAAGGTAGTAAACCCATTTGGAATTTGGTATTTTTATGTTAAACCCAAAGGGAAATGACCATAAGGCTGTAAACACCTCAAAAGGGGTGTTTTGTTGCCTTAGTCCATTCCAAAGTCCAAACCACCAAGTAGAAATGCTTCAAAGGACTTGAAAATCCTCAAAACAACTTATGGTAAAAAGAAGAGGAGTTTACGACCGTAAACTCTAAGTTTACGACCGTAAACTCATTAGGTCAAGGTCATGAAAACCGTAAAATCCAAGGGAGTTTACCCTTGAACCCCAAACACAATAGCAAGGTCCTTTAGCACTTAAATGCAATCCTTATGGCTTGTAGCACTTATAAAAGGTGTTTTACATGCCTTAGGATGTCTTAACTTTGTCAATTAGTGGTTTAAAGTCTAATCAGGTACATATATGTGTGATTATATGTTAACTAGGATCATTGAGTGTGAACAAGTCTTCACTTGTCACCTAGCTATCCTACATCATTCAGTTCATCCAAACCACCATCTACAGGTGAGTTCATACCCTTAACCAATGTTTAAATGATTTTAAATGCTTTAATAGGGGGGGAATACAAGTAGAAAACAACATGTTATCAAATCTTTCATATGTATTTATAACTGTGTTTTCATCCAGCAGATTTCACATAATACAAAATGTGATGCATGAAATGGTTTTCTATCTTAAAAATACTTTGTTATCAAATGTATTACTTTTGAAATGTTTATTAAAATGACATCACGTCATTGTTAATTATTGTTCAAAACTCTTAGACGTTTTACAAAACCATTTTTAACCTACTCGAACAACCAATTACCTTCCAGTTAACTATTATAGGGATAGTTAGAAGATACAAAACATTATTCCTATTACAAGGAATTACATCAGAGTCAGTTCATTCATAAGTCTATACAATATATTACATGAGTAGCTTACATGAATACGTTACATGAGTACCTTACATGAATACATTACATGAGAACCTTACATGAATACATTACATGAGTACATTACATGAATACATTACATGAGTACCTTACATGAATACATTACATGATTATCTTACATGAATACATTACATGAGTACCTTACATGAATACATTACATGAGTACCTTTACGTAGATACATTTTCCTATATACATTTTCATGGATACTTGTACCTCGATTCATTAGGATGATTTATTAGTACCTTCTGTGTAAATTGTCCTGCCTATCCCAATTCAACAGGATATCTTGATGGGACTAACCATTCCGAATCCCAGCTGTTAGCACCAGTGGTTGATGAACATCTACGGATGCCTACAGTTATTACTTATACTAGGAGTACATCTACGGGACTAACCATTCCTTGAGCCTACTGTTCGCTACAGAGGTTGATGAACATCTACGGATGCCTACGGTTAATACTTATATTAGGAGTACCTTAACGGGACTAACCCTTCCTCCCCCCTGCTGTAGGTACAGAGGACAATTGAACAATCTACGGATGTTTAAAGGTTATACATTTCGCTAATCGCGATGTCGTGTTAATCCTCGTACAAAAGGATAACAATTACATTAGTACATTTTTCCTATTACTTTATTTGGTGATACATTCACATAAACGAGGAGTTAGACTAAGTACTTTAAGTACTAGTCAAAAGAAAGGAAAAACTATCATTTTACTTACAAAACATTCGGGTCTTGGTAGAAGACTACATTTCATACTAGTAGGAAATAAGGGATTTTCTAGGGTTTTTCAGTACTTACATCAACTGTTTCATTTAAAGATTTACAGGGCATACATAACAACTTTCAAAAAAAGACAATGACACTTAAATACTTATGAATTCACCAACTTTAGGCTGATACTCGCTTTCAAAATAACTTGTATTTTCAGATCACCAGTAGACAGGTACGATGGCCAGGTTTTGAGAAGACGGAGCACAGACAAGACTCGTCTTTTATTTTGATTGTATTTTCGGTGTCTTATTACATTGAAAGAACACACATGTATTAAATCTTTACTTTTAATGCAATGGATGATGTTGTTGCTTGTTTACTACTTTACACTGTTGTGATATTGTACATGACGTCCCCTACCTCGGAACGTTTCCTCCGTTCTACGGTTTTGGGGTGTGACATGAACCTTCGTATCATTTTGTGCATTGAAGCCCAAAAATACTTTCGGAAGGAGTGTCACGTATTCCTGGTTCAGGTAGTCAATGAAAAACAAGAAGTTAAAGACTTCGAGAGCATCCCCGAAGTCTACAACTTTCCTGATATCTTCCCCGAAGATGTTCCAAAAGTTCCTCCTGAACGCCAAGTTGAGTTCCAAATCGCCTTGATTCTCGGAGCTATCCCTATAGCCAAATCCCCTTACCGTCTAACACCGGTAGAAATGCAAGAATTATCTAGCCAACTAAATGAACTGCTCAACAAGGGATTCATTAGACCAAGTTCCTTACCCTGGGGAGCACCAGTCCTATTCTTGAAGAAGAAGGATGGATGTTTCCGGATGTGCATAGACTATCGCGAACTCAACAAACTCACCGTCAAAAATCGCTACCCACTACCCAGAATCGACGACCTCTTCGACCAACTTCAAGGGGCGAGTTATTTTTCAAAGATAGACCTGAGATCAGGGTACCATCAATTACGAGTCCAGGAGAGTGACATTCCCAAGACAACATTTCAGACTCGGTATGGTCACTACGAGTTTGTAGTGATGCCCTTTGGTCTAACCAACGCACCCGCCATTGTTGGGTCTAAAATATTGGTTTATACTTTACTTTTCTAGCCTTTAATAGTTTTTTGATCTAGGATTGAAAACATGTTGAGTTTACGGTCCATGTGGTGTTTGCGGTTGGAGTGCTTGCGGTTGTAATCCTGTTTATGGCCATGAACGTGTTTACGGCTATAAACATGTTTGCGGCTCATGTCTCTTGTATATAGTGTTAGTAGAGTCATAAGAGTGTATGGCCAAGGAGGTGCTAAGTGTGTGCAAATCAACATGTTTTAGAGAGAGAAACTAGAGAGAAGAAGAGTGTGTGTGTGTTATGTGTATGGAGCATCATTCATATTATTGAATACGTCATAGATTCACCTTCATCGTCTTCTCCTTCTTCTCCATTTGATATTGCATCATCCAATTGATTGGGATTCTACACCATCAATTGGATCTGATTTGTCACAACTAGCATTTTTAGCTAGGAAATTTTGTCTTTGTGTAAAGATCAAGTCTTGTATAACTTGTAATCCAAGCTGATGCCATGTACTATGCTAATTCAAAATCAACCATCTGAATCAAAACTCCTGAGTGAAGTTCAAAACCTAATTCAATACATCTCACATACTCAACTGTGAGTTTCAAAACCCTAATTTTTCCATCTCAAACCCCTATTGGGCTAGAAATCACTTATTGACCTTAATGGGCCAATAAACACACAACTTGGTTATTTGGACTCTAATTGGACCCACTTTCATGAAACTATAACTTTTTGGACCATCTTGGGCCAACAGTATCTCATTTCACTTTTATGGGCCTTATTGGACCTCAAATGACCCACTTCAGTCTCATGGGCCTTTATGGGCCGTGAACAACATTCTTGAACATTAATGGGCCGAAAACCCATTTTGTTCACCCTTTGGGCCGTAAACTCATAAGAGGGCCCAATGGGCCGAAATTTCCATATTAGACCCTATAACATTCGAATATATTCATTAATGACCCAAACTAATTCAATTCTCTTCCTCCTTAATCCCATTCTCGGCTATAATAATAATAATAAAAAAAACAATAGGATAATTAGAGAGTGCCACCTCACTAATATCCCCCATACAACTAAGCCTAATACACAACAAATCTTTATGCTAATCTCATGTTTCTATGCAACCATCTTTTCTCAACTTCTTTATTCTCTACTTCTCCTTTCTTATTCTCGGCCAAAGCCCCTCTTCACTCACCACTCTCCATTCAAACTTCCAACACCATACAACTCCTTTCAAATCCATCTAAGGATCTCTCATTTTCATCCCTCAAAAGTTCGTGAACTAGGGTGTGTTCACCAAGGTTTTCTACAAAGATCATCACTCATTTGATCCATCTTAAGTTCGAAAAACTTCACTCAAGAAGCTTCTAGGGCCGAGATCCTTCTCAATCTTCATCAAAAATCGAAATGTTCAAACCAATGTGAGTTCATACCCCCTATTTTCGGTTTTTACTATGTTTTGGGGAAGAATACAAGTTGTTTTGTGTAGATCTATGTATATATGCATGATTTTGTGTGTTTTCATGATATAAGTGTGATTATGTGCTAGAACTTTCATAAACTTAAAGATATGATGAAATATGATGATATTTGTAGAACATAACATTTATTACAACTTATTATGCAAAGAAAAAGTATTAAACATTTCTAAAGTGTTTAAAACCATGAAAAATTGCATAAGAGGGACAAAAATGATAAATATGAATCTTTATGGTATTCATGCTTTTGGTAAGGGCTAAAAGTGTAAATTTTCACAAATGGGCTTCATTTTAGGCCATCACGATTTTTGGGCTTTTGTGGACTTAAATGTCATTTTAAACAAAGTTGAGCCAAAAATGTAATTTTTTCGGTTATAAAGGGGGCTGAAAATGTAATTTTACTAAATCTTGGGTCTAAAAGATAAATTATTCACAATTGGGCCGAAAATGGAAAGTTTTATAAAATTTTGGCCCAAAAGTGTTATATTCGACAATAACTGGGTTAAAAATGTTATTTCACACAAATCGAGCCCTTAAATGTAAACTTTTGGCTTTAAAAGGCCTAAAGTGTCATTTTTTACTAAAAACGTGCCTTAGTTTTAAATTTTCGTTTTTAAGGACCAAAAACGTCTTTTTATAAAATCTGGGCCATTTATGTCATTTTGGGTAAACAACTAAATTTAACAACCAACTTAATGTCAACAGATCACTTACATCAATCACACGCTTATTGGGCCTAGAATATAATTTACATGTTTAATGGGCCTTAGTTGTCTTTTTACATGTTTATTGGACCTGAAATATATCTTACATGCTTATTGGGCCTGGAATATAATTTACATGTTTAATGGGCCTTAGTTGTCCTTTTACATGTTTATTGGGCTGGAATATACTTTAAATGTTTATTTGGCTTTCGTGGTCCATCTACATGCATGTTAACTTCACTCATTCACTTAAATACTTGTTGGGTTTTGAAAACTAAATACTTACACGGAAATAGTATACACAATATAAACTTCATAATCGGGTAAACTTGGTTAAGGATCTTGTGAGACACTTTGTTTGGCACCTATCGAGTGTACAACCGTAGCCTGTAGTTATAACCAGAGTCTACTGGAGGGAGAGCGAGAGTTTGTGTATAGATCTATACGGGGTTGACTCCCCCACACCTGAGCTGTTCGCTACAGTTAGACTAGGTCAATCTAGGGTGAAAACCTTTACCGTAAACACATCGGCGTTCGAAAGACGCCATGATAGGCGAATTAGTCATTATTAAGTATGGTTATAATGGCTCACTAAGAGGAATTAACATCATTATAAAATTTACGGAATACAACATCTGTTGATAACACGGTAAACTATACGCACTAGTACTCAGCCTTAGGGTGTTGAGATCACAATGTTTTATAAGCAGGCAAAATCAGGTTGTCTGGGATTTATTTACTTCACTCACTCACGGATATTAATACACATGCATTAATACAAGATTAGACACAAATATTTCAAACTACTTTTCAGAAAATATCGGATTTTCTGGTGTTTACAAAGTAATACCAAACATTTTACTCAAACGTGCTTATGAACTCACCAACATTATATATGTTGACCTTTTCAAATTAACTTGTATTCTTAGGAAATTGTAGAGCAGGTTGGTCACCAAGAATATATTGATTTTGTTTTAATTTGTCATCATCATACTTTAGATAATTTGGCATGTATTTTGATATACAATACTTGAAGTAAACAATGACAGCTGTAATATTGTATGTGTGATGATGATGATGTTTTGTTTCATTTATATTCACTATGATTAGGGGTGCAAACGAGCCAAGCTATTCGCGAGCTACTCAAGATCGGATCGTTAAAAGCTTGACTCGAAATCGATTTTAAACGAGCCCGAGCCGAGCTCGAGCTTAATATTAAGCTCGTTTATTAATCGAGCTCGAGCTCAAGCCTATGTCATTAAGCTTGATTAGGCTCGCAAGCCTAAACGAGCCTTTATATAATATAATTTAATATTATTTAAATATATTAAAATAAAAACATATTAGGGGAATTATTGATTTAGGGTATTAGTAAATGAGCTTCTTAACGAGCTCGAGCCGAGCTTAAGCTTATTTGGACACGTCAGATAAAAAAATGAGTCGAGCCCGAGCCCGAGCCGAGCTCGAAACAAGGAAGCACGAATCGAGCCGAGCTCGAGCTCAAGCCGTATATAAATTAAACGAGTCCAAGAAGAGCCTGGCTTGGCTCGGGCTCGGCTCGGCTCGTTTACACCCCTAACTGTGATGATACTACTGGAATGAAGTCACCCAAGCCCCCGGACGTTTCTGCGGTCTGGTTTAGGGGTGTGACATACATCAAGCAAATTTAGGACTAATAGTTGGTATAAGAGCTTGGATTGTATCAATCATTTTGGCAAGATCTGGAGCGTTTTTGCATTTTTTTTCTTGAAGGATTTTTCGTTTTTGGATAATTTTTTGAAAAAAATAATGGGGGTTTGTTCTTTGAGTTTCTCATAAAAATGAGTTTTTGATTGAGTTTTGGAGCTAAAAAAGTGAAAAACGCTGTTTTTGTTCGTAATTTGCGAGGGGTTTGCGGCCGGAAACGATTTGCGGTTCAGTAGTGTGCGGCCGAAATCGTGTTTGCGGTCTGAGGGTTTACGGTCCGAGGTCTCGCGAGTTTACGGTTCAAAGAAACATGTTCTGTAACACCCCGAGATTAAGGTATATTTATTTCACCCTTATTCCTTGTCAATTGGTCATGATTGGTCGTTAAGTGGAGGAAACCTTGCAAGTGAGTACGCTGGGCGTACCAGAGGGGTACGTTGCGCGTACTCATGCGCTTATTTTAGACGCGGAGTCGCTAGGTACGTTGGGCGTACCCATAGTTACGCCGGGCGTACCCGACCCAGATGCAAAACCCTAATAAGACTTGTGAACTATTTAAAGGATGCTAAGGCTCATTTCTCAGCCTCCATATCAGTGAGTAAAACCCTAAAAGAGAGCCTTCCATCGTCCTTAGTGAGTGTGTGTGTTCTTGGAGCTAATAGTGCCTTGGTGTGTTATTGAAAAAGGAAGAAAGGAGCTTGTGGAGACTAAAAGCTTGAAGTGTAAGCTTGGATCTGAGATCTACAGAGAAAGGAGCTGCATTTAGAGGTATAAAGTTCAAAACTTTCCTCTTCTCTTTGGTTGTGGTTGCATGTGCCATTTCTAGGGTTAAAAACCCCAAAGGTGGAGACTTTATGAGTGTAAGGTGCTCCATGGTCCAAGATTTGTCCCTTTTCAGTAGTATTTGTGGTCTTGATCCATAAAGTCCCCATTTTGGTCGTTGATATAGGGTCATGCTTGAGTTCTATGCCTTCTAGGGTTAGAGAATGAGATGTTTTGGGTGCTAGTGACTTATTCAGCCATGCAAGGGCTTAAAGTCACCGACTTTATGGTTTTGGAGGGTTAGAAATGGTTAGATCTAAAAGTTGGACGTGGGTCTTAACTGTTTAAGACCCCAAGAGCTGAAGGACTGAAACTGGGTATTACGCCGGGCGTAATTCCAGTACACGCAACGTAGGGGGTGGCGCACCCCGATCCTCTGATGTTATCGGTTATGCCCAGCGTAACCCGAAAGGTTGACTTTTGTTGACTTTTAGGGTTTGGTCAACTTTAGGGTATTTGAGCCATGTGAAGGGTAAAATGGTCTTTTACCCTCATAAGAGTATTAAGAGAAGGGATGGTCTAGCCTTGGGAAATGTGTTGATATCGAGTACTTATTTCATATGATTAGGCGGAGGCTAGGTCTTATCCCACGGAGTCCGAGATTTCCGAGATTTGCAAGTTACCGAGACATCGAGGTGAGTCTTCTCATTATACGTAACCTAGAGTGGTACTATGTGTTGACCAGAGGGTCTTATGTGTTATGTATGAGATTATGTGCTATGTGATATTTGTATATTGTATGATGATATAGACCAGACCGGAGGGTCCAACAAGCTATGACCGGACCAGAGGGTCCAACGAGCTACGGGACTGGAGGGTCCTGCTGAGACACATTGACCGGAGGGTCGTATATTGGCCTCGAGTGGCGTATGTGCTGTATGTGGTATTTTGGGGAACTCACAAAGCATTTATGCTTACCGTTGTTGTGTTATGTGTTTCAGGTACTAGCGATGAGCGCGGGAAGGCGCCGACATGATTCGTACACACACGCATTGGAGTTTTTGTAGAGATTCTGGGGAGACGTTTTGTGACAATAACATTTGATACAATGTGTTTGACATAATTTTATGAATGAATGAATGTTTTAAAAATGAAAAATTATTTTGAAAATTTACGTTGTTACATGTTCGGTTAGACGGGTTTGCGGTGGAGTCGGTCCGTTTTCGGGTGCGAAGTTGCACACGTGTTCGGTGAGCAGCCTCGCGTGTTTGGTTCTCGCACGTGTTCGGCTCACACGTGTTCCAGGTCTCTTCACATTCGCGGCCAATATTCAAAAATTATTGCGGGTTGCAAGGATCAAACCCGGGTCTCCCATACTCACAACCCACGCCCCTTCCAACTAATCTAGCAAGCCACACGTTATTTGTCTTCCCCATTTAATTTAAGAAGACTCGCCGTTTCGCTCCTAGTTTCACAATTTTAACAATTTTGGCCCAAAATTAAAATTTTCAAATTTTAAAGTTTCATTTTCTACCTAAAACTTTGAGTTTTAATTTTTACTTCCTAAATTGACTTTTGACCTCAAAAAATTGACTTTGACTTTCAAGTTTGACCGTTGGCTTTAAACTTTGACTTTCTCGTTTAGCCTTCAAATTTTCACTTTTAGCTTTTCGGTTTGACTTTTCAAGTTTGACTTTTAAGTTTGAATTTTTAAACTTGACTTTGAAGGTTGAATTTTCAGGTTTATAATCAAAGGGCATTTTTTTTTATAAAAAATGAGTTCCTCAAACATCCCGGTCACTGAAGTTTCATGTTCTCAATCTTGTGAAACTACAATTAAATTTCTTCGAAAACAAAATGATTTGCTAAGAAGGGAAAATGAGGACCTTAAATATGAAGGATATACTCTTAGGAAGCCCCAAAAACCCTTAAAAACACAATTAGAGGCCAAAACCAAGGACATTAGAAAACTTCAAGAGGAATATAGCAATAAATGTGAAAACTATGACTATATTAAGAGATAGCTTGCCGAATTAACTGCCGAACTTGATGCATTGAAAGCAAAATATAAAGATGTTGAATTCAACTTTAAGAAATTTGATGTGTCAAGTGAGGTAGTTGTGTCCATGATAGAAAAACAACTAAAATTCAAAGATAATCAAAACAATGGTCTAGGGTATCACGATGTTCCGCCTCCTTTTAATGATAACTACATTTCTACTCCACTAACCGAGGAGGAAATTACAAATGAAACACATCTTCAGTATGGCCAACCACCTGCACCAGCTTCAGTTAAGACTGAACAATCAGGGCCAACTGAGGGTGTTGAAGTGAACGTTTCTGATGCATCTACTTCATGTGCAGGTAAAGTAGCGAAAGATGAGAAGAAGGAGAAAAATATTGAACAAACCAATAACTCCTTGAACTCTGAATCTGTTGCTTTGAATCCATTTTCTTATAATCAACTTGCTGTTGGTAAATACAGGCCACCAAAACAAGCAAATCAGAGTGCCTGTTGTAAGTGTGCTTGTGGGAACAATCAGAGACAAGGCAAGGGTACGCCACCAGGGGCAGGAAGAAACAAGTTCTCAGTGAAGAAACAAACTTTTTTTCACTGTGGAACACCTAGAAACATTGCCCAAAACTGTCCAAATCGCACATACGTTCCCTACTACACACAAGGATGGCAAAATGCACCAAGAGGGAGATACTTCAAAAGAAACCCTTCGAGGCCACGTTCAAACAATAGTGATTGGAATCCAAGAGATGCTCCAGTGAAACCAAGAATCAAAATCCCAAGATCAATAAGGGAATGTCGGCCAAAAATCAAAATCCCAAGATCCCAAGATCAATAAGGGAATGTCGGCCAAAAAGTCCAATCCAAGAGATGCTCCAGTGAAACCAAGATCAGTTAGACCAAAGTCATCCCGACGATCAACTTCAAGTTCAAAATCAAGCACCGAGGCACCCATCCGCTAGAACAAGAAATGGGTTAAACCCAACTACAGATGGGTACAAAAGGTTCAATCTCCCAAATCATCTAATGATTCTAACATTTTTTCATCTTTTGTTTGTGATAAGCAGGATATGTCACGGGGGAGAGTACATTGCAAAGATGACAAATGTCGACCTAGTTTCAAAATGGACTGGGTTCCAAAGACCAACTGATTCCGCTCTGTGCTGGAGCAGCTATGGAGGCATATCGTCATACTTCGGTTTGTTGGTAGTGGTTGTTCCAAGCACATGATAGGAGACATCTCTCAACTGTACAACACTCATAACTTTGTTTGAGCGTATGTGTCCTTTGTAGGAAGGGAAGAAAGGAAAGGATCACACATGGGGTTTTGTGCTTAACGATGTGAAGAATTTTTGGATGTGTTATGAGATTATGCGTATTGTTCTCAGACCTTCTGGATGAAAATTCAATCTGTGACTTATGGTTTGAGTTTTCTTCTCGATACTCCTGTGTTTATATTAAACTGATTCGTTTTGAAGACAATCTTTTATTTTCTTATAGTTTTCCGTTAGTAGGTATTATTGGGAAGTGATATTAAGTATAGTGCTAAAGGGCAATCTGAAATTCATGTAATGCCCTAAAGCCGAATTGTCTAGACTCCGTGTTCAATGTGTTGGTAGGCACAAAGGATTAAAAAGGACTAGAAATTGATTGACAAATGAAAGGACTTGACAATATGAACTTAGATAGTTTCATTTGGACTGACAATGGGACGCTTGGGTAGATTGAGCAGTGAGGTAAACATGGGAACCTGCGAGATACACTAAAAGTTAATTATCTAGAGCTGTGGCTCAACATGTCCTCGATATATGGACTTATGTCCTTAATTCCAGTACTAATAGGGCGACCGGGGGGGGGGGGGGGAGGGGGTTCTGATAAAGTAGGTCTATAGGAAATTATTTTCTTGCTTTCTATCTGTCAGTCATATGTTGCCTCCTCTGCGTGATTGGAACATATCCGACCTGGAATGCAACATATGCAACTCTATCTCTATGAATATATTTATCTATGAAATTCTTTCTATCTGTTACCCATATATTGTCCCCTCTGTGTGATCGGAAAATCCGACTTGGGACACAACATATGCACCCTACTGCCTCTATAACCCTCTATCTTTGTTAGTCATATGTTGTTCCCTCTGCGTGATTGGAAGACATCCGACCTTGGATACAACATATGCATTTCTATATATGCCTTATCTCTTAATGATTGAATACTCACCTAAAGGAAGGAGTTCTTTGGAAGTTATTGATTAACGGAGTATATCGGGAAGTGGGAAACACGTTCTAGTGCATCTAAAATTGAACAATTTAAAAGGTTGTCTGTAGATCTCGCTGCTTAATTTAAGTGGACAACAATATCCTTGGTCGTCGTCAGCTAAATGGTCCATTTAGGAATATATATATATATATATATATATATATATATATATATATATATATATATATATATATATATATATATATATCACAATGTCTTGTCACTTATAATCTGTCCAATTTGTCAATATCCTTTGTGTTTAAGTGGACCACAATACCGATGATTGACTAGATCCAAACATGCAGGCGTGTGCTGATAAACGATATTGGATTGCCTAACAACTTTGATCCTAAATATTTTTGTTTTTGTTAAATTTGTTCATAGTTTTCCTCTATGCACAAATTTAGGGAGATAATTAAAATTTCTAAAAACCAAACAAAAATCAGAAAACCAAAAATCCAAAAATAGTGTTGTTTCTGTTTTTTATTTGTTTTTCAGAAAAATAAAAAATCCTAAAAATATATATTTTTTTGTTTCTATTTTATTTTTTTCAGAAAATATGAAAAATACAAAAATATTATGTGCTAAGTTTCTTTTAGTTTAGTTTTTATCTCAATTTTTCTTAGTCTTGAAAAATGAATTCAGATGTAGATGAGACTCATGGAGCTAAGGTTTCATCCGTGATCATTGAAGAATATTCATTCGAAGGAACAAGAAATGAAGATTATTATTTCAACATTCAATCTTTCAACCCCAGAAGCAAGGTGAAGTTGTTGTTGAAGATTATGTGACATATTGCATTAAAGCCTCCTCGATCAATTTGCTGCTATCTATGTACCTGCTGAAGTGATCCAAAAGATATGTTCTCTCTGAGGATTTGCAAGCTGAAAGCGTAGATTTTCATGAATCTCTACATGATGCCTCCACACCCAACGTGCGTTCAATGTCAAATTTTGAAGAGAAGCCTAACTGCTCAAGATGAAGTCATTTATTGAAGATTCATCAAGTTCATCTTGACGCTGTGAAGAAATCGAAAATAAACGTTGAAGCTAAGCTCGAAATGAAGATTGACTAGAAAAGCCAACTACATTTTTAGGGGACTTTGTAGGGTCAATTAGAAAAGAAATCTATAAACCACAGGGGAGATTTTTGGGTCTAAAATATTGTTTTATACTTTACCTTTCTAGGCTTTAATAGTTTTTTGATCTAGGACCAAAAACATGTTGAGTTTACGGTCCATGTGGTGTTTGCGGTTGTAATCTCGTTTGCGGCCGTGAACGTGTTTACAGCTGTAAACACGTTTGCGGCTCATGTTTCCTATATATAGTGTTAGTAGAGTCATAAGAGTGTACGGCCATGGAGGTGTTAAGTGTGTGCAAATCAAGGTGTTTTAGAAAGAGAAACTACAGAAAAGAAGAGAGAGAGAGAGAGAGAGAGAGAGTGTGTGTGTATGTTATGTGTATGGATCATCATTCATATTATTGAATACATCATAGATTCACCTTCTTCTTCTTCTTCTTCTTCTTCTTCTTCTTCTCCTCTTTCTTCTCCATTTGATCCTGTATCATCCAATTGATTGGGATTCCGCACCATCAATTGGATCTTATTGATAAATCAAGCAAATTTAGGACTTACAGTCGTATTCACGGAATTAATGAATCGGGTGTGTCGTCCCTTCCTAGACAAATTCGTGATTGTGTTCATAGATGATATACTCGTCTATTCACGAAGCGAGGAAGAGCATAGTTGGCACTTGAGACAAGTTCTAGAGACATTACGGGTGGAAAAACTATACATGAAATTCTCAAAGTGCGAGTTTTGGAGCAGAAATGTGACTTTTGTTGGTCATGTGGTTAGCAAGAAAGGCATACACGTGGACCCATCCAAGATAAAGGCAATTAAAAATTAGTCAGCACCGAGAATGCCCAAAGAAATTCATCAATTCTTGGGTCTCGCTGGCTGCTATCGCTAATTCATTGAGAACTTCTCCAGAATTGCTAAACCGCTTACCACCTTGACTTAAAAGGGTGTGATATTTAGTTGGGGAGAAAAGCATGATACTGCACTCCATACACTGAAACAGGCCCTATGCAGCGCACCTATCTTGTCTCTTCCCGGAAGGACGGAAGACTTCGTTGTCTATTGCGATGCATCCAATCAAGGACTTGGCTGTGTGTTGATGTAGCGGGGAAAAGTTATTACTTACGCCTTGAGACGGCTTAAAGAACACTGAGTCAATTACACAACTCACAATCTGGAGTTGGGAGCAGTGGTCTTTGCCCTAAAAATCTGGAGACGTTACCTCTATGGTACCAAGTGCACTATCTTCACCGACCATAAAAGCCTTCAACACATCTTTGATCAGAAGGAGCTTAACATGAGACAGCAGAAATGGGTAGAGATACTCAATGATTACGAGTGTGAAACACGCTATCATCCCGACAAAGCCAACGTAGTAGCGGACGCCCTTAGCCGAAAGGAGTACTTAGGTCATAGAGTGAAGGCACTGACAATGAAAATCCATTCCCACCTATCCATGCAAATCAAAGAGGCTCAACTGGAAGCCTTAAAACCAGAAAATGTGGCAGGTGAAGCCTTAAGGGGAATGGATAAGAACTTTGAAATCAAGGGTGACGGGGTTCGTTATTTCATGAACCGGATCTGGACCCCAAGGTTCGGTGGTTATAGGGAGGTTGTCATGAATGAAGCCCACAAAACTCGATACTCTATGCACCCAGGTTCATATAAGATGTATATGGATCTCAAGAAACTCTATTAGTGGCCAAACATGAAAGCTGAGATTGCTACCTACATGGGCAAGTGCTTAACTTGTGACAAGGTGAATGTAGAATACCAGAAGCCTGCAAGTTTACTCCAACAACCAGAAATACCTAAGTGGAAGTGGGAACGAATTACCACGGACTTCATCACCAAATTGCCCAAAACCCCGAGTGGCCATGACACTATTTAGGTAATCGTTGACAAACTGACAAAGTACGCCCACTTCCTGCCAATCAAGGAAACATACAAATTGGAGAGGCTGACTAGAATCTACATCCAAGAGATAATATGACTACATGGGGTGTCCGTATCCATTATCTCGGACGGGAGATAACAGCTTCACTTCGCGATTCTAGCAGTCGCTTCAGAAGGCTCTTGGAACTAAGCTAGACATGAGTACAAATTATCATCCTCTAACTGACGGGAAGAGTGAGAGAACCATTCAAACTCTCAAAGATGTGCTAAGAGCGTGCGTTATCGACTATGGTAAGTCATGGGATACCCATTTACCACTGGTCTAGTTCTCATAAAACAACAACTATCACACTAGCATTAAGGATGCTCCATTCGAAGCCCTCTATGGCCGTAAGTGCAGATCCCTTCTATGCTGGGCTGAGGTGGGTGACAGGCAGTTAGCTAGAGGTCAAGTTCCAGATAGCACTCTCACTGGCCCATATATCATTTGCGAAACCACCTAAAAGATAGTACAAATCCGAGAACGATTAAAAGCCTCATGGGATAGAAAAAAGAGCTACGCAGACAAGAGACAAAAACCCTTGGGGTTTCAGGTTGGCGACAACGTTTTATTGAAGGTCTCACCCTAGAAGGGAACGATACGCTTCGGAAAGTGTCGAAAGTTGAATCCAAGATACATTAGGCCATTCGAGATCCTTGCAAGGATCGGCGCCGTAGCTTACAAACTCCGGTTACCCCAAGAGCTTAGCAACATTCATCCGGTCTTCCACGTGTCAAACCTCAAAAAGTGTCTATCTGACGAGACTCTTGTGATTCCACTCAATGAAATCGAGATCAACGAGAGTCTTAACTTCGTGGATGAACCAGTCGAAATCATGGATAGGGAAGTCAAACAAAACGAAACAAAGTTGCATCCCGATAGTGAAGGTTTGCTGGAATGCCAACCGGGGTCTTGAATTCACTTGGGAGCGAGAAGAACAGATGCAACAGAAGTACTTGCATCTTTTTCCTAGCCCATGATTGTATTTCATAAAAAGAATTTTGGGACGAAATTCCCTCTAACGGGGGGATGATGTGACAACCCGATACTTTCTGGTCAATAAAAGTCAATTTCGTTAAATAAAATTTCGAATTTTATTTATTCCGTTGAGTTCTTTTGGGTTAGAAAATAATATGAAATACATAATTAGAGTTTATATAAGGTTCGAAACCAACAACGCTCGAAAAATCAAGTTTTCCCTTGAAAACAAGAAAACTCGTTCAACCATGCATTTTCGGCCGAAAACCCTTTGGCTGAAAACAGCTTTAGGCCGAAAACCAAACCATATATATTCGTTTCATCCGAAAACTTAGTCATTTTCCCACTTTTTCACTCGAAAACGCTCCCAAATCTCTCCTAAGGATCATCCAAGAACACTTAGATCTTCAAGAGGAAACCTTCAAATCTTCATATTTTTCCTCAAGAACAGCAAGAACATCCTTCATATCTTCAAAGGGCCGAAAACCTAGCAGAACCAAACACCTTATTTTGGCCGAAAACCAGTTCTTGGCCGAAAACAATTTCCGACCGAAAACTACATTGAACCGAGAACCTTGTTCTCGGGTTGAGCTTAACTGAAAACCCTTCCTTTCACTTCAACCACTCTCGGAATCCGTTAATTCCGCATACAACAACTCGAGGGTCATCTTTTTGGTTTGATATCGAGCTGCAAGAACACACCAACTGTGAGTTCATACCCCTACATTTTCACTGTTTTTAATGTTTTCAGGGGGGTGAATACAAGTAAAACACAAAGGATTTTTGTGTTTTTATACAAAAGATTTTAAACAGATCAAAAACTTTTGCAATTGATACAAACCGAGAAATCACTACATTTTATAAA
This sequence comes from Lactuca serriola, assembly GCF_051521515.1. NCBI lineage: Eukaryota > Viridiplantae > Streptophyta > Magnoliopsida > Asterales > Asteraceae > Lactuca > Lactuca serriola. The sequence continues at coordinate 103,688,079 of NC_136412.1, forward strand.
AATATTCATATATTTTTAACCCTTGTTTAACATGTTGAGCATGAGGGTAGTTTTCACCATACAATGATAATTGCAAAGTTTTTAGTGCAATAATATCCTACAATCAAACTATGGTCGATATAGTTGAGCAACATTACAACACTTTTACAGAATTCAATTCATACAAATAGAACATATATACAAAACTATAATAGGTATAGTTTGGGATACAGTATATAGTTTTACTAATTCAAGAGCCTTATACAATACACAGTTTTACTAATTCAAGAGCCTTATACAGTAACGAACACTATGGTAGATATAGCTTATTGTATACAATACTATTTTCCGAATACAAGAGTACAATACTAAATAATTAGTTACGTATAATTATTTTTACTCTACAAGTCATACATACAATTTCAAGTACAAGAGAACACTACAACACTACACGTAAACTAGTTAATACTGGGTTGTGAGACACTCCTTCCATTATACCCTCCAGGGGTACGTCTCTAAATCCTACTACAGTATAACCAGAGTCTCTTGGAGGGAGAGCGTGAGATTTCTGTATAGATCTATACGGGATTGACAATCCCACACCTAAACTGCTAGCTACAGTTAGGCAGGCATTCCTGGGGTGACAAATATCATAACATCCGATGCCTGAAGAACATCATAGATTTCACTAGGTCACATCAAGCATGGTTATACCAAACTCACAACAGTATAAACTAACTATTTGTTTACCAGATTTCAATTCTTCAAATAGTTTTACTTTAATGAAAAGAACTACTATACACTACACTGGAGGACTCCAGGGATACAAACACATGGTTTTATTTCAAGTAATAAAACTACTATACATACTGGTGGTAAATAGGGTTTTCATACAAGAACCTACTATGCATACACCGGTAGCCAGGGTTTTCACACAAGAACATACCATACATATTGGTGTTATCCAGGGTTTTCGTACAATACACTACTTTACCTTACTAGTGGTATCCGGGAATTTTATACAAGAATTTTCATACAAACAATACTATACAATACAGCTGGTGGTAACCAGGCATACAAACTAACACTTTCATATACAACTACATAATACAGTAACAAACATACACTTTGGTTGTAGGGTTTATGACAACTTTACACTACTAAAGATATTGGATTTTCTTGAGAAACATACAAACATTTTCACAGATTCAAAGACATGTTTTCATTACAAAAACATACTTATGAACTCACAAACTTAAATGTTGATACACTTTCAAAATCACTTGTATTCTCAGGGAACCGGTAGACAGGTACACCCGTAGGTTTTTAAGAAGACAGAGCTTCTAAAGTCGTGAATTTAATACTTTTGTTATACGTTTTGTGGTTATACAAACTATGTACTGAATAGATGTAATAATTTACTTATTCAATGTAATGGTTGTGTTTACTTTGATTACTATGATGCAATTGTTGTGATACTGTACATGACGTCCTTCGCCCCTGAACGTTTTCGCCGTCTTGGTTTCGGGGTGTGACAACAGTCCATGTTGACTCAACTCGCCAAGTACAGCTTATAACACGTCCAGTTCCTCAGAACTCAGTAAATCGTGAAAACCCGATTCTACTTGCTAAGTTGCTAGCCAACTAATCGGGTCCATGCATCGCCCAAAGGACCAGAAATCCCTACCTACTCATCGAGTTGTCTCATCGAGTTCATAGATGGGTAAAACCCTCTTAACACATCGAGTTGCCTCATCAACTCGCCGAGTCTGCAACGTGTCCAAACCATCGGGGTAAACCCTAACCGGCTCGTCGAGTCAGCTCACCAACTCATCGAGTCCTTTTAGTCCAATTCCTTATTCAGACGATTTTAGGACAGGAAAAGGTCTCATACTCTGGATCTAGCCTCCTAAGTCTAATTCATCACGTAAAGCTGCAAGCTTTACGTTCATGCATGGTATAAAGGGCTCAAAATGCCAAAGCAAGCTCCATAAAGGTCCTTAAGCGTTGAGACTTACCTAAAGCTTGATAAAGCTCGGATCTTTGGGCTCATAGGGACTCATATAGCTCATATTTGTAGTCTTAACCTCCATGACCAGCTCAACAACTCCAAACCAAAAGATAGATGGGATAAAGCCATTAAACCCTTAGAAAGATATCTCACAAATGTAATAATCAAGGTAATAGCTTTATACCTCCATTTGACAGCTAGAACCGACAGACCACTGGATCCAAAGCTTCTTCTCGTTCCAAACCTCCTTGCTCTTCAATTCTCTTCCTAAAATGCACCGGAACTCATGATCTTAGCCTTCCTCTCTCTCACAAAGACCACAAATTGATTAGGGTTTCTCTCAGAGGGCTAGGACGAAAAGGGAGGCGAAAATAAGGTCTTAAGGCTCTTTAAATTGAGTGAAAGCCCTAGAATTAGGGTTTTCTCAACACAGACTCAACTCGTCGAGTCCAGCCTTCGTCTCGACGAGTAGGCTCCATAACTCGCGCGGCCAGCTCAGCTCGTACACGACGATTCGGGACCAACAAACTCGTCGGGTAGGTTCTACAATGCACTATAACTCTTCAAGTTTCACATCCAAGATTACGGGTGTTACAATTCTCCCCCACTTGAATTAGATTTTGCCCTCGAAATCGCTTCGTAACAACACATAGATCGAAACTCAAAACACGGAAGCACCACCAAAAGATCTCATGCCATTCAACAATCTCTTTCCCAAGACACCCGAACCCCAACAAGAGCTCCCTATCCTGATAAAGGATGGACCCCTCAACCGTTGCGGTACCAGTTCTGAATCTTCAGAACCTGGAACTCTTATAGTCTGATTCCCTGTACGTCTGCCCATGCAAGATATCATTATGTCATTCACTCATTGAATGACCAATCTCGATATCGCACTTCCAGCTCTGATTATCTTGATGCGAATGATGAAATGAGATTATTGGCCATAATAACTACCGAACACTCATACCTGACATCTCAATTGATCCAGATTGTACTCCAAAGGAACGAAAGGGTCACATCTCACCAGGGACCCACCACTTGTACTGCTATCAGAACCCAATCTGAAAATGAACCTCAAAACTCAACTCTCAAACACAAAAAATGATCGTGCCCACTCAGAAGTATCCTCTGACATCTATAAACATAAGCCCTAGCTTCCTCTTAGATATCGCTTCCCACACTGAGCACCAGATCAGCTCCCGACCCAACAGTTGAACCTCCAATGACTACCCATTGCACACCCAATAAAATGACTTTACAGACTTACTTCTCATAATAGCTATCTCATCCCATCATGACTCACAATGTCATAAAGTTCTCTTTACCTCAAGCGAATCCTACAATCCCATCTGTAGTCACCTTGCCTCCGACCTCTGTCATCTACCACTTGCTAGTTCCATGTGTCTCGTGGTCCTTCGTAGACCAACGAACTGACCCATCTAGGTCTAAGACATCAGATGGAAACCAATACCTCTCAAAATGAAACCCTTCTAAGAATCTGGAATCTCATCCCGCTTACTCAACACACAAATTGATCCAAACTCAAGCTCGAGAGTCTGATTCAATAACAGAAATGGCCGACTCAAAATGAAACCCTTCTAAGAATCTTGGAAAATACCACATAACACTTGATGTTCCTCTCGATATAGAGCAACTCCAAATATCCCAAATATCAGATGAAATCCTCGGAAACTTTCCAACATGACTGCATCTAGTCATCCAAAATCTCATACCAACACACTTCCAGATTCTCAACTGTCCAATGTAATCAACGAGGGCTACCACCCCAAATACTTCTCTTGATTACTCGAAACTGCTGCTAACATATGCCTCACTACACTCAACTAAGGCATATCCTTGTCCTCTTCCATCTCAGTCCCCACTGACGACCCTCTCTCAATATAAGAAATACCTTGCAGCAAACATACTACAAAATACTCTGATGAAAATGTTGCAACTATATGCTACCCTATGGGGTTTACCTCCAAACTCTAAAACCGGAAGCTCGTTATCTCTGTCGCTCCACACAAGAAATAGAAGTAGCACAATTCTTGTCATAGAAAGTGAAACTATTGGCAGATTGCTCATCTCAGATCGCAATCCACCACAAAGCACCATCTCCACTCTTCCTTGAGTCCTGCGACTCCAACTGGCACCTCACCAGTAAAACCTCTTGGGGTCTAACTCAATTACCCTTTCTAGGTATGCTCCATTGAAGCTCGTCCAACATGGCCCTCTGGCTCCTTAATCTATCATATAAATTCTCAATCGAAACAACCACTACATGATAACCAGTAAAGACAGAAGCACCCTTTACTACGAATCATGGTACTCGAACCATGTTATCTCCTCTCAATTTTCAATTTAGAACCCCTGGAATTTTCCCTATTTCGAGTATGGGTCCTCTGCTTTCAGTAGTACGGGTCCATACTACCTGCCACATTTACCCATACTTTCCACACGGATCGTTCCTGATTTCCTAAGTAGCTGCTCAACTTTCTCGATCGCCAATCCCATTACACATGCTCGCCCTCCAGCACATACTCACCTCTAAAACAACGTACTCATCGGACTCAAAATACTCCCTAGGCTCTCCCAGGTTCTCACACTTCTCTGTCATCAGCTGCTGAAGAACTCCTCATGATGCTAGTCATCTACCTCCTGAATATCGTCATATTCGCTTGGTAGTTGACTCCCATCATTTAAGATTTCCACAAAGCACAAATCAAGCAGCATTCGGGCATCGAATAGCCTCTACCAGCACGTAACCCCACTCTAGCATACAACTCCAATTACTCTATCCACAACTCAAAAGGCATCACCGAACTCAAGCATTCCTACCTCTCGTGGTATCTAACCACTCTCAGAAGACTCCTCAAATGAACATCTAGATATCTCTCCTAGATTACTCTGCTACTCAAAGCTCTCTCTAAAAGATTCTTGCAAGATGCTCCTACTCAGAACATACTCAGGGCAAATAACAGATAGCAACATCTCCTAGGCTAAGGCATCACAAATCAGGCAACTCTAGCCCTAGAATATGAAATGCCTAGCCTATCCTCTAGCATGCATCTCTAATATCTCATAAATATCTCATAAATATCTCACAAAGTAAACAAATAAGGGTATTTTAGGAAATCACCATTCGGGCTCTGGCTGATTGTACACACTGCTCCTTCTCGTTTTCTCTTAGAAACTCTTACTCGTTTTAGAAAAATCATTTATTTTGAAATTTTTTCTCAAATACTCAGTTTGAATCCAGACATACTCGAAGGTGCATCTGAATCCCTCAAACCAAGGCTTTGATACCAACTTGTAACACCGTAAATTTTCAAACAAAATTTTCATTTTAAAATCACATAAATCTCATTATCACACTTCACAAAATCCTAAGTATCAATTTATCCAACACACAAATGCATAATTGTTTGATTTAAAATCCAGGATCCTCAAAACATAACTCTGTCTTATGTGTACAATCAAGCCGGTGCCTTCCCGCGATCCTGAGAAGTACCTGAAACACATATCACATAACACGGTAAGCAAGAAGCTTAGTGAGTTGCCCAAGATACCACACCCATCTCGTTAGCCTCTCATGGCCAACTCAATAAAGAACCTCCGGTCAATGTGTCTCAGTGGGAACCCTCCGATCCCACAACTCGGGTTGGACCCTCCGGTCCTAACTCAATAAAGCATAGCATAATCACAAGGACAAAATGTATAACATATCACATAGCTTAGTATGACACATATGATCAACGCATACACCGAATAATATAACATCATAAGTCACAAAGACAGTATGCATGATAACTCATATCATAGTATAACAAATAAGACCCTCCGGTCGATAATATAATAAGACCCTCCGATCAATAGTGAGGACCCTCCAGTCTCACATCTTAAGTTGGACCCTCCAGTCCTGTATCTCAATGAAGACCTTCCGGTCACACAGTAATTACCAGTCAGGTCAGTTTAGTGAGAAGACTCACCTCACAGAGTAAAGCAATGCATCTCTCCCTCGAACCGCCGGTCTAATCCCTGCTCCTCCATAGCCTCCAAAAATCCACAGTTTACCAAAACCCTAATGTCAACGGAAGTCAACTGTCAACACTGACCCAACTCTAAAAGTCAACGGAACTCAACTTTCAAGTCAACAGTCCGTGTTGACTCAACTCGCCGAGTACAGCTCATGACTCATCAACTTCCTCTAAACTCAGTAAATCGTGAAAACCCGATTCTACTCGCCGAGTTGCTAGCCATCTCTTCGAGTCCATCCATCGCCCAAAGGACCAGAAAGCCCTACCTACTCGTCGAGTTGTCTCATCATCTTGTCGAGTTCGCTCTGATTCCACAGACGGGTAAAACCCTCTCAACTCGTCGAGTCTACAACGTGTCTAAACCATCGGGGTAAACCCTAACCGACTCGTCGAGTCAGCTCACCAACTCTTCGAGTCACTTCAGTCCAATTCCTCATTCAGACGATTTTGGGACAGAAAAAGGTCTCATACTCTAGATCTAGCTTCCTAACACTGATTCATCACGTAAAGCTGCAAGCTTTACATTCATGCATGGTATAAAGGGCTCAAAATGCCAAAGCAAGCTCCATAAAGGTCCTCAAGCATGGAGACTTGCCTAAAGCTTGATAAAGCTCAGATCTTTAGGCTCATAGGGACTCATATAGCTTAGATCTGTAGTCTTAACTTCCATGACCAGCTCAACAACTCCAAACCAAAAGATAGATGGGATAAAGCCATAAAACCCTTAGAAAGAGATCTAACAAATGTAATGATCAAGGTAATAGCTTTATACCTCCATTTGACAGTTAGAACTGAAGGAATACTGGATCCAAAGCTTTTTCTCGTTCCAAACCCCTTGGTTTTCAATTCTCTTCCAAAAATGCACCAGAACTCATGATCTTAGCCTTCTCTCTCTCATAAAGACCACAACTCGATTAGGGTTTCTCTCAATGGGCTAGGATGAAAAGGGAGGCGGAAATGAGGTCTTAAGGCTCTTTAAATAGGGTGCAATCCCTAGAATTAGGGTTTTCTCAATACAGACTCAACTCGTCGAGTCCGACCTTCAACTCGATGAGTATGCTTCATAACTCGCGCGGCCAGCTCAGCTCGTACACGACGATTCGGGACCAACCAACTCGTCGAGTAGGTTCTACAATGCACTATAACTCTTCAAGTTTCGCATCCAAGATTTGGGGTGTTACATGTACGGATAAAAATTGTTGTGTACGGATCACTTCCCTTATGACTTAAAAACAAAATGACGTTTAATGATCCTCAAAAAAAATCTTTTTTGAATAACCCATATTTGCCAAAAAAAAAACATTTATATATTGTTTGTTTGATAATCAAACAAACATTTATATATTGTTAGTTAAAATCATATTTTCTTTTTGAAAAGTACAAAGTGGTATACTAATTTTTTTTTTTTTTTACATAAAGCGTAACAACTAATATAGTAATATGCATCGACTCCCATGTTCCGTGTTTTATAACGACTGATTATACTATTTTAGCACAAAAAGACTAAATTATAAGAATTTTTCTTCTGCGTTGTCACCATTATCCATTACATCACAAAAAGATGAAATTATATTCTAAAATTATAAATATAATATTATGTTAATGCAATAAAGACTTAAAAACAATTGAATTAATTAACATCAAGAAAAAAGGTAAAGAATCACATACACATCATACACTCTCACACAAATAATCAAACACATAAATTCTCGTATAGCCCACACTCACAAAAAATTAAACACATACAAAATGTACAGTTAAATACAAAAAATCAAACACATAACGACCTTTAGGTAAATGGTCCCTATATCAGAGTTTATTACAAAAGCTGTCCTTGTGGTTTTTTCAAATATATATATATATATATATATATATATATATATATATATATATATATATATATATATATATATATAATCTTACGTTAATGGTCCCTAGACCCTATGGAAGAGTTAATTACAAAACAGTCCTTGTGGCGTTTGAGTCAATTGCACACAGAAACATATAAATATAAATGCAAAAATACAGTTACAAATACATATAACATCATAAGTTCAGTTCAGTAGCATCCTAATTAATGAATATGCTTAGAGCATCTACAATGGAGAGTTTAATTGAAAATTTGAATGAGGTGTCATGCCTAGTTGTCACTTAATGGATACAACTCTATCATTGTGAAATGCCACATTGACATTCAATGGATTTGGAGTTCAATGGTCATTGAACTCTTCAATGGGAAAAAAGAAAGTCTTTAAATCTTTAAATATATATTTATTTAATATGTTTCATTGAACTTTTAGAGTTTAATGCATTGTGGAATAAAAATGAATAGAGTTGTATGGAATAGTGAGTGATGATGTGGTACTCAATTGAACTCTATAGAGTTCAATGCATTGTGGATGCCCTTAACGTGTCAATCATGCTCTTCAATTAATGAATTTCCCATAATACCCTTACCTAACATGTGCTTAAAATAAAATTCTTCCATCTAAAATGATACAGTGAGATATAAACTTACACAAAGTAGATTGCTACTTTTTGCATTATATGTTCAAATCAACCAAGAAACATACATGAGCCCCCAACACTAAAGATGCCAAATACGTTATAAATGTCAAACAAATTGCAAAGATGTGTAGTTTATGCAGGAAGATAATGATTTGATATAATGTCATGGCTTCATGTTAAGGTGTTTTCAAGTCGTGTGATATGACATCAACTATGGTGATAGATAATCATCACCAACAAGTACAAGTAGCACTAGTCAAATATTCAAAGAGAAAAACACATAACATCAACTACTATAAGGAAAGAAAGACCATCTTCAAGTTTTCAAGCAATAAGCTCTAAGAACCTTGAAATAATGACTTCACATTAGATGATTAGAGCAATGAAATTCAAACCTAGTCCTCTGACCAATGGGTCACCACCTGTCTCCAATTCTTTAGTTTTCACAAGTGCATCCCTAGCATGTTAAAGATCATCACTAGCCCAATACAACAAATATTATCTAGAAGACTTTAGCTTGTTCTAGAATGCTCTAGAAGATTCTAGAACATTATGGAAGACTATGGAAGACTCTGGAATATACCGGAAGAGTCTAGAATACTCTAGAGCGACATGGAAGACCCTAGATGGTTATGGATCATTCTATAAGACACTGGAGCAACCTAGACCTCTCCAGAAGATGGTAGAACGTTCTAGAAACATATGGAAGCATGTAGAGTATGTTAGCTAGTTCTAGAGTTATCTAGTATGTAGTAAGTGTATGCTAGTATCTAGAACCTTCCTAAGAGGCCTATAAATAGGTATGGAGCTCATTTGCTCCAAACCATCCAAGAAAGCCTCAAAGAAAGAAAAGTGTATAGTAGTCTCACAATGTGTAAGTTCTTCTTAAGTGTCTTAATAAAAGTCTTGTTGTTTCCCACACAAAGAGTCGTGTTCTACAATCTGGTATCAGAGCAAAGTTTCTTGATAGTGAGAACGAGTGATTCTCGTTGTATTGTGAGTAGTTTGTGACTTTGCAAGTTTAGTGTTGAAACTAGCTTGTTTGGTATTACCCAGTGTTGCAGAAATTGGCCTTGGCGGCTGATTAATCGGTGATTAATCGCTTGGCGGCCTCGAACCGATTACGATTAGGGTGCTTGGCGGAAATTGGTCATAATCGGTCAAACTCAGGCTTGGCGGTTCTCGGCGCTCATAGGCGGGAAATATTTAAAAAATTCAAAAAAAATAATTTTCAAATATTAGACCAAAATTTTAAAGCTTTCAAAATTTAAAATATTATACTAAAGTTTTTAAAATTTCTAAATTTTAAAATTTAAAATTTCCAAATACTTAATTTTTTAGGAAATTTTAATTTTTTAAATAATTTTATTAATAATTTAGGGTCCCCGATTATTCGCCAATTAATCACCGCCGAGTCTGATTAATCGCTTATCGTCGGTTGACCGCCAAGCTACCGCCGAACGATTTTTACAATCTTGGTATTACCGAGGTACTGCCAACACGATGGGTGATCTCCAAGTTGTCGGAGGAGTCAAGAAACTCAATAACAAAAACTACAAAACATGGGAAACATGTATGAAGTCCTACTTACAAGGACATGATCTATGGGAGGTCGTTGGTGGAAGCGAAACTACGCCACTAGAGGAAGACATTAATGGTGCGTTGCGCAAATGGAAAATCAAAGCAAGCAAAGCAATGTTTTCCTTGAAGACCACAATCGAATAAGAGATGTTGGAGCATATTCGGGATGAGAACACCCCGAAAGAAGCTTGGGACATGTTTGTGACGCTTTTCTCAAAGAAGAATGAGACGAGACTACAACTTTTGGAGAACGAGCTATTAGCAATCTCACAACGTGACATGACGATTGCTCAATATTTCCACAAGGTCAAGTTGATATGTCGGGAGATTACTGAACTAGATCCGCAATCCGTCATTGCAGAAGCTCGAATGAAGAGAATCATTATCCATGGACTGAGGCCGGAATATAGAAGCTTTGTTACTGCTGTACAAGGATGGCCCGTTCAACCATCACTTGTAGAGTTTGAGAATTTGTTAGCCAGCCAAGAAGCTATGGTTAAGCAAATAGGAGGCATCACGCTGAAGAGTGAAGAAGAAGCACTCTACACAAGTAAAAGCCGGAGGAATTTCAAGCCACCTTCTAAAGAAGGATACAAAAATGCTGACAAAGGGAAGAGTTATCCAGGAACCTCACAATCATGGAGATCTCAAAAGACCGACAATAAGAGTTCTAGGGGGAGGAGGTCCGAAGGCAACTGCAACAATTGTGGAAAGTGGGGCCACATGTCCAAGGATTGTTGGTCAAAGAAAAAGTCTGTGGAAAGCAATGTTGTAACTTCCAAACAGGAAATAGAGGATGAATGGGATGCTTAGGCATTATGTGTCATAGAAGAAAATGATTTGGCACTCATGACAATGATAGGAGAGCATATCAACTATGAGAATAACTGGATCATTGATTCAGGATGCTCCAATCACATGACTGGTGATCAGAACAAAGTACAAGATGTGAAGGAGTACAAAGGGAGTCGCATGGTACTTACAGCCAACAATGCACAACTTCCAGTTGCTCAGACTGGAAAAACAAAGATCATGCCTGGTAATAAATCTGACATGGTGTCACTACATAATGTCTATCACGTGCCAGGTATGAAGAAGAACTTGTTGTCGGTATCGCAACTAACATCGGCAGGCAACTATGTCTTGTTTGGACCACAAGATGTGAAGGTCTATCGAGATCTTAAAATATCATAAAAACCAACAATGGAAGGACGAAGAGTGGAGTCCGTTTATGTGCTCTCAGCGGAGTCTGCATATGTAGAAAAGACTCGAAAGAACGAGACATCTGATCTATGGCATGCACGATTGGGACATGTTGGCTATCACAAGTTGAAGTTAATAATGGAGAAATCCATTCTTAAAGGCTTACCTCAACTTAAAGTCAAAACAAATATTATTTGTGCTGGATGCCAATATGGTAAAGCTCATAAATTACCATACAAGGAGTCAAATTTTAGAGCAAAGAAGCCGCTAGAGTTAATTCACTCGGATGTGTTCGGTCCAGTCAAGCAGACATCAGTTAGCGGGATGCGGTACATGGTGACGTTCATTGATGATTATTCGAGATATGTGTGGGTTTTCTTTATGAAAGAAAAATCTGAAACATTCTCAAAGTTTCTAGAATTCAAGACAACGGTCAAAGGAGAAGTGAGAAAGAAGATTCGGTGTCTACGCTCAGACAATGGATGAGAATACACCTCAGAAGAATTCAATCGTTATATGAAAGAATGTGGTATACGTCACCAATTCACATGTGCCAACACACATCAACAAAATGGTGTAGATGAGAGAAAGAATCGACATCTTGCAGAAATTAGGCAATTATGCATTTGGAGAGTGTGCGACTAGAGGAGGTTCTTCTGCTGACAGGTAACTCTTCTCCACAGTAAATGCATCCTGATCACAAGAATCATCAGAAGATGAACTGGATTTAGGCACAAATGAAATGGATTTTGAGGCAGACGATTTAGAAGAAAATGATTTGTCCATATCATATCCTAAAACTGTTCAGCTTTTGTTTTAGATCCATCTGCCATGGTTGGATCAAGAAAAGCTTCAAGCTTCCCTTTTCCATATCTAGGCTTCTGTTGCTTCCAGTATCTAGAGGCATTAGTTTGAAACTTAATAGGTTTACCTAAGATATCCTGAATAAAGAAAATTATGAGTAACAAAATGAACAAAATAAAAATTACTATACATAAATATTTTTAAACACTTACCCCTGTGAATACAGCCCTGGTATCAGATCTCGTGCACATGCAGATGATGTTACCGGTAACCCTAATCTGTGCAATGATGGTTTTGTACATGGTTTCGTCCTTGAATCTCTTAGGCATTGACCTCATAACGTTCTCCACAATCAAGCTATAAACATCACATAGGTTACTTATTTATGCAAATTCTCAATTAATACAACAACCTGCAAATCTAAATTTATTTGTTAACTTCCAGTTAATGATGGTCAGAGTTTTGTTGTGGTCATAGTCATCTATCAGACAATTCAAAACAAGTGATGTCCTCAAGGGCCTGACACTTTCAAATATCTTGATTTCAGTATCTTCAATACAATTTGCATATTCTATGATTGCCATTTCTGAAGAAAAATATATCTCAAATTGGAAAATTAACAATTACTTCAAGATGAGCGTGTGGAACATGAACACAAAGGCAAAGTAATTATTCACCAACACAAATCTGATACTATAGTACATCTCATAGCTAGTAATAAAGAATAAACTAAATTAAATTGACAACTTCTCTACGATCTTTCAAATCACTTCATATATCATGCGCACTCTCAGTAAACAATATACATTCAGAAATTTCCTTAGATACAAAGTTTGTTTCGCATCCAGGCATTAGATTGATCAGAAGAACTAGAACAACTCTACGGTTAACAATCGACAAACAAGAACAAATCTGGGACTATCATAGGGATTATGTAATAAGGATGCAATTGTCGATTTCGGTTTCAAGAGATGAACATTTCAATCCGAACTCATCAAAATCGTTAACGTATTTACCAAAAAATTATTCAAGGATCTATTAAATCAGATCTCGAGTAGCATACAAAATTAAACACTAACGAACTCAATCGATGCAAAAGTCAAACCACATTAGAAAAAAACAGGGAGCATAATACTGTAAAGCCATAAGAAAAGAGAGAGAGAGAGAGAGAGAGAGAGAGAGACACAGAGAGAGAGAGAGAGAGACCAAAGCTTGAAGAACAAGTATGAGATCAGACGTTGATGACGACATTGGAGACAGAGAAAAAGTTAGTGAAAAAGAAAAGGATGCGATTGGTTTAAAATATAAAAGCGGTTGTTGGCGGTTTTAGGAGGTGAGGAGAGAGAGGGAATCAAGCGATTTTTGTTGTTTTTTTTTCTTTTTAATTTTTGAATTTTCTGTAAAAAAATATATAAAGAAAGACCGATTTAGAGCGTGTACGGAGAGAAAGGAATCAAATCTTCAAAAGGCGATGTTTTTTTTTCTTCTAAAAGAAAAAAAAATATGAGAGACTATTTGCTAATTCTTTAAGTAAGCAATCAATATAAAATAGTTGTGAGACCTGTATATTATACGAATTAATTTAAAAAAAAATTAAACATAAAAATATAAGTAGTAAATATTTTTGAATATAAATCTTTAAAATAAGAAAGAAAGAAATATATTCATTGCAATTTAATTTCATATATATTATATTTAATACTTTACATATATAAATATATGACTTTAATTTTAAAAATTAAAAAAAACCAGAAATTGACAAGTGGATAATATTACTTCAAAAATACCACAAAATTACAAGTATCAAAACTCATGAGAGATTGATAAGTGTAAAAAAAAACCTTCATTTATTAGAGGAGATTTTAAGAAAAAAAATTATAAACATATTTAAAACATTTAGTGATTTTACAAAGAGTAGCCAAAAATCAATTTTTTTTAAATTAACCACATATATCGCAAGTGGTTAATGTCACTTGTGAATTTTTGATTTCTTATATACTAGTAAAGATTTCTCCTTAAAGGGTTGCGATTTCACCCATGTTCAGTCCAACAATGTGTAGGTATAAAATGTACGGTTTTCTAATAAATATAGTAGATGGCTAAATGTCGCCTGTGATTTTCTACCGATATATAGTAAATTTCACTATAATTTTGTAACTTTGACTATAATTCCTTACAATTTCACTAGTTTATATATAAAATGCTCTATAAAAAATTATATTATCAATGTTTTTTGTATAGCTTTTTGCATTATATTTAATACAAAAATGAGCTTTCCATTTTAGTAAAAAATGAAAATCTCATTTTTTGTAACAGTTGTTTCCCAATTTTTGGTATGTACTATATTAATAGTTAAGTTCATAAATTGATCAGACCAGCGAAACGACCGCAATGCTAATCGCGACATTACTCTTTAATGAATGTCACGGAGTGACATGTCCTTATGCGTGGGGCGGCCCTGCTGAAGTAACAAACCTCAATTCTTAGCCTTTGGGCCCTATATAATGACATCAACTCCTAGGGTAGTAGTGAATTATGAACATTTGATTTGACATGCAGAATTGTAAACACCATAATGAACATGGTGATTTTGGTGCTAAAAGATGTATTCGATCACAACAATGAGTTACAAAAAGGGATCTAGATCTAGTTCTACATAAATATCTCAATCACAAATCTCAATGAACTACATCTCTAAGCACACTCTAATAGTGGTATGCAACCCACTATTTATAAAGTTTCTAACAAGTTTATCTATCTATCTATCTATCTATCTATCTATCTATCATGCCACAAGGCTCCAATCCCACATGCAAGCGAGTCTTCTCAATTAAAGTCATCACAAAGTCAACCCATGAATAACTTTGCACCCTTACATTCTGTCCCTCAAAGTTAGGAATGGATGACTGGGCTTCAATCTCCAAAAAGAGCATTTTCACAAACGAAACCTCAAGTGTGAAAAATGTAGAAATGAGCATCAAATCTTCAAGTCTTCAATGATTTTACAATCCGGGTTCTAGTGTGTGAGACATTACAATCCGAGCATCAAAAGGTAATTTGGAGTATCCAAATCTCCACTAATCAATTACCCAACTTTGAGCATAAAAACACACCCCAAAAATTAGGGGTGATCATAATAACCAAAAACGAACCAAAACCAAATTAACCAATATAACCGAACCATTTTAAAAACCGTTGGTTCGTTTTCTAATTTTCGTTAACCGATAAGTAACGGTGTGGTTATGGTTTTATAGGTTAACCGAACCGCTAACTTAATAATTTAATATATAAAAATTATATATTATATATAAAATAATATAGTCAAACTTATTTAAGACCCATTAAAATTTCAAAATATAATCCATTAATCCTCACTTATTAGGAGACGAACGAACAATCAAACCGTCAAAGACTGATCACGTAGACACACACAATCCTCCAATCATGCGTTGAGTTAGATTATTGATTAATGTAGTAATTCCTAATCAACTAATTCTGCAATTTGTAAACATTATTCACAATTAGTATAATCTTCACACTCAACAATCTGTAAACATTATTCACAATTAGTTTAATTTTCATACTCATAATCTTAATCGAAGGCTTCTTACACCGTTAATCCTAATCAAAGATTATTTTGACTTTATAGTCCTATTCGAAGGATTTTTTGACTTTATAATCAAGACTCCAGGTAAGTTAAGTTTCTGGTTCTTATTGACTTTGTGATATATTAAGAATGTATTTTTCTTTTAATTTTTGGCTTTTTTATTTACTGTTTTTTGACTTCATCACATTGAATGTACACGGGTGATTGACTTTTTTTTATCCAGATAACACATAATCTGATGTTTTTACTCTTTTACTTTACAACTTTTGATTTAATCCCATTGAACGTGTATGAATGTTTGACCTTATTTTAGTGTTAATATCAATTATCAATATATGAAATTATTAATGTCAATTTTTGTTAATTTTTTAAATTTTTATTAAATGTATTTGATTTTGAATGTGACTATATGTTATCTCTTTTCATTTTTTATGCCAATATACTTTCACCATTTATAAGCTAGGTTTCAAACATTGGCTCGAAGACTTTTTTGTATTCTCTTTTCAATTTTTTATGCCACTATGTTTTCACCATTTATATTATTTTGAACATTATGGTTAACCAATATTCCATTAACCGCCAAAAACTATTAATGTAACACCCCGTTTCCAAGACAAACCCTAAAATCTGAAGATGTGTTTCAAGTATTATTTTATTCTGATATATGTATATATTTAAATAAGTAGCTTAGTGAAAAAAAGTGTGTAACTAACAGTAAAATTTGTTTTGGATGTCTAAAGAGTGCTTTCGGGATTCGTAGTGGAAAGAAAATTCGAACATATGGCTAAAGGATAATCAATCTGGCTCGTTTGTAGTTTTTGGACTTATATTGAAATTATTTCGTAGAGGAGGGACTATTTGGGTAAATTTGGATGTAATTTGACAGAAAAAGAGGAGGAAGGGATAAATATGTCATAATTCTGATTTTAGGGTTAAAAAGGTAATTTTTGGATTTAAATTGAAAAATATCTTGAAGAGAGGGGTTGAATGGTAACTATTAGATTAAAGTTGAAAAGTTTTGGTGGAGGAGGTGTTGAACTTGAAAAATATGAAAGAACTTTGAAAGGATCACGTGTTTAGACCCGGACCCCTTCCTTTCCCGCTTCAAGATGCGTTGTTAGGAGCCCTAACCCTAAAAGCGACATTTTCCATCCGCCACTACCCTTGGAACTTCTTCACCCGTCGCTGCTTCGCTGAGGATCGCCGCCTCGCAGCTCCGCTACCGGAAACGTCTTATACAGCCGGGTGGGCTGCCAAAGATCGACGAGTGAGCTGAGTTTGTTTATTCTGTAAACAACAAAATGAACATGGTGATTTAGGTGCTAAAAGATGTATTCGATCATAGCAATGAGTTACAAAAAGGGGTCTAGATCTAGTTCGACATAAATATCTCAATCACAAATCTCAATGAACTACATCTCTCAAGCACACTCTAATAGTGGTATTGTGACATCCCCATTTTCACGGCCAGAAAAGACTGATTTTGTTTATGCTTTATAAAAATCAGAGTACTTCTTTTAATAAAAATGTTGCGGAATTTGTTCCCAGAAAAACATGATAAATACGTTATCAAAGCATTTCCAAAGAAATGAATTTTGTTCATTTTAAAAACATTGGGATGTCATTGTCAATACAAAAACATAAGCATAAATAGAACTTACATTCATTTACATTAGTGATCTACATCTCTTTTAAATCTCTCAGTGTAAAGGAGCTTCGTGTCGACACTTGTGATACAAATAAGCTAGAGTGGGTCAGGTTGGGAAACCTGGTGAGTACATAGGGTTTTCAACCCACAATAATATAATTATTATGTTTAAACATCAAACAATCAACCCAATTACCCATCCCCATTATCTTCTTTACTCTTAAGGATCTA
Source organism: Lactuca serriola (assembly GCF_051521515.1). NCBI lineage: Eukaryota > Viridiplantae > Streptophyta > Magnoliopsida > Asterales > Asteraceae > Lactuca > Lactuca serriola. The sequence continues at coordinate 103,705,694 of NC_136412.1, forward strand.
CCGTAAGAGTAATATATCCTGCATTCGTTCATTCCGAATTCCCTTGCTTCCAGGGTTTATAAGTCAGGCACTAAGTCCATAGCTGCCAATGCTTGTTCATAAAGCATTAATTCCATATCTGCTAAAGTTCATTCATCGCGTACTAAATCCTTAGCTACCAGTGTTTATCTAATAGGTACTAAGTCCATAGCTACCAACGTTTATCTAACAGGTACTAAGTCCATAGCTACCAACATTTATCTATTAGGTACTAAGTCCATAGCTACCAGCGTTTATTCAGTTGGCACTAAGTCTATAGTTGTCGATGTTATTTATTAGGCACTAAGTCTATAGTTGCCAATGTTTGCTCACATCATCTTTCATCTCTCATCATTCATCTACCCATGTTTACCCAACATATTTGTAGATATAAAACACATATACAGTTTAAATCATTTAAAACATGTATAAAAACGTTCATCCAGCATAGACAACAAGTATTCAGACAGTATGCACACATAGCACGTAGTTTATATAAAATATTTCATATCTATGTGTAAGATGAAAGTAACTATGCACTCACCTGATAAGGTGGTGACTCGGTACTCGGATAGCGCTTCATTACTTAAAACAACTTCTTTCGACAAAACCTATTATCATTACCACTAGAGTTTAGTCTAATGTTCAACGAGACTAATAAATAGTCAAACTATTATTACAATTATATAAGCATTAACACAATACCCATCACCCACTATGTACAGACAGGGGCCAGGCATTGAACACTGGAGGGCAGGATCATTTTGGCATATAGCACTTCTGAAATCCGGCAACCCAAGCGGCCCTTCAAACCAGATTCCCCGTACTGCGAGTGGTTAAAAAGATATAATAACGACACTTATATAACTCATAATAATAGCCCAAATAATTTTTATAAGGTCCTAGTAACGTTACTATAATTAATTAAAAGCTATATTAAAAATTAGGTAGGCTGTAGCTCACTTACAACAGGTTTTTATCGAAACCCGGACTTCGTTTGGAGCAGCGTTTCCGAGCCAAAGGGCTCTTTTTCTCGAGGCTTCGGGAGCCTCGGAGCTTCCTTCGTGTGCTAGGGGTTTACTTAGGCTTGGGGGGGGGGGGGGGGGGTTAGGGAGGTAGTGAGAGAAATAAAGAAGTGATGGAAGGGGTGAGAAAATCGTCTGCCGTTGCAGCCCTTTTATAGGGCGAGACCTCTCGCTGCTGGACATTCAGCAGCTCTACGCGGTGCGTAATGCGAAGTCGTACCACACGTGTCCAAAGTGGCTTGGTGCACCGTGGACGTCTCAGAACCGTATATCCGGAGAACGGTGGCCGTACGAGGCTCGTACGCGAGGCGTACATAGTACGCAGGGCGTCCGAAGCTTACGTTAAGCGTCCAGAGCGAGACGTGTTGTCATCAGATGCGAGACCGTGGGGAGCAAGGAACGGTTGGGATAGTGCCACGTCATCACACTTCACAACAGCCCCCTCCGACTTCTAAATTCTGTAATTTTCGCGTACAAACTCCGTTTTCGACGTTCTTAATATCCACGCGTAGGCGGGACCATACTCTACAACTTTCGTTTCGACTCTGTCGGCTAATTTTGACTTTTTTTTAAGGTTATATTTTTAACAGGTCGGGATAGGATTGGTCCTTTAAAAATCCATAACTTTTTCATCCGACGTCCGTTTTCGTCTGTCTGTTTATCGTTATGCTACTATTAACGATATCTTGGATTCTCGTTTAGGTTGTGTCGGCTAAAAACCGCTCGATCTAATATTCGGATTTCGGGCTGCATACTACTATGTCGAAACTTCGAAAAATGTTAACTTCCTCATACGAAGTTAGATTTGGGCATTCTTTTTATACACGCTCTCGGTTTAACGTATTCTATGACTTTTGTTTAGATTACTAAGGCCAAATGTCGCTCTATCGTAAATTCACTATTTACGTCGCGCTGGGTTGTGCATGTTCTGTCGCGAAACTTCGATGGGTCATAACTTCTTCATTATAACTTGGATTTTGGCGTACGAAATCCTTATAACATATGCTACAACTTTTATAAAGACTATTCATTCTAAATAGTCTTCTATCAAAAAGTCATTTTCGACACTTATTGTCTCTAAATTGACTATCACGGATCTACAGGCGTTACAATTTTCTCCCTCGTAGGATGATTACGTCCCAAAATCATCAATGAAACAGGGTTGTATTTTGACTCCATACGTTATTTCTTCATCTTAGTTACTAACCGTAACTTCTATGCTTCCTTGAACGAGTATCTAACTCTTGGAGTTCTTAACCGCAGGTGGTGCTTGATCTTGCACCTATTCCCTATCTCATGTTAGACTCCAAATTATGACTTTCAAGTCACAATCTTGATCCTTACTGGGGACTCCTTCTTCTTCTTAACAAACTTTAGATAAGCTGTTTGATTTCCGCAATAGACCGATAGGTCACGTTCTAATGACCTCTCATCGTATGTTGCAACACTTAAACTCAGGTCTCTTAGAGTCAAATTCCATAAAAGACTATACCTTCCTTCATGTTCTAAGGTGATATAATCACATCTTAAAGTAGCATTTCTAGCTACCAACAACGTGCACGATACTTCTATTGATCGCTTTGATTTCATTCTTCTGGTTTAAGTCAGACGCTACATCGAACTTGGTTCTCCAAACCACGTAGCATACTCATCGTAGTCAGACTCAATTTGATATGACCACTAGGGTCGGAATAACAATCATCTTCGTAGTCATTACCGAAATGATGGTAACGACATACTTGAATAAAACGGTATCAGTTACTAGCTTCTTGGTAACCTTGTGCCTTTTCCTTATCCAAGTGTGAGTCTTGTGCTTTCGGTAGTATAGGCCTCTACTACTATTCACACCTACTCATACTCGTCCCAAGTATTGTCTTGTAGTTCTCCAAGTCACCATACAAGAAAATCACATAACAACGAAGACATCAGATAGAAAACCGAAGGTTTATATTAAACCTTGAAACGATTACATAGGTGTTCAAGTTCACCCTAGACTATGCCTCTAATAGGCTACAGCATATGATACTATTTGTATGGCTACTGCATAACTCAATCTTCGGATATGAAATTGTCATCCTTGATTCCTCGCGTTGTTAACTGCTTTGTCGAGGATCATGTGGAATGCTCTTGGCTTTGGTGGTGCCTCTGGCCTTCCTGCTTCGTTTTTTCTTTAGGAAGTCTCTAGACATCTGCCCCTTGCCTCTGCATCCGTAGCATATCTTATCACTTTGTGTACAATCCTTGGAATAGTGGCCGATCCTTCCACATTTGTAACAGGTTACATCTTCGTTGCATCTTCCAAAGTGGTTATTCTTACACTTTTTACACCAGTTGGTTCCATACCTTTAGTCAACCAGGTTAGACTTTGAGAACTTTCCCTTATTATCAAGTCTTGAGGATCCTGCTAGCTTCCTCTTCTTGCCAACTTCAGCTTTCTCCAGACCCTTTTCCCATATTTGGGTCTCAACGTTCTTGGCTGCCCAGATAGCTGCTTTCAAAGTGCTTGGTTGCTTAGCCATTGGACCAAAGTCTGCATGTAATTCTTGGGCAAACTTGTTGACCTTGAGAGTTCTGTTGGAACTAGGTAAGGAACAAGCTTCATCTTCTCCGTAAAACTTGCAGCGTACTCGGTGACGCTCATTCTTCCTTTCTTTAGGTTCTGAAACTCGTTGTTGATCTCTAGTAGATCCTGCTCAGAGCAGTACTGCATTTTCAGTTGCACCAGGAAATCTTTCCAAGACATCTTGCTTGCTTCTCCCTTGGGCATCGTATTAGCTAGTAACTTCCACCACCTTAGTACTCCAGATTTTAATTGGCTGATTGAAAGACGGTTTTCTGCCAGTTGCTATAGTCACAGCTCTCAAACACCATCTCCATTTTAGAGATCCAGTCCATAATCTCAACCGGCTTCGGGCTTCTGGAAAGACTTGGTGGCTTGGCACCCAATAAGTTCTTATACATTCACCCATCCTTGTCGTTTCCCTTCTCCGGGCCATTCCTTCGTTCTCCCTGAGTTCCAGCTTGACTCATAGGGCGGCTATAGTTTCCTTCCTCCGATTGCTCGGGGATCAGCTCAAGTTGCTCAAAGGGCATGGTAGGTTCGTCCCTATTTTCATGCAACATCTGCCTCATTTCTTCCCTTTGTTTAGCTAACATAGCACAAATCATGGCTTGTACTCCAGCCATGATGATTGGTTCAAGTGCAGCTTCTACTTACAGGTATTTGCTCAATAACTGGGGGCTGTTGATTCCTATTTTCATTTGTGTTCCCGAATGCACTTCGTGTTCTTTCCATTTCGATCTATACACCAATTCAGACGTTCAGTGTGAAACGACGAGAATTAAGATAGGAAAGATTTTATTTACTATCAACGTGTAAATATCCCTATTACTTCGAAAAGTTACATGCTAGTTCTAATATCGTAATTAAATGTTTAGAAATCTGAACACATAATGTCACACCCCAAAAAGCAGAACAGCGGAAACGTTCGGGGTGGAGGACGTCATGTACAGTATCACAACATAGAATAATAGTAAACAAGCAAACAACATCGTCCATTGCATTAATAATATAATTTAATACAAGTGTGTTTTGTATAATTTATGAGACACCAAAAATGTAAATCAAAATACAAGATGAGTCTTGAATGTGCTCCATCTTCTCAAAAGCTGGCATCAGTACCTATCTACTGATGACCTGAGAATACAAGTTATTTTGAAAGAGTTTATCAGCCTTAAAGCTGGTGAGTTCATAAGTATTTTAGTGTCATTGTTTGTATCAAAATGTTTTTAACAGTGTTTAAAGTATGAGTTTGTAAATGTTTGTAACTCCTAGAAAATCCTATATTTTCTACTAAAAGTAGCCTTCTACCAAGGCTCGACTATTTTGTATGTTTGTTTCTTGTAAAAGTGTGTAATTTTCCCAAGTGTAACTCTCATTAACAAAATATAGTTTATACATTATCGTTTATGTGGAATGATCACAAAGTGAATGCAAAAGGGAAAATAATGTAGTACTGTAGTGTTGTATTATAGTAACTGCTGTTGTACTAACTACCTTAAAACCAGATTTTTATCAAGGTATAATGTGATTTGATTGTACCATACTATCGACTATAAACACGATGATGAAAGACGTCGGAAGTAATGACATTTGGCACCCGAAGACCTGCAGGTCCCACTATAGCTAGCAGCAAAGGTGTAGGATAGTAGTCAATCCAGTATAGATCTATACGTAAATTCACGCTCTCCCTCCAGCAAACTCTGGCTACAAATCGGGCCATGGCAGTGATGACATGCCCCGAAACAGTGGTTCACATTTATATTATAGTATACTTGTATATGTATTGTATGTACTAGATGTAGTGTATGTTCTTTCTGTCTAGTATGTAGTATATGTAATGTTTCTCATAATAGTAAGTTCTCTTAGTTTCTCATCATAGTATAGTTGTATAGTTTCTCATAATAGTAAGTTCTCTTAGTTTCTCATCATAGTATAGTTATATAGTTTCTCATAATAGTAAGTATTGACTCATGAATGAAAAGACTCTTTGTATGCTTCATTGAACCAGAAGTAATGAGTAGTATATCGCTAAAATATACCTATTATAGTTTACTAGCAGAATTGTTTGTATGATTGAATGCATTGAAATGAGTTAAAAGCCTTTATATCTATACATATATACATAATATATAACTAAGGATCCAACGACACTCGGTGTCACACCGCCGAACCGTCAGAAAAACAACGGCGGAAACGTCCGGGGGCGGTGACGTCATATGTAGTATCACAACAATTGTATCATAGCAATCAAAGTAAACACAACCATTACATTACAATATGAGTAGTTACATCCGTTTGAAAACATATTTGTATACATCGATATAAACAAAAGATAAAGACGAGACTCCAAAACGCTCCGTCTTCTCCAAAAGCTGGCGAAGATACCTGTCTATTGTTGCCCTGAGATTACAAGCAGTTTTGAAAACGTATCAGCATAAAGTTGGTGAGTTCATAAGCATATTTTTATATTGAAAACTAGTCACTGAGTTTGTAACAATCATTTCTTTTCATTATAAGTAAAATGTCATTTGTGTCGAAAACCATTGTTATCAAGTTATGAAATATGTATGCATGCTTTCCAAGAAAATCCAATATTTTCTAACATGTTTGTTGACTTTTGTATGAAAAGTATGTTCCTGTTTGAAAACCCTGGCTACCTCCAGTATGTAGGTATGATGTGTATGAAATCCCTAGTTACTACCAGTAGGTATAGTAGTTTTATTACTTAAAATAAAACCAAACGTTGTGTCCCTGAAATACCCTCCAGTAAGTAGATAGGTAATTTTATTAGTTAAAATAAAACTATAGAAGAAAGAAATCCCGTAAACAAAGGTTAGTTTATACTTATTCTGAGTCGTATAACTATACTAATATGACCGGTGACCTCTTTGACGTTTCTTCAAGCGTCGTATGATTAAAAAATTTGTCACCCCAGGCGTGCCCGCCTAACTGTAGCTAACAGTTCAGGTGTGGGATTGTCAGTCCCGAATAGATCTATTCACAAATTTCACGCTCTCCCTCCAAGAGACTTTGGTTATACTACCAGTGAGGATTTATTGGTACCCCGAGGGGCATAATGAAGATAAGTCTCAAAATCCTGTATTAACTAGTTTACATGTTGTTCGGTTGTTCTCGAGTTCGAAATCGTTCGTAATGGTGTAGAGTATAAATAATTATACAAAAATAATTATTTACTAAGATACTCCAGGTTTGTATTCGTAGTAATGGATAAACTAAATCTGACATAGTTTATATGTTTGACTTTGCATGAAGTTTGAATCTGTAAGACTGGTAATGAAATCCCAAACTATACCTATAATAGTTTGAATGGTTAGTTACGTTCGTGTACTATTTTGAAAAGTATGCAATTATAATTAGAAAAGGTCCCTTATGCTCCGCATGTTACAAAAGGGATAAATATATATAAATGTTCGATAGAAAACCATTGTAATTGCATCAGTTTTAAGTTATGAAAACTTGTATGTTTGGCTTGTATTCCCCCCTGAAAACCTGAAAAACTTGGAATAGCTTAGGGGTATGAACTCACAGGTGGTTGGATGTAGAGGATTGAACTGGACGATCCTTGAGTTGATGTATGTTGCACTTAATGGAGTCCTAATATCAAATAAATACATATGTCTAATTAAGTTAGCGATTTCGTTAGATAAAGTGTTAGAAAATGTCAGACCCCAAAACCAAGAACGGCGGAAACGTTCTGGGGCGGAGGACGTCATGTAAAGTATCACAACAGTGTAAAGTAGTAAACAAGCAACAACATCATCCATTGCATTAATAGTATAATTTTAAGTACAAGTGTGTTCTTTCATAGAATAAAACAACATAATGAATAATCAAAATAAAAGAGGAGTCTTGACTACTCCGTCTTCACAAAACCTAGTCGTCGTACCTGTCTATTGGTGACCTGAGAATACAAGTTATTTTGAAAGCGAGTATCAGCATAAAGCTGGTGAATTCATAAGTATTTTAGTGTCATTGATTTGTAAAAACTGTAATAAAAGACTTGTAATTGTTTTGAGGAAAAGTTTGTATAAGTATGAAAAGCCTAGAAAATCCCATATTTCCGACTAGTATAAAAAGTAGTCTTCTACCAAGACTCAACTGTTTTGAAAGTATGTATCATTGTAAAAATGGCGGTTTTTCCCGTGTATAACTATTATTATATAAAAAAATAGTCTACCTCTTCATTTAAGTGAATGTGTCACAAAGTAAAGGTAATAAGGAAAATACTATATTTATCAAAATATATCCTACCTCATCGTTTATGTGAATGTGTCACAAAGTAAAGGTAATAAGGAAAATTTTATAATCCTTATGAATGTATCCATTTGTGTAGGATAAATACGGCGTGGTAACTCGCCGAACAGTACAACCGAGAACATCCATAGATAAACACACCTTCTGTTGCGAGCAGCCAAGTGTAGGATGGTCAGTCCATGAGTATGTAGAAGTATAACTTTATATAGTATGTAGTAGTATCTCTCCATATAGTATTTACTAGTGTGTCTTTGTATAGTATGTATTAGTATCTCTCCATATAGTATGTACTAGTGTGTCTTTGTATAGTATGTATTGGTATCTCTCCATATAGTATGTACTAGCGTCTCCTCCTACAGTATGTATTAGTGTCTCTTCCTAAAGTATGTATTAGTGTCTCTGTATTTAGTGTGTATTAGTATCTCTTCATTTGGTGTGTATTATAGTAGTGTACGTATTAGTGTAACGTATGTATTATTGTAATGTATGTATTAGTGTAATGTATGTATTATTGTAATGTATGTATTATTGTAATGTATGTATTAACTCATGTATGAACTGAATCTTAGGGTGATTCATTGTACTAGGAATAGAAATTAGTATCTCCTAACTATACCTATTATAGTTACTAGTAATGTACGTGTATAACCGAAAGTATGCCTTTGCTACCCAAAGGTATTGAAATGACTGATAGAACATTTATGTCTATATATGTATACATAATATATAACTAATATTTAGACAACATTTGGACAAATAACTGATACCCTAAGGCCACATCCAAACAAGGAAAAGGAATTAAAGCGAGCTAGCAATCCTAAGCCTTTAAACATTACTTATATAACTATACATATGTAGACATGCATTTGACAATATAACAGTTTAAAAGATGTTTTGTAAAACATTTGAACAGATTAATAATAAGAATTGATGACTTGATGTCAAATCATAAAACGGTTTAAAAGCAATTAAATTGATATAAACAGTTTAAAGTATAAGAAATCTTTTGTTTTCAACACAGTTTGAAATACATGAAAACCTTTGTTTGAAACACAGATGTAATAGAGTTTGAAAGGAAAGATACAGTATGTAAGACAGTTTGATAAAGAATTTAATATGTAAAACGTTTTGAGAAATCATTTTGAAGTAGTATACTGAGTAAAACAGCTAAAAGTGTAGTAAATCCATTTGTATGATAGTTATTAATCACATGTGATTGATATAATAACTAGTATGATTCAACTTGTATCCCCTCCCCATAAAAGCGTTTAAAAAACATTAAAAAGGTTAATTAAGGGGTATGAACTCACCTGTAGTGAGTTGATTGGACGGAAGTGTCGGAAAAGTGGTAGGTGTCAAATGAAGACTTGAACACACACAATGATCCTAATAAAACATAAAGACATGTGTATGTATACAATTAGTGATTATAATACTAATTAGGCAAGTATAAACATCCTAATCCATGGAAAACACTTTAGTCAAAGTTAAGAGGCCATTGGGTTGCAACAAAGGAGTGTAAGGCATTGCTATTGAGTTTATGGCCCAAGGATTGATCTTAACATGAGTTTACGACCAAAGAACCATTCCTTCATGAGTTTACGGTCGTAAACTCATGGTACTATGTGCCATTGGGTGTTTTGAGGTCTTATAAGTCATAAAGAAGTATCCTTACTTAAAGTCTAAGCCTTAGGAAATCATGGAGGAACAATTTCACCCCTTTATAGAGTTTACGGCCCATGGACCATTCCTCATGGGTTTACGTGTCACACCCCAAAACCGGAATGACAGAAACGTTCTGGGGTGGATGACGTTATGTCAAGTATCACAACATATGTAGTATAGTAATCAAAGCACAACAACAATTGCATTAATAGTAATAATTTTACGTAGGTTACATTTCATAGCAACATCAAAATAAATACAGAACATAACATAGATGCAGCTCGGTTCTAGGCTGACTTCGCAAAAGCTCCCAGGATGTATACGTCTATCGATGACCTGAGAATACAAGTTATTTTGAAAGCGAGTATCATCATTTTTATAATGCTGGTGAATTCATAAGTATTTAGTGTCATTTGTATAAATACACATTTTTATTCGAAATAACTTTATGACAGATAGCAGTTTAGAATCTATGGGTTATTAGCGTTCTTTCTAGAAAATCCTATATTTTCTAAATAATAGCAGTCTTCTACCAAGACTTGACAGATTTATGTTTTAAGGAGTAATTTCCCCAAAAATACTATCATTACCAAGATGCAGTTTTGACTTTAAAGGAATTGTGAGAAAATCACAAGTAAAAATACTTAGGGAAAATAACATATACCTCAGCAGTAATACTGCTGACAAAAGCAAATGAAAACATAGACTCCAGGAGAGTATCGAATGAATGATACGCCTGGCTCAGTCTAACACAAGGAAGCGCAAACTCCAGACAGTATCGAATGAACTATACAGCTAGCAAAGTCTAAAACAAGGAAATACAGACTCAAGACAGTATCGAATAAACGATACAGCTAGCAAATTCTAAAACAAGGAAATACAGAATCCATACAATATCAAATGAACGATACAGCTAGCAAAGTCTAAAACAAGGAAATACAAACTCCAGACAGTATCAAATGAACGATACAGCTAGCAAAGTCTAAAACAAGGACATACAGACTCCAGACATTATCGAATGAATGATATGCCTGGCTCAGTCTAAAAGAAGGATATACAGACTCCAGACAGTATCGAATGAACGATACAACTAGCAAAGTCTAAAACAAGGAAATACAGACTCCAGACAGTATCAAATGAACGATACAGCTAGCAAAGTCTAAAACAAGGAAATATAGACTCCAGACAGTATCGAATGAATGATACGCCTAGCTCAGTCTAAAACAAGGAAATACATACTCCAGACAGTATCGAATGAACGATACAGCTAGCATAGTCTAAAATATTCGGTAATCCTAAGTGGGTTGCTTTAAAGGTTTATAACGTGACCTAGTATATAGCTAGGAAAATAGGTTAAGATGGTTTCAAAAATACCGTGATAATTCTTGTTACCTTAAATCCATGAATTATAAGGTGAATATAAAGATACCCGTAACCATACTGATTGACAATCGAATACTTGACGACCTGCTGGCGTTGGAATGAATGTGACATTTGTCACCCCTAGGCTTGGTCGGCCGGGATTGTAGCTAGCAGTCAGGGTGTGGGAGTGTCTGTCCCGTATAGATCTATACACACAATGCCCGCTCTCCCTCTAGGAGACTCTGGTTACCAACTTGACAACGGTGAAATTCGTGTCCTTAAGATGTATCTCATATTTCGAATTCGTATAAGTATTGGAATAATGATATAGACTCACGAATGAACTGACTCCTTTGGAATTCTCCGTACCGGAAAGAGTAAATAGAATCTCCTAACTATTCCTATAATAGTTACTACTGTTTCAGGTATATGATTGATGAATGGAGGGATGCCCTTCCTACCCAAGGGAAATGAACTGGTTGATGGAAACCTTTATGTCTATACATGTATACATGATATATAACTAATATTTAAACGACCTTCGGACGGATGACCGATACCCACCAGACCACATCCCAACGAGTAAAAGGAAATAGGGCGAACTAGCCGTTTTAAGTTCTTTAAACATTATTTATATAACTATACAAATATAGGCATGCATTTAACGAAATAAAAGCATAACAGAAACTTGGGTAAAACTTTTGGAAAACTTTATAAGCAAGAATTTATGACTCGATATCAGTTTATAAAACAAGCTTTTGAAAATGATTTGATAAAATAGTTTAAGTAAAGAAAACCTTTAACAAGGAATTACGACTTGATGTCCCTTTAGTAAACAAGCTTTGAAAAACTTTGGATAACCTTTTAATAATGTAAAAATGGATATTCATACTTTAACAAGATTCAAAAACATGATTTGGAAATCTTAAGTTGGATAAAGTAGTTTAATATGCAAAAATCTATTTTGCTATACAGTTATTAATCACATGTGATTTATCTAATAACTGTACAGTTCAACTTGTATTCCCCCCTATAAAAGTAGTTAAAATCATTTAAAAGGTTGTTTCAGGGGTATGAACTCACCTGCAGCGAGTGGGTCGGATGGAAGTGTCGGTTGAGTACTTGGTGTCAAGTGAAGACTTGAACACACTTAATGACCCTAGTATCATATAAAGACATATGTTTACATATAATTAGTGATTATAACACTAATTAAATATGTATAAACATCGTAATGTGCGGAAAAACACTTTGGTCAAGTGCTAGGAGGCTATTGGGTTTCAATAAAGGAGTGTATGGCTTTATACGGAAGTGTATGGTCAAATGACCATATTTGTTGGAGTTTGCGGCCCAGGGGAGTTTACTCCTAGCCGTAAACTCTCAATTGGGTCTCCAAAAAAGTCTTAAAACTACTATAACTTAAGTGGTTAAGTGCTCCAAGGCCTAAACAAGAGATTGGGTGAGTTTAAGGTCCAATAATGGTCTTGTGTGGAGTTTACGGCCTGGGGACCACTTCCCCATGAGTTTACGGCCGTAAAATCATGGCATGAAGTGCCAAATTGTTGATTCAAGTCCCTAACTCATTGAGGTATAATTCTAGGTTAATGTCCAAGGCTAGGTGAGGTGATTAGGGCACATTTTGCACCATTTGAAGGAGTTTACGGCCTAAGAAGGTCCTGGGCTGTAAACTCTCATTCAATCCTCCTAAACTTAATGTTTAAGGTCCATAACACTTCAACGGTATGATCTAAGCTAGTCTCTAAGCATAAGGAAGGAGTTAGGGGCATTTTGGCACCCTTTTTAAGGGTTTACGGCCTAAGAAGTTCTTGGGCCGTAAACACCTTGTTCATGTCATTTTTGGGAGATTTCAATGATATATGGATATGTAATAAGCTTTAATACACTCTAGGGTAGAAGAACTTACAGTTTGGGGACGAAAACTTGAAGATTTCTAGGAGAAATCGAGTCTTGAAGAGAGAGGGGGTAGAGAGAGAGTGGAAAGAGTGTAAATGAGGTTCACTCACCCTTATATAGGGTGCGTTTACTGCCCCGGAGTTTACCGCCCGAGTTTACCGCCCGGATAACTCGATCTTATGAGGTTTATGGCATGATTTTTGGTGTTAGGGATTTAGTGGTTACTGTCTAAGACTTGATCGTTAAGTATGAAAAGCTCGGAATACTAAAATGGATTTTAAAATTGCTAGAAGATGGCGGAAATGAACTTGACTTCCAAATGAAGTGTTTGACTGTAGAAATTATATATATGAAATATTCGGGTTGTCACATCATCCCCCCGTTAGAGGGAATTTCGTCCCGAAATTAGAGTTTAGGCAAGGAAGTAGGCATGAACAATCGGGTAGAGAGATGAGGGTACTTCCTATTCGGTTGGTCCTCACGCTCCCAAGTGAACTCCGACCTTCGCTTGGCGTTCCAGCAACCTTCACTTAACGGGATGCGGATTTCGTTTCGTTCACTTGACCGCTCGGTTCGCGATTCCTATAGGTTCCTTTACGAAGTTTGGGTTCCCAATGATTTCTATCAAGACAAGTGGGATTTAGAGAGTTACATCGGGCAAGCACTTTTTCAAGTCTAGGGCGTGGATTGATTTGGGGTGAAACTTATCGAATTCTGAAAGTAGTCGTGGTCTGACAAGGGTTGGACCAATTTTTTTATAAAGAATCTCGGATGGTCCTAAGCTCTCGGAAAAATAGAGCTTTTCAGTATTTAGAACATAATGTACTTCTATGGTGGGATCATCACTAGCGTGATCGCCATTTTGAAGTTCCAAACGTTATCTCATATTGGGGGTGTAGCTCTTCGGGTTGGTTCTTAGAAGGCTCGGATCGTTTTCGGGTTCGTACTTCCTACTGATTGGATTTCGGAGGTTTTCTGGATCATCAGATGTATCGGCTATGTTTTGGACTCTATTGGTTTCGTGACATCTATCTCGACCTAGTGCAAAGTGGACCTGCACTTCTAACTCTTGATCTGTTTCTAACGGAAACTCTCAGGGTCGGTGAGATAGGGTTTTACCAGACGATTATTTAGAAGGTTTTTAAACTTTTCGTCATCGTCTAGTTGACGCTTTCACAATATGATTCCTAACGGGAAAGAATCATGCTCTTACTCACTTTGCTGCTTCACGGATAGCAGTCTCTGTTCAAGGCTAACTTAGCCCTTAGAGATTTTCTGAAGTGATGGACTATTTCTAGAGGTGGTTCTACTATCTCTGTGTGAGATAGTATTCTTGGAACACCTAGTAGTCCAATGAATCTCTAAGACATGCCCTATTCTCCAAGGTGTCGGTTCATCCCAGTTGCAGAAAGTGTGTGTTCTTGTATAACCCATCAACTAACACCTAGACTGGTGTCAAGTCTATAATCTCTTCGGGATCTGGGTTATAAGGCTTAACGCAACCTACTTTCGTAATTTATTCAAGTATTTTTGGCTGCGGAGGTTATCCTGAGGTTTTTGGCATTCTAATATACACCTCGGAGAACGCAGTTTATCGTTTATGGGGCAACGGTGACTTCTTTCACATGAGGAGGCGGGGTGTCCTAGGCACTACTCGTCTGCAACGGAATGGTCGAAGTGCCTGAGCGGTGCGAGCATATTCTGCAACTACTCTTCCGGTGTTTCAGAGTTTCCTCGATCTAGATCAAATCTAGGGAGTATAAGGTTTCATCAATCGGAACTTCTGATTTCCTCATCCACGCTTCTCAGAGTTTAACCTGTTACAACCTCCATGTTTCTGGGATCTCTGCTGAGATGCTTAATTTGTGGGATTACGCGTGAATGGATGGTCGTAGTCAGTGTTTGACTCTTATGACTCGAGTTACTTTTCCTAACCGAGGGTGTTAGCTACTATGTTGGCTCAACCGGGATGACAACAAATTTCGAATTTGTGGTCATTTTAGTAGCTCGACCCGCAGTGGTTCTCTTGACTCCAACTCCTATTCTATGAGATAGGATGAAGGATCTTGTTACAAGGTTTGTGGTAGAGCTCATACTCGGCTTAATCACTAATACTTGGTGTACGCAAGTCGTATATAATTGAGATCGACGGGACGTTTAGTTGTGTGGCCCCATCCCAGACCCACAACCCAATGAGGAATAGGGAGTAGGTAGGGAGCACACATCTTAAATCGTATTGATCTAAATTATATACCACTCTAATGCATGTACTCAGTAGTAGCAAGTTAATCCCATGAGTTTCTTTTCTTGATTCTCGAATCTGATTGTGAGGTGCTAAGGGTCTTTCTGGGGGATCTACGGAGTAGGTTTCGGGTGGTTATTGTCTTCTGGAATACCTGCAATGTCTTTCTCTTCGGGTTCTATCTTGCCTAAGGAGAGATTGGTTAACAGCGCGCGATACCCTTCTCCGGAGTATTTCGGAAGGTTTTAGATAAGGGAGACGACCGACGGATTGAATTAGGTTTTATTATTAACTTCGGAAGAACTTTTATTTGCTGAAATGGCTAAGGTGAAAGTTCTTTTTACACAGAACTAGGAATTTACACATTGTTGCACTAAGTCGAACCATGATTGATAGAGGCGTCGAAGTAGGCATACATCGACATGATATAGAATGAGGGTCGATAGGGCCATGTGCTGTACAGGCACACAAGTTCTTGGTGTCTCGGGTTTCATCCCGTGTATCACTGTCGTGGATACATGGACCGATAGAGTCGACGCGAAACTATAGAGGGTCCTGAGGTTTTGGAGTAATGTACTTTTCATGAATGGATTTCTCACGAGGCCTCTCTATAATCGCCTAGTATACACTAGTCATGTATAATTAAGGTGGGAAGGACTGTTGACTGATCGACTCCGCCCTAAATCCACAACCAAACGAGGAACAGGAAACAAGGCAGCATCACTCACTTGAGGTCTATCCATCTTAATTATACATGGCTTTAATGTATATATCGAGCCATTATAGCTTTACCTAATGAAATTTTGAATTTTACAACAGTGCTGCGACTTTCGCCTTAACGGGAGAGTAATTACATTTAGAATTAGCCTTTTAATGTTTTCGGTTAGTTATCTAGGACTGAGAGACGTACCAAAATTTCTACCGGCTTCCTTGATGCTTCTCCCCAGGTATTAGAGTTAGACTCCTTCTGCGCCTTTGTCGTTTCTTTCAGTTGGGCAGTCCCGCTTGAAGTGCCCAATCTCACCACATAGATGGCATACTGGACTGGTCGCCACATTGGTGATTGATATAATGAACTCAACCGGGGTTCTGCAGGTACGAGCGGTATTCCCCTTCTTGTTGCACCTAGCGCAAAAGAATTCTCGACAAATACCATGATGATGGTAGCTACACTTGCTGCAGTGGGGAAGGCTTCCTAGGTATGGCCTTCTAGGTGTCGGGATGGGAGGGTTGGCAGGGGTATTGACTGCCTCAGCTCGTTGCACTTCGGAAGGTCCTTGAGCCGAGGTACTTTCCTCCTCATTCTTGAACTTTCTCTTCAGTGGAGTTGGTTGAGGTTCTTGGGTGGCTGGGTACGCAGGTGTTGGTTTCTGCTGTCCATTGCTAGGATAGGGAATCTCGATAGGGCTCCTGCTAACATTGGCATTGTTAGCATTCAGATGAGCCATGACAGCTGCTACGGCTGCTGAGACTACAACTTGGAACGTAGCTTCATCGAATAGGAGAGTCGGTTTCCTGCCAGCGGATTGGTTACGTTTCTTCGGAGGCATGGTTTTTCCTACACGAAGAGGAACAAAAGTTAATGAGAGGTGATGGTTAACCCTGGACGTATTTATCCTTACTATAATAGGCAATAATTTTTCCCGCGCCTTGGATATTGGTTATCTGAGTGTCGACTTACATCCCTATGATGTAGTCCGGGTTTCAATGTAGGAGTAAGTGTATCGAAATGCCATAAGATGGGGGTCGTTCCTACTAATTTATCTTTATAATGGAGCGATTCACTCTCCGGTTTTGGAAAGGTCCGAGGACAGTTCGGAACAAAGACCATGGAAGGAAAGGCTCATGAAGACTTATGGCTAAACACTCTCAGTCGAGGTTTTAGGGTCCGATTTAATCGTATTACTTGCGACGGGAAAAGGCGATTTACCTAACACATAGTGTGAGTAGTGTAATCACTAACTCACTAAACTGTATTATTTTATGGGTGTATTAGCGGGGTGAATACGAGGAAAAGACACTTCTCGGGTTCCATGTATTGGCTCCCTCTGTCTACCTCTTATCCTTGACTGGGACCGGCGTTGGTTTTCTTCGGGTAGTTACCTAGGCTTCTCTTCTCGTGTAGACATATTGAATTTCTACTCCGTCTTACTTCCGATTCTGACTTTGAGTGTCATCACTTCATGATGGATGACTGGAAATCTTGGAAGTTCAGGAGAATTTCCCACCAATGTCCCTAAAAGGTATAGGCACTTGGTGGTTTCAATAGTCTCGTCCTAGTTCATTTATTTCCGAACTGGAAATCTTCTCAATGAACTTCTTTTGAGTCTAAATCAACTCTTCGGTCGAACACTGAAGTGGATATGGTTTTCTACAGGGTTCGTGCAAGAATGGAAATGTCTAAAGAATCCTAAGAGAATATTAAAACATTTCACTAGGTCACTACTAGAAAACAACCCTTTAATGACGCGCAAACAATGATACGCAGTGATTTACGATACGCATTTATGAGTGCCCTAAAACTAATGTCGGATTTTCCTAAAATTCAAGAATAAAGGTCACACATTTTTGCGTGCCCTAGAATTTGCGTTAAAAAAAACACGGAGGGCACCTTTTATAAATAGTGTGTCGTCTAGGCCTGTCGTTTTATAATATTTTAATGAAAGGCGCGTCTCCATCTATATAGCATCTAGGTATACCCAAGGAGGGAAATGAAATCCCAAAAATCAAAAACCCCGCTCATTCTCTTCTCCCTTGTTTCCACCAGTTATGCCATTGATTTTTTGATTCGTTCACACTCTAGAACAAGCACATACATCACTCTCTTATCGTTCTCCTTTAATTTCTTACACTTGTAATTAAGGAATTAGGGTTTTTTCATATTAATGTTCCAATTTTTTGTTTAGGTATGGATTTTAGTCAAATGGCGTCCGTGAAGTAAATTCTAATGCATCTGGCCGTCGGCCTGTGGCGGCGACAGTCCGTCTCGCCATCCCAGTTGGCGGAGGAATATCTGGACTACCGGTAGTAGGTCAATACAAAGTCAACGCTTGCACCCATAAATACAAATCGGAAGCCCTAGATTGTAGCGTCGATCGACAACTACGACAACCCTAAAACACATCTATCAAATCGCAAAGGTGAAGCAATTAGATCTGTAGTCCAATTTCTTCCACATCAATCCTCACACTAACTGGTTCGGCAACTGCAAATCCTCTCGATTGTAGTGTCGATCGATTGTTGGCTATTCAATTCTATTCATCTTAATTTCCCCTTTCATATATGTTTTTCATTGTATTTCTCTCAACTCACAGATGCAATGGCGTCAAGATCGTACGACAAAGTCACTGATATCTGCGATCAAATTATGCTTCAGGTAACATACATATGAATCTGTGTAATGATCGTTGTGCGCTAATTGTGGCTTACTACTAAGACTAACTGTGTGTTGGGTTAGGATTTGAAACCCTAATTTTATATCTGCTGGCTTGATTTCAATCTTACTGTTACTTTCTTTTTCCTTTTTTCATGTAGATTGCTTCACAAGGTCTTGCATTTCAAGACAAATGGTCGTTTGTTGTTCATCTTCTAGGGCATATTTACCTTAATGATCTGTAACTTAAGACAATTTGTCTCTGTTTTTTTCTTTTTCATGTGTTCTATCTATACATATCTTTTATGATGATATTATAATGAAAAAGATTCTCATTCTGTGAAATCTTTACATTTTTTAGAAGCATGTTATGTTTTATATATAAAAAAAGACTAAAATACCCTTGATTTCCAAATGGGTGGGAGAACGAATGTTTACATTTTTTTTAATCTTGCTTTACCTGTGCAGTTAATATAGGATCATATGGATGAATTATATAAATAATAAATTATATGGGAGTCAAAAAGCTGTCTTTTAGAGTCTTCAAGAAAATCCCAAGAAAGTGCTTTAAACTTTTTCTTTACATCTGAATTAGTCGCACTTTAATACTGTTTCGATTTCTCAAAGCATGCCCAAATTCAACATATTAGAAGCAAACTTGATGTCGACAAATTTTCTTGAAATCTGATCAAACACATATATTTCTTGATGCATGCAGGCGGATCTGTTCTTGTAAAGTGCAATAAAAATGATGACTTTTTAATAATCAAAAGCCAAATAAGATGGTTTAAAGTCAGTTATACCTTTTTTATCATTAAATATGTTGTCTTTCTGATTAATATTAATAACATGATTTTCTTAAATTTTCTGAATGAGTTGGGCAAAGTGATAAAGGTGAATTGTTGGTCAGAAAAGACAGTTGAAGAATTGGAGTCTTTAACATGTGACTTTTGATTGACAGGAGCTTAATCTAGGTAAACAGAAAGTAAGATTTGTTGCAAAATCAAGCTTCTTCTATGCGTATCTTATATATATATATATATATATATATATATATATATATATATATATATATATATATATATATATATATATATATTGAGTAAAACAACATGTTTTTGGTCCTTGACTATAGCTGAAATGTTTAGTTTTGGTCCTTATTTGAGGTTCTTGAAACGTTATGGTCCATGTTTCAATTAAAATTACTATATTTTGTCCCCGATCTGATATTAATTATAGTCATTTTATTTGGAATAGGGAGAAAAACGTTTCAAAAATTGTGTTAATTATCATCCTAATGTGTTTTAAATAGTATTATTACTAATGTAGTGTTAACTTAATATCATTTTTAAGGATGGAAAAGGCCAGGATTAATCTGTAATGGATAAACTTGATTTCATCAATATAAGTTCATGATTTAGTTAATGCAAGCGACAAAACTTCATTTCATAGTCATGATTAGATTCTTAGACCCAAATAATGTCATTACTGTTTTCATTGGTAGATTTATATTTGACTGAATGATGTCATTAGTTTTACACTTTGGGATTTATATCATATACAAAACAATATCATATTGACAAGATGGGAAAAGATATCTACTATAATAAAGACAAATTGCCAAGACTTGCAAGTCTTTGTAGTTTAATTTGGGGCAATTTATGGCCACCAGCTTAGAATCATTTATCTTGAGTTCTTGACTGTGGAGACTATATAAACCCTAATGGGGGTTGTTCATATAGGAATCAATACGAAAACCAAAAAAATCAGCAAGATTTTGATTTACATTTACATAATGAATCCTTGTGTTTTTATTATTTTGTCACTTCTCTTGTCTACAACTGGCAGCCAATTGGTAGCTGCAGGAGGAAATGATATAAATCAGTGTTTGGATAAGGAGACCCCCATGGTACTCTGTCTACATGGACAGCTGACGACCAAGACTGCTGCAATTGGAGTGGAGTCATGTGCAGCAAACAATCAGGTCATGTCACAGGGCTTGATATGCATTTCTATGGCCTTGGAGGTGAGATAAGCTCTTCCTTGCTTAACTTAACCTACTTGAGTTAGTTGAATAATCTTGCTCTTTCCTTCAATTCTTTTAATGGAACCATTCCCACCTTCATTGGTTCTTTGAGTCAATTAACTTACCTTGACCTTTCTGAGAACTCTCTTTATGGAACCATTCCTCCAGAGCTTGGAAACCTCACCAACTTGCAAGAGCTTCATCTTGATTATGTTGGAAGGTGTAGAGTGGAAAAGGTAGAGTGGTTGTCTCATCTCTCTCAGTTGGAGGTACTTGTAATTGATGGGGTTTCCCTGTCCAAAGCAAATCATTGGGTAGATGTAATTTCAAATCTCCCAAAACTCTCATGGTTAAGTTTACAGGGATGTGAGCTGTCACAGGTCATGTATCCATATTCTTCTTCATTTCTCAACTCATCTTCTTCATCTATTGTTAAGCTGTATCTCAATGACAACAATCTGACCTCATCCATGTATCGTTGGTTTTTCCCATTAACCACCAATAACCTCCTTTCTCTTGATCTCTCTGGAAATATGTTAGATGGGATACCCAAATATCTTGGTAACCTCTGTAGTTTGGAACGTTTGTACTTCTATAACAACTCTGGTGTTATCAAATTTCCTGATTTTCTCAACAACTTGTCTGGATGCACATCCCTTTCATTACTATTTTTATTTGGAATCCTTTGTTGTTTAAGCAAACAATTTAATAACCTCGTGCACAACTATTTTTCTTACACTTATTTTTGTGGAACGTGGCATTGATGATTGATTATTATATTGTTTTATCACGATCTTTGTGGAAAATCATTTAAAAAAAAGTAGGGGTTCTCCTTTGGGTTTGCTTACTTTTTACACGATCCCTTGATTAAAAAAAACACCAATACTTTAGAAAAGACTAAAATACAGACTATTTGAGTTATATATATATATATATATATATATATATATATATATATATATATATATATATATATATATATATATATATATATATAAAGAATAAAATACCCTTGATTTCCAGATGGGTGGGAGAACGAATGTTGAAAATGAGCTACTATGTCGGTTTGTTTCACGAAGGGAGAGTAATAATGACATTTTATCAGAATCCAAGAGACAGTAAGTTAATGAAATGTTATATTTTTTTTAAAGAAAATTATTTAAATATCTAGTTGTGTTATATGTTTTTTCAGGAAGAGAGAGAATGAAGGGATTTCAACCAAGACAAACTGTGAGCCTCGTGTAGGTGTTCACACAACAAGTGCTATAGACATGCTTCTGAGTCTATTCTCGCTGTTCGTGAGTACATGTTTCATCTCTTTTTACATACCTACATATAATTATACATATATCTACATTCATATACACATATATGTACTTTTTTTTTTGCTTCATTAAAGGGATTTGTTATGCATCTCTTCCAGAATGTTCAATTACAATTTTTAGCATTGTGTTTTTATTTAACTTGATTTCATGATTTTATATATATATATATATATATATATATATATATATATATATATATATATATATCAGGGAAGTGGCTTGGGAGTAGGCAGATACGATGTAATTGGGCTACAAAAGGTGTTGTTGTTAGTGATGAAAGACAAGGTTCAGATTCAAAAAGTGTTGTAGAGCTAACAAATGGATCTTCAGGTATGCAATACTATAAAAAAATTTCATTTTTTGATATATATTTTTTGTTTTGTTTTTGCAGAGGATACTAAAGAGCAAAGTGATAGTGATGCCCCTGAGAATAATCCACAGTACACAACCATTTATGTTGGCAACCGCCCTGAAGTAAGACCTCTTAATCCTAGAATTTATCTGTATGAGACAAGTCATGAGTAATTAAGAGCTGAAAGTTGTAATAAACTCAAAGTAAAATCTTACTATTATGAAACTTTTTTGCTTAAACCTACCGTATTGACCTGTAGCTGATTACAAATTAATTTAATTATGCAGGTTTTGAAGTTTTTAATGGAAAAGAATAATGTTAATGCTCTTCATAGAAAAGTATGTTGGTATTTTAGGAAATTTGGCTAATAATTTAGTTAATTATATAAAAATGTTGAAATGTTACATTTGTCTACTATTGGAATGATTATTTGATGTATTACATTTGTCTACTATTGGAATGATTATTTTTATGACATTAACTTTTGTGCAATGTATTGTATTTTTTGTATATGGTATTTTATTTTCTATTATGAGACATGAAATGAAAATTGAATTTGAAAATCATTAAATCTATAAATATTTTTTTAAAAAAAAAAAATTTAAAATTACGATACGCGAAAATGTGTGTCGTCTTCATTTATGACATGGCCTTTCTTGACAGGTGATTCCTTGATACGCATTGCGTGTCATAAACACGCGCGTCGTAAGGTTACGACACGCAAATGTGTGTCGTCTTCCATTATGACAGGGCCTTCCTTGATACGCATTGCGTGTCATAACCGCGCGTCGTAAATGCGCGTTGTCTCTCTTTATGACAGGGCCTTCCTTGACGCGCGTTTGCGCGTCGTCTGAGCGTTTTACGACGCGCAATGAGCGTCGTAAAAGGCTGTTTTTCCAGTAGAGGGTGATCCATACTGAGTCCTGCTACAATTACATATCCACATCCCAACAAGGAAAAGGAAGTAGAGCGAAATCACACATTCTTAGTCTATGAGATCCTTATTATATATAACCTTGCAAGTATACCCTCTGTAATCATAGGTATATCAATAAGGATCTTTTTAGTTTTTCACACAAGGTTATCTATGGATCCTAAGATACCCCTATAGTATTTTTAATTACTTGCTTGATTCTTAACTTCTGAATTTGATTCTGGGATTAATGTGAGTCTTTTAGTATTCCAAAATACTTCCATAGTATTTTAAACTTTATGTTTGGCTCTAGCATTCCTATTTGGTAAGTTTCAGATTCGTTGCAACACCACCATCACTCCCAAGCACACGTTGGTCGCATCTCGAATAAATGTAGTTTATCAAGTTACATTTATTCCAGCTTGCGATAACATAACTGCTCAGGTTTGATGGTAATGGTCAACATCCAAAGACTTTTATTTTGTTCTTCTTGTGATACTTTGTTCGAGTGTTTAGATTTTGGATATTCTTATACTTTGGTAAAATATGGTTATATTTTAAAGTATAATTCTTGATCAGAGTGTTTTATCCCAATGTATTTATAGGATGTATATCTTTTATGAATTGATATACTGATCTCACTATAAACAATGCTCTGATACCAATCTGTCACAACCCAAAACCGAAACGGCGGAAACGTTTTGCGGTGGATGACGTCATATCAAGTATCACAACATATGCAGTATAGTAATCAAAGTACAACAACCATTGCATTAATAGTAATAATTTTACATAGGTTACATTTCATAGCAACATCAAAATAAATACATAACATAACATAGATGCAGCTTGGTTCAAGGCTGACTTCGCAAAAGCTCCCAGGATGTACATGTCTATCAATGACCTGAGAATACAAGTTATTTTGAAAGCGAGTATCAGCATTTTTATAATGCTGGTGAATTCATAAGTATTTAGTGTCATTTGTATAAATACACATTTTTATTCGAAATAACTTTATGACAGATAGCAGTTTAGAATCTATGGGTTATTAGCGTTCTTTCTAGAAAATCCTATATTTTCTAAATAATAGCAGTCTTCTACCAAGACTTGACAGATTTATGTTTTAAGGAGTAATTTCCCCAAAAATACTATCATTACCAAGATGTAGTTTTGACTTTAAAGGAATTGTGAGAAAATCACAGGTAAAAATACTAAGTGAAAATAACATATACTTCAGCAGTAATACTGCTGACTAAAGCAACTGAAAACATAGACTCCAGGAGAGTATCGAATGAATGATATGTCTGGCTCAGTCTAACAGAAGGAAGCACAGACTCCAGACAGTATAGAATGAACAATACAGCTAGCAAAGTCTAAAACAAGGAAATACAGACTCCCGACAGTATCGAATGAACGATACAGCTAGCAAAGTCTAAAACAAGGAAATACAGACTCCAGACAGTATCAAATGAACGATACAGCTAGCAAAGTCTAAAACAAGGAAATATAGACTCCAGATAGTATCGAATGAACGATACAGCTAGCAAAGTCTAAAACAAGGAAATACAGACTCCAGACAGTATCGAATGAATGATACGCCTGGCTCAGTCTAAAACAAGGAAATACAGACTCCATACAGTATCTAATGAACGATACAGCTAGCAAAGTCTAAAACAAGGAAATACAGACCCCAAACAGTATCAAATGAACGATACAGCTAGCAAAGTCTAAAACAAGGAAATACAGACTCCAGACAATATCTAATGAATGATACGCCTGGCTCAGTCTAAAACAAGGAAATACAGACTCCAGACAGTATCGAATGAATGATACGCCTGGCTCAGTCTAAAACAAGGAAGTACAAACTCCAGACAGTATCTAATGAACGATACAGCTAGCAAAGTCTAAAACAAGGAAATACAGACCCCAAACAGTATCAAATGAACGATACAGCTAGCAAAGTCTAAAACAAGGAAATACAGACCCCAGACAATATCGAATGAATGATACGCCTGGCTCAGTCTAAAACAAGGAAATACAGACTCCAGACAGTATCGAATGAACGATAGAGCTAGCAAAGTCTAAAATATCCGGTAATCCTAAGTGGGTTGCTTTAAAGGTTTATAACGTGACCTAGTATATAGCTAGGAAAATAGGTTAAGATGGTTTCGAAAATAGCATGATAATTCTTGTTACCTTAAAGCCATGAATTATAAGGTAAACATAAAGATACTTGTAACCATACTAATTGGCAATCGAATACTTGACGACCTGCTGGCGTCGGAATGTACGTGACATTTGTCACCCCTTGGCTTGGTCGGCCGGGACTGTAGCTAGCAGTCAGGGTGTGGGAGTGTCTGTCCCGTATAGATCTATACACACAATGCCCGCTCTCCGTCCAGGAGACTCTGGTTACCAACTTGACAACAGTGAAATCCGTGTCCTGAAGATGTATCTCGTATTTTGAATTCATATAAGTATTGGAATAATGATATAGACTCACGAATCAACTGACTCCTTTGGAATTCTCCGTATTGGAAAGAGTAAATAGAATCTCCTAACTATTCCTATAATAGTTACTAATGTTTCAGGTATATGATTGATGAATGGAGGGATGCCCTTCCTATCCAAGGGAAATGAACTGGTTGATGGAAACCTTTATGTCTATACATGTATACATGATATATAACTAATATTTAAACGACCTTCGGACGAATGACCGATACCCACCAGACCACATCCCAACGAGTAAAAGGAAATAGGGCAAACTAGCCGTTTTAAGTTCTTTAAACATTATTTATATAACTATACAAATATAGGCATGCATTTAACGAAATAAAAGCATAACAGAAACTTGGGTAAAACTTTTGGAAAACTTTATAAGCAATAATTTATGACTCGATATCAGTTTATAAAACAAGCTTTTGAAAACGATTTGATAAAATAGTTTAAGTGAAGAAAACCTTTGGAAAACCTTTAACAAGGAATTACGACTTGATGTCCCTTTATTAAACAAGCTTTGAAAAACTTTGGATAACCTTTTAATAATCTAAAAAGGGATATTCATACTTTAACAATATTCGAAAACATGATTTGGAAATCTTAAGCTGGATAAAGCAGTTTAATATGCAAAAATCTATTTTGCTATACAGTTATTAATCACATGTGATTTATCTAATAATTGTACAGTTCAACTTGTATTCCCCCCCCCCCCCACTAAAAGTAGTTAAAATCATTTAAAAGGTTATTTCAAGGGTATGAACTCACCTGCAGCGAGTGGGTCGGATGGAAGTGTCAGTTGAGTACTTGGTGTCAAGTGAAGACTTGAACACACTTAATGACCCTAGTATCATATAAAGACATATGTTTACATATAATTAGTGATTATAACACTAATTAAACACGTATAAACATCCTAATGTGCATAAAAACACTTTGGTCAAGTGCTAGGAGGCTATTGGGTTGCAATAAAGGAGTGTATGGCTTTATACGGAAGTGTATGGCCAAATGACCATATTTGTTGGAGTTTGCGGCTGAGGGGAATTTAATCCTAGCTGTAAAATTCAATTGGGCCTCCAAAAAAGTCTTAAAACTACTATAACTTAAGTGGTTAAGTGCTCCACGGCCTGAACAAGAGATTGGGTGAGTTTAAGGTCCAATAATGGTCTTGTGTGGAGTTTACGGCCTAGGGACCACTTCCCCATGAGTTTATGGTCGTAAACTCATGGCATGAAGTGCCAAATAGTTGATTCAAGTCCCTAACTCATTGATGTATAATTCTAGGTTAATGTCCTAGGCTAGGTGAGGTGATTAGGGCACATTTTGCACCATTTGAAGGAGTTTACGGCCTAAGAAGATCCTGGGTCGTAAACTCTCATTCAACCCTCAAAAACTTAATGTTTAAGGTCCATAACACTTCAAGGTTATGATCTAAGCTAGTCTCTAAGCATGAGGAAGGAGTTAGGGGCATTTTGGCACCCTTTTTAAGGGTTTACGGCCTAAGAAGTTCTTGGGCCGTAAACACCTTGTTCATGTCATTTTTGGGAGATTTCAATGATATATGGACATGCAATAAGCTTTAATACACTCTAGGGTAGAAGAACTTATAGTTTGGGGACAAAAACTTGAAGATTTCTAGGAGAAATCAGGTCTTGAAGAGAGAGAGGGTAGAGAGAGAGTGGAAAGAGTGTAAATGAAGTTCACTCACCCTTATATAGGGTAAGTTTAGTGACCCGGAGTTTACCGCTTGAGTTTACCGCCCGGAGAACTCCATCTTATGAGGTTTATGTCATGATTTTTGTTGTTAGGGCTTTAGTGGTTACTGTCTAAGACTTGATCATTAAGTATGAAAAGCTCGGAATACTAAAACGGATTTTAAATTTGCTAGAAGATGGCAGAAATGAATTTGACTTCCAAATGAAGTGTTTAACTGTAGAAATTATATATATGAAATATTCAGGTTGTCACATTACGGCCGTAAACTCTATGTATTCTTGGTCTTTTTGATGTTTAAGGTCCTTAGTTAAATGGTGGTTGGTTCTAATCCAAGTTCTAGGCATAAGGAAAGAGATTAGGGCAAGTTTGCACAATAAAAGGGAGTTTACAGCCTTGGGAGATCCTTGGCCGTAAACTCTCATCCAACCCTTGATTCTTAATGTTTCTAAGGCCTAAACATATTTAATCTAGTGCATAACAAGTTAGAAGAAGAGTACTTACGATATAGGAGCCTGAAAGGGTCGGTTTTGGCCAAGAACACTAGTGTGTGTTCTTGGTGAATCTTGAAGATCTATGAAAACATGGTTTTTTTTGGATGGAATCATGAGAGAATGCTAGTTTAAGAGTTGTATCAACAAGTCAAGGAAGAATACTTACTATTTTTGAAGATCTAAGGATGGAATGTGGATGATACTTGAGAGGATTTGAAAGAGAATCAGCCAAGGAAGTGAAGGAATGAAACAAACGACCAAAACTTGATCATATAGGGTGAGTTTACGACCCACATGGAGTTTACAGCCGTAAACTCCATTGTGGTGGCCGTGAACTCATGGTCAAGTTGTTTTAGGCTTGTTCTTTTTATTATAGATTCAGCAGATAAACCCCAACACTTATCCCTTAAGTGTACCGGGCTCAGAACACTCAAATAAACTCCAAATTGTGCTAAAAGATAGCAGAAATGAGTTTGACTTTCAATGAAGTGTTTGACTGTACAGGATAGAAAATTTCGGGTTGTTACATCATCCCCCCGTTAGAGGGAATTTCGTCCCGAAATTAGAGTTTAGGTAAGGAAGTAGGTATGAATAATCGAGCAAAGAGATGGAGATACTTCCTATTCGATTGATGCTCACGCTCCCAAGTGAATTCATGTTCTCGCTTGGCATTCCAGCGAACCTTCACTAATGGGATGCGGCGTTGCTCCGTCCGCTTGACCTCTCGGTCCATGGTCACTACGGTTCTTCCATGAAGTTGAGGCTCTTGTTGATCTCGAACTCGTCGAGTGGGATTACAAGAGTCTCGTTGTACATATACTTTTTCAAGTGCGAGGCGTGGAAGGTAGAATGTACGTTACTGAGTTCGCGGGGTAGGTTGAGTCGTGGATTCTTCTTTGCTCTTTCTTACTACGAGAGTAGATAAGTAGGTCATTTACAAGGACAATGACGAACTGATCCAAGTAAGGACGGCATACCCTAATCATTTAGTCCATGAATATTGCGGCGCATTTGTCCTATCCGAGGGTTATCACTACGAACTCGTAGCATCCGTATCGAGTTCGGAAGGTCGTCCTCGGGACATCCTTCTCTAACACTCGTAACTGGTGATACTCGGATCTCAGATCCATCTTCGAAGGGTAATTCGTTCCTTGCGGCTGGTCAAATGATCCATCTATGCGAGGCAGAGGGTAATGATTTCCTAATGGAAATCTTGTCAATGTCTCTGTAGTCGGTGCACATACTAAACAATCCGTCTTTCTTCTTGACGAACTAGATTGGAGTTCCCCAAGGTGAGGAGCTCGGTCTTAATAAGCCATTGCTGAGCAGTTCTTGAAGTTTGACAGGACAGTTCTTGCATCTCTAAAGGTGCTAGGCTATAGGGAAAAATGGTTATAGGGGTAGCATTTTATTGGATTCTAAGTTTATTATAAGTTCATCAATCACAGTCTCGTGTATACGAGTCGTATATAATTTCTATTGAAAAGGTAGTCAAATAAATGATTCTTCTTTAAGCTCACACCCAAACAAAGAAAAGAAGTTAAATCGGAATCATCAATTCTAAACCTGTAGAACCTTGATTATATAGCACCCTTGTGTATACATTCTTCAGTGATAGATCAACCGTAAGGGTCTTCGGATTGAACTTGACGTACTGTACGAGTGGTATTCCGGGAAGGTTTTCTGAGGTTTCTTTGGGAAGGACACGAATTATAAGGTACTCTATGCATGAGTACCTCGGAGTTCTGGAATGACGGCTTCGCTAGAAAGACGATTTCGGAGAAAGAGATTTACGCACGAAACTGGTATTGTGAGGATTGAATTGACTCAATCCGTATGATAATATCGGAATCACTTGGAAATAAAGGCATTAGACTTGATCATAAAGGCGTTACAGACAAAACACAACAGTGCAACTTTTAACAGAGCTACAATACTTTAGATTAACTACAAGACTACTGCTGCGAACAAGGTATACTACAAAAGGAAAGTATACGTAGCACGAGGGTCCCTTGACTGGTGGGATCTCGCAAAAGATAAGACTCGAGTTGCACTAGCTTTAAACAGTTTGAAAGCATACTTAATTACTGCCGATTGGAAGTGAACCTATTATTATAGTAGGGTTCTTTGCTGTCTTTTGTTGTTCTGGGGTCAAACTCCTCCTGTTCCCCCGTCACCCTTCTCTGTTGGGAAGTCCCTTTTGAAATGTCCCATTACACCACATAGATGGCATATCCGAGAAATTTAAACATTGGTGGTTGAAGTAATGTGTTGGATCCGAGTCCTACAGAAGCGGGTAGTGTGTCCGTTCTTGTTGCAGTTCTTGCAGTGTAACAGACAACAACTACCTAGGTGATGGAAGCTGCACTTATTGCACTTCGGTAGGTTTCCAGCATACTGTCTGGCTGGGTTAGGGATATCTGGAATGCTAGTAGGGATGGTAGTAGGAGTTACAAACGTCGTGGCCGCGAAGTCTTCCACCGGTGATTGTTTCTTGTTTGTCCCTCGGGGTGATTTGCCTTTAAATCTATCCCAGAATTTTTGTTTATTACTCTTGGGTTTGATATTCGAGGTGTCAGGGTAGTTTGATACTCATTGATGTACTTGGTTGTTACTTTGATTGGAATTATTGATAACCATCCCGCTAACATTTGCATTGTTAGCGTTTAGGTAAGTCATGATGGCTGTGATGGCAGCTGAGACTGCAACTTGAAAGGTAGCTGCATCAATCTGAAGAGTTGGTTTTTGGTTGATGGGTTGTTTACTTTTCTTTGACGGCATGATTATGTTACACGATAAGAAAATGTGTGCGTGAGCGATTATGGTTGAACCTAGATGTATTTCGATCATTCATGAAAGGAGTAGAAGTAAGTTCTCGAGGGTTTGACCTACATCCCTATGATGTAGTCATAGTAAAAGGGTAGAAGTAAATTCATAGAATGTTTACAAGACGATTGCTATCCAACCTTCGACATGAATGGGAAGTGATCCCTAAGTTAAAATACCATAGCCCGATAACTTGACTAGAGTGAGTTTCAGATAGACTCCAATGATAGTATGATGAAAGTATTTGAACAAAGAGTGACACAGAAATTAGCCGACTGTCAATATCATTGATATTTGTGATGTAATAAGTTTGGGAAAATTGACATTGTAGAAGGTCTTACATCATCTTTGGAGTAGAAATGGTTTGGCAGCATAAAGGTAGATACATAGAAAAGTGTTACATAGGGCATAGACAGGAAAACGATTCCTTATAACAAGAAAAGAAGGTAAAGCATCTCCTACTGGTGACAGTCATCCTTATGGTGAACCCTTATTTCAGCCAGTTGGCGCTCCATATCAAGCATGTGTCTTTCGTACACCCTCTGGCGTACTCGGAGCTCTATGACTTCGGCTCGAGTTTCAGCTAGTGCTTGCAGCAGGGTTTCATGGTCTCTCTCAGATCTCTTACGAGTTTTTTCAAGTAGATTGGTGCGGATGGTATGCATTCCTGCATTGGCATCAACCTCTGCGATACGATGGAGAGTTGTCCTGCCCTGAATCTCGTTTCAGGCAACTCTATGGACCAGGATTGGCAGAACTCTGTCTACTGAGCTTCCTTCGCTTATGTTGTAGAAGCCTCGGTCTCCATTGAATGGCATAGGTTGATCTTGCTCTTCGCTCCATGTCTCCAAGCATTCTACCTAAGGAGGCGACGGGCCATGAAAAGCTAGACGAGGATTAGGAATTGGGTTGGCAGCCACTGGGGGTAGGTTCTCAACCTCGGGCTCGAAGTTATTACCATCCGAAAGGTCTTCAGCATGGTGATCATCCAAAGGTATTGGATGATCATCCTTTGGTTCTTCTTAAAACCATCCAGCATTGCCTTCATTAGGAAGGTACGGGTTGCCGTGGGGATCGACTCCATCCATATTATCTATGCAAGAATTGGGGTAAGGAAATAGTCATTAGACGAACTAACTAGATAATTATAAGATAATCTTCATTAGTTACATCACTATTTGTAAAGTGCATACCAGTTATATGTAGTCAAAACAGGATAGGCCTTCGAATAAGTGACCTTAACTCCAAATTCGCAATGAACAGGGGTAAAGAAAAAATTCACAGATTCTAAGTCTATATCATCCTAGTTACATATAACCTTAGTGTATCCACTTAGCAACTATTGACCTACTAATGAAGATCTTTTTAGTTCTCAACCAAGTAATTATAGTAACACCGGATTTTCCTAATGTCTTCATTGTAGTAGTGTTGGTTATTTTTGTAGACTTGTTGCCATATCACAACCATTCTTGGGCATATGCTAGTCACTCCTCGGACAGCATAGTTGATCAGGCTATGCCACTCCCAGGACTGACCATACATCCCCGAGCTTACTTGTGATATTCAACAATCATAATACTTTTGTTCTTGTCATTGTGACACTGATTTTAGTATGAATGCAAGTATGTATACTTAGTTAAATATTTTATTATTTAAAAGTATAAACTCTTGGTCAAAGTCTTTTAACCCCATTGTATTTATAGTTAGTATATCTTTTATGGGTTGATATACTCAATTCACTATAAACAAAGGTCCGATACCAATCTATCACACCCCAAAACCAAGAACGGCGGAAACGTTCTGGGGCGGAGGACGTTATGTAAAGTATCACAACAGTGTAAAGTAGTAAACAAGCAACAACATCATCCATTGCATTAATAGTATAATTTTAAGTACAAGTGTGTTCTTTTATAGAATAAAACAACATATTGAATACTCAAAATAAAAGACGAGTCTTGACTGCTCCGTCTTCATAAAACCTGGTCGTCGTACCTGTCTATTGGTGACCTGAGAATACAAGTTATTTTGAAAGCGAGTATCAGCATAAAGCTGGTGAGTTCATAAGTATTTTAGTGTTATTGATTTGTAAAAACTATAATTAAAAGACTTGTAATTGTTTTCAGGAAAAGTTTGTATAAGTATGAAAAGCCTAGAAAACTACATATTTCCTACTAGTATAAAAAGTAGTCTTCTACCAAGACTCGACTATTTTGAAAGTATGTATCATTGTAAAAATGACGGTTTTTCCCATGTATAACTATTATTATATAAAAAAAATAGTCTACCTCTTCATTTAAGTGAATGTGTCACAAAGTAAAGGTAATAAGGAAAATACTATATTTATCAAAATATATCCTACCTCATCGTTTATGTGAATATGTCACAAAGTAAAGGTAATAAGGAAAATTTTATAATCCTTATGAATGTATCCAATTGTATAGGATAAATACGGCGTGGTAACTCGCCGAACAGTACAACCGAGAACATCCATAGATGAACACACCTTCTGTTGCGAGCAGCCAAGTGTAGGATAGTCAGTCCATGAGTATGTAGAAGTATAACTTCATATAGTATGTATTAGTATCTCTCCATATAGTATGTACTAGTGTGTCTTTGTATAGTATGTATTAGTATCTCTCCATATAGTATGTACTAATGTGTCTTTGTATAGTATGTATTAGTATCTCTCCATATAGTATGTACTAGTGTGTCTTTGTATAGTATGTATTAGTATCTCTCCATATAGTATGTACTAGCGTCTCCTCCTACGGTATGTATTAGTGTCCCTTCCTACAGTATGTATTAGTGTCTCCTTATTTAGTGTGTACTAGTATCTCTTCATTTAGTGTGTATTAGAGTAGTGTATGTATTAGTGTAACGTATGTATTATTGTAATGTATGTATTAGTGTAATGTATGTATTATTGTAATGTATGTATTAGTGTAATGTATGTATTATTGTAATGTATGTATTAACTCATGTATGAACTGACTCTTAGGGTGATTCATTGTACTAGGAATAGAAATTAGTATCTCCTAACTATACCTATTATAGTTACTAGTAATGTACGTGTATAACCGAAAGTATGCCTTTGCTACCCAAAGGTATTGAATTGATTGATAGAACCTTTATGTCTATATATGTATACATAAAATATAACTAATATTTAGACGACATTCGGAAAAATAACCGATACCCTAAGGCCACATCCAAACAAGGAAAAGGAATTAAAGCGAGCTAGCAGTCCTAAGTCCCTTAAACGTTACTTATATAACTATACATATGTAGACAAGCATTTGACAATATAACAGTTTAAAAGAAGTTTTGTAAAATATTTGAACAGTTTAATAATAAGAATTGATGACTTGATTTCAAATCAACAAGTCAAGGAATAATACTTACTAGTTTTAAAGATCTAAGGATGGAATGTGGATGATACTTGAGAGGATTTGGAAGAGAATCAGCCAAGGAAGTGAAGGAATGAAACAAATAACCAAAACTTCATCATATAGGGTGAGTTTACGGCCCACATGGAGTTTACGGCTGTAAAATCCTTTGTGGTGACCGTGAACTGATGGTAAAGTATAGCTTCAGCAGATAAACCCCAACACTTATCCCTTAAGTGTACAAGGCTCGGAACGCTCAAATAAACTCCAATTTGTGATAAAAGATAGCAGAAATTAGTTTGACTTTCAATGAAGTGTTTGACTATACAGGATAGAAAATTTCGGGTTGTCACAGATAAACACTTGGTTTCGGTTAAGGAATGTTATCGGGAATTGGTTGGATCGAGGAAAATAGGCTTTTTCCCACGAAAGATCTGTTTACGACCGTAAAGGGAGTTTACGGCCGTGAACTGGGTTTGCGACCCAAGGGTGTACGGCCCAAGTGTTTACGGTCCATGTGTTTGCGGCCCATGGGTTTGCGGCCGTAAATACTTCAACGAGAAGTGTGATTTTCGGTGTTTTAGGTTCCTTTCTAGCCTCTTGGAATTATTCTAAGCCTTGTGCAAAGCTCAAAGTAGGGTTAAAAGGCCAATATTCGACCTAAAATGCAGTTTACAGCCATTGAAGGGTGTACGGCCGTACACATGGGTTTACGGCCGTAAACCCATTTCGAGTTCATGATTTGGGTCGATTTCCAAGTGAAAAATTAGTGGTTTCTAGTAAACATTGAGGGTAGAGGGTAGTTACTTACTGAAAGAGGCTTGGAATGAGATTTTTAGCCACCAAACACTAATGTGTGTTCTTGGTGTCCTTGGTGAGAGAGAATATCTAGCAAAGATGAAGTTATATGGAATGAAACCTACATTCATCACTAGAAAAGGGATTAGAACACAAGAAAGGTGAAGAATCACTCACATTCTTGAGGGTTCTTGATCAACCTCGAAATTGTAGACAGAGAGAGTAGAGAGAGATAGCCTCTTAGAGTGTGAAAAGGATGAAATGAAGGCCACTCATCCCTTATATAGGGGTGAGTTTACGGCCAGGGGTGGGGGTCCACCTGGCACTGACCGCAAACAGAGTTTACGGTCGTAACCTCGCCTTGGCTGTGAACTCATCGTTTTTCGAGGGAATCGTGAGTTTTTCGCGTGATTTTTCATTTTCCGACACGTATGTAATTATGACAATAACCCTAGTTGATTTACTTAACCCAAGAATTTGATGGAAAATTTAATGAAAATTAAATTTTATTAACAGAAGTGGGTTACAATAACAGAATAAATTTCGGGTTGTCACATCATCCCCCCCTTAGAGGGAATTTCGTCCCGAAATTCGAAAATAGAATACAAATCAAGGATTTGGAAAGAGATGTGGATACTTCTATTTCATCTGATCTTCGCGCTCCCAAGTGAACTCGGTTCTCCGCTTGGCGTTCCAGCGAACCTTCACTACCAGAATGTGACTTTGTTTCGTTCGTTTAATTTCTCTATCCATGATTTTGACTAGTTCTTCCACGAAATTAAGGTTCTCGTTGATTTCAATCTCATCGAGAGGGATTACAAGGGTCTCTTCGGATAAGCACTTCTTAAGATTTGAAACGTGGAAGACAGGATGAATGTTACTAAGCTCTTGAGGTAAACAGAGGTTGTAGGCTACGACACCGATTCTAGCAAGGATCTCAAAGGGTCCTATGTATCTTGGATTTAGCTTTCCATACTTTCCAAAGCGTATCATGCCTTTCCAGGGTGAGACCTTCAGCAGAACACGGTCTCCGACCTGGAACTCCAATGGTTTTCGTCGTTTATCGGTGTAGCTCTTTTGTTGATCTCTCGAAGCTTTCAGTCGCTCTCAGATTTGTATGATCTTTTCGGTGGTTTTGCGGATGATTTCTGGACTAGTGAGAGTGCTATCAGGGACTTGCCCCTTCGCTAGCTGCGTGTCACCCACCTCGGCCCAGCACAAAGGGGATCTGCAGTTACGGCCATAGAGGGCTTCAAATGGCGCAACCTTGATGTTGGTATGATAACTGTTGTTGTAGGAGAATTCAACCAAGGGAAAATGGGTGTCCCACGATTGACCGAAATCGATGAAACATGCTCTTAACATGTCTTCCAAGGTCTGAATGGTCCTCTCACTCTGCCCATCTAACTGAGGATGATAAGCTGTACTCATGTCCAGCTTAGTTCCAAGAGCTTTCTATAGTGACTGCCAAAACCTCGAGGTGAACCTGCTATCCCAATCGGAGATACTGGATACAGGCACCCCGTGCAGTCAAACTATCTCTTGAATGTAGATTCGTGTGAGTCCTTCTATTTTGAATGTTTCTTCGATTGACAAGAAGTGAGCAGATTTCGTCAATCGATCGACTATTACCCAGATGGTGTCGTACCCACTCGGAGATTTGGGTAATTTGGAAATGAAATACATCGTAATCCTCTCCCACTTCCACTCATGTATCTCCGGCTATTGAAGCAAGCCGAAGGGCTTCTGATATTCAACCTTCACCTTGGCATAAGTCAGACACTTGACCACGAAGGTAGTGATTTCTGCTTTCATGTTTGGCCACCAATATAACTTCTTGAGATCAAGGTACATCTTGTCCGAACCTAGGTGAATGGGATATCTAGTTTTGTGGGCTTCGTTCATGACGACCTCTCTGTAACCACCGAACTTTGGGGTCCATATCCGATCCATGAAATAGTAGACTCCGTCTCCCTTGATCTCTAAGTTCTTTTCCATTCCTCTCAAGGCTTCATCTGACACGTTCTCTGGTTTCAGGGCTTCCACCTGAGCCTCTCTGATTTGTGAGGACAAGTGGGAATGGATAGTCATAGTAAGTGCTTTCACACTGCAACCTGAGTATTCCTTCGGGCTGAGGGCATCTGCTACCACATTGGCCTTCCCGGGATGATAGCGTATTTCGCACTCATAATCGCTGATTAGCTCTACCCATCATCGTTGTCTCATGTTCAACTCCTTCTGATCAAAGATGTGTTGCAGGCTTTTATGATCAGTGAAGATTGTGCATTTGGTCCTGTAGAGATAATGTCTCCATATTTTCAGTGCGAAGACCACTGCTCCCAACTCCATGTCGTGAGTTATTTAATTGACTTCATGTGCCTTCAGCTGTCTCAAGACATAAGCAATAACCTTTCCTTGTTGCATAAGCACACAGCCTAAGCCCTGGTTCGATGCATCGCAGTAGACAACGAAGTCCTCCGTCCCTTCAGGTAGAGATAGGATAGGTGTGCTGCATAGGGCTCACTTCAATGTTTTGAATACAGTTTCTTGCTTTTTACTCCAACAAAAGGGTACACCTTTTTGAGTCAGAGTGGTTAAGGGTTTGGCAATTCTGGAGAAATTATGGATAAACTTGTGATAATAGCCAGCGAGACCCAAGAATTGACGAATTTCTGTGGGCGTCTTCGGTGCTGACCAGTTCTCAATCGCTTTGATTTTGGACGGGTCCACGTGTATGCCTTCCTCGCTTACCACGTGACCCAAGAAAGTTGCTTTTCGAATCCAGAATTTGCACTTGGAGAATTTCGTGTATAGCTTTTCCGTTCTTAAAGTCTCCAGCACTAATCTCAAGTGTTGTATGTGATCTTCCTCGCTTCTAGAATAGACAAGTATATCATCTATGAACACGATAACAAACTTGTCCAGGAAAGGATGGCACACCCGATTCATCAGGTCCATGAATATTGTCGGTGCGTTGGTTAGACCGAAGGGCATTACTATGAACTCGAAGTGACTATAGCGAGTCCGGAATGTTGTCTTAGGAACATCTCCCTCGTGGACTCGCAGCTGATGGTACCCTGATCTGAGGTCTATTTTGGAGAAATAGCTGGCTCATTGTAGTTGATCGAAGAGGTCATCGATCTGGGGAAGAGGACAACGGTTTTTAACGGTGAGCTTGTTCAATTTGCGGTAGTTAATGCACATTCGAAAAGATCCATCCTTCTTTTTCACAAATAAAACCGGGGCTCCCCAGGGTGAGGAACTCGTTCTGATGAATCCTTTGTTGAGCAGCTTATTGAGCTGGCTGGATAACTCTTGCATTTCTGCTGGCGCTAGGCGATATGGGGGTTTAGCTACGGAGGTAGCTCCGGGGATTAAG
This sequence comes from Lactuca serriola, assembly GCF_051521515.1. Lineage (NCBI taxonomy): Eukaryota > Viridiplantae > Streptophyta > Magnoliopsida > Asterales > Asteraceae > Lactuca > Lactuca serriola. The sequence goes on from NC_136412.1 coordinate 103,743,842, forward strand.
TCGATACGAAACTTGACTTGGCGTTCAGGAGGGATTCCCGGAAGCTCTTTGGGAAAGACATCAGGAAAGTTGCAGACTTCGGGGATGCTCTCGAAGTCTTTAACCTCCTGTTTCTCATTAAGAACAAGGGCTAGGAATGCACGACACTCCTTTCGTAGAAGTTTTTGGGCTTTGATGCATGAAATGATGCGAAGGTTTGAACTGAGTTTATCACCATAGACAATGAGGGTTTCGCAAGAGGGAAGATTGAGACGGATAGCTTTCTCGTAACAAAGGATATCAACGTGATTGGGGCTCAACCAATCCATGCTGATGATGACATCGAAGCTCTTTATGGAAACTGGCATAAGATCAATCGAAAAGGAGTGATCATTTAGGGTAAGGGAACAGCCGCGGAATATATCGTTAGTGCTCTCTTTCTCACCGTTAGCCATTTCGACGGTAAATGTTTCGGTTAAAGATTGAGGTTAATGTTGGAGAAGATGCTTGAATGCATGACTGAAAAAACTTCTCTGCGCATCAGAATCGAAAAGAATGCATGCATAAGAGTTGTCGAGGAGGAACGTACCTGTGACAACGGTAGGGTCAGAAACTACCTCCTCTTGCCCCATCGTTAGAACTTTCCCGGTGTTGCCAGTTGTCGTTGCTTTGGGGCAGTTTCTCTTGTAGTGCCCGACCACGCCACAACCATAACAGGCTTGATCGACACCTTCTCCAGTTGCCTGATTGGTTGATTGAACCGGTTTCCTGCAGTTTCTTGCCATCTGGCCCTTTTTTCCATAGTTGTTGCAGAGCATTTCACAACATGGGCCGCGAATGTAATGATGATAACTGCACTTGTTGCACCAAGGAAGAGTACCGGTATATCTGTTGGTAGGTGCTTGAGTTGTAGGAGTAGCAACAGGAGTAGTGGCAGCATGGACTGTCACAGTATGTTGTTTCTTGGAAAGCGCCTGCGAATATTGACCCTTTTGCTGCTTCCAGAACTTCCTATTCTTGCCACTCCCTTTTGCTGGTTCGGGAGCGGATGTTACTTTATCCAGATCAACCTCGTGATCTATAAGAGTTTGCGCTAGGCACTTGGCGCTGTCGAAAGTAATTGGCCTGGCAGCCAAGACATTTCCTTGAGTTGGGGGCGTCAATCGCCATATGTATCTCTCTATCTTCTTCCTTTCCGGGGTGACCATTCCCAAGCAAAGAAGTTCTAGGTCTTCAAACCTAGAAGTGTAGGCAGCAATGTCGGAACCCTTCATTTTTAGGTTCCAGAGTTCGTGTTCCAACTTCTGCATTTCGCCCCGAGGGCAGTACTCAGCAAGCATAAGCTCCTTTAGACTCTCCCAACCCATAGTATTTTCTACTGGTAGGGTTAGGGATTTGACCCGACTATTCCATTAGGTCAGTGCTCTGTTGGTGAAAGTGTAAGCGGCAAATTTCACCTTGTTAGCTTCGGGACAGGAACAAATTTCGAAGATAGACTCGATCTTCTCGAACCATTGAGTCAAGGCAATAACACCTCCAGTGTCGTCGAAAGATGTAGGTTTTACATTCTTGAAGTCCTTATAGGAGCACTCCTTATGATGCCCTTGACTTCCTTCGTGACTTTGGGAATGTTACCACTCCTGGAACCACCAGAATTTATCTGTGACAAAGCAGCAGTCACAGCGGCAGTAATGGCTGCCTGGAACATTGCGGGGTTGAACTGAGGATGTGGTGGTGGTGTTAGATCCGTCGAAGAATTGTTGTTCTTTTTGTTGGGTCTTTTCTTTGGATCCATCTTGTTCTATATCAGGAAGAAGATGATGATAAGTCCCTTTGATTTTAGAATTAAGAGATATGAAACAAGGTATATCTCTACATGTTAGATAAAGTGTTCTACTAAGCGATAAACAGGGAAGGGTTACTAAAACAAGCAAACTATCGCTAAGAAAGAATGAGTAGCAACACTGGGAATGAATTTCTACAATGTATTCGACTCCAACTAAAATACTCCTAAAGTATTTTATGTTGAATGTTTTGTTCTATCGATGTCTTGTGGTAGGAATACTTGGTAAGTTTTACGCCTGTTGCAACACCACAGTCACTCCCAAGCACATGTTGGTCATGTCTCGAATAAATATAGTTGATCTGGATATATTGACCCTTGACATGATAACATAAATGCCCAGGTTTAACCGCAATATCCAAAATCCAAATACTTTTGTTTGGTTCTTTTTACGGTATGGTTTCTGGTATGTAGGTATACTTGTATACTTGGAGTAAAAATACTTATATATATTTTTTTAAAGTATACTTTTATTTTAGAGGGCTTCGGCCCCTTAGTGTTTATAGTTGTATATCATGTAAGGTTTGGTATACTTAGTTCACTATAAGCAATACCTCTGATACCAATCTGTCACACCCCCGAACCGTCAGAAAAACAATGGCGGAAACGTCCGGGGGCGGTGACGTCATACGTAGTATCACAACAATCGTATCATAGCAATCAAAGTAAACACAACCATTACATTACAATATGAATATTTACATCTATTTGAAAACATAGTTGTATACATCGATATAAACAAAAGACAAAGACGAGACTCCAAAATGCTCCGTCTTCTCCAAAAGCTGGCGAAGATACCTGTCTATTGTTGCCCTGAGAATACAAGCAGTTTTGAAAACGTATCAGCATAAAGCTGGTGAGTTCATAAGCATGTTTTTATATTGAAAACTAGTCACTGAGTTTGTAACAATGGTTTCTTTTCATTATAAGTAAAATGTCGTTTGTGTCGAAAACCATTGTTATCAAGTTATGAAATATATATGCATGCTTTCCAAGAAAATCCAATATTTTCTAACATGTTTGTTGACTTTTGTATGAAAAGTATGTTCCTGTTTGAAAACCCTGGCTACCACCAGTATGTAGTGTATGATCTATATGAAATCCCTGGTTACTACCAGTAGGTATAGTAGTTTTATTACTTAAAATAAAACCAAATGTTGTGTCCCTGGAATACCCTCCAGTAAGTAGATAGGTAGTTTTATTAGTTAAAATAAAACTATAGGAGAATGAAATCCCGTAAAAAAAGGTTAGTTTATACTTAATGTGAGTCGTATAACCATACTAATATGACCGGTGACCTCCTTGACATTTCTTCAGACGTCGTACGATTAAAAAATTTGTCACCCCAGGCGTGCCCGCCTAACTATAGCTAACTGTTCAGGTGTGGGATTGTCAGTCCCGAATAGATTTATTCACAAATTTCACGCTCTCCCTCCAGGAGACTCTGGTTATACTACCAGTGAGGATTTATTGGTACCCCGAGGGGTATAACGAAGATAAGTCTCAAAATCCTGTATTAACTAGTTTACGTGTTGTTCGGTTGTTCTCGAGTTCGAGATCGTTCGTAATGGTGTAGAGTATAAATAATTATACAAAAATAATTATTTACCAAGATACTCCAGGTTTGTATTCGTAGTAATGGATAAACTAAATCTGACATAGTTTATATGTTTGACTTTGCATGAAGTTTGAATCTGTAAGACTGGAAATGAAATCCCAAACTATACCTATTATAGTTTGAATGGTTAGTTACGTTCATGTACTATTTTGAAAAGTATGCAATTATAATTAGAAAAGGTCCCTTATGCTCCGCATGTTACAAAAGGGATAAATATATCGAAATGTTTCATAGAAAACCGTTGTAATTGCATCAGTTTTTAAGTTATGAAAACTTTTATGTTTGGCTTGTATTCCCATCTGAAAACCTGAAAAAACTCGAAAAAGCGTAGGGGCATGAACTCACACGTGGTTGGATGCAGAGGATTGAACTGGACGATGCTTGAGTTGCTGTATGTTGCACTTAACGGAGTCCTAATATCAAATAAATACATATGTGTATTTAAGTTAGCAATTTCGTTAGATAAAGTGTTAGATAAACACTTGGTTTCGGTTAAGGAATGTTATCGGGAATTGGTTGGATCGAGGAAAATAGGCTTTTTCCCACGAAAGAGCTATTTACGTCCGTAAAGGGAGTTTACGGCTGTGAACTGGGTTTACGACCCAAGGGTGTACAGCCCAAGTGTTTATGGTCCATAGGTTTACGGCCCATGGGTTTGCGGCCGTAAATACTTCGACGAGAAGTGTGATTTTCTTTGTTTTAGGGTCCTTTCTAGCCTCTTGGAATTATTCTAAGCCTTGTACAAAGCTCAAAGTAGGGTTTAAAGGCCAATATTTGACCTAAAATGGAGTTTACGGCCATTTACGGGTGTACGGCCATACACATGGGTTTACGGCCGTAAACCCATTTCGAGTTCATGATTTGGGTCGATTTCCATGTGAAAAATCAGTGGTTTCTAGTAAACATTGAGCATAGAGGGTAGTTACTTACTGAAAGAGGCTTGGAATGAGATTTTTAGCCACCAAACACTAGTGTGTGTTCTTGGTGTCCTTGGTGAGAGAGAATATCTAGCAAAGATGAAGTTATATGGAATGAAACATGGATTCATCACTAGAAAAGGGATTAAAACACAAGAAAGGTGAAGAATCACTTACATTCTTGAGGGTTCTTGATCAAACTCGAAATTGTAGAGAGAGAGTAGAGAGAGAAAGCCTATTAGAGTGTGAAAGGGATGAAATGATGGTCACTCGTCCCTTATATAGGGGTGAGTTTACGGACAAGGGTGGGGGTCCACCTGGCACTGACCGCAAACATAGTTTACGGCCGTACACGATTTTATGGCAGAAGTGATAGTCAAAATGGGAATATTGAAATGTTTCCGTAGGTGGAAGTTATTCATTAAATTTGTGTAAGGAATGTACTTTGAATGCAAGACTTCGTTTCCATGGAATTGCTCTCCATTGGAATACTTTGTAATGTCTGTTGCTAAGTCTTTGTGACTTTTTTGCATAGTCATTACAAGAGGATCATTGCATATAAGTTTAGAATGTAACAGATTTTAGAAAATGGCAAAGAATCTTGTATTCTTACATTTATCATAAGGATTTGGAATTGTGAAATGAGTGTCATTGAAATGTTTTCAATTGATCTATTCCACAAAGAAAGGACCATAAGTAAACATAGTGTGCATGCTTGTAACATGAGACAACTATTGCTTTATTTCAAGTATTAAGTTGATTATTTGAAACATTATATAATGAATAATGAGTAATCAATATGACTCAATAGTTTTGTGGCCATATATGATTAGTATTATTCTTGTGTTTCACTTTGCATGTTTTGACTTCCCGAATAACTAGGTTATTCAAACCTTCAACAATCAATCATACTTTGGAAGTAGGTATTAAGGAAAGACTGTCATGAATGGGTCTGTAGTATGTCTAGATGTTTTAGACATAGTTGCAATATTCGTGAGTGCTCCTGGAATAAGATTCGAGTATTGGATTAAACACACGCTCATTTGAATCACTTCATGGATTTTATCACGAGTGATTATGAGATGATAATATCTTATATTCTTCAAACGGAGACGTGTGAGTTGTAGTTGCGAGTCAGTTGTACATTCACATATGTAAACGCACCAGTAACTTGGATGTTATGAAACATATCGTTGTGTGTAATTTGATGAATAAGTACAAGCGAGCATTTGGGTCGAAGTTTATCCGTTTCTTTTACCCCATGTTGATAAAAGCGATATATGTGGGCCCCTCGATGATTTAGTGATGATAACCCTAAGTGCTCTGTCGGTCCTAGACTGATTTGATTTGTTCAATTATTCGGTCGTCATAAATCAGAAATAGGGAAACAACAGATGGACAGAGAGAATGATTATAATTCATGTCTTAGTCCATATTATATCTAGAATGGAGGAATATATGATCCCTTATCAAATGGACACGTCATTGACTAGGTCAGAGTTCGATAGCGTCTTTTAAGAGCTACGATTGCTAATCGGGATTTTGGAGTCATATTTGCTATAATAGTTTTAGACTTATCCAAGTGGGAGACTATTGGATTAGATGTCTAAGCCCATAACTATTATTGGTATGTACTCGACCCGAGAGTAGCATGATCTATTTGGGTTGCATAACATCAAGACAATTTGTTAGGATGGACTTTTGAGAAGAGGTTATATATGATTTATTAATATATTTTAAGTTCTAATATATTAATATGAAATCATATGATTTAATTAGTACTGATGAAGAATTAGTTTGGAATTAATTTAGTGATCAAAATAGACTAATTAAATCTATGGGGACTAATTATGGTAATTGGTTATATTTATATGAGTTGGGCTTATGATCTATATTGGACTAAGTTTATGTATGGATACATAAAGAGTTGGGTCACATGAACCATGGATCATAAAACCCATGGGTATGGATTTGGGTTATACCCATGACCCTTGGAATCCTACATATAAATATATGCTCCATAACCTAAAAATGTGTGCTTCTATTCTTAGAGAAAGATGGACAATTTTAATGCATGGAATTCTCTCTCAAGATGTCATCCTTTGTCCTAGATGTGTTGTGATTCCATTTAGGGTGCAACACTTGGGGCACTAAGTTCTTAAAGGCCAAAGTCTTCCTAGCAACATCAACAACATCAATAGGTATGTCTAAAACTTGTCTTATGATAAATATGTTATTTGTATGCTAGTTGTATGCTTAAAGCTTTGGAAACCATATGCATGTATAATTAGAAAAAACATAGATCTAGAGCTTTTAGGGTTGTATGTGCACCATAGGATGTTGTAGTATACAAAACCCAACAAATACTTGGTAAGATTGATATGAAAACAAGAGAATTTGGATAAGAGAAATAGTTAGTCTTAACTATAGCAAAAAAAATAAAAGATATCTAAAGATATGTAATAAAATTAGGATTCTAATCTATGAATCTTGAAAGGAAGCACGCTCAGTCATCCCGAGCTCTTCCTCTTGGAACCGAAAGTACCTGAAATATAAAATGAAAACCATAAGCACAAATCTTAGTGAGTTCCCCAAACTACCTTATACCATACATAATAAATTATACATTGGGCCCCTGCCCTCCACTGGGCCCCACCTGGTATTGAGTCCCACTCGGATTTGGGCCCCGCTCGACTTCGAGTCCCGCCCGGTATACAAATATGTTATTCTTAGACCCTGTCTGACATCGGTCCATGCCCACTACTCACATATAGTATACATATCACCTATTCATTCTAACAACTACAATGATCATAAAACAATAGCATACAAATCAATCATCGGGCCTCGCCCGACATACATAGTAGCACATAATACATGAAAGGGTCACGTAGACTCCTAGCATCCTAGCATCCTAACATAATGAATAAGTTGTTTTCTAGGTAAAGCTTAGCCAAAAAAGGTCAAAAGTCAAAGTTAACGACCAAGGTTGACTCGCCACGTGTTAGGACATAATTATGTGGTTTGGGCTAGGCAACTATATGTATAGGCTATGATAGGGTTTTGGTTGTATTTGGTGTTTACTGTCAAGTGGTTATCGGTTGTTTGGTGTTCATGGTCGTGAACCTTGTTTGTGGTTGGTCTGTCACTATATATAGGAGTCTGTCAGAGTGTTGTCATATGGAGACATTAGTGAGTTGTTCACTGTGCTGTGTGTGTGTGTGCTCAATGTGTACCTGACGTTTTATGCTATAAACGTGTGCATTGCTTGACTAATCCTCTTCTCTACTCCTTTCTTGTTTGTTTTATTGATTACTTGTTTGATCACTGGTTTGGATCCTTGGATTTGGGACTTTACAATTGGTATCAAAGCCAATCCAGTGTCAAACTCATTTTTGATGTTTACGACTCAAGTTTTCTTTTCATTTTCATCGTTAATTCGTGTTTAGTTGCTGGATATCTGCATTTGTTAGAGTATTCAAGGCTAAAGGATCAGAATCTGCTAGAAAAACTGATGTTTTAAGTGTTCACGGTCTCAACTTGTTGAAGCTTTTACGGCCGTGAACTAGGAGTACGGCTGTGAACTATTCATTCCATTTGACTGTGTTCATATCTTGACCGTGAACCATTCAACTCCTATTGGACCGTGTTTGACTCATTGACCGTGAAGAATTCATTGTGTACCATGAACAATTGTTTGACCGTGAATTAACTTATGTGTACGACCGTGAATCATTCATCCATCTTGACAGTGAACTGCATTTTGACTGTAATCCATCCTTTGACCGTGAAACATTCATTGACCAAGAATCATCTTCAAGTGTACGGCCATGATCTACCTAACCGTGAAGTGAGTATGGTTGTGATCTCTATACGGCCGTGAACCCCCTTATTGGTCATTTGAACATTTTCCGTTTTAGTACTTTCCTTGTTAGTTTGTTTGTTTAATCAATTCAGAAAAACAAAAAATAAAAATGGATTCACAAAACTCATCAGTTCATCAAGAATTGGACTCTGTTATAGACACAACTACGCGCATCCCACGCTTGCTATTAGGGTTTCCAGGACTGGAAATATCGCATGGAAAAGTATATCAAAATGAAAGATTTCAAGGTTTGGAGATGTGTATTGAAAGGACCTATCAGAATCACCACAACACTTGAAAATGGAACAATCGTTGACAAGGAGTTTGAAGAGTACAACAATGAAGAATTTGATAAAATTGAACAGCAAGAGAAAGCACTTGCGACACTCACTATGACCCTATCACCAGAGATTGCTCAGGGTTTCCGAGAATATACTTCTACAAAAGATCTATGGGAGGCACTGATCGAGGTCTATGAAGGAAACGAGGACATGAAGCAAAGTCACCAGGATATGCTCAGGCAAAAGTTTAATATGTTCAATCATGTTCTGGGTGAAACATTAGAAACTCAATTGCATAGGTTCATCACTCTTACAACTGAGATGAGCTTGGCAGATATCTGATGGGTATTGAGCAAAACATCATTCCTATGGTGTACAAGCAAACCCTAATAGCTTTTGGATCTACTTTGTCTAATGAACATGCAATTGAATATCCAAAGCTATAAACCCTAGATCTAACATATAATAAATTGAATTAGGGTTTAGAGAATTACCTTTGATTGTTATATAGCAATACCAATCAATTCCTTGCTTTGATTGGCTTCAGAAAGCTTAGTGCCTCAAGTGCTGCACCTCTAATGGAGTCACAAACACCACTAAGCAACTAGATGAAGAAGGAGAAGAGAGGAGGCTGCCCAAAACGTCTAGAAACCCTAGAGGAACTCCTTACCCCATTTTTGGGGCCTTAGGGATCTATATATACATGTAGGCTATTAGGGTTTTCAACTGGGAAACCCTAATCTAATTGCTTAGGCCCTAAGCAGCCCATGGATCCCTTTCTTTAGATTCATGGACGATATCTTATGGGCTTCCCCATAAATTTCGTCCCCTTCACTCTATGGAGACCATTAACCGACTCTTGCAGTTATCTTATAAGTACAATTCCAGTCCCTTAAGTTTAATTAATCTCTTTTAGCCACAAAATTAATTATCAATTAATTCTTGACCAATATTAATTAAACAATATGATTTCTCCTTTAATATACTATTCTCATAATATACTAATAAATAACCTTTCTCTCCTTAATTCATCCTACATATTGCTATGGTGAACGCAACCCAAAAGGACCATGCTCATAATCGGGTCAAGTACATACCAAAATAGTTATGGACTTAGACACTAATCCAACAGTCTCCCACTTGGATAAGTCTAATAACTATTTTACGTATGACTTCAGAACCTGATCAGCAATCGTAGCCTTCAAAATCCGCTGTCAACTCTGATCTTATCAGATAGCGTGACCTTTAGATAAGGGATTATATATTCCTCCATTCTTAAGATATCGTATAGACATAAGACATGAATTGTAATCATTCTCTCTATACTGTTTCCCGACTTCCGATTTATGAAGACTGACAACAGACTACAATTGAACATATCAACTTAGTCTCGGCTTGGCCAAGCGCTTAGGTGTCATCACTAAATCATCAAGGGGCCCATAGATATCACTTTTATCCCACTTTGGGTAAAAGGAACGGATAAACTTTGACTCATATGCTTGCTTGCATTCACTGATCGAATCACACACAACATTAAGTTTTATAACACCAAGTTACTGGTGTGTTTACTTATTATCAATGTACAACCGACCAACAAATAACAACTCACACGTCTTGGTTTCAAGAATATACAATATTATCGTCTCACTAATCACTCATGATAAATCCATGAAATGATCCAAGTGAGCGTGGGTTTAATCCAATACTCTAATCTTATCAAAGCACTCAAGAACCCTGCAGCAAACTTTTGCTATGTTTAAACACTTTAGACAATCTACAAACAAATTCATGGCAGTCTTCTTTCATACCTACTTCCAACGTATGATCGACTGTGGAGGTTCGAATAACCCAGTTATTCTGGAAGTCAAAACATGCAAACTGAAACACAACAATAATACTTAATTCTATATGGCCCCAAACTTGTGAGAGTAAATAAAACACTTCTATTTAACCACCATATTGATTACTCATTATTTATCGTTTACTGTTTCAGAAAATCAACTTATTACTCAAATTACAACAATAGTTGTCCCCAAAGCATGCACACTATGTTTCCTATTGTCCAAACTTTGTGAAATAGATCAATTGAAAAACTTTTTCAATGATGCTCATTTCAGAATTCCCAATCCTTATCATTAGTGTTAGAACACAAGGTTCGTTCTACTATTAGAATATGCTAGATTCTAACATTTTACGCAACGATCCTTTCGTAAAGTCATAGCACAAAAGTCACCACGACTTGGCTAATGAAATTACAAAGTACTCTCTTAGCAATTGTTACAAGAGAATTCCATAGACGCGAAGTCTCACATTCAAAGTACATTCCTTTGAACATCTTTCTTACATAGAAGTTTTTAATCTACACAAAGACTCTCAATATCCAACTCCCAATATGGAAACATTTCCACATTTGTCATATGACAACTCATTCTTAACAGAATCTTATCTATTCACAATAATGTCGATATGGTCCATCCAATACCATACTTTCAACTACTCACAAGCGACCAATCATCAGCTAACTTTGGATCGTCCTTTGATAGTTGTTTAATTATTTTAGTCAAAACCTATTCTAGTCCTTTTTCCCTCTTAATGCGCTAGACATTTGGAAAATTTTAGAATGGTCAAATATTATAGCATTTGCAATCGATCCTATACCTGAAGCATATAGGACACGATGCATAATGTCTTACATAAAGATATGATACTTTATCAATCTTTTCACATAATATTTTATGTGTCACATTCTCACAATTCAAACTATGAAGAGGGATGCCATAATCATAATCGAAATTTAAGAACACACTATGTATCCTTTGACTAAATTTATTGAAATTTCTCAATCTAAGCTTTAGATTTTGAAACGAAGTATAATATTCTCTCCCTTAATTATAGCAAAACAACTTTTCAACCCATGCAACCTTGCAAATTGAATCTTTGTTTTTCTATAATTAATATTGCTAACTTGCAATATTTGCCGTAATAATCATACAAGCATAACACTTATGCTCCCACTATCATGATGATTATTATCATATAAGCATAACACTTATGCTCCCACTAGCTTTGACATGTATTCAGAAAACAACTGAACTTCCAGAAAGACAATGCGTATTGAATTTCTAAAGTTCATATTTCTAATATCAGATGCTTCAATAAGCCTTTATCTAAGCTTCTTAAACTTATACACCTTTTCCTTAGATAGCTCATATGTGTGTCTAAACAATTTAGAATGTATATCAATAAGTCCCAAATGTTAGACTAATTGCCAAATCTCACAATTCGAACTATGGAAAGGGATGTCGTAACCATAATCGAATTTGAGAATACAATTTTCACAATTGCTATCTTCTTAAAATCTCTCTTAGTGAAAGCATTTCCTCACAATCATTTTTATGAAGGATGGAATCTTATGACACTTAGATTTTATGGTGTATGAGTTCCTATCCATGTGAATTTGCCAAAACCAAAGTTGGCGACAAATCCAAACTCATATGGACTTAACTTTCTTAATCTTGATTTCTTGCCTTATGGTAACACGAGTGCCCACCATGTCTTCCAAGTAGTTTAGCAACTTATCCTTATATATCAATGTATTTTCCATTGATCAAGGTGCTTTGTCTTTATGCATTCAAATGAGAACTCATAGAACTCACATGCATAATTAACTCAATTGGAATGGCACAAAAACAAACTAATGTCAATACGATAGGTTGTAAACCTCAAGTCGTGTGCTAGTGATGATCGATAAGATTTATTCTTGATTTGTTCTTGAAACTTTTTCAAAAAAATTAAAACTCCCACCGACTCCTTGACATATAAGGTTCTCTTATCAAGAAACATTTCTTGACAATCAAATATTCAAGAGTTAGTGTAGCTTTAATCAACACAAAACACTTCACAAATTGGTCCTAGTTGGTATTTGTCTTATCCAAGACATCACAACTTACCAATTTCAAATGTGCAAGAATAAGAAAACCTTTTCCAAATTCCACATTTGATAAGTGTTATAAACCTACTTAAGACTTGTCACTCAATTCGCAATCTTGGAGTATGACTCTAAGATTCGATATTGGAACGAAGTATGATTGACTTCTTGATTTAACCAATTCCACAATTCCCGATTCCTCTTCTTAGACATACAAATGTACTAAGACTCGCTTAGAGAATCAATTGAGATATGGTTCTTAATCATTAACGTCTATCATAAAACACAATAAAAGGTGCTCTCCTTTCTTCTTAGAATAGAGAAACTTTTATCTTTCTGCCTACTTGATTCTTCTTATTCGTTTTGCTATTCATTGAAACTCTTTCAACCAACTCAGAATTACACTTAATCTTTTAAGTATAATCATATTTACTAAACTTTAGTAAATCATGACGAATATCTTTATCACTCTTTGTGGTGGACTTGATCAATGCACACCCTAGTTTACTCGATCTCCTAGTCCTTCTCTTGACACTTTGTCAAAGTATTAGTCAAATTTCCAAATATGAAAGTTTTCATTCATCACGCAACCAAGTTGTATGATTCCAAGTTTCTGTCCAATTAAAACTTGGGCGATGAAAAACTCTCCTTATTTGGTAAATTCTTGACATCACCACAAATAACATATTTAACAATCAAATCCATTATTGCTAATAATAGAAACCTTCAAACATCAATTTTTCATACACGCCATTGCAAGGATAAGTAAATAAGATAAAATCAAATTTCATTTTATTGCAGAAAAAATTGTGTCTTTGCAATGCAATTCAATTGAAAAACTAAGTTATTACATATTTGTCAGCAATCTATTCTAACTCCAAGTAGTAGCTCAAGAATCCAATCTTCAAGCAATGCGATCGAAATCCATTTCTTCATGATTAGATTCAGCTCACTTCTTCCCTTAAGCTTCCTCTCTTTTCTTCGATCTTACAAAACATCAAAATGCAATCTTATCACATCATGTATTAAGAATCTAGAATAGGAACTTAAAAGAGTTAGATAATGGATTTTACCTGAAGTAGATCCATACGTATTGACTCTCCCATCTCTTAGATCTCTCAGGTAAATTGGGCAGCTTCGTCTCCAATGCCCCTTCTCTTGGCAATAAAATCAAATGCACTCCTTTGGCACAGCACATCGGACAATCACAGACTTAGCTCTTTCTGGACTTCCAATGTTGCCAGTCTCCATTGAAGTTTGGGAGTTTGATTCACCATACAAATTTGCTTGACCAGCACGCCAAATCATTGCTGATTCAACAGCTATAAGTAAATAAGTGAGATCAATGTGGGTCACGTCGTGATCTATCATATAGTACTCTCTAACGAACTCACTATATGATTCAGTGTGACAACCCGAAATTTCCATTCTGAACAAACCATATCAAGCCAATAGAAGTTAGAACAGTTACAGGGAAATTCCAGACTTTGGGTATAAGTTTGAGTTTTTCACGATTTACACTTAAGGAGATATCAGGAGAGTAGATGCACTAGGGTTTTGTACAACAATGTTATTCCAATACTCTGGGATATTAGAGTTCATTCCGAGAATAAAATATTTTCTGCCCAAAAATCTTAGGACTATATATAGAAATCTGAACCAAATAATTCATTAGTTACATTTCCAATTAGAGAAAAGCCAAATTCTCTCTCACGGATCTTCGGGTTTTTATCCCAAATCGTGAGTACTTCAATCTAGTTGTATTATATAGCTTAGATTGTGCTTAATAACATCAAAATAACGTCAGAACAGCAAGATCTATGAGTTTACTCCCCAAGAACATCTTGGAGAGTAAACTCCTTTTCAAAAGCCAAATGGTGCCTAGTCCTTCCTTAAGCCATGAAACTACTTTGGGCTTGTACACAAATGAGTTTAGGGACAGAAAACAAACTCAAAACAACAAGATTTGAGAGTTTACCGCCCAAGAACATCTTGGAGAGTAAACTCCATTTGGAGATTAAACTCCATTTTAAGGGCCAAAAGTGTCCCAATGTCCCTCAAAGCCTTGGAAATGAACCTTGAGACTACCTATGACATGTTTAGACATCCAAAACAAATAGAATCAAGGGTTGAAAGTGAGTTCATGGCCAAGGAAGTTCTTGGGTCGTGAACTCCATTTTAGGGTGTCAAAATGCCCTAAATGCCACCCTTAAGCCACGAGACTAGCATAGCTTTTTACCTTGATGTGTCTAAGACCCAAAACAACCAAAATACCAACACCCACAAGTGTTTACGGCCGCAAACACATGACCAAATGGTCTATGGTCTGAAAACTCAAGTTAGGGGTGTTTTGGTGCCACAAACACTTCCTAAGGCTTAGGCATGAATTTAGAATGCTTCCTTATGACCTTTAAGACCCTCATAAACATATTTGTACATGAGTTTACGGTTGTAAACTCATTTGGGCCGTGAACACCCCAAAAGTGCCAAAAGAAGTGGTCTTTCTCATCCCAGGCTAAAGCTAATGTCCCTAAATCATTCCCTAGCTTTCATACTTACACAAACCCATGAGTGACCATGAGTTTACGGCCGTAAACTCCCTTGGGCCGTGAACTCATGCTAGTAAACTCATATGTGTGCCTTTATACCTTCCTATGTTGAATCACATGTGATTCCAACACTTGGTCAAGGTGTTACCTAGTCCCGGAAGGTGTTTCCTTTCATATAGATGTTATAAACACTATATTCATGTCAATATGTGTCCTTATATGTCACTTAGGACTTATTGTGTCTCGGGACTTCATCCGTGGAACTTCTCATCCATACACGCGTACCCGCTAGAACCACTCACAACAGGTGAGTTCATACCCCTTAATCAATATTTTAAATGATTTTAAATGCTTTAATGGGGGGAATACAAGTAGAAAACGGTATGTTATTAAATCAATCTTATGTATTTTATAACTGTGTTTTCACTCAGTAGATTTCACATACTTCAAAGGGTGACACATGAAATGGTTTTCTATCTTAAAATACCTTGATAACAAAAGTATTTGTTTTGAAATGTTTATTAAAATGACATCAAGTCACTCTTAATTATTGTTCAAAACTCCTAGATATCTTGCAAAACCATTATTTTTACCTTCTTGAATCAAACTATACTTATACGCATATGTTCATATATATATATATATATATATATATATATATATATATATATATATATATATATATATATATATATATATATATAGTTAGAGATTATAGTTTCCATCCTTCATTTAGTTTCCCACACTCTTGTGTAGCAAGGGTGTATAAACCTACTTTAACAACCAATTACCTTTCAGTTAACTATCATAGGGATAGTTAGAAGATATCAAACATTATTCCTATTACAAGGAATCACACAAGAGTCAGTTCATTCATGAGTCTTTACTAGTACATTATCTGATACATGAGTACCTTTACATATGCTTACATGATACATGAACACGCTTACATGAACACATTACATGAATACCTTTACGTAGATACATCGACCTGTGTATACTTACATGAATACTTGAACTTCGGTTCATTAGGATGAATTATTAGTACCTTAAGTAAATCGTCTTGCCTATCCCCGGTCAACGGGAGTCAGTTACGGGACTAACCATTCCTGGAACCTACTGTTCGCTATATAGGTTAATTGGACAATCTTCGGATGTTCATTAGGTTATTTATTTCGCTTACAGCGATGTAAAGTCAGTTACGGGACTAACCATTCCTGGAACCACTGTTCGCTACAGAGGTTAATTGGACAATCTTTGGATGTTCATTAGGTTATACCTTTTCGCTTCGGCGATGTCGTGTTAGTCCTGGTAACCCAGGGATAATACTTACATGGTTATACCTTTTCCTGTTTACTTTATTTTGTGATACTTTCACATAAACGAGGAGTTAGACTACGTACTCTAGTACTAGTCAATAGAAAGAAAAAACTATCATTTTACTTACAGAACATTCGGGTCTTGGTAGAAGACTACATTTCATACTTGTAGGAAATAAGGGATTTTCTAGGATTTTCAAACTTATATCAATTGTTACATTTAAAGATTTTCCAGACAATCATGACAGTTTTCCAAACAAGACAATGACACTTAAATACTTATGAATTTACCAACTTTAAAGCTGATACTCGCTTTGAAAATTACTTGTATTCTCAGGTCATCAGTTAGACAGGTACGATGGCCAGGTTTTAAGAAGACGAAGCACAGACAAGACTCGTCTTATTTTGATTACACATTTTATTGTTGTACATTATGAAAGAACACACATGTATTAAAACTTTACTTTTAATGCAATGGATGATGTTGTTGCTTGTTTACTACTTTACACTGTTATGATACTTCACATGACGTCCTCCACCCCGGAACGTTTCCGCCGTTCTTGGTTTTGGGGTGTGACATTCAGGAAGTGACTGAAGAACCCAGTCAACAGCCAACTCACTTGAAATCTCGACACCCAACATGCCTAACCTATCAATGTGTGACTTCATCTCTAAGACGTGTGCACACACAGGCTTCCCATCTTCGTGTTTACTTGCCAAAAGGGCTTGAGTGAGCTTGAACTTTTCAAGCCTTCGAACTTGTGGGTCAGGGAGAATAATTGTAGGAGGTGGAGGAAGTGAAGCATGATCTCTTGTTCCTCGATCATATTGTGGAATATCATCTTCATGTGGAAAGCTTGTTCCATGGGATTTGGGAAGACTATGATTGTTAGAACTAGACATCTACAAAACGGGAGAAAATTCAAGTTAAGTTGATTAGAATTCTTGATGTAACACCTAAATGAAACATCAAGCAAGGATCCAACACAATACTCTACAACCTAGAAGAGGGATGTCGTAATCTAGTCGCAGAATATTTGAAGGTAGATAAATGACGACTTACCAATTTCCACCATGAAAAACGAAAAGGATGTTTAAGTTTTAAATTAATTGAAACTCCTAAAT
The DNA here is from genome assembly GCF_051521515.1 of Lactuca serriola. NCBI lineage: Eukaryota > Viridiplantae > Streptophyta > Magnoliopsida > Asterales > Asteraceae > Lactuca > Lactuca serriola. The sequence goes on from NC_136412.1 coordinate 103,761,266, forward strand.
CTTTTGAGATTCATTGAACTTTTCAACGGCATGTTTAATCTCGATTATGCCCTTCTATTTGTGACTGGGATGTCGAGGATCACAAATAAGGTGTGAATAACCATACGAATCACGTGGTGCACTCAATGCTACTATCACCTAATCAATGTTCCGGTTAGCCACACACGCTCCATTGATCTATGATAAGCATCGAGCCACCCTTCGCCACCAATGTCATCCCCAAATTAGTGTGTCGGTTAACCACATACGCTCCACTAACGTTTGACAAGGGTACGAAGTGTAATTCCATGGATTAGCATACAATTTCACATTTTGCCTAAAGTAACTATGATTTGGGAATTTGTAAAAGCATTTAGTTACTTTCTACTTCATTATACTTATAATGGAAGGTTTCTATCCTATCCTACCCGTTCGGCTAACGACCCTCCACTAGTTAAGAGTGCGGTGGGTAAGAGTGGATATCCATTCAGTCGCCATTTTATAGGCAATTTCCTTAAACACCCCTTATAGACCAGCTTCGTGAATGAGGCCTACTAACGGTAAGACTGACTTTTTACTCATATATATATATATATATATATATATATATATATATATATATATATATATATATATATATATATATATATATATATAATATTAGACTTTTAATGTTACATACATATAGTATAGGGTGTATTTTACACTTTTAAAATACTAGGTGGTTTAATTTAGTAAATTATACTTTTAATTTAATTAAACGTAAACCAAAACTTTGTGGGTTGATTAAATCTCTTTTAATTATATACTTTAATTAATTAATAAAACCATAAGGGTGTGATTTGAACTTTTCAAATTACTAGGGTTTTAGAATTTCAAATTTCAAATTAAGACTTCTAATTAATTTTAAAATCCAAAACTTGAGGGCAAGTTTTGACACTTTTCAAAACATTAGAGTTTAACTTATTTAAATTTCAAAACAAAACTTTTAATTTCAAATTTAAACTATAAAACCTAAAGGGAGTAATTTGAAACCTTTTTCACAAGATAATTCAAATCTAAATTACAAATAATCAATATTTATCTAATAAAACAAAATATTATGTAAATTTGACAATTATCTTCAATTTTGGCAAGGATAAACATAAAACATTGATAAAAATCGGATTTTATAAATATAAAACGTTTTAGGTAATTATACATAGCCAAAACAGGTCAAAATCCCGAAATCTGCTCCATCTGCGACTCCGACTCGTCGAGTCAAGCATGGACTCGTCAAGTTCACTATGGACTCGGTGAGTCCATCCCCCAGAACCCAAAAATTTTGATATTAAGCATGAATAATCAACTATAGCATCAAATACATCAAACAACCAGCCCTACTCTATGATAACACTGATGGGTTTTGAGCAAAACATCATTCATATGGTGTACATGCAAACCCTAATAACTTTTGGATCTAGTTTGTCTAATGAACATGCAATTGAATATCCAAAGCTATAAACCCTAGATCTAACATACAATAAACTGAATTAGGGTTTAGAGAATTACCTTTGATTGTTAAATAGCAATAACAATCAATTCCTTGCTTTGATTGGCTTTAGAAAGCTTAGTGCCTCAAGTGTTGCACCTCTAATGGAGTCACAAACACCACTAAGCAACTAGATGAAGAAGGAGAAGAGAGGAGGCTGCCCAAAACGTCTAGAAACCCTAGAGGAACTCCTTACCCCATTTTTGGGGCCTTAGGGATCTATATATACATGTAGGCTATTAGGCTTTTCAACTGGGAAACCCTAATCTGACTGCTTAGGCCCTAAGCAGCCCATGGATCCCTTTCTTTAGATTCATGGACGATATCTTATGGGCTTCCCCATAAATTTCGTCCCCTTCACTCTATGGAGACCATTAACCGACTCTTGCAGTTATCTTATAAGTACAATTCCAGTCCCTTAAGTTTAATTAATCTCTTTTAGCCACAAAATTAATTATCAATTAATTCTTGACCAATATTAATTAAACAATATGATTTCTCCTTTAATATACTATTCTCATAATATACTAATAAATAACCTTTCTCTCCTTAATTCATCCTACATATTTCTATGGTGAAGGCAACCTAAAAGGACCATGCTCATAATCGGGTCAAGTACATACCAAAATAGTTATGGACTTAGACACTAATCCAGCATTATCTTGGTCACCAGGTCTGAAATCAACAAGAAGATGCTAAACTCATTGCCAAAGTCATGGGATATGAACGTTTCTGTGATCAAGAAGACGAAGGACCTCAACCGTCTATGTCTTGCTGAAATCATGGCAATTATCAAAGCTTGCGACCTGGACGACAAGCAGAGGGAGATTAATCATGTTAATTCATACTCAACTACCAACCTAGGGATTCAATCCAACAGTGCATTCTCATCCTTCACTAACCCACAAGTTCAACCTTTTGTTGCTCCTCAACCACCATCTTATGCCACTCCACCCATGCAAAGCGTCCAATCATCAATGTCTTATCCACAAGCTACATCTTCCTCTAAAGCATCTGCTCCAGCTCCTGCTCCCAAAGAAAGTGATGAAAACATGGCTTTAGCTACTGGCATTGTCAACTGCTACAACTCCTTCATGGTTGGCGAGCTTCCTCCTCAACTATCCCTTGCTGACTTGGATCAAATACATCCAGAGGATGTTGCGAAGATGGATATCACATGGCAGATCGCTATGGTCGTGTTCAGAGCAAAGTAATTCTCCAAGAAGACAGGCAAAAACAATTGGGGAATGAATGCTGAAAAGAAAGGGGGCTTTAGTAAGGGCAAACTTGGATGCTTCAACTGCCATGAGCCTAGTCATTTTGCCAGAGACTGCCCTAAGCCAAACAGGAGGGAAAACAGTGAAAGAACCATGGTGCCCGTAGGAAGCAACCGGGGAGCTACCACCAACAACCAAGCCACTAATATTGCTATGTTGGCTCAGTCGTTTGACTGGGAAGACCAGATATAGGCCCTGAACAATTCAGGACCTGAAAATGCGTACCTTGCCAGATTAACAAAATCACAGAAGGAGAAGCTGAGGTGGGCCTATAGGCGGAGATAATGGAACTGCAATTCGCGTTTATGGTGCAGACTACCCCAGAGCCTGCAAAGCCAGAGGTCAGTGAAAACTCGTGTTCTTAATCTTGCATTAATATTGTCAAATTTTTACGTGATCAAATTGAATTGATAAAGAGGGAGAACGAGGACCTTAAATGGGAGGGGTACCAACTTAGGAAAGACCAAAAACCATTGAAAGAACAACTAGAGGCCAAGACAAAGGACTTCAATAAACTACAAGAGGACTATAGCAATAAGTGTGTCAATTATAGATATCTTCAGAAAGATCTTGTTGCTGTGACTGAGGAACTTAACACATTGGAGATACGTTTTGAAAATGCTGATTTTAACTTTAAAAAATTCAATGTTTCAAGTGAGAAAGTGGCAACAATAATTGAAAAGAAAATGAAGTGGAAGGACCAAAATCAAGTAGGAATAGGTTATGAGAGTATCCATCCCCTATTCAATCACAATTACACTACTAAACCTTTGACTCAGGAGGAGATTGACCGAGAGCCATCTATGGTTTATGGTAAACCAGCTACTGAACAGGAAACATAATGTAGTGCTACGGAGTTAGATACTAACGTTTCTACTTCCCATGCAGATTTGTCAATAAGCAAGGAAAAGCAGGAGGATGGAAAGATTGAGTCTGATAATAATTTTGTGTCAAAATTTGGTGTTCCTATTTTGAATGATGAGTATGTGTCTGTTAAAACTGGTTTGATTTGTGATGATTTGATGTCAAACTCTAATGTTTCTGATAAATGTGGTGTTGTCTTTGTGAAATCTGCTGAATCTGACACTAGCACATCCACACCTTCTACACCTATCTCACAATCTGACTCCTGCACTTGCACGTGTGAGAAAGTTAAAAGAGTCAAAAAGAGCAAAAAATCTGATATAGGCGGTACCAGTTCTAATGATAAAAAGCAAATATGTTTCAACTGTGGTACTGTCGGCCACATTGCTCGCAACTGTCCTAATAGGGCATTTGTACATTTTTCAACTCCGAGAAGAGAAAACGAGTCTCGAGGAAGGTATCTAACGAGAAAGTCCTCGAAATCTCACTTTTGTGATGATGATCGGAAATTTCATAATGATAAGAAAAGGAATGATCTTAAAACGAACAAACAAGTTTTCACTAAACAAGCCACAAGTGCTTTGCCAAAATCGAATGCGGCTGAGCCAAGGTCGATTTCGTCAAAGGGTGCGTCTGGATCTTCGACTAATCCTAGACGAAAATCTAAACGCTCAAAGAAAAATAAAAATATTTCTAAATCACCTGTGAATTCTTCAAAACCTAATTATCAGTAGGTGCCCAAATCTACACTTTTCCAATCATCGTCATTTTCTGATAGTGCATCTGATTGTAGTTCAAATTGAAAAATCAAAAAGATAAATATGTGAATGTCAAGGGTAAACCCAGGGTTGTAATGACCTGGGTCCCCAAATCTAAATGATCCCGCTCATCGTGCAGAACAGCTGCGGTGGAATGTCGCCAAACCGTGGTATGTCGGCAGCGGTTGTTCCCGACACATGACAGGAGGCATTTCCCAAATGCACGACATTCAAACTTTAACGGGGAATATGTTTCCTTTTCAGGAGGGGATGGAGGAAAGATCACTCAAAAAGGAACTTTTACCAATGGAGTGCTGAGCTTTGAGAACGTCAACTATGCGCCCGAGTTGAAGCAATGTTTGTTGAGTGTCTCTCAAATTTGTGACAAGGGCTACTCCACTCACTTTACCGATAAAGAATATCTGATTTTGTAGCCAGTCATTGTCATCCCAGAAGAACGGATCCTTGTAAAGTCTAAAAGATACGGGAACACTTACATCATAGACATGAATCATAATCTCCCGGAACAAGTCACCTGCCTCTACTCCAAAGTCTCCGAGCATAATGCTATGTTATGGCACCGTCGGCCCGGACATGCTAACGCAA